>NC_036444.1:2849471-3477957 GCF_002775205.1 Xiphophorus maculatus | reverse complement strand
AAATGTAAACAAAAAAACGGACTGGCGTCAGGTTTTAGAAGTTGTAGTATTTCTCTTTTATCTTTGGTAAATCCATTTCTCCCGCTAGCGCTAAGCTAACATGTTTGTTTTGGTTGTATTTACCCAGAATGCCCTGCATTTTAGTTCACTTCCTGCTTTTGGAGCGGCTAAAGATTAACCAGAATCATTCCGATTTTTAAAAATTGTAATTCTTTTGACTCTGTAATTTGAAGTACTTTGCTTTATTTACTATTGATTGTAATTTTTCATTTAATAAAATGTTAAAGGTCTTTTTAAGGGCGAGTGTTGCTAATTAGCTATGGCTGTATACACTGTGATGCAGACAGGATTGTTTTTGTTTTGCTCTATGTTTTTGTATCTGTCCCAACAAATAAACAATGATTACTATTAGCATTGCTCTGGTCCGCTTTGCATTCACATATGTATTCAAAGTGCACTAGATTCACTTCAACTGAACCCAGACTGAGGTTAGCAGACAGACCAGCGTTCGCTTTTCTCATCCGGACCAGAGTTTACACTGCAAAAACAAAATCTTACCAAGTATTTTTGGTTTAGTTTCTAGTATAAATATCTTATTACACTTGAAATAATAGAAAACAAACTGAAAAGTAACTTTTCAACATTTTATGTGAGCTTGTTTTAAGTCAATAATTCCTTAGTATTGATGAAAAAGTTCTAGTTCTTGAATTTGACCCTGAACTGAGGAGTTTTTCCAGATCCCAGGGTGTGTTGCAGTTTGCAGTCGCCTCTCCAACAGAACCACTTCCCAGAGCCTGCTTTACGTTAAAAGTTAACCCAGTTCTGGTTGGTTCGGCCCGGTATGGGCAGTTATTTACAGCTCCGTGTTTTCTCTGTGCCACGCTGAGAATGAGCTTTAGATAACAGATGTTTCTGCGTGGAGAGCAGCTGCAGCTTCCAGCAGGCCCTCATGCTGCTCCACGCACAACATCCATCAGAACCACACGAGCTGCGTCACATTGTGTGTCCCGTCAAGACAGAACCGAGCCGGTCTGCAGCCTGCACCAGAACCAGTTCCCATAATCATCATCAGCAGCCTCTCTGTTATCAGCTGCCCGGGTTATCAGCGCTGATACCCGGGCATCTGCAACGCTCGGCCTCCGCTGAATGAAAGCCCCAGTCTCTCCAAAACAAAACAGATTATCGCGAACAAAAATAGCGGGAAGAGAAGCGGCATCACCCGCTTACCTGGGGAGTAGAGCCGGGCCAGCTGCCGGGCCCCGGCGTGCTGCGGCCCCCAGCGAGGCGCCGCGCTGCGGGCAGCCGCACCATGCTCGTTCCCGTTCGGATCCTCCTCCGCCATGGACCGGTGCCTGATGTCGGTCTCGGAGAGAAGCGACGCCGCCATCGCCGCTGCCCGCTGTCCCTCCTCTGGTTTAGGCTTTCAGCGAGCAGACATGGACCGGGCCAGCTTATCGGCTGCTGGGTCGGTTCCGTGTCCGGGCCTCCGGAGCTGCTTGACGCTGACTTAGCAGGAGGAAGGAGGCTGGAGCAGGTGATGGCAACTCGGCAGCAGAACCCGGAAACGCTCCGCTGACACACAGACCTACTTTTAACCAACCACCAACCGCTGCTTTAATGTTTAACCGGAAAACTGAAATACTTTAAAAAGCTCCTTCATGTGAAGGAATGAAGCGTTTAAACAAAATAACACTTACGTGTTAGGGTCTTAGGGATGGTCTGCAAATTACTTTTATCGTAAAAAGTGGGAAACGTGGCTAAAATAAACCGCAATATCAGTTATGGAGATAAGAACCTGAATATTACAGATGGAAAGAAAATTCGGAAATGTGAAAGGTTGGAAATTTTCTACAAAAAAAATCTAGAGAAAAAATCAGATTTTGAAAAGTCAAAATGTTGCTAGAAAAAGACTCAGACATTTTTCTAGTCTCAGTAATTTTCTAGAAAAAGCAAGGAAATGTCTGAATTTTAAAACAAACAAAAAAAATGCTACCAAGGTTTATCTCAGAAAATAAAAATAAAAACAAGAACATTTCTGAATTTGAAAATTCAAAAATTTGAAAGAAAAATATTCAGAATTTCTTAAATAAATCCCCCCAAAATTCTAGAAAAAGCAAGGATATTTCTGATTTTTAAACTCAAAATGTTCCTAGAAAAAAAAATTTTTTTCTAGAAAATCAAGAACATTTCAGAGTTTGAAACATCAAAAAATTAGCTAGAAAATATTCAGAAATTTTTAGATCCATCCAAGAAATCTAGAGCAAAGAAATTTCTGAATTTTAAAACTAGAAAATTTGCTAGAAAAATTTTGAATTTTTTACATTTATCCCAAAGCATTTTGAGAAAACACATGAAAATTTCATAGTTCGGAAAGTTTAAAATTCACGAGAAAAATATGCAGAATTGTTTCAGATCAGTCTCAGAAATTTTCTTTAAAAATCAAGGACAAGTCTGACTTAATATTCATAAGGAATAATGCATTTTCATTTGATTAAACAAAACAAAAGTTCACTACCCAGAAGACCAACTGAACATTACTTTTATGATAGAAAGTGGGGAAATTAGCTAAAAATAAACAGCAATGTCAGTTATGGAGATTAAAAACTGACAATGGCATATAAGAACCATTGTAGATAGAAAAAATTGGTAATTTTCCGACCAAAACTGTATTAAAACTTTTCTAGAAAAAAATTAGGAAATTTCTGAGCTTCAAAAAGCAGAAATTTTGAGATTAATCTCAGAAAAAATTCCAGAAAAAAAATTAGTTAATTTCTGAGTTTGAAAAGTCAAAAACTTACTGCACAAAAGTAAAGACATTGAGTTTAATCTCAGAAATTTGCTAGAAAAAGCCTGAGCATTTCTGAATCTGAAAAATAAAAAATCTGCTTTAAAAAAGTTGAGAATTTTTTTAATTAATTTCAGAAATTTTCTTAAAAATAAAGAACATTTCTGAGTTTGAAAAGTTGAAAATGTTTTATAAAAAACAAAAAAAAATATGTAACATTGATTAATACAAACTAAATGCTTTTACAGTTTGAAAAACAATTTGTATATTGTTTTTATAGTTGGTACAGAGATAATTGATTAATCTCTTCCTGTTGTTGGCTGCTGCCGCTGTTTTGGAAAAATAAGATATCAAACCTATTAACTTGTTTACTGTAAATTTACTGTTTATCAGCTGATGTTAATTTCAAATAATTTAAACAATATGGCCCATTTAATATCACTTTGCATCTCAAAATACACATATATTTTTTTTATTTTGCTGTTCTTGTAATGTCAAAATCAGCAGCCATAATAACACTGGCATGATGTAAGCTAATAAAAAAGTAACATTAATAACCCAGGTATGTTTCACAGATAGATAAGCTCAGGAATGATGAAGCATCTGATGTTGAAATGTTGGTATGGGGGGCCCCAAATGAAAATCTGCTTAGGGCCCCAAAAAGGCTTTGGCCGGCCCTGATCATTAGCATTTATTAGCTTTGGCAGTTTAGACAAATGTCGATTCAGCTCTAAAGTAAAAAAATATTTCAATATTTTCAAATAATCTGGACTACATGGAATAAAATCTGGTTTAAGACCTAAAGTATTAAAACTGGTCAAACCCGGATTGGATCATTCAGTATTGATTTGGTTTCATTAATACAGTTTGTTACCTTTTTGAGTTCAAAATGCAACAGTTAGCAAGTTTTCCTGCTATTTACATCACAAATGTTGCCTTTATAGCAAACAGACACTGAGAAAAATAAAACCTGGACTTAGTTACTGAAACATGTACCAGGTAGTTCCTCAGGGTTTTCCTCTTGGACCCACTTGATTATTGATTTATTCGTGTCCCTAAATTCATCTTTAAACATTGTTTAATAATTTGCTTTTTAACCTAACTGTCAGGTTAATTTGTATAACACATTTCAGCATCAGAATATCAGACAATAACCAATTATGAAACAACCAGTCAAATCCCATCATCAAATATATTGATCATCATTAGCTGCATTTTCATTCCAATTCGACATTTCAAAAATAAATTTACTTAATGGAAAGACACTGATTTAGAAAAAAAGTCATTTTGCAATAAAACGTTTTGGCTCTAGCATGAGGTGTTTTTTTGTGCCATATCTAAATTGCTTTAGTTTGCAAAACTGCAAGAGATATTTTTTTTAGCACAAAGGTCACATGATCAACAACAGGATGTTACTACTGGCGGAAACTACAAAGGTGACAACACGATGGTGCAGCTTGTTTTTATAATGTTCATTATTTCATTGAAACGCCACAATTGCAAAATTACGGCAGTGGAACCATTTGGTTGTTGATTAGGTGACTCGTGTGATGTGAAAAAAAGTATTTCCATTGTAGTTTTGCAAAATAAACCAACAAAAAACACTCCACCTGATTTTAGCACCATTTTATTGAAAAACAAGTTTTTTTGGAATTGGCGTTTCTCATCTGTTCAAATGACATTTTCCCAGAAGCTTTGTGGTTCGTCAATAGTCAGCAATTTCCACTTTTACTTTTTTACGGTTTAATTCCACAGTGGCGTCGTCCTTGGTCGTCTCCCATGAAGTTCACGATGACGGACAGATCGATCCGACGCCGATGTACCTCGACTTGGAGCCTGGGCTCTTTAGCTACCATTCATATCATTCTTCTCTTCAGTTTGTCATCAACTTTACAATTCTGAAAATATTAAACTTCTGAAAAATATCAGCAACTGTAGTCACAGGAATATTTAGCTGCTTGTAGAAGGTTTCAGAGTTTTTATCCTGTAACATGTCTGAAATGTTTGTTTTAATCTCCTGGGACATTTTTAGTATCTGCATTTCCATTATGAATGTGCGCAAAAGTTTGTTGATATTCTGCTAATGTAAAAAAACACACAATTTAGTAATTTCCATTAAATAAAAAATGCAATTAAAATCACACGTGAATAAGTTTGTTCATCCAATAAATCATTAAAAATTTCTTCCTCCTGCCACTTCCTGTCGCCTTGTTTGTCATTTCTGCCAGTAGTAACACCTGGATGTTGATCACATGACTCATGATGTGAAAAAAGTGTTTCCATTGCAGCGTTACCAAATAAACTAATGTCAATACAACCAAAGTATCACCTCATCCTATGCAAAACCATTTTATAGAAATTGGTGAGTTTCTATTAAGTAAAATTATTTTGTAATTTCCGTTTGTGCAATTTTAATCCCAATGGAAACACATTTAGTGTTGTCCCTGGTTTTCATTGACCATGTAATTGCAAAAAACTGGAACTACAAAAATAAATTCACGTAATGAAAACACACCAATTTTGAAATAAAGCTTTTTGATAAAGTTCTTGGGCTAAAATGAGGTAATTTTTCAGTTGTATCGAAACTAGTGTTTTTCACAAAACTGCAATAAAAACTTTTTTTTAATCACACAAGTCACATGATCAACAACAGGATGTTTCTACTGGCAGAGACGACAAATGAGACAACAGGAAGTGGTTGAAGGATGAATATTTTTATTCACGTGTTATTTTAATTGTTTCTTATTTAATGGAAACACCGGGATTATTTTTATTTGACATTAGTGGAATATTGTCAAAGTTTTGCATACATTTGTAATGGAAATGCAGCTACTGATTAATTATCCCCCTTTAAATAGGAAAACTGTTAACATCTCAGTTTCATTTTGGGCTATATCCAAAGTCTGATTTGTGTGAATTTTGCAGATTTGGGAAAAACTGGAGGGACTTATTGATGTAATTTGGAGTCTAGAGGTCCACATAAAGAGCTACGGCGGGTCAGATTTGGCCCCCGGACCTTGAGTTTGACACACGTGGCTCACAAGCTTGAAGACACATTTTGGTTTAATATTTACCTACGATTTTTGCTACATTATTTTCTCCAGTTAATTTTAAAAAATGAAATGCAAATCAGCAAAATCAAATGAATTGCCTGATTTTCAGTAAATTTTTATTTATTGTTATTTTTGTCAGTTTCAAGTTATTTCAACTTGAAACTATTAACTATTACTATTAAAATAGTAACTATTTTGGGACTTTTGGTCATTGGGTGTTTGTTTACCTCACTTCAGGTTAATGCTGCAAAAAAGCAGCAATTCCTGTTTAAATAACCTCACACACACAGGACTTCTTTATTCTCTTTTATTTATTTGTTTTCTTGTTTTTTTCTGTACTAGATTATTGCAATCTGGTTAATTCACATTTAAAAACCGGTCTTTGACCAGACGCACTGAAATCAATGATAATCATTTGTACAATAACCATTACAGACTCCATGTCTGGAAATCCCAAATAAAAATAAGAAAAGAGCAGAAAAATGAAAGAAAAGATCTGTATGTTTTTCTGCACTTTATTTTTGTTTTCATGATTTTTTTATAGTAATTACAAAAAGGGAGAAAATATATATAACAATCATAAAAAGGAAAGGTTGTTTGTGGGCGGGGTCGGGGATATTACGACTGGCAAACAATCACAACACAGCACGAGTACCTACTAACCGCAACAAATAAAATACTGAAAAAAAGGCAAAAAGGGACAAAAAAAGTAACGAAAACAAAGACGCAACAAAGTGAAGCTTCTCCTACAATCTATGGAAAGTAGAACGAAAAAGAAAAACGTGTTTTTTATTCTGTTTGTTGTAAAATAAAATAAAAAGCATGAGTCAGGAGGAGAGGGCTTGGCAGGGACAATAAAAAATACTGCTGCACGTACAATACCTTTGTTCGCCCTTCTCTTCCCGTCATGTCGCTCTTACAGTTTCCCACTTTCCCCCTTTTCTTTATTTAATAGCATTTCCCATTAATATTCCGTCACCCGCTGCTCCTAATGGCCGCGCCCAGTCGCGCGATCGTTACACTTTTACATGTGAGTAGCAAATGACACTTTGATTGGCTGTGATGTGGAGATGGGGGTCTCCCGCCGGCTTCGGGTCGGGGGCGCGGCTGAGCTGAGGGATCCCGCAGGGCGCCGGTCTCACTGCGCGTGCTGACTCAGTGTGTGGTTCTGCGGGGAAGAGACGGAGAACGGGAGCAAGAGTGAGAACACATGATGGGAGAAATAATGGGCTGCATGAGCGGAGAGCTTTCCACTAAACTACAACCCACCCCCAACACACACGCACACGCACACACACACACACACAGCAGCAGAACAGAAACTCAACCGCCTCCCACAGAACCAACAGCAAGATCTCTTCAGTTCAGACAATCCGACGAAAGAAGAAAAAGAACCAAACGAGTTGCCAGAAAGTGCAGTTTATGTGTTTCTGCAAACAAACACTAAATATTTAAATTTTAGACCATTTTTAATCAGAATCACCTGGATTTCTGTGAAAAGAATCAAGTTTTTCCATCTTTCACCAAGCAGCAGAAGAAGCAAGTTGTAGAACCTTTTTAAGTGGTTTTGATGCATTTTTCTTTCCATAATTGCTTCACTTCACTGCCTGCATTTCCACTGACTGTAAAATTGAGCAAATTTGAATTATTAAAACAAATTTTCTTAATTGAAACACACTTTTTGATAAAAAGGATGAGGTTGTATCCTAATTAGTTCATTTTTGCCAAACTATTTGAGTAATGGAAAATTTTTTTTGCATCACATGATTCACAGGGTCAACCTGATGTCTCTGCTTCTGCTGGCAGAGACACCAAAGAAGACAGGAAGTGGAAGGAAAATGACGGTGTGGCATGCTTTTAATGACTTACTGTATGAACAAACTTATTCACATGTGATTTTAAATGTGACTCTTATTCAATGAAAACACTTCAATAGCAAAATAGTTTTTTCCAGACATTAGCAGCAACCTTTTGTGCACATTTGAGATGAAAATGCAGCTCAGCTGTGGAAACATTTGAGCACAAGGTCCTAATGTGGCGTTTTAACCAAATTTGACTCAACAACGTTGGAAAGCAGATCATCATCCTTCCTCTACCGTGCATGACTACATAAAATAAACCTATCCAATTTAATCATAATTAAACTATAATGGTGAATATCTAAAATAATCTATCAAGCTAGGGCTAACGCGGTCAATTAGGTTAATCATGAAACATCAATTACTGAAATAATTGCCAACTAATTTAGTAATTGATTAATCGTTAACTGGAGTATGCGGACTCAAAAAAGGCCATTTACTGAAACTAATGATTATTTTATTAATAGATTATTCTTACAATTAATCGGCTAAAATATTGCCACATTCTGCAGTTTCATTTAACCACTTAAGCCTTTTTATACAATATTAGAAATACATTCAACAATACAAATAAACTAAATAATTCAATTTTATTTTTAAATAGGAAAATAAATGTTTTGATTAGAAGGTTTTTAATCTTAAATGAAAAATATTTGTGTTTTGAAAAGTTTTGGCTTTATAAATGCTTCTAATCAATTACTGTCCTTTCACTGAATGGCCTTTTTGGAGTCTGAATGCTTTAGTTAATTATTAACCGGTTACTAAATTGGTTGATGATTATTTAAATTGATTAATCACGATTAATCGTTTCAAACCGTAGTTCCTGCAGTGAAACAAATGTTGTTCCAGAAGTCTTCAGGACTTTACAAACCCAAGTTGTGATGCTAAAGGTTTTCTTCTAAGAAACACTACTCTCCAATTGACTTGGCATGAACTTTAACCTTTAACCTGCTAACATGCATAACAAGAAACAGTTAAAGTGCATTTAGCAGCACCTTAAACCCAGTCTGAACCAGCATGGATTTAATCTGTTTTTGTGTTTTCGTTTCTGTTGTTTCCACCAGAACCTCGATGGAATCGCGGCGTGTTTATTCAGATGTGGTAGACCCTCGTGTCTTTCCATTTTGTGATTAATATTTTACAGAAAGCATCTCGGCACCTCTGAGACGCCTTCACTCACATCTCTCCAAAGGCATCAGAGCATCAACACTTGATTACAATTAAAAAAAAGTCCATCTTTTTAAAAAATTTAAATTCAGATCAGCAGCGAGAGCACAAACAGAAACTGATGGAGGGTCTCCAGGTAAAACGCTGCAGAGATTTAGAACGAGTTTTATTTTAAATCAACACAGGGTGGAAAAAATCTGCTGAATGTGAACGTAGGATTAAAAATTATGCTTCCTTGAACAGGTTAGGAATTTGGTCTATACAAAACATATTACATTTCTAAAATAATTTTTAGACAGTGACAGTTTATCCTGCTGAATTCTGCCTATTTTGAACTGTTTCAGATCTTCTTGTCAATTTACATCCAAATAAACTGCTGCTGACCACGCCCCCCCAACTCAACGTTTTCACTAGCACAAGAAAATGGCTGAAAACAAATGCGGCATTGAAAAGCAGAAGTGGAGCCTCCTACACAACCAACAAGAATGCATCGAAGCGACTTCTGGAAGGTAAGTCAACAACAAAACACTTGTCTTTTCCAGCAGCCATTGTACAAATCAACTGGCGCTCAGCTTGGGTTGTTAGGAGACGGGCGGAACTCCGCTGGAGTTGCTAGGTAACGGGGCAGTCCCTTCTGTGACTTAATCAAAAGGTTTTTGAAATGATTAATTTACAAGACACCAAAAAACATGAACTTATTGTAAAAAAAAAAAAAAATGGCTGGGTGTTTTTTTTAGAAGCAGTTGAGACCCAATTGGAAGTACAAAAATGTGCAAAATGTGAATTTTGCATATTAGTTCCCCTTTAAGTGAATAAAACAGTAAAATCTGAAGGTTTTGAAACGGATGTGTCGTGTGGCTGCTGTGTATCAGCTTCAGATGGGAACTGAACTCAGGATAATCTGGATTTGCCGGTTCAGAAGTTAGCGATAGCATTACATCTAAAGCAGGAGGACGGGGAAATGGTTGGAGGGATTTCTTTGGGAATGTGTGGAGATATTTCCTCTGCGATTCTCCCCAGATGGCAAAGCTTTCTCCAGACGAAAACACCTCCTAAAAATCTCTCTCTGTCTCTGTCGCACACAAAGACCAATTCCCACAGAGATCCTCTCTGCTTCCTCACAAACACACACAATTCCCAGCGAGCTCTTCCCCAATCAACGCCGCCCCTCCTCACCACTAAGAGCAGCTTTCTCAGATTAATCGCTGCTTCTCTCCGATCAGGAAGAAAAAAACAACAGAAGTGGATAGGAGGGAAGACGGGGAGGATGGAGGGATGAACAGACTGGAGCGGATGGGGCAGGAATGGGACGGATTAAACGTGGTTTGGGCTCAATAAAGACTTATTTGTCTTTCTACGGGCGCTTATCTAGCCGTGCATGTTTGGTTGAGCCCTTTGGTATGTTTGTGGCGAGGCTTTAGAGGCTGAACTTGTCGCTCCAGAGGAAAGTAAAGAGTATTAATGCCCCCCTGCCCCCCCCTCAGGAGAGCAACATGCAGGCTGTGGCAGAAATACGGCAGCAAATGAGCACAATAAGCAACGGGCCGGTGAGGAGGAAGTGTCCTCTCCTTGCGGAGGCCTCTGCAGCGAGCAGGGAGATCTCACTGGGGGCCGCTGACCCCATTATGATAGAAAACACTCCTCCTCTTCATCGCTTACACCCATCCTCTGCCTCAGCTCCACGCACTTCCTCTGGCAGCCAGAAGAGGTCAGGCTCATTCTGTTTTAAACAAGCCAGGAGAAATTCATCTCCGAGTGAAACCAAAGGAAAAGGTGGAGAGATTTGGTGGACTGGGAATAGTCCAGGAGGGAGGAATGACGGTACGCTGGACCAATTACGTCACAGAAACACAATCACAGAATTGGTTTCTGTGGTTCTTAGGGCTCAGTATTGATTAGGCAGAGAAATCGATCAGTGTGAGTCTGTTAGTGTGGCATCACTTCCACACAGTGCTCTGCTGAAACATCAATGCAGTCCCCATTTCTTTAAACATTTCCCTCAAAGAATTGTTGGAGATATTTATTCTAGGGGTTCACCGGTCGCAGATCACCAATTGCCAATGTTTAAAAAATCTGACCTGGCAATTCCAACTTAGGCCAATATCAATTTCTTTTGTCTGAAATGTTGCTCAATATAATAAGAAAGTTGCTGAGTTGGTAAATATTGTTATCTGCAAACAGACATGACCAGGTGGGCCAGACTGTTGGACAAACTCTCTCACTGCAGAGCAGAAGAGGACAGTGGCTGATTTTTAGACCTTTGAGCTCTGGGTTGATGAGATCAGTGGAGAAAATCGGCTTCACACGTAAGTATCGGCCAATCACAACCTCCAAAATTAAGGAAATTGGCACCAACAAATCGGTACACCCCTAATTTAGTGTTTATTTATTCTTAGTTCACTTCATATTTTTTGGGTTATTCACAAGGTTTATTTGTAGGTTAGTAATTGTTTATCTTATTTGATTTTTGCTTTTTTTTCTTATTGACTCTTCTATGTTGAACAGGAAGAACTAAGGAGCCATTTATTATTATAAGTATAGGGGCTGGAATAGGACCAGCATGCACTGGGGTTGGGCCTATGATTTCTTTTTTGTTTTGTTTTTACAAGAAGCAGCAGGAAACACTGGAAAGGTTGATCTTTGTTTATTGCTTGCCAAACTGGAAAAATGAACCGCAAAAAGCAACCGTTTAGTTTTCTGGAGATTGGTCTTCTCCAGAAGCACCACAGTGCTGCAGTGGCTCATTGATTGAATGTTTAAATAGGATGTTTGGTTTGACAAACAATCTCCACTACAAAGCACCAAGAACTTTGTTCCAATCTGATCTTGATCCAAAATGTTACGATACTTCAGAAAGCTGCTCAGGTTGTTCTTGATGTTGGCTGCATGTCGCACAAAAGCAAACTAAAAAGCCTCTGTTGGATGAAGTGAACTCTGGTGCAGTTTGAATGCATATGTGAACACCAAGCAGACCAGAGACCGCTCCAAAAGCAGGAAGCTGACTATAGCGCAGGGCATTCTGGGTAAATACAACCAAAACAAACACGTTAGCCTAGCGCTAGTGGGAGAAATGAGTCGTGGTCTTTTACCAAGACAAAAAAGAAATTCTATAACCACTAAAATCTGGTGCCACTCCATTTTTGTTCACATTTTATGAAGAAAGAAGTTATACTCAGTGTTTTCTTCAGAGGTTCTTTCAGTGGCTCTTTGTGCAGCGCCCCCACATGTGAGGAGGGGAACAGGTTTTCAATGAGTTTGGTTGGTTTGACACAGAAAATGTAACAAACGTTGCAGTTTTGTTCCCCAATCAAACCGAGTCTCCTGGACTATCAGATGTGAAACTAGTTTGAGCAACCGTGAGTGAGACAAGCAGGGAGGCAAAATAACTCAATCATTTTCTGCTACCTTCCCCACTCTAAGACAAATGAGCATGAATGAAGCACCTGGTTTGTGGTTTGGGTTTTTACTTCACCATGATTCCCGCTGAAAACCTGCAGGCTGCAGCAGGAATCAGCCGACCCATCCCAGGCCTGCTATTGTTGTTCCTAAAGTGCTTAGAGAGAGCGCGGCTAAAGCCTGCAGAGCCGCGGGCTCATGGGAAATATGGCCCTGTCGCAGTCCGCCCCCCCCAAAACGAAAACATGAACAGATATGTGATCAGATTCACATAAAAACACAGAACCGGACACAGACACAGCGAATCCCAGGAGGAGGGGCAGAAAGAAGGATGAGAAAAAATCCATTCTGCTCTGTCACCTTTAATGTGCTGCTGTGTGTTTGTGCATGCAGGTATCACACAGGTATCTGTTTGCATGGGGACCACTGGTGGAATCTGATTTGCTGCTTCGTAATGATGCAACCAGACCTTAAATCAGGTCTGCTCTCAGGTGCCAGGTCTGTTTTAGAAACAGGAAGGGGAAGCGATGCCGTTGGTGTGTCCGTGTGTGGCGGCTCCACCTTTCAGCGGACCGTCTGTCAGCGCAGGAATCTGTGTCAGATACGTGTGGTGGGTTTCTTCAACGCCACACAGATCACCTCAGTCGCCCCTGTGGTTTTCCAAGAGTTTCGCTTTATTTTTAGCTCCAAGTTGAAGCTCTTCCAGCACCACTTTTAAGCGTTTGCAGCCGCGCCTGGAGCCGGCAGATGGGCCGTCTTCGTCCTCTTCCGCCGCTCCCTGGCGCCCCATCAGCCCCGCCCAGCCAGGACAGGAAGCCGCCTCGGGAGCAGATCAAAAATAAACCTGGCTCCTCCATCCGTCTCTGTCTGCCTTCGCATCCCATCAGCTCCTCATCACCACACAAACTATTGATCGACTAACGATTAATTGGCAATTTATGATGAAGTATTAGAGCTATACGCTAAGAAAAAATATAAAGTCATAATATTACCAGAATAAATTCCAAGTATCACAAGAATAAAGTCGTCATATTCCAAGAATAAAGTTGTATTATGAGAAGTAAGTCATAATACTGACTATTCCCGTAATTAAATTTCTTTACTTACTTAGCATGGCACCAATACATAGTCGTATCAATTAATAGTTTATTAGATTAACAGTTTCAATTTATTAACTACTAATGTCCACTTAGATCTTCTCTTAGTGTTGTAGTTTGGCCTCCAACCAGCTGAGGGCGCCACTGGTCATCTTTAATCGGAGCCAGTTGTAAGAGAAACAAAGATGGCTGTTCAGTCTTTCACAGGTTTCATTCTGTTCATTTCTTAATATTTACGTTTAAAAATATGAAAAAACCCACCAACTTTCTGTTTAATCAGTCAGTATTTTACAAATCAGGATTCGAGCCACTGAAATTCTGACTTTAATCTCAGAATTCTGACTTTTTTAATGTTAAGATGAAAAGTCAGAAATCTGAGACAAACATCAGAATTCTGAGAAGTGTTTTTATCATGAGAATGTAGTCAAAATTTTGGTAATTAAAGTCAGAATTATGACTAAGAAGTCAAAATTCTGAACATTAAAGTTGGAATTTAAAGAAAAAAGTTTGAATTATAAATTCATAGTCAACATAGAAAAAAAAATTCACATTTAAATTCCTAATCTCTTAGTTTTTTCATAAAGTGCATATTTCTGACATTCCCAGCATATGAAATTGTGCAGGTGACGACCCCGTGACCTTTCTGACCACATCCTGTTTGGGCTGCCCCCTCCCTTTCTGTCCCCCTGAGGAACTTCCCCCTCCTGCGGCTCCTGGCCCAACCAGCCGGGCCCGGAACGGTAAACACTACCAAAAATACACTCTCACTCTCAGCGTGACCGAAACGAGCAAACAAAAACATCGGCGGCCAGGCAGACGTCCGCGCTCTGAACCAGGAAGTGACCTCACTTCCAGCAGGAATACCTGCGCAGAAACAAATCTGAGGGGAAAATATTCCAGGGAACGGCTGAGGAGATGTGGGACAAAACAATAAAGCGTTTTAAAGTTCGGCGTTCCAGAGGTTAGAGATGTGTTCCGGAGAAGCAGCGGAGCGTGCCGGCTTTCCATGTCGCTGTCATAACGGCACAAAACCAATTCCCTGTGAGGCGGACATGTTTATTTATTCTTCACGATCCACAGGAACCTGGCAGAAAGATGTGAACTGAGGCTCACTGGAGCAGGAGGAAGACGCTTCTTTAGACCGGATCTTTGTTTTACACATTTCCTTTAGTTTGGCTTCCAGGTAACTGTTCACTGGAAGAGACTGGAGCTTCAAGAAAATCCAAAAAAATGTAGAGAAACCGAAACAACCAACTCAGGTTAGAAAGAAAGGATGAGAAAATATGTTTATCACACTTCAGTGTTTTTCATTGATACATAATGATAATTTTGGCAAACTAACATGACAGTAAAATAGCAAACAAACCATTAAAAGTAACTCCTTTCCAAACTGTAAAACAACAATATTTAGAATAATAATTAAAGTAAAATAAAAAGGTAAATATTTTTCTTAAATTACATGATGGGATAAACAAATATTTTTCAAAATAATTTATATCAGTTATATAAGTCTAAAATAGCATAAATAAACAGAAATACACAAACAAAATTATAAACAGAAAGAAAAAAAGACCTGATTTACAAACTAACTGGATAAAGAAATAAAGTAAAAATAAATGAAAAATGAATATAAACTTAAATTAAAAGGACTAACATGCATATATTTAATTTGTAGGCAATAAAGCTGAAATAAAACATTCTTAAAAATAGAAACATGAGAAAACATTTAAAAAATTACTTACATGTTTTAATGTTTAGTTCAAATTAATGAAGCTGACAAAATTAAAAACTATTTAAAAACTGATTTAAACATTTCATGCGATCATCAGAATGAAGAAAAATGCGATACAAAGATTTTTTTAAACTAATTTAATTTCATATAAAATAACTAAATGTCTTCTGTTGGAAATTATCTATTTCTTTTAAACTTTTACCTCAAATTAAGTGATTTATTTGCAGAGAGTCTGGATAGTGTTTCTTCACACACTAATAATCAAACCCAGTTATTGATTTCTTTGATTGATTCTTCGTAGTTTAACAACAATGAATGTTTTCAGCAGAATCGTAGCAGAGTGGATCTTTTGTTTGGAACATCTTTCTGTTTCTTCTCCCTGATGGAAAATATAAAAAAAGATCTGGGGATTCAGAGAGGTAAAAATATGTGTGTGTGTGTGTGTGTGAGTCCCAGGTCCCTGCTCTAATAACACAGCGTTTCCCAGAGAGCAGTGGGGCAGCTGAGCACGCTCCCCTGGAAGGCCGCAGGGATCTACGGATCAAATTCACACACACACAGAGCCGAGGGATGCACGGATCAGAGGGTACACACTGCGGCTCCACACATACCTAAACCTTATTTCCCAGTTCACGCATACACACACACACACGCCTGCGCACACGCCCACACACACACATTTCCATAATTCAGTTAGAGGGAGAGGCTCAGAGTCAGACAGAGACGGGATTATTTAAACGAAGCTTGTTTCGTAAAAACTTCCGTTAACGAAGCAACCATGACAGGTTTGATTAATTTGAAAACCTGATGTTTGTGACAGAAACATGAAAACTTCAGTGAACAGAAAGAGGAGAGGAAAATCATATTCCTCCTTATAGTATATAATTATAATATTAATTTGGTAAGGACGTGACGTCAGTGGTGTTAAGAAAACAGCACAAATTGCTACATTTCAAAGTACGCAATTATAAATACATGAATAAATAAGTAAAGAAGTTTAGCTTCTTTTCGAGCTAAATGTGTTCTTATTACAGTATTATTATATAATACATGAATTTGATGACTCAGACAATGCTTGTTCTTACTGTATGTATATTTCTGTATGTATTTGTGTATATATTTACACACTTTTTACCTACTAAAGCGTATGATATGCATTTTTTTTTCTTTTATATGGCTTGAAATAAAGCAACGAATGTAAAAATTGCTGCTGGTTGGAAGTATTTCTTTCAGCTCATCAAAAAACAACAGGTGCAGAGACCAGGCGAGTTATGGGGGAGAAGCTGCAGCATAGCGCCTTCTGGAGGATTGGAAAGGGAATGAAACTGTCAGAGAATGTGAATAATGGATGCATTAATATTGAACATCTTGTCAACACAGAATTAAATCAAACCCAATAAGTAAACAGGGTTCAATTCCACTGTTTTCTGATTAAGATGATTTTTTTTTTGTTAAAGTTTGAACATAAATTGTACATTGCTAGAAACCTCCTGGTACAGAGGTGTGACAAGCACTAAAATCATACGTTTTTAGAGCAGCAGTAGCATTTCCTGGAGGAATATTAAGAAAAATCCAACCCTTAGTTAAATTAAAAATAAAATTGTACATTTTTGTTCTTCCATTTGGATCTCAAATGCTTCTAAAAACATTCAAAGCGCTTAAAGAAAACCCACCAAGCTGTTTTTGGACAGTAAGATAATATTTTTTGCTGTCTGAAAAATGAGCCCCTTCAAAAACCTTTCGAATGTAACCCGTTACCTAGCAACCCCAGCAGAGTTCCGCCCGTTGCCTAACAACCCAAGTGGAGTTCCAGCACGTTTGGGCAGCTGGTTTTACTGCTGTACAATGGCTGCTGGAAAAGACAAGTGTTTTGTTGTTGACTTTCCATCCAGAAACCACTTGCTGCATTCTTGTTGGCTGTGCAGGAGGCTCCACTTCTGCTTTTCAATGTCGTACGGTTGCATGATTGCACATCTGTTTGCAGGTACTTTAAGGTGTGAGTGTAAACATTGAAGTGGGGGCCGTGGCCAGCAGCAGATTATTTAGATTTAAAGTAGCAAGAGGCCCTAAAACAGCTAAATCTGAATGCTATATCTGCGTATTAAATTGATGCATGAAAGTGTGTTTGTAAGAGTCACTGGGTGAGTGAGGCTCCAGCTTAAGGTGCTTTGAGGAGTCTGGGATATCTATCTATCTATATCTATATATAGTGCATATACATACTATAAACAAATTATGTTAAACCAGAAGCAACTATGGTTACCAGCTTGCTGTTTGCTCTTGATGTGAAAACTGTTGTTGGAGTTTTGATATTTGCAGCTGAAATAAACAAAGAGAAGAGGCAAAACTAAAACTGAGTCGACTGTGAAGCTGGAGAGAGAGAAAGAGAGCAATCCAGGAGGACGTCAGTGATCAGGGCCACAGCATCTCTTATTTACACACACACACACACGCACACACACAGCAAAAACATCTCTTATTTACCAGCTTACGTCTGCACTATTTATGGGACGCTGGGGAGAGGCACAGAAGAGAGGAAGAGAGGAGAGGGGCTAAAATATGCATAGGGGCTGGATCTTCTGGGACGGCGGGGGGGAGTCAGACAGGAAGAGGGAGGAAGTGAAAACTGTGGCAGGAGCTGTGATGGAGAGGAGTGTGTGTGTAAGTGGGGCTGAAGGAACGAAACCAGGAGGGAGGAAGGGATGCGTCCCGCCTGCTAACACCCCCGGGTGGCGCCGCCGCGTTTCTGAGCCGGACATCATACGGGCCCGAAAGAGGCCAGAGCCTTTCCGGGCCGGCCAAGCCGCTGCAGCCGCCTTCCATCCATCCCTACCTCATTAAGGCACACACACACAAATTAGCCCATTCCACTCTCTGGCAGATGTGCACACACACGCAGTAACACCCGCGTTAACCTCCACAGCCGAGGCTCTCCATCTCCCCCGGTCGGCCTCTCTGTCTAGCCCACTTAGAGCGCCCTCCCATGGGGCGGTGGAGCGCGGCAGGTCAGGCTCCGGCTCTGGCTGAAAGTTTTCACACATGCACACACCCACAGACACACGTTTGGCCAAGACTGGAGAGTAACAAGATGGATGCTGGGAAATCGCTGCAGTCAGACTCAAGCACAGGAGGCTGAAAACGACGCATTAAAAACAAAAAAAAAAGTTTTCTATTGATGTTCTTAATGTTTGCTGCCCTGTGTGCCTCTATAGACCTGAAAGAATGTGAAAATGGCTGCAAACAGATGCACAATTATACAACTGTACATCTTTGAAAAGCAGAAGTGGAGGCTCCTGCACAACCAATAACAATAACAAAAATGATACCATCTGTAGCTGAATTATGACCTTTTCAAACTTTTGGATGTGTTTCTTCCCATTTAAAGATGATCTTCAGGAAGTTCTGAGGATCTCTCGTCAGTTTAACAAAAATGATTCCTGGTTTTCCTCAGGGCCGGGTCAGACGGCAGGAGAGAGCCGTGATGGAGGTTATTAGGAGTGTGTGTGTGTGTGTGTGTGTGTGTGTGGACATTAACCGACAGGGTCTAGCGGTTGCCCTGCTGCTAAATGGCCTGGCCGGCCATATGCCCACCACCTCTGGCACTACATCACCTCCACTTTATGTGCCTGACTGAGTGGCTTTCTCTTCGGGGGACGGGAGGCTTAGCTGGCCGACTCAACACCACATCATCACTGCAGCTGTTATACATTATTACCTTTCAATAATTATTCTCTTTTTTTCCACTTTCTTCACCCAGAGCTCTTTGGGAATGTAAACTACAATCAAAATCAGATCTGTGCTTTTCAGACTGTTCTAAAAAATCTGGTGTGGTTCGCAAAACTGGGAAAAAATGGGATTTGAATCTTTTGAAGGCAGTGATTTCCCACCTGATAGTCCAGTGTTAAATTTAATTACTTCTGATAATCGTGTGGTAGTTTCCCTGTTTGTAATTGTTTGTTTTGCTTGTATTTTTTTTTTTATAAAATTTGAGAAGTTAAGTAATTTTAATCTGGTTTGTATAGATTTGTAATTCCCATCGCCTTACAAAAAAATTAATTTGCTGAAAGGAAACACTCACATTTTTGTTAAATTGTTTTTCAGCAGTATCAAAATGGAAGCATTTCACAAAACTGCAATGAAAACATTCTTTCCACTTCACACGAGTCACGTGATCGACAACAAATTGTCAACTTTTCCATGATTGGTAAATAATGACACTTTTAATGCAAACTTAATGCAGACTTGTACTAAAAGTTGCACTTAGGCCTGTCGCAATAAACAAATCAATTAATCGTACGATGAATTAAAACTATCGATGTCATTTTAATTATCGGCATTATCATCTCTTCTGACCTTTTTCTCTTTCTGTTGATGACACCGAATGAAAAAAGGCTCAACTCCGGTGCTCTCCACTGACCCTCCCTTCCTCATTTCCTCAGTGTAAAGCCCAGCGCAGACTACACGATCTTAGAGCTTCGGCCGATTGTCGGCCCATTTTCAAAACCTGACAGTCCACACAATAGCTGACAGAAATCCTAGGTATAACGGTTCGATCGGGTTCGTTCCTGCCGTGTGGTGTCCAACAATGGGCACAAAATAATGGCTACAAGTCCAGTGAACTAATTTTAAAACCAGACATTAATCAATGCTTTACTACAATCTACCTGCAATGCATGTTGCTAGTGTCAGCGTAAAGTCCTGACTGAATGAAAATCATTATAACCGATTTACGTCACGTTAACGAAGAACAGCTGAAAAGTTACCGGGTTTATCAACTGCAGTAGCAATTTCGCTCCAACTCCTCCTCTTGTCATTTCTATATTCTTTGCATGTTGAATAAACATTAATGTTGTTTCCACATATTTCCGATGTCCGCTGGACTTCGGGTTGCGCCGTGTCAGCTGTTTGGGATTCCCCTCCGTAATAAAACCCCCGATTTAGATCGGAGCGGCCACGACGATCTACCGTAACACACCACACACTACAGGATGATCGGTTATGAAATCGCAAGCGGCAATCTTGCGATTTCTCAAAAAAATCGCAAGAACTATACACTATTGTGTTCACAATAGTGTGAACTATTGAATCAGTTCAATAGTTCACAGTAGTGTGAACTATTGAATCAGTTCAATAGTTCACAATAGTGTGAACTATTGAATCAGTTCAATAGTTCACAATAGAGTGAACTATTGCATCAGGTAGTCGATGTGCCCATCTTCTCTATTTAAATCTAATTATTACTGAAGGGCAACATAATATACAGACTTCATAATCTGAACTCTTTTGGTTGAATGCAGCATTTATTTCCACTTTGGCTTTTTATATTGTTTAGGTTTTATTCAAGCAAGTGTTTTAATGGAGACTGAGAATCCATGTTATTTTTTTTTTATTGTTTTGTTTATTTTGTTTATCAGTTTCAGTGTTAAATATTCTTTTGAAAATAAAGTGTATCTATCTTTGGCAGGAAATCGCATGCATTATTACGTCATTTCCATTAAATCATTGTAAAAAGGTCTTCAAACAATATTATCGTTTATCGCAATAATTTTTGAGACAATTAATCGTTGAGCAAAATTTGTTATTGTGACAGGCCTAAAAATGTTCTTCAAGTTCTATGACCTGAAAAACATTTCCAGGATTAGAGGACTAATGTCTCAGCATTAGAGAAACTGATCCATGTGTTTATCTGTAGTTGCATTGATTACTGCAATCAATGCAACTGATTGACTAAAAAAAATCAATCAGATCTCGAACGCTGCTGCTGGTGTTCTGACTAAAAGCAGGAAGATGGAGCACATCATCTCATCTAGAGTCCGTCCACTGAGAGAACAAACTTTAAAATACTGCTGGTAGTTTATAAATCAAAGAACAGCGTAGATACATTAAAGATCTGCTGTTGTCATAGCAACCTTCTAGACCTCTCAGGTCTTCTGGTTCTGATCTGCATCCAGAACCAGAATCAAACATGCAGAAGCAGCATACAGCTTCTATACACCACAAATCTGGAACAAACTTCTGTAAAACTGTAATACAGCTGAAACACTGAGTTATAATAAATGAAATACTGACCAACATTTTGATATGTCATGACGGCAATTGACAAAATGCAACGCTTCAATTGCTGATTTTTGTGCTTTTATGATGTAAAGCACTTTGAAAAGCTTTCTTCTTGAGATGTGTTGTACAAATAAACTTGACTGATTGTTGCTTTCTAGCATCGGACAACCAATTAAAAATAGCCTTCTGGTTAATTCTGCCACTTTAGTCCATTTGTATTGTTTTTTCTTCTGTGCGCTGCTGCTGGTGAAATTTGAAATCTTCTTGATAAGTGCTTGAATTTTATAGTGAGAAAAGTTTACGAAGCTGCAGTAAATCTGCAGAATGAAGCGACTCTCTGACCTTCACCTCTCAGGTTCCTGAAGACCGAAGGATCTGCAGCCGTAGGAGAAGAAAGGAAGGTTTACATCACCGCCGAGCTGACTGCAGCTGGCTAAGGACCTACTCTAGTGTGACTTATATCCACTTATGAGTCTAAATCATAGTGATCCGAAGCCTGCCAGAACCCTACCAGGACCTCATGAGGAGAGACAGAGAGAGAGGGATGGAAAAACGGGAAGAAAAGGCAGAGTGATTACAGAGGTGGCGTGGAGTCCTGGATCAGATTCCTCTGCCATGGAGTGTCCTTGGTCACACTACCTGTATTTCCATCACAATGTGAAGAAATCTTTGTCTAAACTCTGCTGATATAAAAAAAAACAACAAAAAAACTCCCAATTTGTAGTGTTTCCATTAAATAAGAAATTCAATTAAAATCACGTGAGTAAGCTTGTTCACACGATAAGTCATTAAAAAACATGGCAGCAACGGATGTAAACTGTTATGAAATGGTAAATCTTTATTTAAATGGTTGTGTCTGTCAAATATGAAGGAGTTTTCATGAATGTTTATGATTGTTGTCATGAAGTGTAAACTTTTAATGCAAAGTTTTAATTGAACGTTGCACTAAAGTGTTATTATTTGCCAAAAAATGCAAAGTTGACAAGTTAAATGGACTTTCAGTGCAACTTTGAAATAAAAGTGTAAGTATTTACAGAATAATGCAAAGTTGACAATTTCAATGAACCTTTAACGCAACTTTCAGTACAACTGCGATGCTGAGAGGTCTGGAAAAACAAACCATCATCCTCCCAGCACTTCCTGTCATCTTCATCGCTTTCACTAGCAGCAACATCTGCTTGTTGATCACATGATGTGGAAAAAGTGTTTCCATTGCAGTTTTGTGAAATACATCTATTTTGACACTGCTGAAAAACTTTTTTATCAAAAAAAATGAACATTTCCATTAAGTAAATAAATTTTTCATAATTCCCATTTGTGTAATATTAAGGTCAATGGAAAGGCAGCAAGTGAAGGGAAACAATTCTGGAGAGAAAAGTGGGTTGAAACCACTCATTGCTACTAAATCTGGTTTTAAACGTCTTTGGATCAGAAACTTTTAATTTGTTCTGCTCGGTCAGTCTTCGAAAAACTTTAATTTTTTCACGGAAATGCAAGACATTCAGATTGAATAAACATATAACATTGAAATATTTAGCATTTGTCTGCAGAAACATAAAAACGAACAAAAAACCCGCCACTTTTTAGTGCTTTCAAAATTGTCGTGTTTCCGTTATTCCATTTTACAGAGTTTTATGGAAAAGCAGCTGCAGCCCACATTCCCCTCACCGACCTGCAGACGGAGGAGACCGATCCTACCTGTAGCTCTGTCTGGAAGAAGAACTTCTGCGGACACTGGGAGCAGTCGTAGATCTTGTCCTCCTGACCGTGAACGGCGAAAATGTGCTGCTGCAGCTTGTTGGCCTGCACAAACACTGCAAGGAGGAGAAACAGAGCAAAGCGTTGCAGCGCTGATGTGATGGAAGTTAACGCAACAGGGTACGGCAAGCCGTTTTTACAAAAAATCGGCTTCACCACATTTACATTCCAGATATCTGTAATTTGTTTAGACATATTAGTTAACTGGGTCGTTACTAGTTACATTTACTCAGTTACATTTTGGAAAAAAAATACTTTTGGAAGTTTTTTTACTCTGCTGTACTTTTTACTTTTATTTGACCACATTTACTATGAAATAATCTGCCAGTGAAACCAGACGATTTTTCACATTAGAAGCAAAATGTTTTGTTCCACTGCTACCTTTTAATTAATATTAAGGAATTTTAGACTTAAAACAAGCTGAAAAGTTACTTGTAAGTTAGTTTTATAAGCTAAGATATTTGCACTAGGAACTAGACCAAAAATACTGTAAGATTATGTGTTTTTGCAAAGCTTGAAAAAAATTTCAACATGTAATTGAAGATACAGTGAACCGTCGCTATATCGCGGTTCACCTGTCACCGTCTCGCTGTTTCACGGATTTGCATCGTGCATTGTGTTCTGCATTCTGATTGGCTAAACAGTCTCTCCGCTTCTTCTCTTTCTGTGTGTCGACAACGTTGCGGTTTAATATGTACACGTATGTAAAACAAATTGCCAAATTGAAGTTTGCAAATTCTCTTGCAATTTCAAGTTTCTCGACAAAACGTTCTGCACCGACAAAGGCACTTGCGGTCAGGCCCAAAAGGCAGAGGAAGATGCTAAAAAGAGCGACAACAACTACTGATAACTATGTTCTTCTCTCGAAAAAACACACCTGCACCGCGGGCTTTAGAAGAAAAAATCGCTGCAGAGCGGAGTCAGGATGCAGCGGCTCAGTCAGAAGAGCAGTGAAATACACGTGAGTCACTATTTGTCCTACTGTACTTTGTTTTTCTTTCATAATCATTTTTCATTTTCTCCCATTGTAATCCAATGACTCGGGTCGCGGTGAGGCGGCGCTGATCTCCGCAATTTGAAGCCTTCAGTTCATATTGATGATTAAAATGATTATTTTACAGTACAGTAGTTATTTGTAAAAAAACCCAAAAAAACCAAAACATTTATACAGTACTTTTATTTGTTAAACAAATGCTTGGGCCTGTAAAAAGGTTTTGTCCTTTGGTTTCAATGTATTATGGAGTATTTCATTGTATAATAATTCCAAAAAAAAAAATAAAGGTTTCTACTTCACGGATTTCGCCTATCGTGGGTTCTTTTTGGAACGTAACCCCCGCGAAAAACGAGGGATCACTGTACTTTGAATTGTTATTCTTACCAGTCAGGATGTAAATGTAGATATCTTAAATTATCCTTCAGGACAGTCAAAACTTTTTTAGGTAGTCAGAGGAAACAGATTTTATATTAAAACGGCTTGCCATAAAGGGGTTAAATCTGTGATAGTAAAATGTAAAATATGAATTATCATTAAAAGAGAGGGTAACTGATGAGGAAGAAGCATTTTATCTGAATAAAGAGAAAGCAGGAAGAACCACCGTCAGCAGAACGTGATATTAATCAATTAATCATCCGGTTCTTTGGTTTTTGTTTTTTTAATTCCAGCTCCAGTGTTGTTTTATACCCTCCACCTCCCCCCCCATCCCTCTTTTGTTTCAGTAAACTTTTGGTTTTCACTCCGAGACTGCTGAATTATTAAGCCTCCCCACAGGAGCCGAGCCCATTTTACTAATTCATGAGCCACCAAGGAATACAGTTAAAGTTTAAAGTGTTGCTGTGCCTGGGGAAGGGGGCTGTTGGGTATGGGGGGGTATGAGGGGGTACAACACAAGACAAACTCAACAACCGGGAGGCGGGGGGGTTAACGCAGGGAGGAAAAGTGCTGAATGTGAACACCTAATTTGGTCATTTATTTACTCTCTCCTGCGGATTAAAAACATTCACGTTGTTAACACACACATATTACACCCTCCTGCAGTAATAACCCACATTTTACAGCTTTAAGCTCACAGACAAAATAAATTGTGTTGAATAAAGCCAAAAAGTTTCTGAAAATGATTTGTTTTTAGACACTTCTAATCAGAGTCAATTTACAACCTCAAACTTTGACGGGTTTGGCCTGATCTGAATTTAACACACACTCACAGAACATAGAGATTGAAATGATCTCCGCAGTTATACAAACTGTAGAAGTATAGCGCACTAGACAGTGAGCCAAAATATGAATAACTAAATTATTTATTTACCCAAACAAAACATAGAAATCTGTTGATTTATTACAAAATCAACCAATGGCACAAGCTCATTTTTTCTAGCAATGCGATTAGCCTGTTTTAGCTTAGTGTAGCTTAACTCTATCTTTAGCGCTGCTATGCTAACACTCCTCAACTTAAAGCCAAAATTATTGAACTATTCTACACTACAAATTCTAAATAACTGTTTAATTACCCACTTTTCTCCTTCATAAAGAGTTTTTTTTTGTGCAATAGTCTGAGGTTGCTTTTTAAATTATTATTAAACATTATACAGATCAACCTAACAATGGGAAGATAGAAATTAGCCACTTGGCTATAGTCTCATGCATTTACATTTAAATGTTTATTAACATGTAATGTTAGACTTTTAAACAATAAACTAGAAACAAACAACAAAAAATATTTGTAAAATAACAAAAGCAACATTTCTGTCACCTAATCACATGCAACATGGAACAAAATGCTAACCTATGTAAGGTATGACATGAACAAACTGATTGGCAGCTCTGGTGGTCGTGGCCAGGCAGGGTGACCAATCAGATCTCAGTATTTATCTCAAAGAGAGCAAACACATCTACATGCCACACTTTTCAGCTTCTTATATAAAACTCTGACCTTTGTCAAATGGGATGTTTTCCACAGTTAAATTAAATATTTCGGATTGTATTGTGTGCTTGGTCCGTCCTTGAACATGGTAGCATGCGCCTCACCTGTAAAACAGACGGGACACTTGAAGGTACCTCCCATGCCTTCGAAGCTGTGCTCTATCAGGTGGCACAGCAGCTTGGCAGGTGAGTCGAACATCTGGTTACACAGCTTGCACTCGTGATTGATGCCCTCCTCTGCAAATAGGAGACAAACACGCATGCGTAGGTTAGATCAGCCGAAACACGGAAACCGGAACATGTGACATCAATTCTGGACATTAACCTGACACTCAGGACAGATGTCTGATGTACATAAAAACAGGCGGCAGCAGAGACACAGATGGACACAAAATATGCATCAAAACCCAAAACATGAAGAATAAAAAAAATCTCTTCACTTTATAATGAAACAAAGTTAGGCTATTTTAGTAAATGTTGTTTTCATATTACAGCCTAATTATTTTGCTAAGGAACATTTCTATACATTCTCCTTTAAATATGAATGTAAATACAAAACATGAGGTACAAAAGGTTTATATTTACATTGTTTTTATTCAAAAATTCTAAAAAAAAAAAAAAATCCAACTGTAACTCCACTGCCACAAAGATCAGGTTTGCTCAATTTGTACTGTCTAGCGGTTAACTTATAACGCAACTGACTTGTTTTTAATTCATAGTGTATTTTTAGACATGTTTATGGTTAAGTTTGAAAATAGTTTTGGTATATATTTTCTATTAATTTCACAAATCCTCTAAACTAGCCTGAACAGAAGAAGTGCAGCTCAACACACTAACATAAACTAAAGTAAGCTAATACCAAATAAGCTAATTTAGGCTAAGCTAAACTTATTCGAAATAAGGTAGTTTTAATAGGGCAAACAAAATAAATAGCAAAAAACTAAGCTAAGCCAATGTCAGGTAAAGTAGTAAGGCTAAAGTAAATCTGCATATGCTAACTTAAGTTAAACTCAATTTAGCTAAAATAAGGTAAGGTGTACAAAAGTTAGCTAAGTAAGCTAAGCTAAGGCAGGCTATATTAAGTTTACAGGGGCAAAATGAAGCCAAGATAATCAGGAATGGTAGGCTAAGCTAATAGCTTAGCTATAGTCTAAACAAGATAAATGAACAAATGGGCTACATCAAGAAAAGGTATGGTGAGATAAGCTAATGCAAGGCAGGATAAGGTAAACTAAGGTAGGCTAAAGCAAGTTGGATAGATTAAGCCGAGCTAAGCAAAAATTTGGCAAGCTAAAGTAAAATAGGCTAATTTAAGGCAATCCAAGGCAGGAAAGGAAGCTTAGATTGGCTCAACTAGACTAATAAGTGTATAGTAATCTTAAAAAGGTCCAGTTAGATTAACCAATATAAGATAAAGTAGGGCAAGGTAAGTTTAGAGATGGGAAACATTAAGACAAGCTTTGTTTCTTATCTACTACATGTTGCTTTTTAAGATGTTTTTCAGACTGTGTAAGAAACAGCAACAGAAAATGTGTGCCAGGTTTTAGGTTAAGATACTATGCAGATTATTTCACTTATAACAAGATATTTTTGCCATGTTATAAGTGAAACAAGCAGAATTTCAATCAATTTTAAGGAGTTACTGATGTAAAACAGGCTCCTATATCCTACTGAAAAGTACTTGTAAGCTATATTTTCCTTATTTCAGCTGTACTAAAGTGTACTAGACCAAAATACTTGGTAAGATTTTGTGTTTCTGCAGTGAAACATCAAAAAGCAACCAAGACCTGAAGAAACACCTTAAAAAAACATGAGGAGGTATTGATTTCTACATGCGAGCACAAAAAAACTACAATTAAAAACACTGATTACCGTACTAACACTTTTACATCAAATAGTAAGCAAAAAGAGTAAAAATAATCTTTTATATAATAAAATAAGTGATAGCGTGCAGAGCTATATCTACAGTCGTGTTTTTTATTTTTGTGTTTGTGTCTATTTTAAGACGGTGTGAGTGACATCACTGCCCCCACGGTGAAAGGCCAGATGAAGGTGGGCGTCGTAAACACAAACACACACAGGCACCCCTCGGTGATCGAGTCCCCTGCCTGTTGTCCTTATCACCAGCGTACCAAACAGGTCCGATACCCCAGTCGCCCACACACACAGCACGAGGCAACACACACACTCACACACACACACGCCACAGGACCGAACTGCCGGGAGACATCAGATGGTGTCGTCTGCAGGCCAATCTGTGACCCCCATGGAGAGGTGCACACACACACATATATACACACACATCCTCTTTTTTAACACTTATCTCATGTCCTGTAAGTGCTAACACACACGCACTCTGCAAAATCTCCGCTGCAGGGGATCGCAGGGTTAATAACGTCTTCAATCATGCATCCATGACACCCATACTGACTAATACACACACGCACACCGAGATTTTTATCTCTTCTTGCCTCAAAGGCCATCACAAGGGTGCCCTAATCCCATCTCAATAGCTGTGTGTGTGTGTGTGTGTTGTGGTCCCGATCCCCAAACAAGCCCCGTCTCCACACACACACACACACACACACAGAAACCTCAAAGGCTGCGAGGTTGTGAGGGGCGCCAGCGTGTCCGAGACACACTGAGACAGATAGAGGTTCATTATCATTTACCAGGAGATTGAAGCAGCAGGAGAGAGAGTCACATGGAGCGACGCATGCAGAGAGAGACAAGGGGAGGCGGAGGGAGAGACAGGAGGAAGGGTGTGCAGCTGCAGCTTTTCAATTGGTTCCGATTTTATTGTTTAAGAAGCAAAAAGTTTAAGTTTGGTTCAGAAAACATTCACACTGCAAAAAACACCAAATTTTAACAAGTATTTCTGGTCGGGTTTCAAATGGAAATGTCTTAGGACACTTGAACTGAGACTAAATTAACGTACAAAACACTTTTCAGCAGGATAAAAGAGTCAAAAATTCATTAATACTGATGAATAATGTTGTATTATAAGTGACAGGTGATGACAGTGGTAGAACTTCATCAGTGCTAAAGTTATGTGTTTTCCAAGCATATAGTGCAATTTTATAGCACAATCAAGTAACTATGTTAACATCAGTTGTTATGAAAATGCTATAAATCTCAAATATTACTTGAAATAAATTTGACTTCAGAATTTAACGCCTTAAAATTTGGTCTCTCTCTCTTTAAAAACTCCTGCTCTTCCTGAAGCTCTGTCTTCAGGAAGTCATCACAACATCTATTAACCCTTTAACAACATTTTTACCAGCTTTCACTGAGAAGTAGCTCCTATAATGAGCTCAGCAGGTGTTTGCTAATTGTTGCTGGCTAGTCTGAAGGAGCTGAGTGGATGAGGACAGAAGCTTTGAAGGTTGGAAACTGCAGCTCGGAGGAGGAGCTAAGCCTCGAAGGCGGGGCTAGGTCCACCCAGGTGTTTTTCACAGCTGAATGGTCGCCATGGAGATTAAAGGACTTTTTAAAACATGCATGAAAGAATCAAGGTAACACTCGAGGTTTGTTTATTGATGAGGGAATAACATTATAACAAGTCGATTTTAAATAATACTGCCCCTTTAAGGAATTATTGACTTTAAACAAGCTCCTATCTTTTGTTGAAAATTAATTGTAAGTTGGTATACTTTAAATAAGGCAAAACAATTATATTTGCACTGGAAACTGGACCAAACATTCTTGGTAGGATTTATTAAATATTTCTGTCTAGTTTCACCAGCAAATAATCCTGGTTAAAACCAAATTCTCACTTTCAATAATGACTTTTTCAGAAAACATTAACTATAAATCTTAGTAGTCTTGAAATAAGACAAAAATTAACTTAAAAGTAACTTTTCAGCAAGATGTATGAGTTTGTTTTAGGTTCCTTAATATTGATTTTTAAAAAAGTGGAGGCTCCATTTGATCCGCCAGAGGAACCAATAATTTTTAATCAATATTAAGGAATTATTGACCTAAAAGAAGATCCGTTATCCAACTGAAAAGTTACTTTTGAGTTAGTTTTGTATTATTTCAGGTATACTCAGATATTTGCTAGAAGCTAAAAGAATACTTGGTAATATTTGGAGTTTCTACAGTACAGAAGATGAAGAATCGCCTACGCGTCATTGATGTTGGTGTGTGTGAGGATGTGTGTGTGTGTGTTTTGGGTACGGGGTTGTGTGTAAGGCATCTTTAAGCTGCGCCCTCGGTGGGGAAAAGCTGCCTCAGAAGCTGCCTCCCACTCTCCCACGCTGCCAGGATCAGAGGGAGCGGTCAAACATCAGCCACCTTTACATGAACACAACAACCTACTTCTACGCTCAGTTTTCTGAGATCCTACAAAGAAACATCCGAGCTGCTCGGCAGCGCTCACGCTACCTGCAAGTTTGTAAGCCGCAGTTACAAAGACAATCTGAAACTGAAAATAAAAATATTTTAAAAAAACAGGAGGCTGTTATATTTTACTTTAACAACTGATACTTTAGCTTACATGGATTCTCAATGTGCTGAAGACCAATGAGGAAATTATGTGGATTTAATTAGTTAAAACTAAATCGATCAATATCTGATCAGTAATCGTCTATCCTTGCAGGATCAGGTGATGTTGTCCGAGTTGGTGGTGCATAAGACTGACATGACACTGTCATAAACATGGAACATTTATAACTGTTGTCACGAAGTGTCATTTGGTAAATAATGACATTTGTAATGCAAAGTTGCATTGAAAGTGTTATCTTTGCATCATTTGGTAAATAATGACACTTTTGAAGAATGTTGTGTTAAATCATGAATAAAAAGCTCATTAAATCTGTCAAATTTACAATAAAGGTGTCATTATTTACCAAATGACACTTCATGTTTATGACAGTGTCATGTCACTTCTAATAAAGTATTACCAAAAAAAATATTTTCACTAAACTGTACTTTTTACTTTTTCTGAGGTAATTTTATTATGAATTATTAATTGAGTAAAATTTCTGGATACTCAACCCCCTGTGATTAACTTCACTGAATGAAGAACAAACTTGTTTTATTAATAATAATAATAATAAACAAATAATAATCAGCCAGTGGAAATATCAACATTAAGGAATAATTGACTTAAAACAATATTGCTAAAAAACTTTTTTGTCTCATTTCAAGCATACTGAGATACTAGCACTAGAAACCAGACTAAAAATACTTGGTAAAAAACACATTATTTTTGTGTTTTTAGTGTCAGATCCAATCATTTAAAACTTCAGAGTTTTCGCCTCCACCAAGCCATCATTTCTCAATAGCCGAGGATTATTCTGTATGAAGCAAAACGTTGAACTATAGGCTAAGTTTCATGTATAAATTAAAATAGAAATAGAAAATAATTTGTTTGTAATATTTTTATTGCACTTTTTGAGTAGCTTAAAGGTTGGTCTAATTTTTTAACCTTTTTAGGACAAAGTTGTTGTAACTATTCAGTTTTGGACCAACAGAAATACAATGCCAGCTCTTTGGTAAAGGATGAAAACATCACTTCCACTGAGGAGACCGTCTTCCCTTTCTGACATAAAGTCAAATAAATCCAGTTTTATATGACCGTTATCTTTTTAGCAGTGCTTCGTTTCATTTCTTTATAAATTCTTGTGCACAGGAACATGCTTCATTATGACATCAAACCGACAACAGAAACTTTAGGAACTCATTTATGGTCAATCAATTAGTGTGAGAGCAAAAATGGCTGCAAACGGAAAAAAGAGAAAAGAATCCAAACCAGAATGAACGTGAAAGCCTCAGAGAGAACAGAGGAGAAAACAGTGCGGTGCAGAGAGATAATTGGGCTGTCCGGAACAAGGGCATGGAGAGAGGCCTCCAACGCCTCTGTGTGTGTGTGTGTGTGTGTCCCATGAAAGACTTCTCTTTTCTGACAAATACATTGTTTTGATCAGTGTGTGTGTGGGGACGGCTGTCTCTGTGTGCCGTCCCCCCGCGCAGCCCGGTCCGTGTGTGACCCATAGTGAGATGACAGAGTCGCAGAGCGTCCTGCCGCTACGCTTTGTCTCACAGAGAGTATTTGATCCAGCAGCACATGAACACACACACACACATCGCTGGGAGACTTTCCCTGGGACGGAGAACATAGGGGAGGACACAGCCAAAGAGAAAGGGTGAAGGTTAGGGCTTACAGTTCTCTACCAACCAACTCAAATCTAACTTTTTCTGGATTTTAACTCAAACTAACCATGACAATAATCCTTTGTCGCTTTTATCTACAAACCCCAAGACGCTAGTTTCATCCAGGAGAAAGAACTCATTCAAACACCTTGAAGCCCCAGTATGTAACTTTCACAGAAATATATTTCCTTACATATTCTCATCCATATTGTCATGACCGTATGGATGAGACAGATAATCAGTGAGGGAAAAAAAAGCTCCTCTGCTAACTAGAAACAACCAATCAGAGGCAGGAGGCGGGTCTTAACGCTGTCCATCCCCCTCTCTCTTGCTCTTTGCTACACTATAGCTTCTTCCCGATAGCACAGCCTGTGGTGAATGCTAGGGCTAGTTAGCATAGCCACCGATAAAACAGTTTTAATGTAATGGTAAGTTATTTCTCCTTTATTACCACATTTAGCAACAAGTTCATGAGATTGATTGACAGCATTAAGACCCTCCTCCGGGGTCTGACTGGTTGTTTGTGACCAGAAGTGGTGGGTTCCTTCAGACGGCAATAGAACCTCCGGGAGGAAGTGGACGAACTTTACATGCATTTGTAAATAAATAATAAATTTAAAAACATTTTTAAAACCGTTATGATGCAAGACAGATAATCTGAAAAAAAAATCAATTTCCTTCAGCTCCTCACTGAGCTACATATTGGCATATGAAAAAATGCACCAATCCCAACCAAAGACAATCAATCAGAGCCAGTAGGAGGGTTTTAACGCTGCCAATCAACATGTGAACGTGTTTCTTCATGTGCTATAGGCAGAGAAACAACTTACTGCTACAGGAAAACTGTTTATCTGCCGTCATCGGTGGCTATGCTAACTAGGCAGAGCATTTTTGGCAGACTCTGCTAACTGTAGTGGAGCCTATAGCAACAGGGTGAAGGGTGAACATTGTGCACACGAGGGTGATTAACAGCGCTAAGACACGGCTCCTGGCTCAGATTGGTTGTTGCTGACAAAGCAGTGTATTTGTGCAGTGAGCTTATTTTTTTCACAGATAATGTGTTTTATTTTATGCACTGCAAAAACACAAAATCTTAAAATATTTTTGTCTGGTCTCTATTGCAAACATGAGTGCACCTGAAATAAGAAACAGCTAGCTCACATGTAACACTTCAGCAACATTTATGTTTTCAGTCAGTAATTAATTAATAGTGGTGAGCAAGTCCTAGTTCCGGGCTGCACAGTGGCGCAGTTTGCCCTGCAGCAAGAAGGTCCTGGGTTCGATTCCCGGCCCGGGGTCTTTCTGCACCGTTTGCATGTTCTCCCTGTGCATGCGTCGGTTCTCTCCTGGTTCTCCAGCTTCCTTCCACAGTCCAAGGTGGGTGGGTGGGTGGGTGGATGGATGGATGGATGGATGGATGGAAGTCCTAGTTTCACTGGCAAATTATTTCACTCATAAGATATTTTTCCATGTTTTTAATTAAATAATCTGCCAATGGAACTAGTACCTTTTCATCAATACTAAGGAATTATTGACTTAAAACAAGCTCCTTTATCTTGCTAAAAAGTTACTTGCAAGTTAGTTTTGTCTTATTTCAAGTGTACCAAGACATTTTTCACAAAAAACTAGATCAAAAATCTTTTGTATGATTTAGTGATTTTGCAGTGTGGATCCAGGAGTTGTCTCAGTAAGATTTATTATTGAGAACTATGTCTATATGTTGTCTAAGAACTGAATTGTATCTCCATCCCTCATTATATCTGGACACACTGAATGATGAAGTTTTACACAATAAGCCACTGAACAATGAGCCAATGAAGCAACTCTGACACACACCCAGGTAATCGCTGTGTGCGCATCAGCAGAATAACTGCACAGATTCCACATGAAGCAAAAAAAACATTAGAAAATTTAAAGCAGAACATACATGTTATGGATGTTGAAGGAAAACACGGTCCATACTGTAGTCATCCTCACAATTACAAGCCACCACCGTGACATATTTCACACAAACACACACCATTGTTGCTCATGCTGTTGCTCGGTCTCATTCTCTCTCATTAACCACCTTTTTCTCTCTGCTAATTGACCAGAGGAGCAGGACCAGGTGGCATCATCCCATTTACGCTGGCCTCATCTCAGACCCCTGCAACACGCAGCTCAACACAAATGAGCTCCTTGGTTTGTGCTGGCGACGGATCCCTAAGGTGCTTCCCCTCTTAAACACCTCGACATGCATGCAAACACCCACCTTCCCGGCGTCGCTCTAAACGAGCTGCCGGGGGTCCCCTGGGCGTCTGCCCTCCATTACTGCCCGTCTCTCCGCCTGTCAGCCCCCTCCATCCCTAAAATCCATATCAGAGCATGTCTCTGTTCGGTCCTTTGTGCCGTAAAACAGGCATCTGCACTTCAAGTGAAAATACAAACCCAAGTAACTCAGATTTATTCAACCATTTTACAAAATTCTTGTTTTATTCTTTTAAAAAAATACTCAGCCTGGTTGGGAATGTGTAATGTAGTCTTAAAATAGAAAAATATGGCTATATGAGCTCTATCAGCTGAATGTTTGATGTAAAGACGTCAATGCTTTTTTTTGTTAAAGTCGTTTCTTCATTTTTTGGTTTACTTTTGATTCTACACTGCAAAAACACAAAATCCTACCAAGTATTTTTGGTCTAGTTTTTAGTGCAAATATCTTAATACACTTGAAATAAGACAAAACAAACTTAAAAGTAACTTTCAGTGATTTCGGGATTCATTTAACGCCGCCCTGGTTCATATTTTTCTAATTTTTGCAGTATTTTTTTTATTTATTACTGTAACAGTATGAAATTAGGTTACTGTACACAACAGTAAAGGACTACAAAAAGGAGAAATAAACACTTTTCCTAATAAAGCTAAGAGAAACCTGGAAATATAGATACTCTTACTTAGATTTGCTGATATTAGTTTCACATTTTAATCAGGTTTTCCCACCACACACATAATTCAACAACAGCCTGAGGGCTTTATGTGGTTTTAGTTAACCATGTTCATTTTTAATACAGGATAGATGTTGATGCACACACCAGCGTTTTCTTATATTGGTTAGAATACCTAGAGATGAATCTGAAATAAGATACTTTTAGCAGAAAATAAAAATATCTATGAAATATTTTGCGGTATAATAAAGCAAAATAACCACCACCAACTTTACCACAGTAAAGCTTCACAGTATAAGATTTATAAACTCATCCAAACATAAATTCATGCTTTTACTGAAACTGTTTTAAATTGTCTTTGCTCTCATTGTGTCCAGTTGAGTGTTGATGTCTAACTTTTCATTTTTGGCACCAAATCTTCACTAAGCTGGAGGAAAGCTGGCCTTCTATATTATAGACACATCTATTTTATTGACTCTAGTTGAGCTTGGTCATGCGGTGAGACAGAAATATAAAGTTGTCTGTCATCAGCATACAGTGAAACCTCGTCTATTTGCAGACATTTCTGTGGAACCGAACACTAAAATATATCCATAAAAAATCATATTTACTGATATTTTGTTGAGAATGAAAATGCAACTTGGGAAGCTGAGAAATCAAGGCGCAAAGTTTATTGACTGAAGTTTGTAAGACCAGAACTGTTAGCTTCTGCAACAGTGATGGTTTCCACTGTATATCTTAATGCATATTAACAATGGAGGGTGATGCTAACTAAAAGCTATTTGTGCTAACCCTAAATCATTAATCAAAAACAATTCTGCTATTGCTAAAGTGCTACACCAACATGGTACTTACAAGCTAATCCTAAAGCACTAACTTCAATTCAATATAAAGTATATTTGTCCTTGAAAAACTAAAATCTGTGTGCACCAATTTCATTTTGAAATTATAACTGACATGTTCCACAAAGCCCTAAGTTAATATAATAATGTTTATATCTTGTCCTCTACTATCCGTGTTTTATTTTGTTCCTGTATTTTCCTGTTTGAAATAAAAGTTATTGGGGAAAAAGAGAGAGAATATGAGGAGAGGAAACGGACCAGTTACGTAAAAACAGTTTCTATGCTCAAAATAAGAGCATGAATATAAGCGTCTAGTTTGAAGAAATCTTAAGTCAATAACCAAAACTTTAACACAAATGCTGATCAAAACAGCAAAAAGTAAATTAACGCTTTAGAATTTACCCTGAAATTAAACTTAGAGAAAGATAAACAGGCTAAAAGTTTCCAAAGTTAGCAAAATCGCTAAATGAAACGTTAGCTCAGCTTTTAGCGGATCAGTGGAAGTGTGCTCACTACTGCAGGGTGTATTAAAATAGACTGTTGAAAGTTTTCTAAGGATTTCCACATTATTCTCTAGCTATGCGATTGCTACATCTAAGTTTTGCAGATCTATGACGGAAGCACTTTCTTCCCACCTGCTTATAGAGGGCAGCGGCTGCACATGCATGACTCGCAGTGTTGAGATAATCACTTTGTATTGCAACAAATTGGCAAAGATGGAAAAAACTGTTAGGTATTGAAACTCTTGAACTGATTTACAGACGATTTGGAAGTCAGGCTGTTGTTTTAACAAGGAGAAGAAGAACAAGCGTCCAAAAGAGGGACGAAGGAAGGAAGGAAAGAAGAAGACGGACAGGACGGCCATGGAGAGAGCAGCAAGAGGCGCTGTGAGGAAGAAGGAGTGCAGCAAAGAAGAGAGCAGTGGAAGGGAGGAGGAGGAGAAGGAGTGTGAGCCCCTCTGGGGGGCTTGCTCAAGGTATGTTACCATAGCAACCAGGGGGCGATTGGAGGGTGTGTGTGTGTGTGTGTGTATGGTTGGTGGTGGTGGGGGGGGGGGGGGGGGGGGGGGGGGGGGTTCTGATGCAGGAGGTTGTGAGCTTGACCCATTGGTACTGTGGGGGCTGGAGAATACACTCACTCACACACACAACCTGCTGCAGCGCTGGAGGGGTCCCAGGAGTGCCTCCACCTTTACTCACCCTCTCTCTCTCTCTCTCTCACACACACACACACACACACACACACACACACACACACACACACACACACGCACACACACACACAAAGAGGAGAAAGAATGCTGCAGTGCTGAGGTCCCGCGAGTATCCAACACCCACACACACTCTCCCTCCTTTCTCTCATCTCCCCTCTCTATTTCTATCTCTCTCTCTTTCTCTGCAAGATGATTGTTATTTTCTTTATTTGTTCCCTTCGAAATCCAACCATCTGGATGTTTAAACTCAGTCCAAACAAAATGGGAGGCAGAGAAATGCTCCTTTCATACAGATGTAAGGCTTATGATTTAAGACGAGGGAAAGTGCATTTTTTATTTAAAGCAAAAAGTAAATCAACGGAGCAAAATGAAGATGTTTAAATTTTGTTTTAGTCTACAAAAAAAACTGTATAAAACCGCAGAATGTAACTTGTGGTGTTCCACCTGGTTGAATACTGGCAACCCATTTGAAAAAAAATTTAAATACAAAATTCAGACACAGACGCAAATTACTGAACATAGTAAGTCATAACTAACTAACTAAAACATAACATTGTTTCAGACATAAAACTAAAATAAAAAGTTAAATAAATAGAGAAAAATGTAATCATAAACTTGATAAAAAAAACTTTTGGTGGTGATATACATGATCCCAGTATTTTTTATATGGTAAATCAGCTGAAACTTCCCTGCCTTTCTTATAAAGAATCTTATAATCACATTTAACTCAACTCTGAAAGCACGTTTGGGCTAAAATGCTGCAGCCAAATACTTAGGAAATTACTTAAATGAAAAATTTCAGTATGTACAACCGAATATACAAAATTATGTAAAATTACTTTTGGTATTCCACAGGGTTGAATGTTAAGCCCCATGTTTTCAGGCATTATTACTATATTTGTATAAAAGATGATTATGTTTAAACTGTTTAATAGGAAACAATTTAAGGTAGAAGAGATAACTGTATAAAATAGATTTAACATAAGTTATATTTAGTGCTTTAAAGGTTTATGTGTGACTGTAGATCAACTAAGATGCCACAGCTGCCTTAGTGTTTAGAAAAATAACCAACACTTTAAAAGCAGACATGAAATTGTTTTTAGAAAGAGGCAGAGAAAGAATTTTGAAGTTAAATGTTAAGCTGTAAACCAACTAAAACTGGAAATTAGTCGAGTTTCAATCAATGTGGTGCATTTTATCAGTGGCCAGATGAGGTCAGTGGAACATTTATGATTTATTTATTTACAGATTTTTTTTGAGTTTTTTATAACACAACATTTCACTGTGATGTGGTTACGTTTATTAGGCTGTAATTTTGTGAATTTTTAAGTAAATATCCACCTGAAACAGAAACTGAGCGATTAGATTAGACTGTCAAAATCATAAATGACAACATTATTTTTTGTTTTGTGTCATTATTTCTGAACTGTTTCCATGGTTAAATCAACTTAAATACAGGAGAGAAACTCTTCAGTCACATTGATATATTTTGTTTTTCTGTTATTGAAACATTTTGACTTTATTTCACAGCTGATGTGGAAATAACTCAACAAAAATTATGATCAAATTGTTATGATTTTAATAAGGTAAACAACATGTTTATAGGTCTAAATAAAACCGGACCTGAAGCCACATTCCTCCGCTTCACCTAAACACACCCTGTGAAAACTATCCACACACACATTGGACGCGCAAACACAGCCAGGCAGACATTTTATTGGCAGACAGGATCAGCATATGGTGGTGACCAGTTTGTGCACAAATTGAGCATATTTGTGTAGTGCATAGTGCATGTGAGTCTTGGAAGGAGACAGAGTGTGTGATGGGAAAGTGTGTGTTTGCGTGCGGGCGTGTGTGTGTGTGTGTGAGCAGCAGCTTGGATTTTCCCTCTCAGATTACATAACAGTGGGAAGCTGGAGCGCTCGGCCGTGGTGAAGCCAAATAGCTGCTCACAAGCGCGCACGTGCACGTCTGCGCACTCGTTTTACATCATTGTCTCACACTTTCACCGCAGTTTTATTAGATTTTAGCTGCGCTTGTATGTTTCTCAACACAACAGGACCTCTTGTGAAAAAACAAAAACACCAAAAAGAGTGTGAATGCGTCATATTTTACAAATAATTAGAACGTGAGAGACTGAAACATAAACATGAAACTTTCCTGCAGAAATCTTTTCATTTCATCAAACTGCATCAAGCCTTCCATCATTCTGGATCTCCGTATCAGTGATTAGATTAACTAACAGCCACATAAGGTTTCTTTTTAGCCTTTAAGAGGCGTGCAAGCTATGAATGTGGAGAATATTTGTGTTTAGATTTTTAACTGAAAGTCTGAAACGGGCCTGAGGGGAATAAGATTAATCAGTGTGTGTAAATAAACCATCAACACAAACACAAGCTTACTGCTCCCTGAGATAATGTTTAAAATGGAAGCACCTGTCATCCTCCTGAAACATCTTCCAACATCTGTTCGCCTATAGTTTGGAAAACACAACTAAACCCTCCAGATTCACACCAATTGGGTGTTTATGTTTTTGAAGCAGAGTAAAACAACGATTCATTTTTACAGTCAGAAATAACCAGAGTGAAGGATGAGGCGTCTGCACTGCAAAAACACAAAGTCTAACGGAGTATTTTCATCTAGATTCTGGGGCAAATATTTTTGTACACTTAAAATAAGAAATACTATTAACTTTTCAGCAAGATATAGGAGCTTGTTTAAAGTCAATAAATCTTGAAAACCGATAAAAAAATTCTAGTTCCACTGGCAGATTTTTTTCCTACTTATAACAGGACATTTTTAAAATGTTAAAAGTTAAAATTACTGACTTGCAACTTGTAAGTAACTTGCTGAGAAGTTAATTGTAAGTTAGTTTTTGTTTTATTTCGAGTATAATAAATAGGCCTGTTACAATAATACATTTTGCAGGATGATAAATTGTTCCAGAAGTTGCTGCGATAAACGATAATATTGGTGTTTTGAGACCATTTCAAGTAATATAATGGTGATGGCATTCTCAAAGATCAATAAACGTTAAATTCTAATGAACATTTTAACACTGGAACTGGAAGACATTTTAAATATCCAAAATAAATAAAACAGAAACAATTAATAAAATGAGTTATGAAGTTTCTGTAAACATAATTGTCCTTAAAAGAAAAGTTGAGACCAAAACACCAAACTGAAGACTTTTATCATCCAGTTTTTGGTAGAAAGAGAGAAAAGAGAAAGAAAAAATCATGCAAATGGAAATTAAAGTTTATTTCAATTCATCATGTGATTAATTGATTTAATGTCTATTCCAACAGGCCTAGTAATAAGACATATATACTAGAAACTAGACAAACAGTTGGTAAGATGTTTTTTGCAGCACGAGAGGCAGAATGAGGCGTAAAGCGAGTCACACACACACACACACACACACGCACACACACACACTCAGTCACCCAGGTCCAAGATCCCGTCTGTATCCACAGTTAATCACCTCTGTAGTTGTAATCAAAGCTCCTATTCAGTTGTCATGGTGACGGACAGAGGGTCATACCCCCCACTCCAACCCTAACTGCATTTTCCTTCCTCTGACTGAATTAAATGCTTTTCAGGTACAAGAGCTGGTATCAAAATTATAGGTTTAAAGATGAAACATCTGAAGGAGGCGTTTATTAGCACAACCTGTTAGATGATTTATTACAGCCTTTAAATAAATGATGTCAAACTGAAGTTACTTTTTATTTGAGTTTGTTCATTCAGTTTTAATATCAATCATTGTTGCCACAACTAAAGGGATCACTGCAAAAACACAAAATTTTACCAAGTTATTTTAGTCTAGTTTCTACTGAAAATATCTTTGGACATTTGAAAAAAGATAAAAATAACTTATAAGTAACTTTTCAACAAGATATAGGAGCTTGTTTTAAAAGAATAATTTCTTTATGACGAAAAAGTACTAGTTCCACTGGCAGATTATTTCACTTATAACAAGACATTTTGTTCATGGTATGAATGAAATAATCTGCCAGTGGAACTAGTACTTTTTTATCAATAGGAAATATTTACTTGAAACAAGCTCCTATATCCTGCGATGGACTGGCGACCTGTCCAGGTGACCTGTCCAGGTGACCTGTCCAGGTGACCCCGCCTCTCGCCTGTTGACAGCTGGATACAAGAACCAGCAGCCCTCCTGACCACAACGGGATAGAAAAAAAATGGATGGAAGCTCCTATATCTTGCTAAAAAGTTACATCTAAGTTTGTTTTGTCTTATTTGGTAAGATTTTGTATTTTTGCAGTGTTTGGAGTCTAGCATAATACATCCTCTGCCGTGCTTAAACACCTAATTTACTACATATTCATCTTTTTGTTCCACAGCAGACCCAGCTGGAGTTTTTGTTGCTTTGGTCAAAGTTTCATTTGACCAAAGCTCGCAGCTCCAGTAGAGGCCGACATGTTTATGTCTGTGTTGGCAGGACAGAAAACTCCTCTTCCTGAAGTGTGTTGGAAAAAATAAAAATAAAAAACATAAATAGTTGGAACGGAGATACATTTAGAGACTTGGTTACCCCAAGCCACCGTGGTTCTCCTGCAGCCTTGCAGTAAAAAAATTTAAGGAGATTGACTTTCTTGATATTTCTCCACTAAATAAATGTCTTACTTTTTTAAACTTTTCAGCATCAGATTGCTTTAATTTAAGCCTTTTTCTAAATTCATTTAAACAGAAACAAACATTTAAAGTAGAGTAAATGAATTTCAAAAGTACCTTCCTTCTATTTTAATTCATGAAGTGGGCAGGATCAGATTATTTTATATTTATTATTTATTAGACATAACTTGAGCTTCAGGCTTGAAATGTAAAGTATAATGAATCATGGCAGAATCAGAAATGTGCGGTTTCCCTAATAAATGCAGTTAAAGATCAGACTAAATTCAGATTAAATTATTTACAGAGTTTCTGCAGGTTTCACCAAGTCACATTTAAGACTTTCTAAGGCCTTTTTAAAACAATTATGAATGGATTTTAAGACAAAAATGTACAAAAGAAAATCACAAATAAATCAACCATTTCCTCACAGTGAAGTGAGGCAATGGTGATAAATTTGTACTTATATGAACGGATGTGAAAAAGCTAGCTAGCTTCAGTCTTGACAGCTAGCCAGCTCGCTAGCAAGGGTAACGTTAGCAGCTAGTTACCAGAACTGCCTTGAGTCGCATAACATAGAGAACATAGACTTAACAGTAAATTACAGCAAGAAGAAAACTACATAGAATATATGGCATTAAGTTGTCCTGCCATAACATTTAAGACACATTTAAGGCCAACTTATAGTTTTTATATGAATTTAAGACAATTTAAGTATTTATTTTAGATGCATGAATGTAAGACTTTTTAAGGATGTGTAGACGCTCTGATTTAGATAATTAGGCTGCAACTATTTGTCAGGATCTGTGTTTTTCTGTGTGTTTATTTTGAGTTTCCTGTGTATCTGTGTCTCCCTGTTGTCCTGTCTCCCTTTGATTAGTCCCCAGGTGTGTCTCGTTCCCTGATTACCTCCTGTGTATTTAGTGTCACCTGTGTGTCTGTGTCTTTGTCGGGTCCTCGTCTCATTTTGGCTTCTGTTCTGCCGTGTGTCAGGTTAGTCCATTCGTGCTCTCTGTTGCTACCTGTGTTGAGCCTCAGCTTCTGCTCAGCAGTGCTGCCAGGGATTTGGACTGTTTGTGTGCATCATTTCATCATTAAATCTACCATATCTCTCTTACCTGGGTCTCCTAGTGTTTTGCCTCACCACTCATCCACACCACTTCATGACACTATTTGTACTATTTTAAACTTAGCAACCTAAGTTGTCCTTTTCCATTCCAAAACTGGGAAATCTAAGAAACATATAATCAATCTGATTTGCAGCTTTGCTTCATACTGCAACATAACATTACATTTCTAGCCAGTTTATTTTAATTTTGCTCCTGTAGACAAACTTTATATTCAAAGGAAAGGTTGAAGTTCATAAAACCAGGCTTGTAGTTGGTCAGTCAGATGATAAAACAACAACGCCTCTGATCCTCCACATCTGGACAAACCTGCAGCTCTTCTGTTTGGTCAGAACCTAGCAATCGAGTTTTCATATCTCATCTCAGAGAAAGCTGCAGAAACGTGTTTTTGTTCAATAAAATCCAGCAGAAATGAGAGTATGTGTGTTTACCTACCTCCATCTAATCCTAGCCCTCTGTTTACTGTGTGTGTGAGGGTGTGTGTGCGTGTGTTTCTTTAATCTGTTCTCCCAAGGGGCGTCAGGGGGAGCTAGCAGGCTTATCCTCACTGCATCTCTGCATCCAAATACCACTAAAAAGCCAATCTCCATTCCACAACAATAACATTAACACACACACACGTGCACCCCCGCACACACACGCCAACCCCCCCACACACACACGAGGCACAGACGGGCCTGAGAGACTCCCGGCTTAAGCTCCACCCTAAAAGCACCTCTTCTACACACAAATTATATCTAATAAAGCTTTTCAAACTGCTGTCAAAGAGATAATTAAATGCATTTGAGCGCATTTTTTTTGAGAGAATAAATGTTTTTTTATTCCAACATCAGGTTTCAAACGCTCGTCCTTCTGGGTTTAAGCAACAAGGAGGAATTAGGGTTAAAAGGGACCTGATTGATTTAAAATTACCGAAAGGAAAAATCTTTTCCAGTTGGTTAAGGATCTGACAAGAGGAGGGAGAAACAAGGAGGAGGAAAGGAGATGAGCAGAGCCAATAAGAGCTCACAGCAGGATGCTAATAATGCAGCTCCAGCTGTTCCAGTTAACCTGCAAACTGCCCATCTGGACCCAGAGAGATCCATGATGGGAGACCGGCGGGGAGACGGAGACAGGAGAGCACAGAGACAGGACTGGAGGCAGGGCTGTAGCCGACTGAATCAGTGATGAGGAAGAGGCTTTTTTTCCATGTAAAGAAGGAAAACAGCACATTTTACAAATCTATGGGTCTCTAACAAAAACAACCGTCTTCCTCTCCTCTTACCGACTCATTTTTACATCCAATTTTTATTTGTGGTTCCCAGCAGGCTGATGGAAGGGATTAAAAACCTAAAATAACATGCATTAACATATGACCTATGATTTATGATTGGGATGCACCAATGTAAAAAAAATCGATATTTGATATTGAAATTGCTGTTATGGCCAATATTATATATATTTTCCAACAGTTTCGGCACCTTTGGGGGAAAATACAACCAGAAACAGATACAGATGTTGGTGCTGATACATTGTGCGTTCCTAATTTTTGACAGATGTCAGGATATCGTGTAAACATACTTATTCGCATATGATTATAAACTGAACTTCTAATTTAATGGAAGGACAACACTTCCAAAATGTATTTATTTTTGACAAAATTTTGTGCCAATTTGTTTTTTTAGAGGTTTTATTGGCTCTAGCAGCCTTTATTAGAGAGTGGTTAGACAGGAAAGTGGGTAACAAGAGAGGAAGGGCTGGGATTCGAACCTGTGACGTTGAGGACTAAGGCCTCCATATGTGGGTTGTGCTTTACCCCTGCACCACCACAACCTCCCTTTGTGACCATTTTGTAATGAAAACGCAGCTGGTTGGTGTTTTTCTACGGCAGATTAAAGTTTGTCGTGGCCATAACACGGATGTGAATACTTCTGCATGCATCTAGAAATGATCAAAACAAACCAAAAGCAGAGCAGAGACATCTTATTGGGGCAGTCTGGATCCTCCACAACACTGAGGTGGACATGTGGACACACACACAAAGACAAACACACACCCTCAGTCGGAGTGACCTTGGTCCGGTCCGCCTGCCCTCACCCCCCCGCCCCTTCCCGCCCCGGCCAGCTCAACCTCCCACCGAGTCCCTCTTCCTGTCTCTGCTTTCTGAACCCACGCCGGCACAGCGCCACACCGGGCTGTGCCAACCCGAGCCGAGCCGTGGTCATGGTAACGACTCCGCCAAAGATCTGAGATTAAAAAACACATAAAAAAAATACCTGAAGAGCAAACAGAGGCGGATTTATTTTTATTTTTTATTATTGATTCCAAAATCTGACAGGCCCGAAATACACACGACTGAAACCCCGCTTCCCTACAGCACACCGCCCACACACACGGCGCAGAATAGCATGCTAATGAAGACACTTAATCACTGCGAGGTCATGTGTGGAAGAGCCTGCCAGATACCTGCAGCCGCAGCTGGAGACGTCCCACACCGCACACCGAGTGTGTGTCTGTGTGTGTGTGGGTGGGTGGTGAAGAACTGGAGATGCCTGCTGGATGTACACATAAGGAAATGAGACAGAAAACCTTAAGACAAACAGGAGGAACATCTTGATTTGAGCCGCAGAAACAAAAACGTCCAGTGCGAAGCAGCCGATCATTTCCCAAACTCTTGTATTTCTCACTCTGTGGTTAAATGAACAACCCTCCCGCGGTTCGAGCTCCTCAGGTTCCCCCACTGTTCAGCCGTAATTCACCACACAGAAGCCTTCGAGTGCCGCCGCGCACTCGTGGGTGTGCCCCTAAATTAAGAGCAGCTAATCAAGGTGGCATTGGAGTGAAAAGACGCGTCCAGCTGGGCAGAGTAGGTAATGGCAGAGGCATAATCAGCCAGCGGCTTCCTTAAAGGAGGAACACGGCAGATTAGGAATCCAGACGAGAGGAGTGACCTTGGAAGATTAGGCTGCAGGATAATCTGATTATGTGCAATTATACCTGAATTATTTGGTGTCTGAGGGGTGACAGCGTGGGTAATTACAGGCGTTTCGGTCCAAAACTGATCAGAACTGACAGCAAAACTGAAGCGTTTCGTCATTAATGGTTTTATATAAATGTCAGGATTTCAGATAAATCACCCCGAAATATCCAGAAATTTTTTTTTTCATTTTCTAGAGAAAAAACATCAATGGATGGATGAACGTTTGGTTGGTTGGTTGGATAGATGGATGGATGCAAGAATGGATGGATGAGCAAATGGACAGATGGTTGGTTGGATGGGAAAATCGATGGATATATGGATGAACAAATGGATTAACAATAGATGGTGTGTGAAGGGATGGATAGATGGATGGAATAATTTTATTATGCATCGCTAAATGTGGTGCTCAAGTGATTTAAATTAAAGCTATAAGCAGACAGAAAACTAGATTTTTATTTTTTAAACCCAAACATTGTAACTGTAGAGTCGAAACCCGTTATCCGTATTGGCTGTACAAAATAAACTCAACTAAGATGCATTTTCACCCATAAACATGTTAAATAAAAATTATCAGACAAAAAAATATGCTATTTTAAACTCTATCATGTTTTTTATTACCGGATGTAAAAACCAAATAATGAGTAACATCTCTAATCTTTCCTTAAAGCAACCAGAACAAAAAAAGCTGCAACAACCTGGCAAAACAAAGCCAGTTTGCACTGCGCTGCACCGAAGAATAAAATAATAACTTCTGCTTGGTCTCATAAGACAAGCACACAAACACATTTCTCCCCTCCTGTCAGCCTCAAATACAAACAAATAAATAAATGAACAGTAAGTTATTAATTATTCTGAGGGAGGAATCAAATATAAATGTGTCTGGGGGTTTGTGTGAGAGTGCATGAAGACTTCTAAACAGTTTCCCCAAAGACAGACAGCGAGGCAGACCACCGGAGAAACCAGTAAACAGGAAAAACTAAACAATGCAACAAAATAAGTGCTTACACTTAGGAAATGTGTTGGTCACTCACATGAAGAGACAAAATAACAGATTAATCCACCGGATTGATCAGCTTTAAGACACGTTTTCTGTTTTTTTTTCCCGCTGATGAAGTGAAACCAGCCGCCTCTGATGAACTGTAACGCTGGAATGTTTTATCTGAAGAAAACATAATTTACAAAAGTGAAAATTGTAAATGTTGACGGTTTTTCAGTTTTAGCCTCTAATATTCAAAGGTCTTCTTTCATCCAATATGTTGGATTTTTTTCTCTTGGATCTCATTTCAGAGTGAAATATCTAAACTCTGAATTTACTCCCATTATGTTGGGATGTGAAAATAAAACCTAGAATTAAAGGATCTCTGTAGAGTCTGTTTTTTCCCGCCCTCCTTAGGTAGAAAAGGTGGGAATCACCATGGCAACTGGTGATTCAGCATTTCTGTGTCCAAATTCAGGGAGCTTGAAATCTTGTCCTAAATATCAATGAGTTAATGAATTTTTAAAATACATATATATTTAATAAGTTTTAAAATATTAACAATTGTACTGCAATTATTAATATTTTTCCCATTTATTTTTATTTAGTTTTTTACATACTAAAGTCCTGAGCTGGAACCTGTTCTCGTGTTTCTGGTACACCTGCAAATCTGACTCACAAGCAATATCCGCTAATATCAGCGATGGACAACAAAGCAATAACTTTAATAGACTTTATAAAGTCTACCCTAAATGGACTGGGTTTCTGGCTAATCTCCAGAAACTTCTGCTTTGAAAGGACTTTATGTTCTGAGACACAAAGAAAACAATCAGAAAAATCAATTCACCTTTAACTTCCTCTGACTTAGAAGCGATTTTAACACGATTTCACAAAGTAAACGCTGTAAAATAGTGAGAAGATTCTTCCAGGGTGAATAAAAGATCACGGAAAATAAGTTTTGGGGAAAAATGGTCAAACCCTTCTTAGAACGATGCAAATATCTTAGTGTAAGAAATAAGAAAAAATAGATTACATGTAACTTTTCAGCAAGACGCAAGATTTTTCCATATTGCCAGTGGTACTGATACGTCTTTAAATCAATAATAAGAAATTATTTACTTAAAACAAGCTCTTGTATCTTGCTGACAAGTTACATGCAAGTTAGGTTTGTCTTATTTCAAGTCTACTAAGATATTTGCACTAGAAACTACACCAAAATACTTGGTAATATTTTGTGTTTTAGCAGTGTATTACTTTTTTCTAAATTTTCTTTTCAATTGTTTCCCTTGGTAATTTTTTTGAGTATTACTTTTTACATGTATTTTCTATATTTTCTTCTAATATCCAGAAAACATATTTCTCTGCATGTTTTCTGCATCTTAACACTAATGTTAAAATTTGTATTTGAGGAAGTATTTAGTTAAGACAGGATGTTAAAATCAATGTTTTCAGACGTATTTAGTTTTCTGAGCAGTAAAATCTCAAACTCTCTTTAATTTGAAGCAATACTATGCAGAAACATATTTTATTTATGTCAGTGATGGTTTGTGACAGATCTCCTGGTATCTGCAAATTCAGAAAGCGTCGCTCTTCTGCAGCTAATAACTAGAAAAAGCTGATTTCTCAATGCATTTGGATTAAACGTTTTGCTTCTCACATCCATCCAAGAGCAAAGAGAAGCAGCAACTTAAGAGAGTTCACATGTGGAGCAGAACCACGTCCCGGATTCACAGTTTAAACCTTCCTCTCTACCTCATCATCCTCACACACACAGACGTGTTTATATGGCTCATGTTTAATACGCTGCTGTTCTGTCTCTTTGTCTTTATGTTATGCCATTAATTACATCTGACACTGCCTTGTGTGTGTATGTATGTGTGTGTGTGTGTGTGTGTCACTGCAATATGTCCCTGCAGGCCTGGAGTAGGAAAAGTGAGGTTCAAAGACCCCCTGCCAGAATGCTAAATCAATATTAATACATGCTCACACACGTGCACGCTCACACACTCGTAACAGAGAGGTGTCAGCGCAGTGGTTAGAAGGGAATGTTTCCGTGTCTCTCTGGAGCGCTGCGTCGTTTCCATCATCAAGACTCGTCTCTCTGCCGCCGCTACGCTACTTCCCAGTCATACCTCTGCACACGCAAAGCTTCATGCTGCTTTTGTAGGGAAACAAATCTTAATCAACAGATTCTTTTTTTAAAAACAGGATATAACACCCATTTATGGGGCCATAAGGGTCCACATTTTAACATCTTCACTGCAAAAACACAAAATCTTAGCAAACAATTTTTGTCTAGTTTCTAGTGCAAATGTCTTAGTCCACTTAAAGTAAGACAACACTAACAAGAAATAAGAGCTTGTTTAAGTCAATGATTCCTTTATATCGATGAAAAAGTATTAGTTCCACTGGCAGATTATTTCACTCACCAATCAATCAAATTTTATTTGAATAGCACATTTCAGCAGCAAGGCCTTTCAAAGTGCTTTACATCATAACAAACACAAAAACACAAAGTCATGCAACATAGAATCAACTTTCAAAACATGACATTAAGTGAAGTTCCATCATTAAATTCATAATTGATTACATTTGATTACGTTTGTTCCGTACTCATGACAACGGAACAAGTACTTTTTCATCAATATAAAGGAATTATTGACTTAATACAAGACTATTTATCTGGTTGAAAAGTTAAAGTTAATTTTGTCTCATTTCAAGTGCACTAAGATATTTGCAGTAGAAACAGGACAAAAGTACTTGGTAAAATTTGGTATTTTTGCAGCATTTGTTTATGTTTAGTTCTGCAATATTTGGCCATAATATATAATGGCCACATAATATATTAAGTGCTGCCCTCTTTAGTTTTCAAATTGGTTACAACAGTACAGCTTGGTTGGTGCCACCATCACACAGCCCAGCGTTAAGAATTTTCCTTTTAAACTCAGAATTCTGACTTTTTTCCTCAGTGTCAGTATTGTTTAACCCTGATGTGGTCTTATTGTGACGCTCAGGAAGAGCGCAGCAAACGTCACGGTCAGACAGCAGGGAAGCTTGTCCCATTAGACCATCAGTTTGTGAAACAACACACACACAAAAAAACTCCTAAAAGCGCACGCGGGGTCAGAGTGACACCGCTGGACTGCGCACAAAGTAAAAAGTTTGTAGGAAAAAAATTAGTCCATCTCTCAAGGCTGCGATAGGTTAAATTGTTCCTTCACCATCAGGCAAATCATAGTCTTAAATCTACTAAATGAAAATGGAACAAGATTTTAGTGTGCATACATCCCAAAAGTTATGTGATTATTTTCACGTGCTAAGAACATAACTAATATAGATCTAACCAAAAAATGTTTGGTTACTTATGTGGATTTTGAGATGGGTTGAAAAAGAATTACAATTCATGAAAAACAAATCGAAAATTCTGAGAAATGCCTCAAATCTTTTTACTTAATCTGTGATAATTTGCCTTAATTACCAATAGAAAGTCCCCATTTACATCAAACCCTTGTACTGGGGGCCAAATTCGAACAGGGAAGAAAGTCAGAGGCCAAACAATGTCAGTCCAGTGGCCACAAAAGGCCCCCTGGCCACATGTTGGACACCCCTGGTTTAGGCATTCTGCTAGTGGAGTGTCTCTCAATTAGTGATGAAACGTAAAGGAGGGAAGCGGCTTCAGAGCGAAGCATTGGGCTGCAATTAGGGTCGTTGCGTTGAGCTTGACCAACATGTTGGTGTCTGTGTGTGTGTGTGTGTGTGTGGGCGTGTCGGGGTGTGTGTGTGTGTGTGTGTGTATGGGGGGCGGAGGTGACAACAAAACACCCCGCTCTTTTGTTCAGCCAACAATGAATCATTGTTAACAATTATGAGCTGACGCGAATCATGCATGCACACTTGTTCACATTAACTGAAGCATAGCGACACACACACACGCATGTGAAAATAATTGAGTAATTTGCAGCCCGCCAACAGCTGGAGGTGGAGGCGCGCCTCTCCTCTGCCTACGCCGCTTTAATTGGCTCTCCAGCCATCCATGCTTGACCAAACATCGTCTCATGGCTCGTTTCACGAGATGTTCTGTCTGCGCCGCCGCCTCTCTTTGTCCTTTCGTCACTTTTAAACATCAAAATAACATCTGTTAGCCTCTGAACAAACACACCTGACAGACTCAGCTGATGTCTGGACAAACTCTACCTTTACCGACCGGAAACGGTAAAAAAAAAAGCTACAAGTGAAGTGGCAGAGTGGAGCACATCTGGTTGTGGAGCGCTCTCTCTGCTCCAGATGTATGTTTTTTAGAGCCGCGGGCTGCGTCACACCTGGACACCGCAGACGCGCACAACAACAACAACAACAAGCGATCCATGTCGCCCCGTAAACATGACAAATCTGGGAGTCAGGCGCTCTGACACGGCTGAATCCTGTCATGTTTGGATCATATTCACAACCAAACTTGGAAATGATTTCATGTCTAAATATACACCGTTTCGCCCCCTCACAACCATCCGTTTCCGACCGTTTTTTTAAAAAACCGTGCAGGCGGGGGGAAGCTCTACCTGTGCGGCCCCAGGAAGCAAAAAGCTGAGGACCCTCTTAATGACTTAATTGAGCTAATTAACAATGATAAGACATCCAATCAGCACACTGGCTTCCTGAAGGCTCTTGTTAGGAGCTAATTAAAGAACCAATCACAGCAGGGTGAGCATGTCATACTGTGTCACAGTGAACAAGCTAGAGATGGAAAACAACATTTCTGTGCAACACTTTGCTTGTGATCGTTTAAGAGTGTAGGCCTCAGGGTTCCTGCGTGCAACGCTTGTTCAAGTTTTTCAAAGTAAAATCACCAGAAATGTTGATTTTATTTACATGCATTTACTTTAAAGAGGCAGTGTTATGTATTTTCCAGACACAAAGCAACATTTTATAGCACAATAAAGTAACTACAGCTGCAGTTCTCAGAGGGATGCATTGATCCACTTTTTTCACTTCCAATACCAATATCTGAGGTTTAGTATTGGTAAATACAAATCTGATTCAGAAAACAGCTGAATTGAGTGAAAATGTTTCTTCTTTAAAAAAACACAAACATAAATGTACTGAATTACAAACTTATTTGAAAACTCTGCACCAGTACAGCACAATTAAATACACAGACAGCTTCACAAACAAGCTTGGTCAAATATGTAAAAACAACACAACTCAGTGTAATTAGGAGACTTACAGCCAATGGAAAATAAACAATAAAGAAACTGAAACAATAGGTTGACTACCTTGGTCAAATGTAAAAATAAACTGCAACAAACCTTCTCTCAAATGGTTCAAAAAGTGCAACAACAAATTCCAAATATGATGTAAAGTAAATAAAGAAGCAGAGAATAGATCTGCTCTAGATCAGACACATTTTTACCAATATCCTAGAATTTTTGTCAATATCGGACACAGATATTAATATTGGACTGATGTATTTCTAGTTTCCACTGACCATATAATTGGCAATTTGAAATTTCAAAACTAAATTTGCGTAACTCACATTTTTTGATAAAAATTTTTTGTACTAGGATGAGGTAGTTTTTCAGCCAAACTGAAATTAGTTTATTTCACAAAAATTCATTGGAAACATTTTATTTTGCATCACACTAGTCATGATCAACAACTGGATGTTACTACTGGCAAAAAAGACAAAGAAGAAGACAGGAAGTGGTAGGAGAATAAGTTTAATGAAATCATGTGAACAAACATTTTCACGTGTGATTTTAACTGAGGAGCTTGTTTTAAGCTAACAAATCCTTAATATTTATGAAAAAGTTCTAGTTCCACTGGCAGATTATTTCAGTAACAAAAAGAATTTTTTTCTAATTTTCTTTAGAACTTGTACTTTTTCATCAATATTAAATAATTATTTCCTCTAAACAATCTCCTTTATCTTGCTGAAAAGTTACTTATAAGTTAATTTTGTCTTATTTCAAGTGTATCCGTAATAAGATATTTGCACTAGAATGTACACCAAAAATACTTTTGTTTTGCACACTTACTACTAATCAAAGGAAACTCTAACCAGGATTTTTTTTAGACTTGATTTAAAGGAAATCAGTGTTTCGACTGTTTTGCAGTTTTCTGAAAGTTGGACCAAAAAACAATTTCAGATTGTTTTTCTTCAGTCAGTTAACTATAATCTTGCTCCAAACATTTTTTTCATCCCAGCTCTGTAATAATCCTAACATAAACTCAGGCTTCATCCTTTCGGTAGCTTCCTCTCCTCCCTCTCCTGTCTTCCAGGGGAAGCGTTCATGCAGAGAGGAGTCCTCCCTCCGTTTCTCTCTCAATCTGGGCTCCACGCTGCGCAGGTTTAATTGCAACAGCACCCTCATGCGCCGGTTGGGCACCGTGGATATGTGCTTGGAGAAGGAGAAAGAGGGAGTCCTCCTCGGAGTGTTCAAGGATAAGCGGCAGGGTGCCAGGCCGCCTTGCTCTCTCCTTTTCCACCTTGTTTTCCATTTCCTCTCCTCTTCCTCACTTCCACTAAACAAGGGTAGAAAATCCGTCTCTCCTCCAGATTATTCGTCTTTCCTGTAGCCTCTCACCTGACTCGCCCCCTCTCCTGGTCCTACCTCCCATGATGCCCATGGAGACTTCCTGTCGGAGCGCCGCGTTCCTCTCCTTAATCAGCTGTCAGATATCAAACACTCTGCAGCCCACCGGGCCCTCCATAAAGCAAACATCAGAACGGATTCAGGAAGCAGAAAGCAGAGGTGTTCTGGATCAGTTGGTCTCAGATTCCGATTACGGAGCAAAGGTAGGGCGGGGTAATAAATCACAACAAACACAAGATCAATATCAATTGACCTGACACTGGCTCCACCTCCATACGGAAGTAGAGCAAACCTCCGACAAACAAACAGTGGAACTGTGCGCTACCCGATTTTTGAGTCATTTTCGCCTAGTTAGTCAACACTAAGGCAAAGACAGCAAGTCCTACATCAGGTCTTTAAGTTTATTTGGGAAAACGAGAGAGAAATCAAGAGTAAAAGTTCAAAGTCTCATTGGATGTGAGTGTGAATGTTGTGTTGAATGCATTTACACGCACAAAGCGGGTGAGTCATGACTTAGATAATACCGACTTGTGAAAATCTGCCTTCAGGAAAATGCTTAAAAATAAACATTAGCATAAAAAGGTGCTTAAACGTAAATACTGCAGTTACTGCAGCACATGTTTTCAGGCTGCCATGGAGCTACCATTGGAATTTACACAAATAAAATCAAGCATAAGTAGCTTAACTTATGGATCTTTGATTTGACAATCAAAGATCAATCAGCGTCGTTATGGGATGTTTACCACCAGTTACCCTCAAGGAGACAAACATGTGGTAGTTTGGACATGAGGTCGGCTGCAGGGCTTAATTCATGTCTTGTGTTATTTCAAACTGTTTTGGTTTTGGAAATGTAATAAATTGTACTCCGCCCCCTAAACGCTCTGGATAACGGTTGTTGGGATTACATATTCCCCACTGACAACGTTAGACCACGATTTCCTATTATTTTTCTCAAAATCTCTCTCACCGCAGCACATCAGCGGTGATGAATCCCATTGCTAGTGCGGTGAATAGTTTTACATATTTTGCTCTTTGGGGGGGCATAGCATGGAAAAGTTTGTGAACCCCTGTAATAAGATATGTACACTAAAATGTAGACCATAAATACATGCTAAGATGCTGTGTTTTTGAAATGCAATCAAAACCCTATAGAATAAAACATTTCCCACAGCCCGGCATAAGAAAAATGATCCAGAATGATGGCTTTAATAAGTTCATACTACCTAAAATATTACCAGTCTCCATCTGAGTCCTGTTGGATGAATTAGAGACGATGTTTGGACGTGAAAACCCGGTCCGTGTGGGTTTCATCTGAGCTCTCAGCAGCTCCTCAGATCATGATGATGGAGAGTTGGTGTGTCTCTCCTAATGACAGCAAAACACTCGCCCACTCTGCTTGTCTGTCAGCGTTGTTTGCGCGCAGTCACGTCAGTGCGCGAGTGATTTATTAATTCATTCATCTCCTAATGTCCTGCAGCTGGGGGAGAAGCAGCCAGAGGAGGCGTAGAGAAGCGTTTGATGGGAGGAGGAAGAGGAGCTGGGAGAGATAATGAGAGCGGGAGAACCGACGGCTACGACAGAGAGACAAACGGGTGGTCCGAAGTGAGGGAACGATGGAAGAAGCATCGTTTAATCACCTCTGCTTCAGCTGCTGTTTTCCAGGAACACAACACACACTTGTCTTAATGATTAGTCATTAACCAATGAACCCACTGGCAGACAGACAGGCAACAATAAATCTAACAAAGCCTTCATCGATGTCATGCAGGAATAAAAAATTATTTAAGAAAAAAAAAAAAAAAACACCTCCTCTGACCAAACACTGGTTTATAATTTCTGTGATGTTGGACAATAAGCAGCAGGGGAAATTCTCAGCAGGGACGGGAAGATGTGGAACAATGAACAATTATTTCTGTTTTATCATCCTGAAACTTTTGTTTGTCCAACTCTACGCAGAGATCCAGAGTTTCAGATACTCGACCAGCGACATGATCAGCAACTCAACAAAAAAGCAAAAGGCCAAGTTTTTAGGCAGCAGTTTGTCCCATCTGGGCATCTGTAGCAACACAGTAAAGGAGGAAACTCTGCAGTGTTTTCCTTATCGCTACAAAGAGGAACATTACACTGCAAAAAGACAAAATCTGAACTATTTTTGGTTTAGTTTCTAAAGCAGATATTTCATTGCACTTGAAATAAGACCAAACTAAATTACAGGTAACATTTTAGCCAGATGTAGGAGCCTGTTTTGAGAAAACAATTCTCTAACATTGATGAAAAAGTACTAGTTCCACTGGCAGATTATTTCACTTATAATAAGACATTTTCCTGTATTAATAATGAAATAATTTGCCAGTGGAATAACTGAAACATTTGTTATATTTCCAGCTGCTGCGGTTTTCTTTCACACTGCACTGTGCCAAACAACCATGGTCCCCTAATCACCTGTAGGGGTGCTGCACTTAGAGCCACTGAAGGAAACGACACAAAAACCTCAGAAGAAGGCACTGAGTACAACTTCCTTCATTATGAAATGTAAACAAAGGTGGAGTGGTATCAGACTTTAGTGGTTGTAAAATTTCTCTTTTGCCTTTGGCAAAACATCTCAAGCCATTTCCACCACTAGTGCTAGACTAGCGCGTCTGATTGGGTTGTATTTACCCAGAATGGTCCGCAGTAGAGTTTGATTAAAGTGAACTAAACATGGCTGGTGTGAATGCAGCCTGAATTAATGAAACTATCATGTGACTCAAGCCTTCACCTCTGATCAAAGTACCAAAAATATATATTTGAACTTCAAAAAAGACGAGAAAGAATCATTTCCTCCATCTGAAACATGAGGGCAAGATTTCCGAGGCCTCGTTTCGGATCCTGAGCTGTTTGTTTTCTGATTCATCGGGAATCTGGCTCTATTGTCCTGTTTGATTACACAGGGTTTCCAGGCCAGTAGAGCAGGGGCCTGGTCCCAGCGGCCCACTCCCACTGAGCTGCAGCGATGCTAACACACACACGCACACCCCCACAAGGAGTCAATGAATGCAGAGAAGGAACCAGGGTCTAAAAAACGACGACACGCAGCTCATAACCAGAACCTGAAAACCTGATCCGGGTTTGCAGCTGTCCCAACATCTGACCCAAACCGACACATGACTGACATCCGTGCAGAAACAACGAGCGATCTGTGGAAGCAGTCAAACAGAGAGAATCGGAGGGAAGGAGAGAGGCGCTGCTGCAGCAAAGGGGCCCCCAGGGGCCCGTGGTGTGGGCTGGTCCATTCATAACCCGGCAGGGGGTGCATTCCTCCACCCCTCTGCTCTGACACATTAAAAACCAAAACATGTGGGCCAGTAAAGCAGGATTACGTCTTCACATTGTGGCTGTAGGTGGCTTTCTGCATCTACAGGTGTGTGTGCTGCCAGGTGTGAGCGGGATTATTACAGAGTGTGTGTGGGTGTGTGTGTTTCCAGCGGTTAATCCACAGCAGCATGCTAACACAACCAGCTACACACCAGTGGCAGTGTGTGTCGGTGTGTGAAGCCGTGAAACCACACATGGCTAATCCATCCACCACCTCCCAGAGAGCGGGATGCAGCAGCGGAGAAGGTCGGAGAGGCGGATAAACGGAGAGAGGGAAGAAAGGAGGGAGACGCGTTTACTTTAAACCAAACAGTCACTCGTTGAAACCAGTTTCTATTAATACCTTTAAAGCCCATTAATAGAAAATATGCATCACTCTTAACTGGCCAACAGCTGTAATTCCAGTCAAACTTCCTCAGTGGAAAATTACAACCTTTCAACAAATCACACTTTCTAATAATGAGGCCATTTTATTACAGCTTCCTGTTTCCGTCAGCCTGTTACGGCACTTCAATGGGAATAAAGGGTCTGAAATCCACTTATAGAAGTATTTTCTCTCTGCTCTGCTCCTGCTCTGCCTCACATAATCAAAGTTTCTTTGGTTAATCGAGGCACAACGCCATCCTGGTTTGGCGAGGACAATTTGCTGTTTCTATGAGTGTTAGACCAGAGCTGGTCTAATTTGGGTTCGATATAACCTGCACAAGATGAACACTACTTACAGGAACACATTGTGCGAAAGTCTGTCTGTTGTAATTTTTACGGTGGCCAAAAAGGGAAAACATGCAGAAAATGGCAAAATGTGCCGCAAACTCATGAATGTTGATAAAACTCAAAGGCAACAATAAACAAATGCACACTACAGTGAAAATACAAAAAAATGCTGTAACCACAGAGTAAATGCTGCCATAACAGGAAGTGGAAGCAAAAGAGAAAATCCCACAAATAGTAAAAATAACAGTAACTACTCCAGACCAAAGGAGGTGCCGACCACCAAGTCATATGAGACTCAGTAAAGACGGGAAATCCAGAAGTAAGTTGAAGGAAAAAAAAAAGAAAATTATGGCTAACCCTGATAATCCTCTTTATCAGACTGCTCTACGGTCTTAAATCAGAGGCTTCTTCAGAACCGCTGTAATATGGACTGCTACAGACGGCCCTTCCTGTGCAGAGACATAAGTATCTTTGAAGAAACTTGGATAATATAAGACACCAACATTTAACTTCTCTTTTGGATTAATAAAGTATATTTGAATTGAATTTAAGCTAACATGCTAACTATGCTAGCTTAACCCAGTACTCAGGCACTTGTTAGGACAGTAAATGAGACTCTGATCATCTTTACAAAGCCAAAACAGAGACAGAGTCAACTATTTACTGGAAGAGATGAGTTCATTAACAAGTTAGCATAGCTTCAAGCCAGTGCTAACAGGTTAGCAGAGATGCTATGATATCATACCACAGCTCTAGGCCTTTGCTAAAAACTTAGCATAGCTCCAAATCGGTTCTGGCTTCAAGCCAGTTCATACAAGTTAGCATAGCTCCAAGCCAGTGCTGATGGGTTAGCATAGTTCCAAACCATTGCTAACAGGTTAGCATTGATGCTATGATATGATACCACAGCTCTAAGCCTTTGCTAAAAACTTAGCATAGCTCCAAATCGGTTCTGAAGGGTAAACATAGCTTCAAGCCAGTTCATACAGGTCAGCGTAGCTTCAAGTCAGTTCAGATGGGTTAGCATAGCTTCAAACTGGTTCTTTGAAATAGAAACAACGTTTAAATAAAAATAGTTAAAAATCACCTCAAGAACAAGTAGCACAAGATTCCCAAAGTTGACTTCTTTCTTCTTCATAACACCTGGGTTTTACTAGTACACTGACTTTGTGTCATTGCTTCAGTGGCAGGGATTGTGGAGGCGTAAACAAATATTTTACGTAACAAAATATGTTTAAATATGAACAATTAAGAGGAATAAAAGCATAAATCTGGAGTGGTCTAATAGGAAACAAAGACTTGAATGAGTGAAAGTGACAAACATGGCAGCAGAATAACATTTAAAGAGACGAACGTTCAGGTTTTTCATGTTTAGCTTCACAGAGTGCGAGTTAATCTGCAGGTGATGCAGGATTTAAAGATGATTCAAGTGAAAACAGTGAGAGTTATGTTAGATAAGAACATCTGCTCAGTGCTAGACCTTTAATGTAAATGCAAGAGTAATGAGAAAGAAGAGAGACGTCTGCTGAGAGGGAGAGCAGAGGGAGGAGAGAGGAGGGAGCTTATAGCCGTAATTTAACAAGAGAATAGATAGAGGAGTGATGGAGGGATGGAGCGAGGATGGAAGGGTGGGAGGACCAGAGGGGAACCTGATGAAGGGACGACATGGGGGGGCTCGAGATCTAAGACGCAGCACTCCTCCCTGCACTCCTAACTAGGAAAAGAGGGATTTGCTCTCCATAGGAGGGATGGAGAGATGGAGGGAGGAGAAATGAGGAGAACAGGAGAACCACTGAGAGGGAGGGAGGACTGGGGATAAAGGCAAAACAGATCAAGACGGAGAAAAAAGAACGGAGATGTATCATAAAAATCACTCCTGCCATGCTCATCCAATGACTGACGATCAGGAGGATGTTTTAATGCAGAGAAACGTCGTTTTCACAAAACGCTTTTCAGACAAAACATGATCCGATCCTCCAGTGTCGGGTTAGGAAGTCCAAAACCAGAGTTTACTACGGACGTTTTTATTTCTCTTACTAAATTATCGATTAAATTTATAACGGTTTTTAAGTTTTAAATATGCAACATGTAAATGTATGCAGACCTTTGCTAAATCCATGTCAATGACACAACATGTTATATATCGACCTCAACAGGGTCAAACGTACAGCTATGAATTCTGGGTAGACAATAGAAGCAACTTAGATTTTGTGTTTACCAACAAAAATGCTCTCAAAACAATTCATATGGTCATGTTCAATAAATTAGAATATTCATAAAGTACCTTTTAAAAAGTGACAACATTTCAGGAGGTATTAAACACACTTTTCATTAAGTCCACATTTTTTAATTAAAAATAGCTTTTTTATTTGGTCCGATGTAATATTCTTAATTCAAATGTCATTTTAATCAACTGTAAGTGGAAAATCGTCGTAATTAACAGAAAAAAGGCTTTCAAATGTCGATCTGCGTGTAGTTAATCTGTGTAACTTGATTTCCTTAGTGATAAAGTTCCTGAAATGAATGGAACATTTCAATAATAATCTACTTTATTGAATAGGTGCATATACATTTTAGCATCTATTAGTTTAATTAACACCACTGGCAGTAGAGAATGTGAAAAGAGGAAACAAAACTGCTGTAAACAGTCTTTAAAATATGAGTCAATGTAAATGTCGACTTAATCAGATGTCGAACTTTATTCGACTGAATGTTTACAAACCAGACAAGTAAAATAGTGCTTTATAATTTATTAGGAAAAATTACTTTATAGGAAGCTATGTGCACTAATCGTTTTCAAAGTTAGCAAGTGTGCTAAAGTGCTAAGCTTTAAAAATTAGCTCCACAATTAGCGGATTGCTGCTTTGTTATGGTCTAATGATTACACCACGACAAAGACAAAACAAAGAATCAAATTAGATTCCCTCTCATGTCATTCAAATCCTCTTTCCTCAGGAAACGTATAAAATATTTTGTCTGAACCCTCTGGTGTGTCTCTTCATCTCCTCCTCCCTCTCATACTATTTTGCCTTCTTTCCTCCAAAACTCAAAACTCAATTAGTAAATTAGTTCCAGCTCGCCAAGCGATAAACAGCAGCCTGGGAGCCAGTAAACACACATTGCACACTCCATTAGGGCTCCACAAGCACCACATAACCTAAAAACCCCTGGTAGACAGGTACACACCAACACACTACTCCAGTAATTCACTTATTAACTCACAAAGGACACAATGCTGCAAACGTAGCTCCATGTAAGAGAAAATGCTCGGCCGTTACCCTGCTGTTGTCACTATTTAGACAAACGAAGAACACGAGCATCTGAGATCGTCTCGCCTAATTTGCTTTGAGACAAGGAGGGAAAAAAGAGTAAAGAGTTTAAAAGATTAAACATCCCAAAAAAGGAAAAAAAAAACTAAGCATCAAGTGCCTTCAAACCCCCTGCAGTGCGTTGACAAATGCGTGTGTGCAGCTCCAAAGTCGAGCCGAGCTGGTTAAAAGCAAGCTTTCATGGCCTTTAAAAATTAAACCGCACACACTCGAGCTCAGTGGTGTATTTTGACAGTGTGTGATGACCGTGGGTAAAGCACTTAAGCTGCTGTAATTAGCCTGATCGCCGTGGCGGCTGAAGATGGCTTCTTTCATCCCCTCACTTCAAAAACTGGCACAACGCACTAAAACACACTCGGGCGAGGAAAAAGTAAACACACACCACTGATATGTCTGTTATATAGAAGCACAGAGATGTGGGGGAGGATGAGTTACACACACAAACACTGGGAGAAGCACTGCAAACACACACACACACAGAAAGTGTGTGAGGGGGCTCACAGCAGTGACAAGTGGAGAAAAAATGGCTCAATCTTGGAGTCGTACCAAAAGTTTGGAAATTCAAGCCCCCGTCTGCTGAGTATTTTAATTCACCTGACTGTCTTCGTCTCTTTCTGTTCACTTTGGACGTGAAACCAGGAGCGAAAGTGTTTTTAGCCAAAGATTGCATGTCAGTAAGAGATTTAAGCTGCAGGTGGAACTATTTTCTTGCACTTTAAGGCTTTTATTTGGAGCTAAATTAGGGTCATAAAGTTCATGCAGGAAACAAATGAAGAAATAACAGTTAAACACATGACACATGTTGAACTGTCTTTAAAATAAAGTGAAGTAAGGCAAAAGATTTAATGTAGATAAGTTTGATATTTCTAAGTTTTGTTTTGTTGAAATTAGCTTTTTCAATGTGTTTTCCCACCAGGAAAGTCCTATAGTTGGCTTGTTTGGTCGAAACTAAAAGCCAACTTTGTTTTTTTTCATTTACTGGTTTGCTTTCACATTGTGCTTTTTGAAGGCACACTGTAATTTCTAGACAAAGCGACAATTATTCCTTCAATTGGCCAGAAATAAAAAGTTTTTGTGTCGGTTGAGGTGGTTTTTCAGCTTCATCAAATTTAGTGTGTGTCGTAAAGCTGCAAAGGAAACATATCAGTCACATGATCAACAACCGGCTGTTACTACTGGCAAAAAAGACGAAGAAGAAGACAGGAAGAGGTTGGAGGATGATGACGCAACTTGTTTTTTAATGACTTGTTATTTACGACAAACTTATTTATGTGTGATTTAAATTGCATTTCTTATTTAATGATAACACTGCAATTGTGAAATTGTGATTTTTGGACATTAGAGGAGTAGCAACAAAGTTTTACGCATATTTAAAATGTAAATGCTGCTACACAGAGCTCTATTCTCTCAGCTCTCTGGTTTAAATCAAACAACAACATTTCTGTTTCATATATCTTTTTTCTCCCAAATAAACATTTTGACCCCAGTTTAGCTCCATATATTTATTAAAAAGCAGAAAGTCACAATGAAGTAACTTTAGTGCAATCAATTGAAGTTTATGTTATGCAAAACTTATATTTAATCCAATGCGATTAGATTCAGATTAAAATCCAAATGTTTTATGGCTGGATATTAAGACACGGGTTAATAAGATGTCAGAACCTTTAAAGAAAGAACAGAAATACAAAAAGGAGAGGAACTAAAAAAGAGCTTAATGGTCGACAAAAACAGGTAAAAGACTCAGAGGAAAAATGGCCAGAGAGTAAAATCAAAGCGTCAGAGAAAAAGAAAGGCATGCAGTGGAGTCGAGCCAGGGCTGAACAAAGAGCTACAGTAACAGTCTGCTAGACTTACAGCACACACACACTCCCTGAGCTCTGGTTATGAAGTAAGTGTGTGTGTGTGTGTGTGTGTGTGTGTGTGTGTGTGTGTGTGTGTGTGTGTGTGTGTGTGTGTGTGTGTGTGTGTGTGTGTGTGTGTGTGTGTGTGTGTGTGTGTGTGTGTGTGCGTAAGCCGGCTGCTGTGAGGATCCCCATAGGTGGCCACCCTTTCAACAGTCCGACTGCCAACTCATAAACCCCCCAACATCCAGCTCCTCCTGCAGAGAGGAGGGGGAAGCTCAGAGGAGGAGGAAATAAAAAAGGAGGAAAATGAGGGAAGGGTAATTATATTTATTCTCAGGAAAAGGAGTCGCAGTAATACCAATTTACATGCATTGTGATTGTGATATGTATTGTGGTTATGTTTGGAAACTCCAAAAACTTTCTGTACCGCATTACCAGCAGTTCGTTCCATTAAATAATGCAAATATATTTAAGTTATGACAGACATTTTCACTACATAATGCAGCTTCGGTGAAGCAGCTGAAAGACTAAGTCTGGTTATTAATTGGAAATACTTTTAATGTATAAATGCTGCTGTGACGTGTCCCTGTGTCACTTTTGTGAATGAGTGCCTGATTAATTGATGTGCTTTCTCCTTGCAGTTGATTGGCTGGAAGGGGTTTTAAAGGAACAAGCCCCTCCCACCAGACGAGGGAGGGACTTCAGATGAGCACCTGGTTGTTCGCGTCACTCCGAGCCTTGTTCCCGCTCCTGTTTTAATCGATGCCATCTTTTGTTCTTAGACCACCTGTTAACCTGTTTGGTCTGGGAATCGTAGGCTAAGCTGGGTTTTCCGGTTTTTGGTTGTAGGGTGAAATCCTGAGGCAGGGTGAGGAGGGTGGCCCAAATCCGACGGCCAACTGCTGGCTGGTTTATGACTTCTCCCACTCTTTTGTTTATTTTGCCATGACTCCCCATGGAGTCTGTCTTGGGTACAGACAATAAGTTTTAATAAAACTTCTCTGCTCATGTAAGTTGGTCCTGACTCCTAATGTTGTGTGTCCTGTGTGGTTGCAAACCACCACAAACTTTTCCATCTAAATCCACTTATCCCTAGAAAGTATCATGATATAAGCGTTTCATATCAGTCGATACCAATAATTATTGATTAGTTTTTTGTCTTAAATATCTGAAATACTGCCAAGCTACAGTCCTTAGCTTCATCAGTATTTCATTTATTTTTAAGCAGTTATGAGGCATAGTGGCGAAACCTTAAACGGCTGCCGCACAAGTTACTCAACAGGTTGTTGCTAGGTAACCAAAGAGTGAGAGAGTTGCTAGGTAACCAAAGAGTGAAAGAGTTGATGCTGCCAACTTTGCTTAGCTAGCTGTGAAAGGTTGAGCAGCTAAAGTCTTTCCTCTGCCTACATCCCCCAAAATGCAGTGTGGTTCTGGATTAGGGTTCACTCTATATATTGATTATTGAATATTCTATCAGAGGTATTTTATCTATGCTTACTGATCACGTGTCTATTGTGACATGTATTGTTATTGATTGAATGTGTTTATTATTGATGGCCACTTTAAAATCCAGGACAAAAAAAGCTCAGCTGCAGCAGTTTTATTGGCAAAAGACCAACAAGGAAGATATTAGCTAAGCCTGGGGTAGCTATGTGAACTTTGACCTTCCCAGACAAACATTACTATTTCTTTGTGTTTTTGTGACCGAGCCTTTTAGCAGCCATAGCAACATCTGCAGTCCTGATGTAAATATTTACATCAGTTTGTGATATCGGATCATCGGCAGGGTTATTTGAAAACTGCCAGTAGGGTGCGCCGGTGAGTAAGTCATGCATTCCACTTCCACATTTCTACATGCACCTTGTCTCTGCCTTTTCAATTTCTCTGCTGGGATGAATGAAGTGAAATGAGTTGAACTGAGTTGTCATGTCACCATGGAAACGCGGAACGTCCACCGTGTTAGTTGTTATGGTAATCGTCGTATGGCCTGGCAGTGAAGCCTTTTTGGTATGTGCACCTGAATGCAGATGGAAGATCGGAGTGTGTGTTTTCCTGCGTGTGCACGTGTGTGTGTGTGTGTGTGTGTGTGTGTGTGTGTGTGTGTGTGTGTGTGTGTGTGTGTGTGTGTGTGTGTGTGTGTGTGTGTGCATGTAGGAGGGAGGTTGGGGTGCACCATGCCCCAAGGCGCTCGCTGCTTAGCGGTGGGCTAACGGGCCGCAGAGCAACCCTCGTCCTCACCCTGATCGATGCGGTGTGTAACAAACGTATGTAAGTGTGTGTCTAGTTAGCAGGAAGCAACATAGAGTCCAGGGACACACATCCTCCGCACTCCCTCACCCCACACACACACTTTATTCCCTGCCCAGGGACATACAGAGGTCCCAGGACCAAACACACACACACACACAGTGACTCCTCTCTGGTTTTCGGTGTCGCTCTCTGACACACAGCATGCATACACAATGAGTACACACACAGCAGAGCGCTGCAGCAGCACGGCGCATCAACGCAAACACACCCAGGGAAGATGGCGCCTCCAGGTGTTTCCACTGAGGAGGAGATAAAAACGGCCGGAGAAAAAGATAAAAAAGCGTCACATTTTATATTTACACACATTAAGGCTACCTGGAACTGTTTAAAGAGGTGGGTAGTAACTAGTTACATTTACTCAGTTACATTAAGTTACTTTTAGGAGTAGTTTTACTACATTGTACTTTTCACCTGAGTAATTTTAGTATGAAGTATCTCTACTCTTACTTGAGTAGATTCTGGATACTCTAACTTCTATGAATGGAGAACAAGCTCGTTTTAATGCAAACTTTACCAAAAACTGACACACCCACACAAGTTTAATAAGTTTTAAATTAAAAGAAATTGATTTGGAATTGTTTTCTTTTTCCTGATATTGTTGTTTTTATGAATAATATTCACTTTGATCTCTAAATTACCTACATTTCTACATAGCTTTATGTTTCCGTCCTTCTAATGTATTTTTTAGACATTAAATGATTGATAATTTGATCAGTTACTCAGTAATGTTTATGTATTATTTTAGGATTCATATGAATATAAACAATATTTAAGAGTTTTAAAATTATGAGGTTGTAGTTAATTTTTGAGAGGTGCTGCCTTGCAGCAAGAAGGTCCTGGGTTCGATTCCCAGCCCGGGGTCTTTCTGCATGGAGTTTGCATGTTCTCCCTGTGCATGCTGGGTTCTCTCCGGGTTCTCCGGCTTCCTCCCACAGTCCAAAAACGTGACTGTCAGGTTATTTGGTTTCTCTAAATTGTTCCTAGGTGTGAGTGTGTGTGTGCATGGTGTGCCTCTGTGTTGCCCTGCGACAGACTGGCGACCTGTCCAGGGTGACCCTGCCTCTCGCCCGGAACGTTAGCTGGAGAGGCACCAGCACCTCCCGACCCCTCTAAGGGACAAGGGTGTAAAGAAAATGGATGGATAGATGGTGGATTTTTGGGTTTTTGGGAGGAACAACATGGAAGTGCTGCCTAGAGCAGAGGTTCTCATACTTTTCCATGCTTTTTCATGATCCCTAAAACATCATTGACTGCTGACTGGGAACCTTTTGCAAACTACAAAATATGTAAAGAAACATCAACTTTCACAATGTTTTTCATTCTCTATTCTCGATAATTATTACATTTGTTTAGCATAAATGCTGCCTCACACTTTGATTTTTGTTGGCCAAAACTAGCTTGAGGAGCAAAGCAGGTCGATAACTTTGACTGGCAGCTGATCAGAAAGATGAGCATGTCGAATAACATTTCAATAAATTATATTAACTTATATATTATAATGGCTTGAAATACAGATACATAAATTAGATTTTACAATAAAAAATACTTTTCTGATTAAAAAATGTATTAGATTTTTTTTTATTTTTGCTTTTTTTCTGAGGCCCCACTAGCACCCCCTGGTGGCCCTTACTTTGAAAAACGTTGGACTCCAGGCTGTATTAAACCTACGTACAACACACCTGTTCATACCTGCTGATGTTTTGGGTTACCTATTAACTTACTGTAATTGGCACTGGTTAGAAATGTCACGATAAATTTTGCTGGATGATAAACTTATTATGCAATTAATTGATTTATTGCCCATTGCAGCAGAACTAGCACAAGTAAAATAGTTCATCTTCAGTCAATAAGGCACGAAGACTGCCTCCCGCCGAGGGGCCCAGATCCTTGTAAACCCAGCCCTGGTGTAGAGTTTACATGTCAGCTATAAAATGTGGAGTTTTCCCAGCTGTCAGTGAACTCACCAGATGGAGCATCAAACTGGTTGTGGTGGTGTGTGCGTCCGAACAGGAGCTCTGATTTTGAAAAGTGTGAAAGTGGCCTGCCTTTCTGTCAAGGACACCTTTAATTACAACAGCAGGGGTCCCACTGTCTGTGTTTTATAGACAGTTGCTGCTGATTAATAAAATAAAACCGTCAGGATTTTCAAACACAGCCACAAAAAAGCACAATTATTTCTTTGACGAGTCCTTTTATAAAATTTCCCTTCTCACCCACCGCGGGTGGTTCTTATCCTCTGAGCTCGGGTCCTCTACCAGAGGCCTGGGAGCTTGAGGGTTCTGCGCAGTATCTTGGCTGTGCCAAGGACTGCACATTTCTGGACTGAGATGTCTGATGTTGTTCCTGGGATCTGTTGTAGCCATTGGTCCAGTTTGGGGGTGACTGCCCCGAGGGCCCCGATGACCACAGGCACCACTGTGGTCTTCACCTTCCAGGCCCTCTCCAGTTCCTCCCTGAGGCCCTGGTATTTCTCTAGTTTCTCGTGCTCCTTTTTCCTGATGTTGCAGTCGCTTGGTATTGCTACATCTATCACAACGGCTTTCCTCTGTTGTTTATCCACTACAACAATGTCTGGTTGGTTCGCCATTACCATTTTGTCTGTCTGGATCTGGAAGTCCCACAGGATCTTAGCTCTGGCGTTCTCCGCCACCTTTGGGGGTGTTTCCCACTTTGATCCCGGGGTTTCCAGTCCATATTCTGCACAGATGTTTCTGTACACTATGCCTGCAACTTGGTTATGTCGTTCCATGTACGCTTTCCCTGCCAGTATCTTGCACCCTGCTGTTATGTGCTGGACTGTCTCAGGGGCCTCCTTGCACAACCTACACCTTGGGTCTTGTCTGGTGTGGTATATCTGGGCCTCTATTGCTCTGGTGTTTAGGGCCTGTTCCTGGGCGGCCAGGATGAGGGCCTCTGTGCTGTCCTTGAGTCCAGCTTTTTCCAGCCATTGGTAGGATTTACTGATATCAGCCACTTGGGTTATTTGCTGGTGGTACATCCCATGTAGGGGCTTGTCCTGCCATGATGGTATCTCTGGCACCTCAACCTCCGTTCCCTGTTGTCTGAGATATTCACTGAGCACATTGTCTGTTGAGGCTTTGTCCCTGATGTATTTATGGATCTTAGTTGTTTCGTCCTGGACTGTGGTTCTCACACTCACTAGTCCTCTGCCTCCTTCCTTGCGGCTCGTGTACAGTCTCAGGGTGCTGGATTTGGGATGGAATCCTCCATGCATTGTTAGTAGTTTTCTAGTCTTAATATCAGTGGCTTTTATCTCCTCCTTTGGCCAGCTAATTATTCCAGCAGGGTATCTGATTACTGGCAGGGCATAGCTGTTTATTGCGCGGATTTTGTTCTTGCCATTGAGCTGGCTTCTCAGGACTTGCCTTATTCGTTGGAGGTATTTAGCTGTGGCTCCTTTCCTTGTGACCTCATCGAGGTTGCCATTTGCTTGTGGTATACCTAGGTACTTGTAACTGTCCTCTATGTCTGCTATTGTTCCTTCTGGGAGTGAGACCCCTTCTGTGCGGATGACCTTCCCCCTCTTTGTGATCAGCCGACCACACTTCTCTAGTCCGAATGACATCCCAATGTCCGTGCTGTAGATCCTGGTGGTGTGGATCAGTGAGTCGATGTCTCGCTCACTCTTGGATCCACTCTTGTCATCCATATAGAGAAGGTGGCTGATGTTGGCCCCATTTTTGAGTCGGTATCCGTAGCCAGTCTTGTTGATAATTTGGCTGAGGGGGTTCAGGCCTATGCAGAACAGTAGCGGGGATATATATGCCACATTTGATGGACACTTGTGCAAGTGGTTTGCAGTTGGCTTCAAGGGTGGTTTTCCACAGCTTCATCAGAGTCCCTTATAGCCAAGTGTCTCAAGGATCACTGATGCTGAGTTGTAGATCAGCTCATTGGTTTGGTAGGGATTGTTCTCAATGCTGCATTCACATTCTCAATGATCTCTGATACTTGGTACTTCACTCAGCCGTTGTAATTGGCGCCGAGGAGGTCTGAGATTTTCTCTCTCAGGTCAGCAGCCGTCTCGTTCAGCTCTGATTCGCTCAATGGGGCCGTGTATCCCCTGACTGGGTGGGGACTTGTAGTTAAGTCCCCACAGTTCTGACATCCAGGTTCCTCCTTTTTGCCGTAGCATTTGTGTTGTATTTCGTCAATCTCAAGTTGTGATAGCAGTTGCCGTTTGCGGATGTTGGAACACTGAGCTACTAGTTGTTTAGCGCTTAGTGTTGACTGGGGATGTCGAAGTAACCATTCCTTCACCAGTCTTTGCATGTAACCTCTCTGATTAGGGTTACTTGAGTAGTAGCATTCCAACAGATCCACATTTTCATCTCTCGCCCATTTCCGTCTTGTTCCAGTAGCCCATTTGTCATCAAGGTGCTCTGGTTCCCCAACACCTGACGCAGACCTTGTTTGGCCGGGCGACGTCTGAGCCGGCATGTTATTCATTTTTGTGTCTCTCATGGTATGAGGTAGGCAGTAGCTTGAAGGGTCTTGCCTAAGGACCCAGACTGGATTCGAACCCTGCCCTCTCGGGTGATATACCGATGCCTTATCTATTGATATATATATATATATATATATATATGTACACACATTGGCAGATTATTAGAAAGAGTCAAAAGTGTAAAAAATTTATAAAAACAAGTTTGTGTATCATCATTTCAAAAGGACTCCAAATATCAGGTCCACAACAAGGTTGTAACAAATTAAACTACTAAAATTTCAAACTTGACACCAATATTGAGAAAAATACTCAATACTAGTTTAGATATCAAGTCAACATGTTTTGAACGGACAGAGTTATTTGTCTATTTTAGTCTCTGTATAATTAGGGCAAAACCAATCAGTAGGGGAAAATTTAACCCTCATTTATAACTACATAATTTAAAATGTCACTTTCCTGTTTAGCAAAAATTGTAAACAAAATAACACTGAGACTAAGTGTTAAGTAATATTTCTAACTATAAAGTATTATTCCCTTTATAGAACAAATTTGCCCCATAGTGTACAGTCTTATCTTTTATTCTGTTAACTAGGTATGCTTAAGTTGCTGTTTAAAGTGCTGCTGGTAAACCTCCATTTTACTGTAATATATTTCTACTTGAACATCCTTTATGAAAGTATGCACCTTTAAGTCAGTTGTGCAAATATAGCTGTTTATTTTGAAATTTATACAAATATATTTAAAAACTGTGGGATAAATAAAGGCTCATGTTAGACTAAAATAAATTGTTTCAAAACAAAGATGGATTTGAATCATTTAAAACAGTTTTTACAGTGTAAACAAGGATCTGGTCCATCCAGAGGTATTTAATAAAAGCTCTGTAGAAATTGTTTATTTTGCTGAATATTTTATTTAGTGATTAACTACAGCAGCAGAGCAGGCTGCACCGGTTTGTTTTTCCAGCTTCACTATTTAAGCCGACCAAGCTGTTAGCTGGTTATCATTTCCTGCATTAACTTGTACCGCAGTAGAACAAAACGTAGCAGGATTAAGAACTTTGCAGCTGGCTAGTCGGTTTGAAATCTTTTCCAAACTAATAAATGATCATGTTTCTTTGCTTTTAGTCTATTTCATGATGGTGGATGGGTTCTAAAACTGTTTCTTTGGTTCTAGAGGGTTGGCAGCAAACTGGCTTTGTGAAACTAATCTCCTTTAAAAAAAAAAACAGGCTCCACTTGGGTTGCTAGGAAACGGTGCAGTGCCTGTTGATTGCGACTTCATATTCAGAAGGTTTTTGAAATGGCTCATGTTTCACACACCAAAAAACATTAAGTTCACAAAACCAGCTCAGTGTTTCTTTTAAGTCCTTGGGCTGTTTTTAGGGAGCCTTCACACCAACTCCGTTTAGTCCGCCTTAATCGAACTCTGGTCCATTTGCATAGAAAGTCCGGTTTGTTTGGGGAGGTGTGAATGAGTAATCGAACGCGGTCTAAAAAAGCGAACACTGGTCAGTTTAAAAACCTTGGTGCTGGTCCGGTAAAAGTGAACTCTGGATTACAATGCATACATAAACACCAAGCAGACCAGAGGAGGAAGTAGATTACAGCCCAGAGCATTCTGGGTAAATACAACCGAAACAAACATTCAAGTCTAATGCTAGAGGGAGAAATGGCTTGTGGTGTTTAGCCAAAGAGAAAAGAGAAATCCTACAACCACTAAAATCTCACGCTACTCCATTTTTCTTTATATTTTCTGAATAAGGAAGTTGTGCTCACGTCTTCTTCAGATGTTTTTGTGTTGTTTCCTTCAATGGTTCTTGGTGCAGCGCCCCCACAGGCGAGAACAGGTTTTTCTATTAGTTTGGATAGTTTGACACAGTGCAGTGTGAAAGCGAACCACAGAGACTGAAAATGTAACAAATGTTCCAATTTTGGTCCCAAATCGAGCTGAGTCTACTGGACTATCAGGTGTGAAAACAGTCTATAGTTGTAGAGAAGTACAAATTTGTATTACAAGTCCCCTTTAAATCAAGATTTACCAAAGGGAACAATTAAATTTTACATAGGGTCAGGTTGGTTTTGATGGGTTTTTGTTTTAATAAATGAAGTAAAAAATTTAAACTAACTTTTCTATTTACTCGGGTTATCTTTGTCCAGTTCAAATTTGGTTGAATTTGGGAAATAAGACACTCATCTAATTATTTACAATGTGCAAAAGGGTATGTTTAAAATCTTTAGCAGTAGAAATGAGCTCAGATTTAAGTTTATTCTCCCTGGAAAAGTGACCTACATGTAGCCTCATAAAATGTTGTCCGTGCAACAGGAGGAGGAAAGTTGAGTAGGCCTTCTTTTTCTTTGTAATCTGTAATTAACATCAAACTCAGGTTTATTTTCTTCCTGCAGAGCAGAAATGATGGGACTTCTGGGACCTCACACACACACAGAAGGAGCGTCATTAAAAACAATTTTCACACATTAAATTACAACATTAAGTGGCTAACGGCTACAACAGCACCAAGCTATTAAACTTTATGATCGCCATTACGGAGGACGATTATAGTTTGAACGCTCAGACAGCAGGAAAGGTGCGCAGAAGGTAATTTAGATAGATGCACTGAAATGCATCATGTCATCCATTTTCATTCAGCAATATGCACATCATATTTCTGCGTCTGACACTGATTGCACACTGTTGATGCTAAATGTCACTTCTACGGCTTCATTAGTCCTCCCAGTATGCAACAATGAGAAAACGAGACAATCTGCTCCACGCAGAAAATATCCAGACAGAAATAAGAAAGTTGAAAGGAGTCAGAGATATAATGCAGAAAGGAGGAAACAAATGACAGACGACAGAGATGGAGGAGTAAAAAGCCTGACTCTGTGTGTGTGTGAATAATTCAGGTCCATGGAGAAGACAGCATGCTGCGGTAATGAGGAGGACACGCATCGATACCAAATATTGCTTGTAGGAAGTTATCGATCCAAAAGCCGTTTGTCCACACTTTAATCAAGGGGAGGAGTGGACAGCGAGACAGACAGCGAGACCAATGTCTTATAAAAGCCAGCCGGACATTAAAAACTGGAGAAGCGGTGCTGACAGAAAGCAGCACGATTCTGGATGTTTCAGATTTTTCCACCTGTCAACACGGTGACATCGCTGATTAGAGGGATCTTTGATCTTTGATCATTTTTCTGTGGGATACCGCCGCCATATTTGTTTCTGTATCAACTGGCTCAGTTTAAGGATGCCCAGCGGCGCCCTCTGCTGGATGGTGGCCGAAATACAACACCAAAAAAGGTCTAAGCGGTTGTTATGAGTTAATCAATTGGAGTTCATTTTCATCTAATAATCAGAAGTGGACAGTGTACCTAAAAACTGACCTCAAGTAAGAGCAGTGATACTTCAACATATTTTTACTCAAGTAAAAGTAAAAAGTACAGCATAGTAAAAATTCTCCTAAAAGTACTTTTTTCAGAAACATTCAAATAAATGTAATTGAGTAAATGTAACTAGTTACTACCCAAGTCTGAGTTGTTTGTATCTCTATCTGCGACCTTGAATAAAACAGGAAGTGCCTGAGAGTTAGCCACATGTTCTGGTTCGTCCAGCTTGGTTCTGAACGTCAGAACCGCCTGGAAACGCTCACAAAGTCAAAAATAACAAACTGAACACCACCGCCCCCCCTTTGAACCATCAGACCTCCCTTCTGTTGCAACATTTCACATCTTTTCATGCACTTCTGGGTATACACACACACACACACCCAGATTCCCAACCCCTTTCTTTTGGTGTCACAGTGTCAGATATTCCAGGTTAGGGAGAACACTGGGGAAATTACACTTCTGCCGAGGCCCCGAGTGCTGTGTGTGCAGGAGAAAAAGGGGAAACGTCTCTGGGGTAAACCTGTTACCTCAAGGGGAGGGGGGTTTGACGGACAATGAAGAGGATGAGAGTGTGTTTGGGGTGGGGGGAGGATGATGATGGAGTGCAGGAGAGAAGCTGCAGGGATTAAAGATGAAGAGGACAGAGGAACAGAAGCCAACTCTGCCCGACCGGTCCCTTCGCTTCTCATTATGTGGGAGAGGATTTCCCATCACCGAGTCCAAGACGCATCTCCAATCTTAACCTGCGTCTACTGCTGCGGCGGCAACCAGCCGACCGACCTGCTAACGCAGACGGAATAAAATATATCTGTTTGTTTCTGTGCACAAGAATCCAGCTGGAGTCTGAGAGCCGTCGCTGAAACTGCTGATCTCTTTGTTTGGCGATGATATTAACTGCAGATGGATGTTAGCCGCGCAGTTCTTTGGTTAATTCAAGAGAAACTGGAACTTGAACAAACAGTCTGATTCCTTCATCTCATCCCCATCTGCAGCCTCGTATTTGTCTTGTTTTTTTTTGTCGGAGCAGAAATCCTAAACAAGCTCCTATTTCCATGTTTGGCAACACAGATGACCTCACAATCGTCTTCTTTCTTTTCTAGGATGCAACTATTTCTGCGTAAACTTGATAACCCGAAGGTTTATTTGGGAAAATGAGGTTCAGTTTTTACCAAAAACGGAGATTGGCAGAAACTATTGCTGATTCTAGCATGAAACCTTTAATTAGAGCTAAACTAAAAAATATATAATTAGTGGACATAACAATTAAAGAACATTTGATTCATTTAAAAACAAATTTCTTTATTTTAACTCTTGATGCCCGAAGTATACAATGAAACAGCAGTTTTCTTTCAAATTTTTCAAATTTTAAGTATTTAAGCAATACTTAAATTATGATTTATATTCTTCTATGTCTGAAAGGACAAATATTTGATATAATGATAATAACATTAATAATAAGTGTCATTTTTTTCTGTCCTAATAAGTTAATCACCGCCGTTTCATACAGTTGAACTGTATTTGGGCGGCTTTTTGACCACTGCTGCCTGTGAATACTTGACTTCTCTAAAATCTCTTATATTTGGCTATTTTCAGAGTTCAAACCCTAAATTTATAATCTTGACATAACTCCAGAAGCTAACATCTACAGTCTTCCTTGAACTTTAATTAAAACTTCACTGTTGTCTTAATTTGACATTTTAAATGAATAATTCTCAAGTTTCACAAAAATGAAAGGACTCAAATTCAACGATTTAAACTGACAACCCAACAGCGATTTATATCTTTTTCTTCTGACGGTAAAGCACATAGTTTTAAAAAGTAAAGAGCAACAGTTTACCAAAGCAGGAAGGGACTGAAGAAATCCTGCAATCAGCAGCTCAATTGTCTCAGTGACACAGGGACGCAGTCAAAGCATGTCGCCAGTCGCTCTTTAGCGCCAATCCATGTGACTGATGCAGGTGCCTTTGTTCCACGTTTCCTGCGGCACTAAAAGCTTGGATTGAAAGTGGAGTGGTGGGAGGCGTTTCCAGAGCTTTTTTCCACAAAGCTGAATTGCTTCTGGCTCGGCGGTAAGTCTGACACAAAGTGGCACCGGGAATCAGACCTGCGGCCCCACCCGGTGCAGCCGCGGTGGGCCGGCACAAAGCGAACCCACACACCGACACGCCGAATGCCAATCATGCTATAAATACACACAATTACCGCCAATCACAGTCTTTTCCCGTCACACACTCACAAACACAATTCCGACCTGCGGACACAGCGGAGCTCCGACCTCAGCCTCTCCTTCACCTGAACGCACCTGTAATTATACTTTGACAAGAGACGGACTGGAACCCACCGCTGCAGCGCAGAGCGGGACTGTTTCTTTTTCTACATGATGTGTTGTGTTGATGATGAGTTGACGGTTTGTTTTAACCTGTAAAGCAGCTCAATATGGCTCCCCTAAACCAGCTCCTTCCTCGTGACGGAGCGTTGTTTCCAGTTTCCACCACAAACAACCAGTCAGATTGAAATCAGGACTGTTTCTCAGACACAACATTAAACTGATCTGAGTTTCCTGAAGATACATTTTTTAGTTTCTTTCCAGTGGATGAGACCATATCTACCTACAGGTAGGTAGGTAGGTACAGGTAATGACTGACATCTGTCCTGCTCCTTTACCTGATATCAACCTCAGTTTATGGAAAAAGTATCTTTAGCAACTCATCCTTAGATGTTTCATCATGGAAACCCAAAGCAGTATCATCTCCTTGGACACTGTAGAGCTGGGGTGCCCAAAGTCGGTCGTTGAGGGCGGGCAGCTTGCATGTTTTAGTTCTCTCTCTGGTGGTAGTAACAACCTTTTCAGCAGGTCAGTGTTCTTCTTAGGCCTCTAATAAGCCATCATTTGACCCAGGTGCGTTAAACCAGGGAAAGAACTAAAACATGCAGGATGCCGGCCCTCGAGAACCGACTTTGGACACCCCTGGTGTAGAATGATAGTCCGGTTCCCCTGGGGAACAAAATTGCTACATTTGTTACTTTTTCAGCTGCTGATGTTCTCTGTCTCACTGCACTGAGTCAAACCAAACAAACCCTTTGAGCAACATGTTCCCATCCTCACCTGTGGGGGTGCTGCACCAAGAACAACTGATGGAAAGCACACAAAAACCTCAGGAGAAGACACTGAGAGCAACTTCCTTCTTCACAAAATTTTAAAAATGGAGTAGCGTTATATTTTAGTGGTTGTAGGATTTCTCGTTTGTCTTTGGTAAAACACAATGAGCCGTTTCTCCTGCTAGCATTAGACTTTCACGTTTATTTTGGTTTTATGTACCGAGAATGGTTTGCGCTTTGATCCGTTTCCTGCTTTTGAAGTATTCTCCGGTCCGCTTGGCGTTCACATTAGTCAAACCAATTCCTAGGTTTGTAGGTGGACCAGACTTTGCTTCCGATTAGACATTAACCCTTCCCTAAACGAACTGGACTTTCTAGACAAACAAATAATTGTGCACATAGGAACATTATAAACCAAACTTCATTGATTATAGTTAAATTCAGAGGACCTGCCTGCCACTCCAGGTAGCTCTCCCTCGATGTGCAGCGGGCTGCTCCGGTGACTCACAGCAGCAGCTCTCTGACTTTCCAGGATGAACTGACAGCTACAGACTGTCAGATCCTCAGGATGCAGGTTGAACTATGTTTCCAAATGTTGTCAGCATATTTTTATAAGAGCGTAAAGCTGTCAGGTTAGAGATTTCAACATGCAGGGTGACGCTGATCAGTTGGATGGATGAAAAAGAGCCCAAAATGTAACATGCCGCATATTATCCCAGAAGCCTTTGCTGGAGTTTGCATTACCGTTTTGGTAAAATATTTACTTCAAGCTATCTGACAAACTCGTCAAGTTCCTCATCTTTCATCTTCTTGGAAAAATCAACTTGATATGTAACAAGTCACTGCAAAGCAAAGAACCGACTAGTCTTTTAGTTTGTGCAACTGCTACTCCATAGTACTTACACAAACCATTTTGTTAAAGATTCCAGAGACAGAACGTTTTCCTAAAAAACGATAATGGCTGGTACTATAAATAAGGGAGGAACTGACAAGAACAGATTATTTTAAAAGCTTACAGAGTTCTTAACAACCTTCTTTAACATCAGCAAGGTCGTCATCTGCAGAAAAAGAAATTTTCTCAACGAGCCAACGTTGACGTCTTGAAGAATGTCAGAAGGTGACATTTCTGCCAAAGTTAAGATTTCTGAAGGTCTACTCTAGCGAGCAAATTCAAATTAAAATTCAGAAATACTTTATTGATCCCAAAGGGAAATTAAAATCATATCAGTTCAGATTCTTCAAACAGTTATTGTAGATAGTGATGGTTATTGGCAGAAAGATCTCTTGTAGCGGCCTGTATTACTGTATTACAGTTTTCTGTTAGATTTATTGTTAAAGGTTTGCTTGCCAAAGATGAGACTTGCATGTGTGACCGAGGTGCTGAGTTGCTGTTTCACAGCTTTGCTACATGACGGCTTAATTAGACCGGACGCTGGTGTAAGTATCTGGCAAGAAAAATGACGTTATATGTAGGACAGACAGAAAAGTTTAAAACACAGTGCAGGGCAGTTGCATCTAGGACACGCCCGGCTCCTCCACTATAAAGAAAAAACATCTGGACGGTATCCAAAGGCGCCACGCATCGGCACACACACAACACACACGCATAAACACGGTGCACACACTCTAATGAAGCCCCGGTAGTGACGGAGAGCAGCAGGGAGCGGCGCGGATCGCCGAAGACGAGCGCCCGTCAAAGAGCGCGGGAAGCCTTGTGTGTGCGCGTGCAGGCGTGTGCGTCTCCGGCGGGATAATTATGGCGCTCCTCGGCAGCTGAGCGTGCCAGATGTACTGGGAGAAGGAGAAGGAGGTGGAGGAGGACCGGCACAGAGCAGAGAGGGAGCCCAGCACCAGGAGCAATGCAGCGGGGAGCATGCAGATGCATTAGTGGGAATGTTGTATATCTGGATGTGTACATATGGATGGAAATTGGGGAATGTGTCAGTATGCAGATTTCCAGATGAATGTTTATGTTTGTTGGTACAAATCCTGTGCATGTGTGCATATTTGGCATGAAGTATATCGTTTCCTGCCATCCACCATTAGCAGGTTGGCTCAGACGCAAATGATCCGTCTCCCATCCAGGAGGAAGAGGAGGGACAACGTTGAAAACAAAATCTGATAAATAAAAAGAGAGAATGAAGCACCTTCCCGTTCTCCTTAAACCATGCAGCAGATTTAATAACATAAAGCTGCAGATCATAAAAACCACCAGAGAACAGAGGCGGCACATCCAGGTGACGGAGCGCCGCAGGTGAGGCGTTTAATGCTGTGTGGGACAATGTGCATCAGTCGCAGACACCCCGCTACTTTATCCACATTTTCTCTGCTTTCAGAGCTTTATTATTGCATTATGTACATGCCTTGAATACTGTTATGGTTAAAAAATGTAAAAGACGCCTCAGAGAAGCTGTGAGATCATCTGTTTGCAGATGCAAGAAGATTTAACGCTGGTTCTGATCAGACTATGAATGAGTTCACCATTCAGAAAGAGTAAATCAGACTTTTTATTCAAGCTGCATTATGTTGTTGGCTTTTTTGTTCTAAAAAAGCCAACAGTTAAACTGAATTCAGCTTATTCCTTTAAAGTTAACAAAGAGAAAAAATATTTCAATATTTAAAAATATCTACAAATATTGATAAATTTGCCCCATTAGAAATGTACCTCATTTTCCGGATTATAGAGCGCACCTCACGATAAGCCGCACCCACAAAGTTTTTTTTTTAAACTGGAAACATACATATATAAGCCGCACCGGGCTTTAAGCCTCTGGTATCTCCACTGCGCTCGGTTTTCACAATAAATCTGCTATTAAGGACGCAGCCCTCCGTCTCCAACGCCGAACCATGGATTCGTTCACGCCGAGTTTACGTGCAGCGGCTCCATTTCCCTCCTGTACTGCCAGATCGACAGCCTTCAACTTAAAAGCTGCATCATATGAACTTCTACGTGTTGTTTTCTTGATGAGGGCATATGATTTTGAAAACATTTCTCCGTCGTGCCTGCTGCTAACATGCACTTGTTCTAAATGAAAATTAACACTTTCTCCTTTGATTTCCAATTTTGACTTCCAATGATTCCCTTCCTGCTAAAGAGCCCCCTGGTGGTTGAAGAAAAATCCACAGAAAAGCCGCACCGGGCTATAAGCAGCATAGTTCAATGAATGGGGAAAAAGTAGCAGCTTATAGTCCAAAAAATACGGTAAATAAGCTGCATGATGCTATAATTAAAATGATAATTGGTGAAAAACGTTATTATCCATAGTTTACATTTAACTAATTACAGATTTTAGGAATTCCTGAGGACTAGTTAAGTGTTAATGTGCTCAGGCTACATGGGAAGAAAAGAAGTAAGCTTAAAACACATGAACTAAACAACGAGCTAGTTTTTTTTCTGGAGGTGATTTCGAATAAAATAACATGAATTTTAATGGAGCTGGAAAAAAAGTTTCTTGGTTTGACTTCTATATGAGACATTTTTTATGTTTCTCCAAACTGAGACTGCACTAACTGTTGTCTGCTGCAGGGAAGATACTGATTGCTCAGAGATACTTGACACAACCTCAGATGAACGAGATCTGTCTCCCTTAAACACCTCGGCACAAATTTGATACGAGCAGAAAAACTGGATAAACTGACGAAGCATTCCAGATGAATGTTTTCTGAGGGAATGAATGGATTCCTTTAGATTTTAGGCTTTGTAAATATTCTAATGCATATAACTGTCATTATTATCTGTATTTACATGGTGAACAGCCACAGGCTGCATAAAGCCTGAAGAAATGTGTGTGGCTACATGCAGGAGTGTATTTATTCTTTTGAATTGTAATATCTTAATACACTTCATTCCATAGTAATCTGTCCATTTAACTTATAACATTTGAAAAATGTCTTATTATAAATAAAATAATCGGCCAATGGAGCAAGTAATTTTTCATCAATTTTAAGGAATTATTGACTCTAAAACAAGCTTCTATATCTCGCTGAAAAGTTACTTGTAAGTCAGTTTTGTCTTATTCCAAGTGTGCTAAGAAATTAGACCAAAATTAAAATTTAAATTGGTAAGATTTTGTGTTTTTACAGTGAATGTAATCTAGCTGCACTTTAAAATGAAAGCCATTAAAGAAAAAAACTTCTGGAATTTGTTCAAAACTGTGAGAAAAAATAAATAGAAATAATCATAGGGTAAATCTATTCACAGTGAAGAATAAGCAAACAGAGGGTCAAAAACGGGGCAGTAAAGGCGAGGGTCTCTCCTTCGCTTTGTCACCTTGTTCACCCAGAGGGGGTTAGAGCAAAGCACCCTGGGAAATCACAGCAACCAGAACACATTGATTTATTCAGGATGAGGTAGGTGTGTGTGTGTTTGTCAGCAGGCCTTTGTGCTGCAATAAAGAGACATCTGTTTAGAGGCAGAAGATAAAAGCCGCAGTCTGCAGCGTTGTTTTAACATTCCTCTCTTCTTCGTGATCGCGCTTTCCTCCTCCTGTTTTCTGTTGTGTAATTAAGATAAAATAAAAAATAAAAATATTGCTTATAATTCAGGCTCCGTCACAGCAGGACAGAGAGTCCCGCCTCCTGCTGTGACGGAGGCTGTTTTAAATCAACCGCCATGAAGCCGGATCCCACCTGGACACATCAGCAGAACCGCAGCCGGGTTCATGTGATGAATCAGAACTCAGTTTCATGTTTTCACTACAAAGTTCAAGGAGAAAATGCAAATATGTAATATAATTTAGATGTATTATGAGTCTGTCCTGGAAAGAGCAGGAGATATAAGGGAAGGAAAGAAGGAATAGAGGGAAGAAAGGAACAGAGGGAAGGATAGGTAGGAAGGAATGAGGGAAGTAGGAAAGGAAGCACCGAAGGAAGAAAGGAAGGGAGAAAAGAAGGAGGGAAAGAATAAAGGCAGGAAAGAAAGGAGGGAGGAGAGGAAGGATTGAAGGAAGGAAGAAAGAAAGGAAGATGGGAAAGAAGTACGGATGAAAGAGAATTCAAGAAAGGACAAATGGAAGAGAAGAATGAAGGAAGGAAAAATGGATGGAAAAGAGAAAATAAGGAAGTAAGGAGAGAAGGAAGGAATTAAGAAAAGAAATGAGGAAGGATGAAGGAAGAAAGAAGGGATGAATGGATGGATAGATTTAATTCTGGGCGTTTCCAGACACTTAAATAAATAAATAAACCAGCTCTGAGTCCAGAGTGACGGATTCTCTGCTCTGCAGCTCGACTGCTTCGGTCTGACTCAGTGAGTCACTGTAAGATCCACACAAACACCGACCGCTGCAGCTTTCAGGAAGCTGATTTATTCTGCAGATATTTCTGAATGAACTCCAACACGCCTCTCTAATTCCTGCCTCACATGGATTTCATCTTCTCTGCTTTGATGGGATTTTTATTCCTTTTTTCATCCCCTCGCACACACAAACAGCAGGGAGTCTCCTGAAACATCACGTCAGCGAAGCCAGAGGGGGAAAACATCAGAAACGGAAAACAATCAATGAGACAAAACCTAAACAGGTCACCAGCTGATGGAGAGAAACTTTTTAAGGCTTTAATCTAAAGAAATAGTCAAAAATATTGACTACAATTATTTAAAGGTGACCTGTTGAACAGGTTAGGATGGGTCTGTGGCCTATACAAAACATATTCATTACACTTTCTGCAAAAAATCGTTTTTAGATAATGTAATATTAGTCTGTTAGTTCTGCCTATTTTGTTCTCTTTTCAGAATGTTTTAGGGCCTCTGTCACTTTAAATTAAGATGAGCTGCTGCTGGCCACGCCCCCAACTCAATGTTTACACTCTCACATGAAAATGACTGCAAACAGATCCACAACTATGCAACCATGTATCTTTGAAAAGCACTAGTAGAGCCTCCTGCACAACCAACAAGAATTGAGTAAGTGGTTTCTGGATGGTAAGTCAACAACAATAATAACTTATAATCCTTTATTTATGTTATTATCTATGTGTTTATTTTTTCTTCCTCTCTATCCCAGTGATTTTTAAGCTCTTAACACTTTAGTTTGTACCAAAATACCTAGTAGTGTTTTTTTTTTTAAGTACATAAAAAAATGCTTAAAAAACCCAAAAACAAACAAAACAAAGCACTAGTCTCTTCAAACAGCCATTTTACAACCGAAAAACCAGCTGACCAAACATGCTGGAATTTCACTTGGGTTGCTAGGTAACAGCGCAGAGCCGGTAGAATGTGACTAAAGAATTGGGTGGTGATTTGAAACACTAAAAAATATTAACTTATTCCCAAGAAAACAGCTGAGTGTGTTTTTAAGTGCAAGAGGAAATATAAAACATGGAAAATAGCAATTTTGGACAAAAATATTAACTTTTAGTAGTTATTCTCCTGGCTAACATATCTATCTATGCTTGTTCTGGTCTGTAGCTTTGCTTGTAGTTTTTCAGATCAAACTCACCAAGTCCCGTCACCGTAAGAAATTTTGATGGACGATAAATTGTCCCAGACATTATCGGGATAAACGACAATATTGTTGCTTTGAGACCATTTTCAGGCAATAGAGAAGTAATGGCAAGAACACACTCTCAAAGATTAATACACTTTAAATTCTAATGAACTGTAACACATTTAAAATATCCAAAATAAATAAACAAAACAGAAACAACAAATAAAATGAATTCTGAAGCTCCTCTAAGCAAAACTGTTGCTAGTTGAGAAAAAAGTACAAGACTGAAGACTTTTGGCATCGAGTTTTTGGTTGAAAGAGAGAAAAGAGAAAAACAATTGAGCCCATTTTAATTCATCATGCACTTAATTGATTTATTGATTGATTGCTTATTGTATTAGGCCTTTGTCCGCCATCACTAATTACTCTACTAATCAACTTCTGAACCACCACATTGATAAACTAATAAAGTAATAAATAAATAAGTCCCACAGCAGCTTCCTCCTTGTGTGAGCTCCTCTGGTTTCTGCTTTTCAGTCTGGCACCACCTCTCCGTCTCTCTGCTGGTCCAAACAAGGTGACCCTGAATCACCGGATGCGCGGCAGCGCGCACGCCGCGCCACTGCGCGCTGCAGATCCGCTGTGTGCGGACGTACGCGTGTCCAGTCCCAGTAATTAACACCAGCCACTAATGAAGTCCAGCTGCTCGGCGAGAGGACGGAGCGCGAGCCAAAAGCTGCCAGAGATCGCTCTCTTCCTCCTCCGTCTCCCTCCATCCTTCTCTCTATTCGTCTCCATCCATCCGATCACGCCGCGTCATTCTCTCTTTCCTCATTCTTAACTATTGATCGGCTTTCACCTGCACTCTTCTTCGTCTGCATCTGTTTGTTTGCCTCTCCTGTTGTTTTTCACTCAGTTGGTTTGCAATCACAACAAACTCATTCAGTTTATGCACTGATTTCAGAATAATTTCACTCTGGTGGATCTGGAGAGACTGTGTGCAGGTAAATGTTCTCTATCTTTCAGTGTCGAGCAATCCGATTCCAATTTTTAGGGTCACAATTTTTAATTCAAAATCTAGTTAATCTGTTCTGTTTAAATTCTGTGATTGACTGAAAAGTAAGCCTGTCGTTACAAGCAATTAATCACATGATCAATTAAAATGAGCTCAATATTTTCCATTCTGATTATTTATATTTTTGAAGAGAAATTTGGTTTACAGACATCATAATCAACTTTATTAATGGTTTCGATTGTGTGGAGTTTTCTTTTGGTTATTTAATATATCTTCCAGTTGGCAGATTATTTCACTTATGACGAGACAATTTTTCTGTATTATGAGTGAAAGATTCTGCCAGTGGAACAAGTACTTTTAAACTAAACTTTAAGGAATTATTGACATAAAACAAGCTTGTATAACTTGCTGAAAAGTTACTTGTTTCGTTTTATTTTAAGAGTAATTGCACTAGAAACCAGATCAAAAATAATTGGCATGACTTGGTGTTCTTGCAGCGTATATTTAGATTTTTTATTTTTTTTATTGTTTTGCTGCATAAGTGACTTTAAATTGACAATTAATTTAAATTAAAAGTCACGTCTCCCCAACAGAAAAACAAACAACAACCAGAGGATCATCATATTTTAAGGATTCAGTTGCATTCAGCAATTGGCATTGAAGGATTTGCACCTGTTTGTAGAAACATCCTGCAGGATGAAGATGTGGAAATCAAACACCTACACTTGTGATCCATTTTCTGTTTGAGGCTGCGTTCACACTGCAGCCTGAATTGACCCAAATCAGACTTTTTTAAACTTAATGTATCTGGGGGCGTGCCGTGGTGGCGTAGCGGTTAGCGCGACCCACATTTGGAGGCCTTCAGTCCTCGACGCGCCGTCGCGGGTTCGACTCCCGGACCCGGCGACATTTGCCGCATGTCTTCCCTCCTCTCCTTCCCCATTCCTGTCAGCATACTTTCGTAAAAGGGACACTAGAGCCCACAAAAGACCCCCTGGAGGGGTTTAAAAAAAAAAAAACTTAATGTATCTGATCTTTTTATGACAGTCTGAACAACACAGATCAGATTTTTTGATTGGATATGTGATCCTAAATTAGATACATATGTGATATTTTCAAATCTGACCTGAATCTGAACGGCCAGGTCGCATTTATCCGACCTGAAAGTCACCGATACTTGACATACGTCACTGTTCTGCGTCCGGAGTCGAACATGCGGGAAGAAAAACAACAACCATGGTGAACCATAACAAGGATTAAGTTGTTAATGTGCTGGCTCCGGTTGGACAACTTTAAAATTGTAAAATCCCCGCAAAACACAGAGCATTTCTTCTTCTTCTTCTTTTTTATCGTGATTGGTAAAACACTTAGCACGCTCTCTATGTGTGACATTATTGCGCCCTCTACTGCGCAATAAGTAGAGGGCGTTTGCAGTTCACACTGGAGATCACATACAGGTCGCACATATTTGGACATGTGAACAATTTCACAGAAAAAAGAAATCGGATTTGGGTCACTTCAATCTGCATTGTGAACGTAGCCTTGGAAAGCGTTTTCTGCTCAAAGTCACAACTTTGTTCCATTGCTGCAGCGGTCTGTAGCGAACCCACACACCACAGCCACTCGGCACCAGCTGTGACAGATGCGGCTGTCACAGGAGAAAATGAATTCAGAATAGTTAGTGAATTAAGCAGGGAGTTAATTGTTGCTTGGCCCCTGTTTATGAAGCGCAGAAAGGCAAAGCGCCTTGTTTTTCTTCTGACAATTAGCCAGCAGAGATGGAGAGGAACTGTGTGTGTGGGTGGGTGTGTGTGTGTGTGTGTGTGTGTGTGTGTGTGTGTGTGTGTGTGTGTGTGTGTGTGTGTGTGTGTGTGTGTGTGTGTGTGTGTGGGCGTGTGTGAGTGTCCTGTTCTCTTTAGCAGCTGGTGCAGCCACACCTGGACGAGCTGAAGAGAATGGGACACACAGAGAGAGAGAGAGAGAGTGTGTTTCATACCTGGACTTTCTCTAAACACAAACAGAGCAAAGAGGAAGATTTAAAGAAACTCATAATTCCTTAAAAACATATATCCTTAAGTTAAGATCGCTGATGCTGCACATACAAACATCCCGAGGAGGAAAAAAAGCACACGCTGATTGTCATTTCGTGTTAGGAATGCTGATCCTGGTTGAGTCTCTCCCAGTCTATTTGTCAGCGTGTCCTATTAGGTTTCCAAACAGCTTGTAATGACTGGTAATAAACTGCAGAAGAAGAGGAAGGTAAATCAAGCGAGGAGACGACAAAATGAGCTCTCCGGGGGACCACCATGCTCCGAGCCTTCAAAACACAAACACACGCAGACGGGGAAAAAAAAAACTCCAAACGATTCTGTTCCCGGATTCAAATGCAGCCGATCCTGCCAACAGCGCCAGTTATCGTACAGGTCACAGTCTGACAGATGTACTGGAATTCATTACGGAAATTTGTGTTTGGTTTATCATATCTTTATTCCAGCTATGCTTCTTGGAAATAAATGTGTCTATTTCCTCTCAAATGGTGACATTTGTAAGGAAAATGAGACTCAATTTGAGCATAAAACACTTTTTAAAGCCTCCCTGTCAATGCTAAACAGCCTACTCTGCTACTGAATTGGTTAATCTGGACAAAAAAAGATATAATTTAACAGTTTCTTCATTTAACACACATAAGCTACAGTAGTGTTTGGGACAACCGTACAGCTAAGCCTGTTGCAATGAGTTAATCACATGATAAATTAAAATTAGCTTGTTCTGTAACCTTGATACCTCTATTTGTTTGTTTGTGTACTTTTCAAATTTATTTTGTATTAATATCTTTGTGTACTTTTACTGGTTTAGTTTGTATTCTCATTATGTCTACTGTTGTCCCTATCATTGCAATGTATATATCCATGGATGTTGATGAATACAAGTGTCTCTTAACGGGTCCAATGTCTATCTGAAGGAAATGTATCTCTGTTGGACTGTTTCCTCCATCAACATTCCCTGGAAGACTTTCGGCAGAGCTGGAATTGTTCGACCAGCTTGCTTGGTGTGGGTTAAATGTCTGGAATAATCTGCGTAAATAAGATGTGAATTGTGAGTTGTGACAGGTGGACATGTGTATGTGTTGATATCAAACAGTTATTGAAAATAAAAAGTTTAAAAAAAATTTGCTTGTTCTTTTACATTTTGATTATTAGTATTTTTTGAAAGGCAATTTTGCTTACAGAGACTTCACAATCTACTTTATTTATGGTTTTGGTTGTGTGTGGTTTTATTTTGTTTTTATTTATTGTTTTTCATTACAAAATTAAAGTTTATTGGTCATTGAGAGGGAACATCTTTGCTACTCCTGTAAAGTAAAAATCAATTACACTGATATTATGTAAGCCAATTACTGTCAATAACTGTAGGTATATTAGAAGAGTTGGGTAGTAACTAGTTACACTTACTTGTGTAACTTTTTTTATATTATTTATTTTTGCTACACTGTACTTTTTGCTTTTACTTCAGTAATTTTACTTTGAAGTATTTCTACTCTTGAGTAAAATTTCTGGATTTTCTACCTATTGAATGAAGAACAAACATGTTTTAACCAAAAATGTATCAGACACAGACACACACCTGCTGTTTCTGTTTAACTTTCATAAGTTTTTTATTGAAACAAACTGATTTGGAACATTTTTATTTTGCCCTATTTTGTTATTTTTGTTACTAATATGAATTATTGTCATTTTAATTCTGAAAATACCAAAAATTTTCACTTAACTTTATATTTTGGTCCGTCTGATGATGTAATTTTTAAATATTAAATGACTGATAATTTGATCAATTACTCAGTACCAAATACTTTTACTCTTTGTGTAATTTCTTGGACGGCTACTTTTTACTTTTATTTGAGTCAAAATATGTTGAAGTAGCGCTACTCTTACGTGAGTATAATTTTTGGGTTTAATTTTTGAGTATAATTTTTTGGTTTCCTACCCATCTCTGTATATTAGACGAATAGTGACAGGAATTTAATTATTGTTTATCTATTTCTGCCTTAGTTTGGTGCTGTTTCTTTTTATTTTTGTTTTCATAATTGTGTTTTTTTTCTTTTTTGACCAAATTAAATAAGCTTTTAGAACAATGTGATGTCAACGATGACATGGATTTGGTTTGTAAGATAATTGCATCTTCTTGTTCGATTTAATTGACTGAAGTTCCTTGGTTTGCTTCTCCATCCAGCCCTCCCTGCTCCCCTGTTTTTCTCCGTTCCTCCAGTCCCCTGCCCCTCCATCATCACTCCCTCCTTCCCTCTGGTGTCACAGCTCGCTGGCTCCAGGTGGTAAGGGAGGAAGGGATGCAGGGAAGGATGGATGGAGGGAGGGATGAAGACAGGAGGAGGGGGTGGCCGTCATCTGTTCCCGTGTTCATACCATCAGAGTGCGACCCAACACCCTGCCTCAGTCTGTTTTATTAACATTAATATTAATACTGGCCTCAGTCACATCTTACCCTGCAAAAATACAAGCAAAACAACAAGGATCATTTCTCATCTTTGAAGAATATTTAAGAAGAATCTCTTCCAATAGCACATATATAACACAATAGTACACACACATATCTATATATGTATATCTGCAGCTCTGGAAGAAACGAAGAGCCCACTGAACTGAACTCCATTGAAAACCTCCTGGTTATTCCACCAAATATTGATTTCTGAACTCTTCCTGAGTTACACATTAATATTGTTGTTTCTAAATGAATATGAACTTGTTTTCTTTATTTGAGGTCTAAAATCGCTGCATCTTTTTCGTCATTTCTCATTTTCTTCAAATACGTAAATACTAAATTTTTACTTGGAATTTCAGAGACATGCCAGTAGTTCATGGAATAAAAGAACAATGTTCATTTTATTCAAACATATACCTATAAAAAGTAAAATCAGACAATCTGATCATTTTAAGTGACCTTTTGATTTTTTCCAGAGCTGTATATATAAAAGCTACATACATGATAGAAAACATCTAGTCCATTACCGCCTTCCATCATTGTAAAAACACAAATCTTAAGTACTTTTGGTTTAACTTCTGGTGCAAATGTCTTAGTACACTTGAAATAAGATGAAACTAACTTCCAAGTAACTTTTCAGCAAATTACCAGAGCTTATTATTATTGATGAAAAAATGCTAGTTCCACTCAGGCCTGTCAGAGTAAACAATAAATCTATTAATTGCATGATAAATTAAAACAAGCCTAATAGTTTTTCTTGTTTTTTTTTTCTACCAAAACCAAGATGACGAAAGTCTTCAGTCTGGACCACTTGATCCATCTGGCCCCTTTTTGAAGAACAATTTTGCTTAGAGAGGTTTCATAATTAATTTTATTTGAAGTTTCTGTTGTTTTGTTAATTTGTTTTGGATATTTAAAATATCTTCCAGTTCCAGTGTTAAATGTTCATTAGATTTTAAAGTTTTTTGATCATTGAGAATGTGTTCTTTCATTATTGTGCCATTATAAATATATTACATAAAAATTGTCTTAAAACAAGAATATTGCTTATTCCATTTTTCATCAAGAAATTATTGATCTTAAAGAGCTCCTATGTCTGTCTGAAAAGTTACTTTCAAGTTAGTTTTGTCTTATTTCAGTGTAATAAGATATTTACATTAGAAAATAGACCAAAATATTTGGTAGATTTTTCTGTTTTTGCGGTGATTGCTTCCAGATCCCGTCCATATGGAGATCCAACAGCAGCACCAGCGGTTTCCCCTTCTGTCAGTGGTCATAATGTTACGCCTGATTGGTGTAAATCTAGAAAACCAGCTGACTCCCTCCTTCCCCCCCACAGAGAGGCTGAGTTATGCTGCGTTTGTTTCTGCTGCAGAGTCTGATCTTCCACACCAACAGAAGAGCAGCCACCGTCTTATTAGCTGAAGTGCAGCAGGGCAGAAACGAGAAGCCATGTTTGTATCTGGTGGCCAACACACACACACACACACACACACACACACACACACACACACACACACACACACACACACACACACACACACACACACACACACACACACACACACACACACCCCTACATGAGTGGGCCTTAAACCACATTATCCACCTCCACTGACTCTAAAAGCTTCTTATTCGCCTCATTAAGTCTTCAGTGACACAAAGTAAGCAGACCAAAGCCGCATCAACGTATGTACCAATAGGTGTGTGCACTTAGCGGCGCGCGCAGACACACATCGGCTCAGCCACAACCCGCGGGACCGCTGCTTAGACAGCACACCGACATTAGCAGTCGGACGCATCACAGATTTGACTGCAGGCTAATAGAAAGCAAAAAAATGCAACCTCCAGGTACAAAACAAAAAAGCAAACGGAGATGATTTGATGCCTGATAAAGTCGGACTCCAGGGTCGCAGAGCAGCTGATTCTCAGGAGGCTGTTTGGTGTTTTAGACAGAAATTTGCTCCGTTACTCCAAAAGCGAACGTCAGAAACATATGAGGAATGTGAGTTCCAGTTATTACTGTGCACTGATGTAAATAGGTAAGTAAAGCTCATGCTGAGGACACATCATTAGCCACCACAGTCCACGGGGAGCACTTAGATACAGGTGAGTGGCCACTCGATACCTCCAAGGCAGCTGTGTGCAGGTGTGTGTGCGTGTATGAAGGACAATGGAGCATGCAGCCAGCAGCAGGGATCGGGTAAATGGGGAGGTGAAGGGAGTTAAGTGTGCAGGATGTGTCACATTAAAATCTCTGTCTCTTTAAAACAATTTAAGGAAGTTTTCTGCAGGAATCTGCTGACTGCACACCATGCAATCTGGATTTTACGACAATCTGGACTTTATCTGAGTTTTTCTTTTTCAAATAGTAGTTTTGTGCAAAAATCTTCAGTTACTCCTCATTCCTTTGCATTTTCTTTCCAAGCAGTGGATCAGAACTGAAGTTCTCCAGGATTTCTGAGCTGTATCTTTTAGGGATGCATGTTATTGATTAATGAGTTGATCTATAGTTGATTTAGCTTATCCATCAATTAGCAATTATTTGATAAGCAGCCAGTTTCTGGAAAACCTGAGTTTTGTCTTGCAAAAACAAAATTCTCACCAAATAACTTTGATATAGTTTCTACTGCAAATATTTTGGTACATTTAAAATAAGACAAAATGAGATTGCAAATAACTTTTTACCAAGACATAGGAGCTTGTTTTAGGTCAATAATTCCTTAATATTGATGAAAAAGTTCCATTGGTGGATTATTTCACTGAGAACATGGGAAAAAATGTCTATTTATAAGTGAAATAATCTGACAGTGAAACTAGCACTTTTTCATCAATAGAATTATTGGCTTAAAATAAGTTCCCACATCTTCCTGAAAAGTTACTTATAAGTTATTAATGTGTATTAAGATCTTGTTCTAGAAACCAGATCAAAAATACTTGGTGAGATTTTTGCTTGTGCAAGGCAAAACTGAAATTTGTGTTTTTGCAGTGAAGAGACTGTATTACCTTAACAAAAAGGAATAAATTGTTTATAACATGTTGGATACACACAAAAAAAAACCATTCTGAAACTGAAGAAGCTTGTTGAGTGTTTATATTTCTAAACAAAACCTCATAAAGTGCATTTTGCATCCCACACCGGACTCTGTTTGGACCTTTTTTTCTTTCCCATTCTGGTATGGCCCCACCAACTTTGATTCTGTATCAACTGGCTCCGTTTACAGATTACCAGCTGCGCCCTCTTCTGGGTGGAGGCCAAACTACAACACTGAAGTAAGATCTAAGCGGATGTTAGTGAATCGATCAAATTCTAATCTGATAAACCATTAAGTGACAATTAATCATAAGTTAATTCATTGTTTGCATCCCTAGTTTTATGGCTTTGTCTGCTTGGTAAGAAAATGTAAAGAAAGAAATAAAGGGGTGGTAAAATTTTCTGCATTTTCTTTAAAGGGGGGTAATGTTCATGGTGATGAGCAGGCAGAGAGACAGCAGCGCTGCCTCGCTCACAGAGCGAGCTAATAGACAGAAAGCGGACAAACCTTGCTGACAGGTGGGCTCGTCTATGGCCATCCAAGGTGGGGATGGGGGAGAACGGAGGAGAGAATGACCAGGATTAGTAAAATGTGCTGTGAATGAGGCGGGAGGGGAGAGGAGGAAGCAGTGTTACAGACAACGCAGCTCACCAGTCATTAAGGGAAAACATCTTTCATCGTTACGCTGAAGAAAATAAACAAAACAAACACACTGCTGGTCATGTTTTGTTATTCTTTTGTTGGCTTTAGAGTGAAATTTGTGTTTGAGTCTTCAGTGCTACTTTTTTGTATTTATTCATGCAAAAATCAAAGTATTTTTTCAAACAAAAGCAAAATGATCCATACTTTCTAGTTTTAATTTACTCCTTTTATATCTGGGAAATAAACAAGAGAATCAGAATAACAATTGCTTGTCCATTATTAAGGTTTTAAAGCCTGTTAAATAGAAGCTTCCAATCAAATTTACAAAACGTTTTACAAATTCTCCGTAGATGTTAAATAAAGTCGGGTTGTGGGTCTCTGGTTCGGGTTTTGGGTCTGATCTCAGGTGATTCTAATCTTAGTTTAGGTGATTCCTACAACAAAACTAGCTGAAATCCAACATTACCGACTATAAGAAGTAATAAAGCGATAATAAATGTAAAAAAAAAAGAAAAAAACAGTTTCATGGATAAAGTGAACGTCTTATTTTGAGCAATGAAACTGTTCTGTTTGTGCTTCTAAATGTGACGTTTCATGCTGTGAAATCTTAACCTAGGTGATTAGCAAAGCATTAGTGGCCACATGCAACATTTCAAACCTGCTGTTGACGACTTTATTTAAGGGAAATGCATGAGTTTAGTGCATCATTTCAAACAGCTTCTGTCACAACAGAGCTTTAAAAATCAACAGCCCATTTTCGCTTCCTGACTGGCGTCCAGGAAACAGAAGCAACGCACATTCGGTGATCCGTCTCACCGCCTCACACCATCACACAGGGAGGGAACTACTTCATGATGTGCAGCTGCACAGCAGAAAACAATAAAGGCTGCCAGAAATCACTGCGACACAGTCCAGAGAGACGCAGGAACAAATATACATGTTCATATGGTGACAGGGAGAGGTGAGAGGAGAGAGGAGAACGAAACAAATCAGCACACTGAGTCGCTACCCCAAAAGAAAATCTATCAAATTTAGGAGAGCAGATGATGAAACTGTTACAGCTGCTGCTCTGGAAAATTAGCTGATCTGTTTCAGCAGCTGCAATATGCAAAAGAATAGAAAAAAACTGCATGTCTCGTTCATTTTCACTCACTACGTCCATCAATGTCTGCAGTGCACCTTCGTCTTCTCCTCCTCCTCTCATCCAGTAAAGTCCAGGAACCGCTCGGTCGTCCAGAACCCAAACAAACACAACCATTCATAATTTGGAATTACTAGTGCTGCATTGAAAAACACAAAATGTTAAAGTATTTTTGGTTTGATTTCTAATGTAAATCTCTCAGCACACTTGAAGACAAAACTAACTTTTTAGGAAGAAATGCAAACTTGTTTTAAGTCAATAATTCCTTAATATTGAACAAATACTAGTTATAATACAAATAATTTTCCAGTGGAACAAGACAGCTTTTTCCAAATGCAAGTTATAATAATATGGGTAGATTACTACTGGTAGGTTATTTCACTTGTAGCTCTTTTTCATCAATATTAAGAAATTATTGACTTAAAACAAGCTTTTATTTACGGTTGAAAAGTTACTTATAAGTTAGTTTTGTCTTAATTCAAGTGAACTAAGACATTTGCACTAGAAACTAGATAAAAATACTTGGCAAGAGGGCGTGCCGTGGTGGCGTAGCGGTTAGCGCGACACGTATTTAGAGGCCTTGAGTTCTCGGCGCGGCCGTCGCGGGTTCGACTCCCGGAGCAGACGACATTTGCCGCATGTCTTCCCCCCTCTCCTTCCCTGTTTCCTGTCATCCTACTATCATATAAGGGACACTAGAGCCCACAAAAGACCCCCTGGAGGGGTGTAAAAAAAAATACTTGACAAGACTTTGTTTTTGAAGTGTAAACATGTTCTTCTACTGTTTATTCTAGCCATAAAATGCAGAGAAGTACCTTGTTGTTGATTTGATAATGATAAATAGATAGATGTTTGCTGAAAACAGGAAGTAGTATATTCCACAGATTTGCAAAAAAGGAATTGAAACCTGATGAAGCTGCAGGTAAAAATGACTTTCCGGATCCAAGAAGTCCAGAGTGAACAAGTGTAGAAACACAGGAAGAAGCAAAATGTCTCAAAAAAGAAAATAACAATTGAAACTTTCATAATAAAAACTTGGTTCAGAGATAGATTTTTTTTTTGCTAATTTTGCTGCTTTCAACCTTCCTGCCTCCTTCCCCTCCTGTGGCTGAGCGGCTCTTCTCTCCTGGTCTCGGAGCAAAGGCCTCATGGTGCTTTAATTAACATCGGAGCCGGAGGTAGGGAGAACACACACGGGGCGTGACGGTCCAATCAGAGGGAATCTGAACTGGGAACCAGCAGCAATTTAAGGACCTCACTTTGAAGATGAAGTGAGATCAGTGTGTGGGCCCTTGATCATCAGAATAATTCAGAATAAATATAACACTGAGCAAAAGTTTTAAACCAGCTTTCGTTTCTTTTTTTTTCTGCTTCATTCAGAAAACCCGGAGAACAAAAGATCAGGAAAAGTTTAAAGGAAACCCGGTCGGATCAGATGGAAAAAAGAAAAAAAATCAGAGTTTTACACAGAAGAACAAGATATTATATCAGAGTTATCAGAAAATTATAGATAAAAGTTATTATTTGAGGTATTGTTTACATAATAAAGAAGATTTTAGCCACAAGCAAAATGAGATTTCTGCCTCTAAATAATTCTTCCATTTCATTTTTTGAGTAGGATGATGAGAAAAGTAGAATAATACATTACATTTGTGTCAAATCGAAGTTCAAATACGTCTTGTTCATCAAAAAAATATGGATTGGAGAATAAAAATATAATCTTATTATTCATGTTGATTGGATATTATTGATCCAGATTTTTGGGATGCAGTTACATTCCAGGTTCACTTACAAAATGGACTTTTTGAATCTAAAAAAACATCTTAATTATTTTTTTGTTTTTTAGAGATGCTGCTGAGTAAAGTGGAGGACTATAAATCTAGAAATAAATTAGTTGGTCAAAAAAGTAGATAAGGGAATAAAAATAAGTTTTGATATTCATCCTTTATGATTTATGTCACTTAGTTGGTTGTGATGGTGTAACTAAAAGAACCATGAGGTGGTAGATGTAAGGCTGGAGCAGGGATGGCGTTAACCAAATATTTTCTGTCTTTGACCATTTTCTTAAAATAGTGACATAAAAATCTGAAGGCCAGCAGTCATTTTGACAGATTGTAATTCACACACCTGAATTACAGATGTGTGAATTACACACCTGACTGGACTCCATGCATCTCGCTACCTGGGAGCTAACAGCACGTTGAACAGTTGTGGTTTGGAGCAGCTGAACCACTGCTGCAGGATTGAAGAGAAAACTTGTGGAACAAGAAACTCTTCTTTCAGAGAGTCTTACCGACTTCTGATCTCTGCAGTTGGAGAAATGTTCCCTGATTTCAAAACTTTGGCTGCGAGATGCAGATTCTCTCTTCAGGTTTTTGTATATTAATTAAACTGAATGAAAATTAAAAACTGCTGAATGTTACCGTTTCAAAAATTGATACATAAAAAGAGATTATGACACGATTTTATGACAGGAATTTGTCACTGAGGGAGAAAAAAGTGAGGCGAATCGGTGAAACAGAATGAAGAGCAGAACTGGACCAGATCAGAAATATTCCCACCATGTTTGCATGTTCTGCACCATTATACCAGCATACAGACATAAACACACACAGCATCATTGCCAAGCTTGTGAACTACTTGTTACTGCATAAAAATAATATTTCTAAAAGGAAAATACCAAAATTGCATTGTTTGCATCAAAAGCTGAACATTTAGACCTCTATAAACAGTTTGTAGCTTTGCTCTGAATTATCCTCCTGAAATCCCAAACGAAAAGACATCCCAGCTATCTGAAGATGGTCTGAAGCTTACTAGATGTTTTCTGGCGTTTCTACATCATAACTTACTTTTCTATCCTTTTGACCATTAGTTACGGAGCTTTTTGTGTTGTAAATGAAGCTGCGGATTAATTTCTGCTCATAATACCAACTAAAAGTTCCTTGCAGCCGAGAGAACAAAAGGACTTGATAATTAACGTCTTCCTCTTTCAGGTTTAATAATTCTCTTCATTAGCATTTCCAGGTCAAACACAGTTTTCCTCCTCACTCAGAAAGTAGCAGTAAAGCACCTGAAACAGGACTTCGCTCAGCTGATCGCAGTTTCAGGAATTAGGAAGCATCTGAGCAAAGTAATGCTACGAAAAGACTGACAAGCATTTACAGTAACAGTGTCTCTGTTTATTTATATATAAAATGTACCTTTTTACATTTCCATCCATCCATCCATCCATCCATCCATCCATCCATCATCCATCCATCCATCATAACAGGGTTGTGTGCAGTTGTTACATCCCGAAATATCAATATTTTGACAATAATAAGTCACACCTTAGAAAAGCTTTCAACCAAAAATGGTTCTCAACATTACATTTTATTAACGTTTGTGTCTAAAGTCTTTTTGTTGTTGTTAAAAACGAATATGGCGGCAGCAGATATTTCTCTGTGTCTCGTCTTCAGGACCAACTAACGTCAACTTTTACTGAGTTCCAGTTTCCGTCTTTTTCTGTAATTCGAATAAGCTCCAAAAATAACTGGTTCACCAACAGCTTTTTACTATTCATAGCAATACTGCAGCAATTATGGGAGACCTGATAATACCTAAAATCCCATCTGGTGTGTGTGGGGGTGTGTGTGTGTTGTGCGTGTGTGTTGGCTAGATGAAGTAAGAGGTTCTGCAGCTGCATCAGAGCCGACTTGGAAAACTCAGACACACACACTCGCAGCCCCTCGGAGTGCATCAGCGCCTCTACCTGTCAGGTGTGTGCATGTGTTTGTGTGCGTGTCTGCGTGTGTGTGTGTGTGGGGCGAGCAGAGCATTTTTTCCTCCAGAACAACTCGAGGGTCCACCTCGTTAATCTCCATGACGACAGGGATGCTAAGGCAGCAAATTAGTGGTGAGCAGAGAAAAAAATAATAAGAGTCCCGCAGGAGGTTTCCAAAAGAACATCCAAGCCACAAGGAAGGGTTTTAGTTTAACTTGTGCTGCTCGGCAACAATGAGAGCAAAACTTTAGAGCCCTTTCCCACAATTAATCAAGTCTCTGAATGTCTGTACGCTTATATCGCTTAATGCAAAAGCGAACCTAGGCAACAAATAAACACAACAACCGAGGAACCAATCAACTCTTTTTAGCATCTGATGTGAAAACATCAACAATTTCAACCTCTCAGAAGGTAGAAGATGAACAGCAGCTCCAACACAACAACCAACAAATGACAAATATCCAGTTTGTGTGTTCTGAACATGTATGAGTGTGTTGCATGTGCTATCGGGGGAAAATATTCGCGTTGGAGCGCCACAGAACCAACATCGAGATGACAACGGCAGAACACACACATTAAAAAGAAAGCAGTTTTACTCACCGATCATGTGATTAGCCACGTGAATCTGGATCTCTCTTTCCGTCTCAAACGTCATTTGGCATTTAATACACTGGTAGGTCTTTTTCTAGAATAGAAAACACAAAAGACATCAAACAAAACGAGTCACATTTCTGCAACAAGGTGGTTCAAAGTGCTAACAGTTACACAATTATGAAACAAGCGATAAACATTACTTTCTGTCAAATGTCGTCATCAAAGTCATCAAGCAAAAATGCATCAAATAAGTTGATCAATGTTCCAATTATCCAACTGTAACCAGGTTGGTTTAAGTCTTGATTTAAAGGAACACTGTGTTTTGGCTGGTTTACAGTTTTCTGGTAGTTTGCTACAGATTTCAGGTGCAAATCTGGAAGAAAGATTTGTTCAAACATTTGGGTGACCGATGAGTTTTTGCGCTCCGAGGAGGCGGTTTTTCTGCTGTATCAAAATTTGTATGTTCCGCAAAACTGCAATAGAAACACTTTTTGCACACAAGTCATGTGATCAACAACCAGATGTTACTGCTGGCGGAAAAGACGAAGAAAAGATCACAGGAAGTGGTAGGAGGATTGTGACTTATCATGTGAACTAACGTATTGTGATTTTTATTGCATTTCTTATTAAATGGAAAACCACAGCTGCGAAATTATTAACAGAATATTGACACAATTTTGCAAACATCTATAATGGAAACACAGCTAATGCAACTAAAGATAAACACATGGATGAGTTAGTTTCTCTAGATCTTGCTGGGACATTAGTCCTTTAATCTTGGAAATGTTCTTCAGGTGACAGAGGGCCGACTTTGTTATCGTCTTTAAGGTTCAGGTCAGAGTTCATCACTACACCCAGAACAATGCAATTTTGGTATTTTCCTTTTTCAGCCTGATCTCTAGTTTCTAACTGTAACGACAAAACATAGCAGCTTAACAAGATCATAATAAAGCAAGGTAATAACTCTGCGTTTTGCCCCTGTTTTGGTTTTAATTTTTTAAATAAAAGTTTGGGGGGAGAAAACAATGTTTCAGATGCACAACAGCTGCAGAAACAGCGAGAAATAAAGAATAATAATGTAATGAAAACATTTAGGAAAGATGTCTGAACAAAAGAGAGAAAGAAAGATGCAGAAAATCCAGGATGAGTCACAGAAAGTGAGAGCTGAGGAGCAGCTCTGCTTATCCATTCACTGCACACAGCGATCACTCATGCACAAACACATACAAAATACACAAAGGCCCCACTTCCACTTTCCCTCTGCTGCTTCACTCTGCTACAGTCACTACACACACACACACACCCCCACACACTCAGAAAAATCCTACTTTGTCTGCTTTGTGCTGTTAGACTAAGCAGAAACAAAGGTGTAGGTAAGACAGGGAGTCCCTGGGAACTGACACACACACACACACACCTTCACACACACTCACTCAGAAACACAACGGCAGGTCCCGGAGAGCCTGACTGTCAATATCAAGTAGAGTGAACAGCTCCCACAATGCAGCAGCATAGCCCAGCCGCAGGAGCCGCTGGGGCCCGGCTGACACACACAACGCCGTGCGCACACGCACATCCACCGCGGGAACACGCAGCAACGCCCGACACAAACACAAACTGTCTGCCGCTCTCCTAGAAACGTCTCCATCTGCTGACTCCTGCTCAGGTATCAAACACTGCACGGGAGGGATGCTGCTGAGAGGTTACCGGCAACAAACATCTTACCAGCAGAGGACAACTTGTACGCTACAGAGTAGGATGAGGATCAAAGGAGAAAAGAAGAAGACTTTTGACATTTTTCTCTGAATTCTGACTTTAATCTCACAATTATTACTATTTTTCACAGAAATTTGACCATTTTTTCCAGAATTCTGAGTGAAAGCTCAGAATTATGATTTTTCTTTCTATAATTCTTATCTTAATCTCAGAATTATAAAAAAGACCAAAATTTTAACTGTAATCTCGGAATTCTGCCATTTTTTTCTCAGAAATTTGACCCTTTTTTTCTTAGAATACTTACCGTAATCTCATAATTCTGGCTTGTTTCCATAATTCTAACTGGAATCACAGAGTTCTGATTTTAATCTTAGAATTCTGACTTTTTTTCAGAATAATTTCTTTAATCTCAGAATTTTTACTCTTTTTCTCAAAATTCTGACTTTAGTTTCAGACAAAAAAGAAAAAAAGTCAAATGTGGCCTTAATCTCCTTTCCTCAGAACATTATCACTTTGACCATTTATAATTTTTCTGTTTGCGTGGTTTACTCTGTAATGCATGTGTTAAACTCAAGGTCCGTTCCACCACAACCTGCTCTAAAATGACTATGTATTAGACCCACAATCATTCGATGGCATCATGTGTTCATCTGCAGAATTACCTATTAATGTTCTGTAATTCATATTAGTGTAAATTGCTGCAACACTACCATAGCCGGATGAGCTGCATGAATTAAACCACAACATTCTCCAATACTCCACAGTTTCCGTCTCACCTTGGGTGCAGGCGAAGCCTCGGCTTTCTTTCCTGCTGCGCTGGTTTCGGGGCTGACCTCAGGGTGATCCGTCTGGACATGACTTTCCAGATCCTCGACGCTTTCAAACTTCACGCCACACTCCGGACACCTCAGCCCGGTCAGGGCCTTTTCTGTTGGCGTGTCCCCCGGCGTCACCGCTCCTCCGCTCTGGCTGGGGCTCTGGCCGTTCGTTCCCCTGAATGGATTAAACATCATAACATAAGAAAAATGGCAATACTTAGCGAAACAGACATAAGAATGCTAATCTGCTGAAAGAATGCACCAGATATATGGTGGATAAACCAATGGAGGAAGGGGTGACATGTCTGCTCTCAGGAAGTGTTTGAAAGAAAATCGGAAAACCTACTTAATGACACATACATTTCCTCAAAACAGACAACTAAGGCTACGTTTTGATGTATAAATTATTTCTTTAGAGTAACATTTGTACCAACAGCAGCATTTTGTTTGTGAAAAATCAGTCAAGTGTCAGCGACTAGATGGCGCACTCTGTCAGTTGAAGAATTACGTCATTGGATTACATTGTAAAACTGAAAACGCCCCAAAATCTGATAAAACTTAAATAGGGATTTTAGAAAAACTGTAGGAGATATCAAAAAGCCGAATCATTTCTAGATAGCTTTACATCTTGTGACTTGCTTAATACTTGAATGGAGTTTCTAGGTTGAAGTAGGCAGAAGTAGTAGCTTGTGAAAGTTTTTGCTAAATTTTGTGAAATTCCACAAAACTTCAGTGCATTTCAATTGAGGAAAAATTTGCATAAAAGTTGAAATTACAAAAAGATACAGCAGAATTCTCCAGAAAAAGCTGAACATTTCGACATACAAGTAGCTAAAATCAGTTGAAATATGAAGAACTGATTATGCACAGAGAAGATGGAATAACAATCAAGAGAAAAAAAATCTTTAGAACTGAGAATGCTTGAATTATCATTTAATTTATAGCTAAACTGGGTTGGTGGTCTCCCTTCCTACCTGCTCATGCAGCTTGCACACAGGCCGTAAGGCAGCCCATTGACGTCCAGCTTCACCAGATCCCCTTTATTTTTGAATTCCTTCAAGCAGAAGGCGCATTTGTAGAGCTTGTGCGGATGCAGTTGCCCGTTGGGGGACGAGGAGGCCGAGCCGTTGCCTGCGCCCGCTCCGCCATTGCCTCCTCCGGCTCCCCCCAGCGCCGAGCCGGAGGAGAGCTTCTGCATGTGGAAGGTACCGTGGATCTTCAGCTCCAGCGTTGATGTGACGGTCTGCATGCAGACGACGCAGCGGAAGCCGGTGAGCGAGTTGCGAAGGTCAGGGTGCATCTGGCAGTGCTCTATGAACTCCTCCTCGCTCTGCAGGGGCATCTTGCAAATCCGACAGGTTCCTGTGTCCAGGCTTTTACTGTGGGTCACCTGGAGGAAGAGTTTACCCAGGAATTAACAGCATACAGATAGAAGGTCAGAAAACAGAAACTATTATTAGATTGGAGAAATCCAGGGTTGAAAGCTCAGACTCTACAGACTGAAGCTGAACTTGCTAGTTGCAGCATTAGTTGCAGCAGTTGCTTTGCATTTTAAGGCAGGGAAAAAAACAATGAGGAAACTCTTAGGCTGTTCTCACGTCTGACAGTCCGTAGACTCGGTTCCATTGGACAAAATAGAAACAATTGTTACATTTTCAGCTGCTGCGGTTCTCTTTCACACTGGACTGAGACAAACAAACCCAACTAATTATAAACATGTTCCCATCCTTGCCTGTGGGGGCGCTGCACCAAGAACCACTGAAAGAAACAACAAAAACCTCTGAAGACACTGAGTGCAACGTCCTTCTTCACAAAATGTAAACATAAATGAGTGGCGTCAGATTTTAGATTTCTCGTTTGTCATTTCTTCCGCTATCGTTAGACTCTTGTGTTTGTTTTAGTTGGACTGTACAGGGCTTGTGGGAATGCAGCCTATAAAATGTCTGGCCCATCTGATGGGTAAGTCATCAGACACTTCATTCAGTCTGAAATGTCATTAATAATAATATTTATCCGTCTCAAAAATTCACCCAATAAATAAAACCTTTAATAAGTTATTATGAGGAAAATAAACAGTTTACAGCTGGTACTGCAACCTCTCAGCATTCTTGATCTGCCATCAATAAGGAAACAAACATTTAGTGGACTGAAACACAGACCCAGAGCTGCAGATCAGTTTGTACCTTGTGTTCAGTGAGAGTCAGCAGAGACGGGAAGCGCTCCCCACATATGGGACACATGTAGTGTTTGGCGGGGCCGCGGTGCGTCTGAGCGTGTTCACGCAGCCCGCTCTCAGAGAAGAACGTCCTGGAGCACACGTTGCACTTGTGGTTCCCTTTGATGAAATCTGCCTTCTTCTTCCTGGAACCTGGAAAGCAGAAAGAAAAAAACAACAATCTGAAATCCAGCCTGTGCAATAAATCAATAACAATAAATATCGCAATCGACATAAGATAAATATCAATAGACAATACATGAGGTAGAATAAGCAATAATTTCAATGAAGGTTGGTAGAATCAACTAATTCGCACTCTCTTTGGTTACCTAGCAACTCACTCTTTTTTTGGTTGCCTAGCAACAACGTGTGAGTAAGTGGCAGAGCAGCAGTTTAAGATTCCGTCATGAAAATAAAAAAAAAACAATGGTCCAGTGTGAAAATGTTGGATAATAAAGGAAAGGTTACGCCACTAGTAAGGCTGCATTTCAGATATTTAAAACAAAAAAATAACCAGTAATTATTGATATGGACTCATATGAAATGAATCAAGAATATTTCTTCTCTAATTTCTACTGCAAATGTCTTAATACACTGGAAATAAAACAAAACTAACTTACATCTCTTATCTATATTAATGAATGACTGACTTCAATAAAGCTCCTATAGCTTGTTGAAAAGTCACTATAGTTAGTTTTGGTAGTTTTGAATAGTTTTGTTCTATTTTAAGAATACTGAAAGACTTTCACTACAAACTAAGCCAAAATGACTTGTAACATTTTACATATCGTCCAGCCCTCCCAACTGAATAGTAGAGCAGTTTTACCTGCGTCGTCTTCTCCCGGCCGGATGTTGTGGTCCCGCAGCCGGTGGTTCTGCAGCAGCGACTCCATGGTGTACGCCGCGCCGCAGATGTCGCAGGCGTACATGGGCTCGGAGTTGTCCAGCTCCTCCTCTCCGCCGCTCGCCTCATGACTGTTGGCCGTGTCTCCTGCCTGTGACGACCCCCCACCCCCAACGACCCCGCCCTTCAGCAGGATGTTCTGCAGGTCGGCCTGTTCGGCGGCCGCTACCGTCGCTCTCTCTGCTGCTGCCGCTGCGCCACCGCCGATTCCTGCTCCTCCCCGCTTGGACGTCTGAGCCAGGCCGTTGGGCGTCCCGTTCTGACTCCCACTGCTGCCGGTGCCACCGCCGTTGCTGCCATCAAAGATACAGTGCTTCTCCCGCAGGTGCCTCTCGAGCAGCGAGATGGCGTGGAAAGCTTTGCCGCAGAAGCGACAGGTGAACTTCTTGCTGTGGGTGGTGATGTGACACTGGAGCTCCACTTCTGTTCCAAACGTTTCCCCACAGAAGATGCATTTCCGAGGCTTCAGCCCTGCAGGAAGAAACATCTCGTTAACGTCAAAACTATGATAACTGTGTGCTGTTACGTTTTTTTCTCTCCTCTCAGCCCTAGATAGGAAAGATTTCAGAATCCACATTGCTTTAAAGGAGACCTGTTACGCTTCCTTGTACAGATTAGGATAGGTCTATGGTCTATACAAAACATGTTCATTATTATTATTTTTGTACAAAATTATTCTTAGATAATGAGATTTTATTCTACTCAGTTCTGCATATTTTGAGCTGTTTTAGGGCGTCTGTTACTTTAAATCCCAATTAAGCTGCTGCTGGTTATGCCTCCAAACTCAATGTTTACACTCACATGTGAAAATGGCTGCAGACAGATGCGCAATTTACAACCATACATCTTTGAAAAGCAGAAGTGGAGCCTCCAGGACAACCAACAAGAATGCAGGAAGTGCACAACAATTGCACAATTATACAACCACACATATTTGAAAAGTGGAGACTTCTGCACATTCAAGAAGAATGCAGAAAGTGATTTCTGGATAATAAGTCAACAACAAAACACTTCTTTTCCAGCAGCCATTGTACATCGGTAAAACTAGCTGACCAAACGTGCTAGAGCTCCACTTAGGTTGCTAGGTAACGTGTGGAACTCTGCTGGAGTTGCTAGGTAACAGCCCAGTGCCTGTCAAATGTGGATTGACATCATGAGTTTTTTGAAAATAATCATTTTCCAGACACTAAAAAACATTAACTTATTCCCAAAAAATGGCTTTTTTAAATACTTGGGCTGTTTTTAGAAGCAGTTGAGACCCAAATGCATGCAAAATGTGAATTTTACATAATAGATCCACTTTAGCACATTAATATCTAAAGTGTTTACTTTAACTCTACTGTTAATGACATTTTAAGCTAATTCTCTCATCTCTGGCTTGTCTGCCAGTAACACAAGACACTTTGGCTTAATATAAGAAATATATCTTGTTCCACTTGCAGGTTATTTCAATTACTTTTTAATCAATGTTAAGGAATTATTGACTTAAAACAAACTCCTATATTGTGCAGAAAAGTTACTTGTAAGTTGGTTTTGTCTTATTTCAAGTGTAATAAAATATTTTCACTAGAAACTAGAGCAGAAACATTGCTTGCAGAGCTGGAAGGTTGCAAATACGAGCTTCTCTTAGAACAACTAAGGTCTTTAAAAATAAATCTAACCGCCTCACACTGCCCTCTACTTCCCACCTACTCGTCATTTCGGCTCCTTTAGCTGCTAAAGGTAGTAACTTCAACCTCTCTTGATGCATCAGATGGTAGAAATCCCAGTTTTTGTCTTCGTAAAGGGTTGAATAAGAAAATATGGCCAAAGATACTAAAATAAGTGTGAGGGTCAAAGCGAAACAGAGAAAATGTGTGGAGAGATATGAATGTACCTGCGAGTCCTCCTGGAAGGCCTGACCTTTGACCCAGGTGGTTATGCTTGACATGGAGCTGAAGGTCTGCCTCCTTCCTGAAGTCCCAGGCACAGGCTGTGCAGCGAAACAGCTTCTTCTCGTTGCTGTGTTTCACAGCCAAATGCACCTGGAAGACAGGAGGACATAAATCCATGGGTTTTTATTTTAAATTTCCACACTTTTCCTTAATCTATTTTCCACATTTTCCTCAAATTTTGAAACATAAATACAAAAGTTGTGCAGCAGATTTACAGAGGAAAGGATTTTATGGCTGGACACTTAACAAATAACGGTGTGAAACTTAGATCAAACGCTTCACTGGACTTTTCCAGACTGTTTTTCTTCACATGCATTGGTTCAGTTTATTAGTTTATTTCAAATAGGGACAATGTGCAAAAACCACTAATAAAAGAGACTTTGTGTCAGATTTAGTTTAGCTTGTTTCCATCTTTAGTCCCTGACTAGGTGAGTGAATAAAACATAATCATGAGACACAATGAAAGTACCCATAAACTACTGTATAGATACAATTAATATAAAATATCATAAAATTACAACAATATCAACAGTACAGACTCTGTAAAAAAACTCGAGTTGGCAGCAGTGTAACATTGATGGATGCAAGCTGCCATTAAAAACTAAAGAACAACAAACTTTTTCACGTGTGATTTTAATTACATTTAATTTTTAGAATAGAAATAAAGCAGATGTTTTTTTTATCTACATCTTTTAGGGTTTGGTTATAGAAAGACTTTAGAGGTTTTATTATCGTCTCATTTGCATGAGTCCAGCAGCCATGTTGTCCAGGGCAGTGTGTGGTATACCTGTATGGAGACCTTGGAGTCGAAGACTTCCTGGCAGAGGGTGCAGTGATACAGGACAAAGGTGTGCATGTCCAGCAGGTGTTTCTGCAGGTCGTCCACGGAGGAGAATTGCTTGTCACAGCTTTCACACACGTACTGCGTCGACGTGGTGGTGTAATGCACCGTGAGGTGCTGCAGCAACGCGTCCTGTGTCTCGAAGTCTTCTTTGTTGCACTGCGGACAGGACTGGCGCCTCAGCAGCATCTCCAGGTGAGACTTTAGATGCGTCTGGAAACCCTCGAAACTGGAAAATCGGAGGTCGCACTGGTTGCAGGGATAATCGCCGTTGCTTCCCAGGGATGGGGTGGAGTCACCGGCCAGGCGGTGGCGTTTGGGAGAGGAGATCTCCACGTCGGAGGAGGCTGGGCTGAGGTCAGCCACCTTTGCCTGCCGTTTGTTGTTAGCCAGCGGGATGTTCTTGTGGTTCTCCTTGATGTGCTTGGTGAGCTTGAGGAGTGAGCCAAAGATGGGAGAATTGGTGCAGTAAGGGCAGGAATAGACCTGGACATGGAAAATACATTTTCATAAAAATCAGCATTCACCGTTAGTCCCCAACGGTGAACGCTGCGTCCCTGTGGAGGGAGAGAGGAAATGGAGAAAGATATGCAGAGCAGAAGGAAGACAAACAAGCACACTCCTTAAATCACAATTAGATTTGACGGCTTGTTTTTAGAGCTGTGCAGAAATCTGGAGTCAATTTTAAACTCCTTTCCCTTCCAAAGTGTGAGTAATCTTTAAAGTGGTCTTGACCTTTAAGTTCAGGCTTTTGTGCTAATTAAGCCACTTCACTCTGATCGATGAATCATTCTCGGTTCTGAACTGAAAGAACCACAATTTGTTCACATTTCTGTAATTAAACCCATGAAAAAATAACACTCTTTGATCGACAGAAAAAGGTTATTTAGAAATAACCTTCTATGTCCTAAAACTAAATACACAAATTAACTAATCCACTATTTTTGTTCTATGCTAGCTAGTGTTAAATAAAATAAGCTAATATCAGATTAGCTTACTTTAGTAAACCTCATATTAGCTAATGTAATTAGCTAATCCACAATAATAAAATCTAAACAATGAAGCTTTTTTTTAATAATGTCCAAGAAAATTAAATTTAATTCAAGGCTTAGCTAATTAGCTAATATGAGGTTAGCCTACCAACATAAATAGGCTAACTTAACTTAGCTTACTTAAAAGTAAGCTAACTCATGAGTAAGCTAACTGATTTTAGCTGAGCTCAAATCAAACTTAGCTTCATTTACTACAACAGATAAACTCAAATTTGGCATTTCATTTGCAAAAAAAAACAACAACAACAAACAAACAAAAACCGAGAATTAAAGTAGTGGGAGATTTTCTTATTTGTTTTGATTCTCACCTCCATGAAGGACTGAGACGCAGCCTGGAGGACGGGGGACTCCAGTTTGGCCACGGCCCCTCCAGCCGCCGTCCCGCCTCCTGTAGCCGAGGTGCAGTGCGTCTGCTGGATGTGCTCCGTCAGCGAGGACTCCGTCAGGAACCCCATGGAGCACTGGTTGCAGAAAAAGGCGTGGTTCCCCTCTGGAAGAGCGACAGGACGTTAAAATCAGTTAAAGTCAGAAATCAGTTTTTATCATTCAATACTTTACTTTAAGTACCAGCAAAAAATAATGAATCTGCCGAGATTGTCTTAAACATTCCCATTTTACAAAAGTCAAGTTCCAAATATTAATCCTATTTTATAGGATTACACAAAGGATTTGTATAATTATAAACATTAGATGTGTAAATATGTATAATGCGCGATATTTTTAGAAAACCGTTAGGCGGATTTTTATTCATTTTCTTTCTTATAAATATAATGAAAAACATAAAAATCTTTTATTTGCTAAAGTTGCTGTCTTTTCATTTTAACTAGCTTTTTATGGGTTTTTTTATTATTTTACTTATTTATTTTTATTCCTTATTTAATAAGCTTCCTACTCTTTTTCAAATTGGATATAGAAATTTTGCTATTTAATGTTTGTTGATTATTATGATTTTCTTCATTTTATTTTTGTCTATTTTTATTCTTATAAATACAATGAAAAGCATATAAAAATGTTTAATTAGCCAAAGTCAGTCTTTTTTAAAAATTCTAATTAGCTTTCATATGTTTTATCCTATTTTACTTTTTTATTTTTATTCCTTTTATGACTTATTTCAAGTGGCAGCTATAAATAAACATCAGTATTTGTGGGAGCAGGTGATTGGTCAGACTGACAGATATTTTAGACAGAGGCCGTTAGCTTCAGAGTGAGCAGACCTAGCGTGGTGGATCCTGCCATGATCCCCCCAGGCAGGCAGTGGGACACTCGGATGTGCTCCTGCAGGGAGTTGATGTCTCCGAACATGTCCGGACAATAGTTGCAGTGAAACGCCGTGACGTTTGTGAACTGGAGCAGAGGGAAAGCCGCTGCTGCCGCCGCCGAGCCGACGCTCCCGCCGCTGGCGCGGTGGGCTTTTCGCACGTGCTCATTGAGGTTGTAGAGCGTGGGCAGGGTTTCCAGGCAGAGCTGGCAGGTGTGGCTCTGCTGCGGCTTGTCTGCATGGATGGTCTTCAGATGGATCTCCAACACGGCCAGGCTGTGGAAGTCTCTCTTTGAGCAGTACGGGCAAGAATACGTCATCTTAGACCAACTCCCTCCCGAGCCTGCAGAAACAAGAGCTGGACATTAACACTGTCAATCATTGGCAGGAAAATGTTTCTCCGCAATTATTTACTATTAAATTGGGGTTTTAACAGGTATGCATGAGCAGTCAGTATCTTCTCTGCACTTAATTCTTAAACAGTTTTAATTGCTAAAACAATCAATCAAGTTTATTTGTACAGCAAATTTCAATTTGCAGTTTTCTGGAAGTTTGTTCCAGATTTGCGGTGCATAGAAGCTGAACGCTGCTTCTCCACATTTGGTTCTGCTTCTGGGGATGCAGAGCAGAACCAGAAGACCTGAGAGATCTGGGAGGTTGATACAACAACAGTAGATCTTTAATATTTTTAAGCCGTTTAGTGAATTATAAACTAATAACAGTATTTTAATGTCTATTCTCTCAGTGGAAGGACTGTACAACTGAGTAATGTGTTCTATCGTCCTGGTTTTAGTCAGAAAGCCAGCAGCAGCATTCTGGATCAAATCCAGGTGGAGTACTGATTTTTTTTTTCTCCCCTCCAGGGGGTCTTTTGTGGGCTCTAGTGTCCCTTATATTACAGTAGGCTGACAGGAAAGGGGGAAGGAAAGGGGAAAGACATGCGGCAAACGTCGCCGGGTCCGGGAACCAAACCCGTGACGGCCGGGTCGAGGACCCAAGGCCTCCAAACGCCACCACAGCACCACAGCACGCCCCGGACTGATTTTTTTTAGGCAAACCTGTTAGGGTGCTGATGGTACCAGCTGATGGTACCAGTACCTTGATGGGCCAGACTAATCGCTGCATCCTCCCCGGAGTCTCCGCCTCTCCTGCGACCTCGTTCGCTGCTCTGGCTGTGCTTCAGGGTGGAGTCAGGGGTGGAGCCTCTCTCCAGGCTGGCGCTGGAGTCCGGCGTGGCCGAGCTCATGGAGGCCACGCTTCCGAGCGGCGGATCGGGACTAGCGGCGCTGTGGTTGGACGAGTCGGGCTGGCGGTGGCTGTCCAGGTGGCAGTAGACGTCCTCCACCGACGGGAACTGCTCTGAGCAGACCGGACATCTGGGAGTGGAAGGAGAACCACAGTGAGCTCCAGCTGCAGCGATTCTCCGATGAGGAGCATTCAGAACGCGGAACGCCGCCGTTACTTGTGCTTCCGGTTGGCGTGCTGCGTTTCGATATGCGTGAGCAGCGACGCCTCGTCCAGGAAGATCTCCGGACAGTGGATGCACTGCAGGTCGGCCCGGTCGGACAGCTGCGGGTGTCGGGTCAGGACGTGTTTCTCCAGCTCGTCCGTCTGGCTGAACGTCTCCTCGCAGTAATCGCACATGTACAGGTCCTGGTCCAGGTCCACGTCTCCGCCCGTCCCCTTTTTCCCGCCGTCCTTCTCGCTCCGAAGCGCCAGATGCTCTCTGTTCTTACGGTGAGCCTGCAAGGTCCGAACATTTTAACACACTCATCTATTAGCTTTGGAGGACAATTAGACATGCACCGACCCAATATTAATATCTGTATCAGTACCGATGCCGTTGTTTTTCGAAACGGTATCGGCCAATATTAAACCTCAAATATCGGTATCAGAAGTGAAAAAAGGGGATCGGTGCATCCCTAGAGAAAATGATAAAAAGCCGTTTACCTGCATGTGGCTCTGCAGTGATGAGGTGGAAGAGAAGCCACGTTTGCACACTGAGCATTTAAATGGTTTGCTGGAGCTGCAGAGGAAAAATCGATGAGCCACAAATCAGACTGAAGAAACAGAAATACAAATTTTCTGTTAAGAGATTTTTAATGCTACTACCTGTGTGTTTTAAGATGGATCTTCAGGTGATCGGAGCGAGAAAACGCAGCTTCACATTCTTGGCAGCTATACTTCTTATCACCTGCAGGCGAAAAAAACTAAAGATGAAATTCCTGGTGGAACATGTCCGTTTATGTTTAATAAAACAAAAAAAAGTTAAAGAGGAGGTTTTTAATTCTTATTGCTTTTTAATTTTTAATGCTTACTGCAAGGCTGCTTAAGCATAATGCATACAATCTGACTTATTAACAATCTGTTCAATAATCTGGAGATAATTCAGGCTCAGTGATTTCTGTAAAGAAAGATTTCAACTCTGGGAAAGTAACAGAAAGAAGCATGTAATGTTTGACAAGTGGTGGAGAACTGTGGTTTAATAAATCTATTTCCAGTAACTCTAATACTTGATTGGATCTTTTCCGTCATCAGGTGGACTGAGAGGCCACCTGATGACAAATCTTCAGTCAATAAGAGAAGAGAACCAGGCTGAGGGAGTAATGACCTGTAGAGGCGTTTGAACGAACCTGTGTGGAGCTTCACATGGCGGTCTCTGCTCCTCTTGTGTTTAAACAGGCGGCTGCAGAACGTGCACTTGAAAGGCAGCTTGTCGCTGTGGATCTGCTCGTGTCGCTTCAGGTAGCTGAGGCGGCTGAAAGCGGACAGAACCAGGTGTTATTTCAGCTCCTAGCTAACATAAACCTAAACACTGAAACTAAATGTTCCCACTTAATTTGGAAAACCAGTTAAGCCTTTTAGTTTTTTGCAAATCCTTTATCACAGAAATTCACCAAAAACCAACAGATCTAAAGCATAATTTTGAGCTTATTGCTAATTTTCTGCAAAAATAGTCAAAAACATTGCGATTAAGTGATGCTACCTCCCACCTACAGGTGGCAGTGTTACTTACTTCTACTAACACTGCTGCCTCAGCCTAACTTGATGTCAAGTTTTTATTCGAAATCGATTTGGTGAGTAACAAAAGTCAAGCTATTTAAGTTCTTTAAGTTCAAATCTGTATCTTTTGGAAGGGATATAATGAGGAAAATTCCTTGCAAATATTTCTGGAATAGAACCATAAAATCTGTGATTTTGATTACAATAAAATATCCTGGAGGGGCTGACGGAGTAAAGGTTTGTGGCGTGTAAAACAAATAGCTACCTTCCACCTGAGCTGTGGATCTCTGCAACTCCCCCAGAGTTCTCATGAGTCTCTTGGCTGATTCATTTAAATGTTCAAAGCTTGGAAAATTGTTTCATAACTCAAATCTGCTGTAAACGTCACAATAAACTCCAATAATGTTCACAGAACAGCTGTTTAAGGAAGAGGATTAGAGACAGTTTTTAAAAAATCTGATAAATCTCAGAATTGTCACTTCAAGCTCAGATTTCTAATTTCTTTTCATCAGAATTCTGAGAATAACGTCTGAATTTGCTCTGTGTTTTAAGATTAAACTAAAAATTCTGATTATTTCTCAGAATTCTGAGAAAAAAGTCAGAGTTCTTCTTTTTTTGTAAAAATTCTCAGGCTCAGATTTAATCTCATAATTTTGACTTTAATCTCAAATATAATCTCAGAATTCTGACTTTAATCTTCTGAATGGAAAGTGAAATTTCTGAAAAAAGTCAAAATTCTGAGATTAAGTTCAGAATTCTTTTTTTTATTCTGAGATTACTGAGATTAAAGTAATTTTTTTAGAATTCATACCTTAATCTCAGAATTCTGACTTTTTTCCCCCAGAATTTTTGCTCTTGATTTCACAAGATGAGAGTCTGAATTAGTTTTTTTCAGTGTTCCTGATCCTCTTCCACAGCTGTACATATATTTACACTTGATTTCCTTTAGGGGTATCCAACTAAGCAGTTCTGCAAGCAAATTCACACCTAGTTTATTTGTATGTTTTTTAAGCAGATAAATTGAAAATATATAATTATTATGAGTTTATCTGTCAGATTAAATCCTAGTAAAATCCATTACATGTCATTAAATGTGCGAGAAGTTGAAGGGGTTTAGATGCTTCTGCGCGGCAGAACAAGGGTGTGAGTGTTGAAGAATGACAGAAGGAGGTGAGCTCGGCAGAACGATTAATACAGAGAATAATAATGATGATGACTCTGGAGTGTGTGTAAGACAGCTGTTCTTAAAATGGCTCTTGACTGAGTCTCCGGAGACGCTGGTGAGAAATGTATTCACCTCATTCCCTTTACTGTTGCCTTAGCGTTCCACTTTATTATGGAAATAACAGTGAGGCGGCTGCAGCTTATTTATGAGCACCCAGATATTCATGAGCGGGATCCAGATGTGGAGGAGATACCTGAAGGATTTGTCACAGAACTGGCAGGGGTACGGCAGGCCGGCGCCGCCCTCCTCCTCGCCACCGGTGGCCATGCCCAGGTCGCAGCAGCCGTCGGGCATCTGGGAGGGCGACGCCACGTCCTTGCTGGAGGGCGAGGAGGGCACCCAGGACAATCCGGCGGGGTCATCGTCGCCATCTAGAGGAAAGGAGGGAGGGGGAGACGTATTTTAACTCACAGCTGCAGGATCGTAAAAAAAGAGGAAAAGTGAGGGTAAAGCAGGGCGAAGTGGGATGATTAAGGAGAAGTCTTATGTTTCTTGGATGGCAAAAGGGAGAAGCCTGTGGGAGTTCATAGGAGGATATAATCAAAAAATAAACACATTTATCCTAGTCACACACAAACATTCATACATAAATATACATAAAAAAATGAGGATGGCAGAGATAAAGAGAGGAAGAGAAAGAGAGGGAGAGAGATGCGCTCCTGCAGTGGCAACATCTAAATAGAAAGCTCCAAGAACTATGTATCCCCACCGGAGCCCGGAAATAAGGACAGAGTGTATTTTCTCTCCCTTCATCCTCCCTCTGCAGCCATCCCTCGCTCCATCCCTCCCTTCCGTCCCCGAGGACCGCAGATCCGCCTCATCATATTTTCATTAGGGCCTTGGCAGATTGAAACGTCAGAAAAACGATTAGGAGATGAGAAGAACAGAGCGGAAAGATGGCGATACTCGCTCCCTTTATCTGTCAGACATACCAGATTATGCACTGCTCTTTTTTTCCTCTCTCTCTCTTTTTCTCTCTCTCTCTCCCCCCCTCCGGCGTAGTCGTGCACGGAGGCGACAGAAAGGCCACAGCTCCTTTAATAGACACTTCAGAATGGATTGGATGCAACAAAAGAGCGGGCTGAATTATGCTTGATATTGTTCTGTTGCTCTTTGTGCGCTCCGCAGCAGAGCGGCGAAGATATTCAACGTTCGCCTGGAAAATGTAAAGGAGAGCAGCGTCCGCGTTATCTGAGAGTCGCATCAGTGAAGCCAGAAAACAAATTAAAAAAGGGAGAAACGCTGGAGAGGCATAACGGAGAAAGAAGAAAATGTCAGATTAGACAGAAGAGAAGCAGAGAACACTGCAAAAACACAAAATCTAACCAAGTATTTTTGTCTAAATTCTACTGCTAATATTTTATTACACAACAAAAAAAATACTTAGAAGTCACTTTTCAGCAAGATATAGGAGCTTCTAGGTCAATAATCCTATAATATTGAAAAATTACTTGACATAAGTGAAATAAGACATTTGCCATATTACATATTATAATATTGGCAGAATATTTTACTTATAACTAATACTTTTTTATCAATAATTTGGGATTATTGACAAGCTCCTATATCTTGCAGAAAATTTGCTTTGTCTTATGTCAAGTGTACTAAATATTGCAACATTGCAAAAACACAAAATCTTGCTAAGTATTTTTATTTAGTTTCTAGAGCAAATATCTTATTACACTTAAAATAAGAAAAAAATACTAATAAGTAACTTTTCAGCAAGATATATGGTTTTAAGAAAATAATTCCTTAATATTAATAAAAAATTTACTAATTATAATGGCAGATTATTTCAGTTCAATATTAAGAAATTATTGACTTAAAATAAGCTTCTATATCTTGCTAAAAAGTTAATTGTAGGTTATTTTTTATCTTATTTCAAGGGTACTACGATAGTTGAACTAAAACCAGATCAAAAGTATTTGGTAAGATTTTGTGTTTTCGCAGTGAAGTTTCAGTGGAAGCTGCATCACAGCGTGCAGAGAGGCGACAAAAACAAATTTGTTTGATTAAAATACGGTGGGTGAAATGAAGGCACTGGGATGAGCAAATATAACTCTGCAGGGGGCACCGAGCTCAAAAATCAGACTAAAGGAACACAAACATGAAGCCTTAAAGCAAGGCTCTAAAATAAATTCACTGACTTAAGAAAACATCTAAACATGGAGGTGGAGGGCTGATGATGGGGGCGTGCTTGGACTCCAGTCACTAAATCAACATTAAAGGTGACCTATTAGGCTTCCTTAAGCAGGTTAGGATAGATCTATGGTCTAAATAAAACATGTTCATAAATTTGTTTTTACACAAAGTCATTCTTCGATGAGGAGTTTTCAGTCTGCTCAGTTCTGCCCATTATGGGCCATTAGGGCCTCCTGTCACTTTAAATCCAAACAAGCTGCTGCTGGCCACGCCCTTCAACTCAACGTTTGCACTCACAAGTGAAAGTGGCTGCAAACAGATGCACAATTATACAACCACACATATGTGAAAAGTGGAGACTCCTGCACAACCGACAAGAATGCAGGAAGTGATTTCTGGATGGAAAGTCAACAATAAAACACTTGTTCTTTCCAGCAGCCATTGTACAGCGGTTACACCAACTGACCAAATGAGCTGGAACTTTGCTGCGGTTGCTAGGTGACGGGCAGGAACTCTGTTGGGGTTGCTAGGTGACGGGCAGTTCCCATCAATTGTAACTCCACATTCGGAAAGTTTTTGAAACAACTCATTGTCCAGGCACCAAAAAACATAAACTTATTGCCAAAATATTGCTGGGTGGTTTTTTTTAAGTGCTTGAACTGTTTTTAAAAGCAGTTGAGACAGAATGGAAGTATAAAAACATGCAAAATATGAATAGATCCCCTTTAATTAAACAGAAATCTAGCAAAACATTATGACCACCTGCCTGCAACTGTGTTGGTTGTCTTTTCGATGCCAAACAGCAAAGTTAGGGACTGGAGTAGAAACAGGCACCAAGATGTAAGCAGCCATTTCTTTCTGTCCTGGAAGGTGAACAGTGACGCTATCGCTAACTTCTTTAAAAATAAAAAATCACCTTTGAGGCAAAGAGAGGCCATCTGTGGAACAGCTGCCGATTGGCCCAAACTGGGTCAACAAGATAAATACAAAATACAGCAGAAAACCTGCAACAAAATGGCTGCGGAAAAAGAAAATCCAGGTGCTGCAATGGCCCAGTCAAATCCAGAGCTTAACTTCACCTTCAGAGAGAAATCTGACACAATAGTAAACTGCAAAAACACAAAATCTTACCCAGTATCTTTGGTCTGGTTTAAAGTGCAAATATATTAGTGCACTTGAAATAAGACAAAGCTAACTTACAAGTAACTTTTCAGCAAAATATATTAGCTTGTTTTAAGCTAGACAAGCTAATATATTTTCTTTTCTGCTATTGTTGAAAAAAATCCTAGTTACAAGTCAAATAATCTGCCAGTGGAACAAAACATTTTGCCATGCCTTTCTAAAATAATGGCATAAGTCTTTTTTTGCCAAAAGTGATTAGTTTTGTTTAAATCATCTTTTGTCAAAATGACTTAGGATTTATTTTAGGAATTAGACAGTATGGAAAAATGTCTCATTCCTGTGGCAAGACTTTTTCATCAATATTAAGGGATTGTTGATTTAAAACAAGATAATAAAACAACTAAAACGTTATTTGAAGTTAGTACACTTGAAATAAAACAAACTGATATTTTCACTATAAAACTAGACCAAAAATACTTGGGAAGATTTTGTATTTTTGCAGTGTACATGTGAAATAATCTGCAAGTGGAACAAGACATTTTTCCATTATTTCACTTATAACTAGTACTTTTTTTTCTATAGTAAGGAATTATTGACTGAAAACAAGCTCCTGTATCTTGCTGAAAAGTTACTTGTCCGTTAGTAAACTTGAAATAAGATAAAACGTAAGATATTTGCACTAGAAACTAGAGCACAAATACTTGGTAAGATTTGCTGTTTTTGCAGTGAAGCGATAAATTTGAACAGCTGCAACGAAGTGAAACCCATAAATAAAGCATCTGCACAGAGAAAAGGCGGCTTAACAGTAAAAATTGTCTATAAAAGGTCGATCCAGACACCCCCTGCTGGCTGCATGACAAGGTGGAAGTGTTTAAACTCCAACTGACTCAAACAGAAGGAATAAAATCAGAAATTCCTAAAGATGGGACACAAGAAGAGAGAAATCTGGATCGTTACGGGAAGCTCAAGGTTCTCCGAGGTGGGAAAATGGGGTGAAGAGGCAGCAGAATCGGCCTGCAGAGATTTGGGGGAGAGCGGGTTGGTGGGTTGGAGGGGAGGGAGATTAGCGTCATTAAAGAGGCCTAATCCTCTGACTAGCGTGGCTGCGCTAAAATGGAGGATCACACGGCTTTTTAACGGCGCCTTTGTCGGTCGGTCGCGAGGGGACCTGGAAAGACAAGGCCGGACGGCAAACTGGGAGACACTGGAGGGCCGGGTGGAGGGGGAGCAGGGAAAAGCTCAATGAAAAGTTAAATTAGAGAAAGGTCCTCCAGGAGGAGTGCTGATGGATGGGTTAGCAGGAGAAAGTGTTGGGAAAATGAAGCTCTGTCCCCCCTCCTCCTCCTGTTTCTGTTCTTCTGAAAACTCAACCACTCCCTTCCCGCTTCATCTTCTTCCCTCCCTCCGTCATCTTTCATGTTGCTACTCATTACAGCGTCCACGTCTCGCCCTCCGTATCGCCACGTCTCCGGCAGTTTCTGGCCTTCACCCCCGTCGTCTCGGCCTGGATGGGACCGAGGGAGGGGGGGAGAAAAGAGGAGAAGAGGGAAAGGGGGGGGATGCTCCAGATGGACAGACTCTGAACTCGGAAAAAAGAGGGAAAGATGAGGGGGGGATGAAAGAGGGGAGAAGAAGAGAGAGCCAGGGGTCGGGGATAAAAAAGAACGGACCGCCTGCGTCTACCTGAAACAACACACACACACACCCACGCACTCACACACACAGAGTCTCTAATAGGCTAGACAGCAAGGCAACACGTGGAGGAAACAGCCTCACACACACTGATCAGTCGCTCCTTTAGCTCCACCTGCCATAACGTCAAAAGCCGACACACATTTTATCAGCTACAACAAAACAAAGTAGTGCATCTTTGGAAAATAGAAGAAATACTGAGGTTTAGTTCACTTTCATCCAACTCCAGTCCGTCTGTGTAGAAAATCCGGTTCGTTCGAAGTGTGAATGCTATTCAAACTCTGGTGTGGTGGGTATCCATATGTGAACGCCAATCAGAGTGGAGACCGCTCCTAATGTAGGAAGTGGACTGCAGCGCAGGGCGTTCTGGGTAAATAGAACCAAAACCAAACACGCTAACCTAGTGGGAGAAATGACTTGTTTTCTACCAAAGACGAAAAAGAAACCCTGCAATCCCTCAAATCTGATGCCACTCCATTTTTGTTTAAGAAAACTCATTGTGTCTTCAGAGATTTTTATGTCATTTCCTTCAGTTGTTCTTAGTGTGGTGCCCCCACAGGCGAGGAGGAGAACAGGTTTTTTTCAATTGGTTTCATCTCAATTAGATTCATTTGACACAGTGCAGTGTGAAACAGAACCACAGCAGCTGAAAATGAAGCAAATGTTGAAAGTTTGGTCCCAAATTAAACAAGACTTGAAAACATTGAATCACACCCTATTGGACTCTGGTTGCTAATTTAATATAACGTTAAAAGTAATGATGCAAATGCATGCATGCGTCATCTTCTTCACCAGTTCCAATGATGCAATACCTAAAGCCCAATAAAAATACACTCTGATTTTTGTTGTAATGTGACAAAATGTGGAAATATTCCAGGTATTTGAATACATTTTCCAGGCAAGGTAGAAGCTTCAAAAACAGACATTCTCGGGTTTGTATCGCCTCTCTGAGTTCACCTGAGTGCCGGTCTGAAGCTGAACATCAGGATAGCGTTGTCTGCAAAGCGCCTGGAATGGAAACACCGTCTATCTATGTCATGTTTCCTCTCTGTTGCTTTGATGTTTGAATCAAAGGAGCTCAGCTGGTTGCAGCAAAAAGGTTTTCCTGTCCCAGAGCTGCTGCTACAAAAGTTAAAACTGCAGACAACCTGCAGCTATGTGCTGCAACATCTCAATTAACAACCTAAACGAAGAGCGCTGTAAACGTGCAATGAACCGCTACGAAGATTAAGCTGAAATTTTAGGTTAAAGTTAACCCTCTGCCGTTTTAAAGGCGTCATGTCTGATCTTATTTTAATCCTCCTCCTCCGCGCCTGATCCATCCAACTCTCCGTCCCACCTTTCTGCTTGGCCCTCGGCCCAGACGGGCACCTTTCCCTGAAAGACCCCTGCTGACCTTCCATCCCTCCGTTCACCAGAGCCTCATCCCTCCTTCCCTCTGCTCCCCAGGCTCCCTCCGATGGCCCCAGGCTGCCCCAGGCGTGCACACATGCAGCCCCAGACTCGCCACAGGGGGCAGAAAAACAACTTCCACCCTTGGCTTCATTCTGGCTTTCACTGTTTTGCACAGACTTGCACATGCAAACACGTAAAAGGGGGATATTTAATGTTCAATACTGAATAAAAAGGGCTAAAGTATCCATATAGGGCCTCCTTCTGTTGAGCTTCACGCTGAAAAGCCTCCTTAATATATCGCGAAATTACAGCTCTTTGAATTTAAAGAGCTGCTACTGAAAATCTTTATTTCTAAGAGAGTGTTTGAAGGCTCTTATTTCCGTTTGATGCAAAATAACAAAGGAGATGTAACCAAAGTCATCTCCCACCAGTGACAATAAATGACAGGAATAATGAGCCACCCATCGGCTCTCGTTGCACCGAAACACTCCGAGGTTTTTTCCAAATGCTGCACACAGAGAACTGACGAGAAAACAGAAGAATGATCCCTACCTGGCCGACTGATTACCACGAGTTCACATGGCAACCAGAAAGCTAAGAGCAGCTTATTGGTTGCCATGCATAATGAAACCGGCGCAGTAGGACGGCTTCTTTGACAAGTCGTATTGTTTGGCTGAAACTACCTGTTGTGTCGTCTCTCTGCTGCTGCAGAGGGATGCGAATTCATTCTGCTGCAGAGTCCATATGAAGAACAGCATATAGAATCAGATTCATCTCACATCAGACATCTGACTGGTTCCTAACAGAGCGCTTCGCTCTCAGGCTGCAGGTTTACTGCTGGTTTCTAAAAGTAGATCCTTTAGTTATCAGCTCCCAGTTTTAGTCAGTGAGGAAGAAACCCTGTCTAATTTTAAGACTACACTATAAAAACACAAAATGTTTCCAAGTTTTCTAGTAAAAATCTCGTAGAAAACTTGAAATAAAACCAAACTAACTTTCAAGTAGCTTTTCAGCAAGATTTAGGAGCTGGCTTTAAGTCAATAACTACTTAATATTGATCAAAATAAAAAAGTACTAGTTTCTTGCAAGTCAGATTATTTTGCTAAAACGACATTTTTCCAAGTTTTAAGTTAAATAATCTGGAACTTTTTTCCATCAATATTAAGGAATTAATAACTTAAAATGACTCTTATATGTTGCTGAAAAGTTACCTTTAAGTTAGTTTTTCTGATTTCAATTGTTCTAAGTCATTTGTACTAGAAAACTAGACAATCAAAACTTGGTAAGATTTTGTGATTTTGCAGTGCAGGCTTAAACTTTCCTTTTTGATAAAGCATATAGTTAAGATTGGCTTAGTTAATCCTGAGACACTGCAGTTATAAAAACTTTAAACTACTTTGAATAATAAATTGAGCATACTGTTCTGTTTGAATGTAAATGATTGAACTGAAATTAACTGAAATTCTTTTTGTAAAGAGCATTGAATTGGCTCTATATGAGTACATGGAGTTGAACCCTAGTGAATGGTTTCGAATGCACGCAACTTGCATTCACAGTGAGGTTTTGCACGGGGTGAAACGGTTCACAAACACAACTCTGGAGGACTCTGGAGGACTCCAGAATCCTCCGCTGCAGCTCAGACGGGAGGCAGTCCATCGGGACAAGTGCAGGAAAAATAAATAAGTGAGAGATCAGCGATGAGGCAGGCTGGCCGGGGCCGGGGCCCGGGCCCTCGAGGAGGCAAACACATGCATTGGTACACTCTGTGCAGACTGCAGGGACCCTCACCTCCTGCCCTGGGAATGGGTCCGGCTGCTTTTGGGCGCCAACTGCACCATATGGCCGGAGTGGGCTTGTGTGTGCGTGCAAAATTTGTTGGAGGGCAGAAGGTAAAGGGCAGGGGGCTAAGGATGGGGGTGGGCAGACAGATGACAAGTTTGTCCTGACATATCAAAAAAAAAAAAGTTTTAACAAGGCAGAGAACACGACAAGCTGCAAAATCGGTTTTAAAACCTGCAACGATTGGGAAAACGACAAGTGCAAATATCTGAGTACACTTGAAATAAAACATTAACTTTTCAGCAAGAAATAGGAGCCTGTTTTAAATCAAATAGTGTTTTATACTGATGAAAAAGTTTCATAGGCAGATTATTTTACTTATAACAAGACATTTTACCTGTTTTACAAGTGAAATAATCTGCCAGTGAAAATTTTACTTTTTCATCAATATTAGGGATTATTGACATAAACAGGCATGTCAAACTCATTTTGGTTTGGGGCCAAATCAAGATCATGAAGGCTCTTAAAGGGCCAGCTGTGCCAGAATGTATTGATAAAACCTGTTCACAAACTGTTAAAATATCAATGAATCCTTAAAATGAATTGATTTTATTGAAGATCTTTTCTGTCCTTCCAGGATTTTGTTATTCTTTTAGTAATCTTTCGCAATAAAAATCCAAGTGTTTGTGGCACTAATTTGGAAATATTTGCAATATATGCGCTTATTTATGACAGTAAATGTGACTTTTTATTACTCGCTGTATAGATTATGGACTGTCCGACATCAATTAAGTCTGAAGTAGCTGTTTAGTACAAGTAAGAAAGTTTTCGACAATTTTTGAGAAAAATGTGCAATAAAGTCCCAATTAATTAAAGTGTGAGGATTTGTTGATTTTGCATGAACTTCCATCATAATTGTCAAGAAACTGGAGGGACTGATTGATATAATTTGGCAGTAAACAGATACAAGCTGCATTAATTTGATTGATAACAATATTTAAGCACATCTAGTGTTCAGTCTAGAATCTAGAGGGCCACATAAAAAACTATGGCGTGCCAGATTTGGCCCATGGGCCTTGAGTTTGATACATGTGACGTAAAAGAAGTGTGTATATCTTGCTGAAAAGCTTCGAGTGGATTAGTTTTGACTCCTTTCAAACTTACAAAGATATTTGCACTAGACACTATACCAAAAATACTTGGTAAGAAATTGTGTTTTGCAGTGCAAAATCATCAGGATGACAGTAGGAAAGATTTTACTTCAACATGCAGATTATCTAAAACATTTTTCCCATGAGTGAAATATTCTGCCAGTGGAATTAGAAATGATTTTTAATGAATAAACATGATTTTAAGTGCATGTCTTATTTAATGGAAACATCACAATTGCAAAATTCTGTTGTTTTGGCACGAGCAGAATATCAAAAACATTTTCAGGACATTTGTAATGGAAACTGACAGTCTTCAGGATTTTTCCATCTTTCTCCTGTGATTTCCAAACGGAGCTTCATTTTTGATTCATTTCCAATCTCAGCTGCACCAATTTCAACAGTAAATAAACTAAAGAAAACAAAATTCATACACACAATCCCAACAAAGTCCAAAGTATTTCCACCTCTACATGCAAATTACTCACTAAAATACAAAGCTGACATCTGTTTCCCCTCATCAGGTTTTAAACAGACTCTTCATCTCTGCTGTCTTCCTCTGTAAATCCACCAAACATGTGTCGCTGCAGCTAAACCTACAAAGGTTGCTGGTTCAATTCCCTATGTGGCAACTTATTCCCACCTATCCCTCTCTCTGCTTCTGTCCGTCTTTGTTTCTGCTGTTTGTTCGCTGAGAAACGAGAACCAGCTGTCAGGCAGGAGTGTTAAATAAACAACAACATCATGCCAACACACCCACACACACCCACACACACACTCAGCAGCCATCCCATTGTGTGCACGCCGCCGGCTACATCATCTATTTATAAGAATGAGGTTTGCTGGACGAGCAGACCGCTCACTAACCCAGAAACATGTTCACCCGAGTCTCACACACACACACAATGCACATCCAGCGGACACACACGTCTGAGGCGTTTTCCAGCTATTAAAGCTCCCACTTCTCTGCGATAGCACTCACAGTCAGAATTACCAGGCGCTGGTTCGCTTCTTAGCGATATATGTGCTGGTAATGAAAGTTTAGATTGTTTTAAAACACACTTTCTCTGTGAGAAATGGCTTTGATTGATGAATGAAACGGCATTAACGCACACGTCTTCACCTACGCAGGGGTGGGACTTATAAATAAGTGAAGCAGCTGCAGCTTGTTGTTCAGAGGAGAAACACAAAATCATCAGCAGGTAAACTTTTTTCTTTACAGGTTTTAAGTCAAGCTGCAAAACCTGCAAAGGCCGTGTTTGTTTCAGCGGGTCGACTGCACACGGCAAAAACACAAAATCTTGTAAAGTAGATTTAAAATGAGGCTTTAGGTTGAATTTAAAGGCAAATGGTTCTACTAGTTATGGAACAAAGTCTGATTCCTGTCCTGATTACAAATAGGTTCATAGTAAAAAGAATCCAAACTGCAAACTACAGAGCGATTTTAAATTTTCATTAAAAGAAGCATTTTTTTACTGGGAGTTGATCACTGCCATCCGATAGAAACATCCAGAATCTTTCATCCCACTTCAAAACATTTCTGCTCCATACACTGCAAAAACTTACCAAGTAATTTTGATCCAATTTCTAGGGAAAATATATTAGTAGTCTTGAAATGAGACAAAAGTAACTTTTCAGGACAACATAGGAGTTTGTTTTAAATGATTCCTTATTATTTATGAAAAAGTTATAGATAAATTGTCCCTGAAGTTACTGCGATAAATGATAATTGTTTGTTTTGAGGCCATTTTCCAGTAATAAAATGGTAATGGTTATGTAATAATGCGAGAACACTCTCACAGATCATCCATCCATCCATCCATCCATCCATCCATTTTCTTACACCCTTGTCCCTAGTGGGGTCGGGTGGGTGCCTATCTCCAGCGAGACACTTCGGGCCAGAGGCGGAGTCACCCTGGACAGTTCTCCAGTCCATCGCAGTTCTCACAGGTCAATAAACTTTAAATTCTAATGAACATTTAACACCGGAACTGGAAGATATTTTAAATATTAAAAATATACTAACAAAAAATCCCAGAAACAACAAATAAAATGAATTATCGTCTTTTAAAAAAGTAGCTAGTTGAGACCAAAGCACCAGACTGAAGACTTTTATCATCCAGTTTTTGGTAGAAAGAGAGAAAAGAGAAAAATGATAAATCATGCAAATCGAAATCATTTAGTTTCTTTGAATTTATCATGCAGTTACTTGATTAATTGCTTATTGTGACAGGTCTATTCTTATATCTCACTGAAAAGTTACTTGTAAGTTAGTTTTGTCGTATTTTAAGATTTTTGTAAAAGAAACTCGACCAAAAATACTTTTGTGTTTTTGCAGTGCAGCAGCAAGAGCTGGATCTGAGCGGAGATCAGGAGAGAAAACGAGGGGGAAAGAGACAAGCGGGGCAATGAGGCTGCTGAAGTCCTGGGGGAGACCAGTAGAGGGGGGTCTGGGACCCAAGGGAGGCCTGAGAGCAAGCTGTGAGAGGCGGGTACCTCCAGCATAACGTTCCCCCTTCCCTCCCTTCCCTTCTGGAGGACGGGATCCTGGACAGCCCCCTCACTCACAGCTCCTAAACCCCCTGATGAGAGGAGAACATGCACACACACATGGAAGAGACATCCCCAGGGGGAGGTACGGAGCGGTGCAGAACACCTGGACCTGCCATTACTGACACACTCAGGGATTAGAGGCACAGACGGCAGGAGGCATGGAGAGGGAGAACGCACACTGGGATGCACGCAGCATCCAGAAAGTAATCTGCATAAACACTCACAGGCACGAAATAATGACAACTGCAGCAAAAATAAGCAGGCAGAACCAGGGAGGTTCCTCTGGAGAGCACAAACCGGGCCGCACCGTGTGGGTCAGAAACATTTTTAAGATCAGGAGCCATTAAAAAGCTCAGCCAAGGTTAAAAACACTTGGATTTCCACACAATAACTGGCTATATTAATTGTGCAAATATGCCGTAATATACATTAATACGCACAGTGGAAATCATCTTACAACTGCACTGCAAAAACACAAAACATTACCAAGTGCTTTAGGTCTCGTTTCTAATGTAAATATCTCAGGACACTTGAATTAAGACAAAATTAACTTATAAGTAACTTTTGTAGCACGATGTAGGATCTTGTTTTAGGTTAATAATTCCTTAATGTTTATTCCATTGGCAAATTAATTCACTTACAGGATGGGACAAAATATCTTGTTACAAGTCAAATAATCTGCCAGTAAAGCTGGTACTTTTTAATCAATATTAAGGAATTTTTGACCTAAAACAAGATCCTATATCTTACTAATGCCTCCCTTGTAAGTTAGTTTTGTCTTATTTCAACTGTACTAAGATACTTACAGTAGAAACAAAACCTAAAGTACTTGGTAATGGTTTTTTTTTTGGTGTACCACAGAATCTAACAGTCTTCCTCTTAAAGTGCAGAGCCAATCAGAGCCAAAGAAAATTTATGTATTTCATCTTCACAAAATACACAAAAAAACATGAATAATTTTGATTTAAGTTCCGCAGAAAAATCTGTGAATGCTGACCTGCAAATATGCAGCAATCCCGTTTAAATTAAGCCAAATGTATCTGCCTCTTACAGCTCTGAATCATGCATCAATAGTAAATTAAACATCATCACTTTAATGCTTGATCCCTCATTACAGTTATCTGTGTGCACGCAGTCTGAAGGAGTTCCTCAGTATTATGTGTAAATAAACGTTGTAGAAGAGAGAATAACTGCCAGCGGAAACTGGATGTTTGCTTAAGCGCTATTTGATTTGTGAATAAGATGCTACGATGGAGACGATAGTAAGAAAATGTGCAAAAGCCGAACTAAACCAGCCGTAGCATTATTTTAGAGTGCTACAAATGCATCCAAATCTTCACTGCTTTAAAGATTTTAAAATCTGTGATGCAAAAGAGCTGTAACTTAAAACCATCAGCTATCACTGTGACTATGTGCTATTTCTTCTGACTTTTTAAGATGCATAAAATAAAGTTAAATCTTGTTGCATTTCTTGGTATAATGTATGAATTTTAAATGCAGGTTATTTTTGTAGTACATATTTTTATTTTATATAAAATTTTAATGTTTTATTAATTTTATTTCATTATTTTAAAAAAAATTTAATCCACAAAATGTTGTTTTTATGGCATATGTTTTAAATTAAATTTATATTTTTCATTCATTTTATTTCATTATTTTAAAAAAATTTAAATCACCATTTTATTTTTATATATATTTATATTCTTTATTTAATTTTTATATTTTTATTTATTTTATTTTATCATTTCATTTTTATTAATTTTAATTTTTCTACCCCAAATTTTATTTCTTACGGTAAAGATTTTTATTACATTTTTGATTATTTAAAACATTTTTGTATGCCAAATTTTATTTTTTAATGATATATGTTGTATTTCTTCTGCTTTTTTACAAAACCTCAAATGTTCCTTCATCTCCTTTCTAGTAATAAACAAAAATCCTGCAAAGTTTGATGCTTTCATTTAGTGCAACAACATTACAAACATTTCACTGTATGTTGCAATGTTTTCAGCTTTAATTCCAGTGTTAGGGTAAGTCAAGAGGGGAATATTCCTAAGTGTTGGGATCAATACGTTGCAGGAGAAGCAGGGATTTTGAGGCAAACCGGCCAGAAAAGAGGCTCATGTGAATTAAAGACCCCACAGCGTCTGCAACAAAAAGGAGTGCTAAAACACACTGGGAGGGGTGCAAAGAAAGAAACAAAGGTGGATTTAGTTGGAGGACAAAATCTGTGTGTGACAAGAAGCAAGATCAAAGGGGGAGAGGTCGACGGGACGGAGCGAGAGTAAGGCCAGGGGGTCCCGTAATTACAAATAGCAACCTTTGAGCTGCGGTTCTGTGTGCGCACAGGTATAGGGCAGGCGTGTGGTTGGGGAACAAAGCAAGGTGTTTTAGGCTAAAACGCCACGCAGACAAAAACACACTCCTTTCTCTTCACTGCAACTTCTACATAAGAACAAGAAATGAAACCACAAATGAACAGGAACATGAACAGAATACAGGATGTCTGGTAAAACGAGACGCAACGGAGAAATGGAAACACCTGAGAACTGGTAGCTCAGACTAAAATCTTACATATCAAAATATAAACTGTTTCAGACATTAATGTCAAGGTACAGTATTTTTTACACAGAGGGACTGTGAATGGAAATAACTGATTTCTACTCAATGGTCACAATGTTTGCACAATAATATGCAGATCAACTGAAATGCCTTGCCCAGAGGCACATCAACATATAGCAGGAAAGGTTGGGAGAGAGAAGATCACAGCTTCTCCATGCAAATGGAGAGGTTACAAATCCCTTTTCCCTTTTAAGCAGCCAAATCTTATTTTCTATTTTGACCTCTGAATCAATCAGGTACAAAAAGGTTCCTTAGCTCCAGGGATGAACCACTGCTGTGTCGACGCATTTAGAATTTAGCAAAGAACTGAGTATAGGTTGGATTTTTAGGCTCTTTGTTGCCAGCATTCTGCCAAAAAGCCTGATTTTTTGTTTTTGTTTTTTAGCTGAATGGAAGACATGAAAAATCTTAAATATAATACAGTCTAAATAGGATTTTAGCTCCAACAAGGTTAGCTACTAACTGAAAACTTAGAATACAAAATCATGCATCTCTTTTTTTTTATTTTTAAACAGACAGAAATACTGTAACAAAATCAGTAGTAGTGTTGGACTTTTTTTACCCAGAAACAGCAAGAATTGTCCTTGAAACAGAAAAAGAGCGAAATGTTGTTACGCTTTAAAACAGCTAGTTTAGCTTAGCTCGATTTAGCTTAGCGTAGGGTAGCCTCATTACAGTATGGTTAAATACATTTTAAATGTAGCTAAAAATGTAACTTAATTTGTATTAGTTTTGGGAAGATCTACATTCAAACCCTCAATTATGTTCACATCTCTGAGTAGAAGCAGATAAAAGATGCCTAGTAGTTTAATGACTGACATTAGCTTATCCTACATAAACATAAACAAGGCATTGATGTATGTTGCTTTAAGTTAGCTTTGTTTATGTTAACTTATTGTAGCTTAGCATCTAATTAGTTGAACTTAGCTTAGCTAAATGTTTGCCTACATTGTCTTGCTTGAAATTAGCTTAATTTAGCAAATATTAGCTTGTTGAAGATTAGTCTATTTTAACTTAGTTTCACATGAAGATTTATAAAATTCACCAAAATAAATTTCTATGGGTTTTTTGCATCTTTTTTATATTTATAAAATTTTTCTCCACTCAAAATTTCATATTAAACCCACATTAAAGCTGCAGAAGGTAACTTTATATGTTCTTTTTTTAAGTTTGTTAAAACTGTCTGACAAAATAAGACAAAAGATAATCTGAAAAATAAAATCAAGCTCTACTCAATTGCTGTTGAATCTGATGTCTGTGTCAAAGCTTACACCTGAGCTATAGATGGTAATAATTTGATGTTATTCCATAGCTTTAGCATCAAATATACTTATATTGTATGTCAATAGGTACTTTAATCTGTCTAAATGTGGTTTGCACACATAAAATCATGTCTAATAAGAGCTGGTAGGTTTTATTAGATCGCATACAATGACCAGTTGAACATTGAAGAGTCTCTCAGATCCAGTTTTAGGTCTTCTATGAAGTTCCTTTTATCCCATTTTTGAAAATATTTCTATATTTGGACAACCTGTTTTCTAATTTTTGAAAACCCAGCACAGCATGCAGTCATTCAAGTTCACAGACAGAACTGGTTGATGATTAAAAAAAGGAGAACAGTTAAAGACAAATAAAGAGCTTTGAGAACTATTGATCAAGACCAACTCATAATATAACAAAGATCTGCCTTAATACAAACACAACTCTTTATACAATGAAGGTTTAAAAGTTTTCTTAAAACCTGATGCCATAACTTGAAAATGCTTCATATAACTGAAGGATGAAGCATGTAATGAACATGCAAGTATGGCGGCGATGCTTTTAGCCGTGTCTGTTCAAGTGACTGATCTTGTTTTAAAGCCATTTTATTCTCTGTCTGGATTTTTTATCCAGTATCATTCATGCACAAACACCTGCACTGCTGCTGCTTCTCCTATTCCACCTGCAGGAGATTTGTCTCCCTCAGCCGATTCCTCCGTCTCTTCCATCTCCTCTACCCACCCCACCCGCACCGCTGTTCCTCCCCCGCCACCCCCCCTCTGCGGAGGAACAAGCTAAAAGCACAAGCATGCCCCAAAATTAATTTAAACGGAGGAATTAAATTAAAAGCGAAGCCTCGGGAGTTTTATTATGTACTAATGTTTGAACTGCTAACTTGGATTGTATTACTAAAATATGAATAATTAAGGAGTGGTGGGGGCTGATGTTACATCAGGAAAGATGAGGAGAAATGTATCAGGCTGCAGGAATGGATTTAATGGGAAATGGTTTCACTTCAGCTGCATAGGATGAGTTTTTGTCATGCAAATTACTGCAACCTGACATTCCTGAACAAAACCTACTTCATGACAGTTTTAATTTAGAAAAAAGAACAGAGTAAAACATTTTAGAGCATATTAGGAAGTGTAGCAACCTGTGCATGGAGATTGAGTGCGTTCTGCAATGCAGACAAATGAGAATATAAGAAGCATCACATCCTACAGGCTGCAGCTCCAAACAAAAACACTTGATCTTCCAAACAACCAATTCACCATAAACACTGAAATCTGTCCAAAAATCATTTCCATAAAGCAAAAGCTGGAGGATTTCAAAAGATCTATAAGAAAAACTGCAACTGAAGTTGATTTGTTTTTAGTGGAAAGGTTTAGGTTTAAAGAGATTAAATAGATTAACTATGATTTTATGTGCAGTCTGGTGCACAAGTTTGAATTTATTACACATTTTTTCCCCAATTCTAACAAGTTCATTATTCTACCTATAGAGTAAGAAATGAATCTGGTGGATTTAGGTTTAAATTAATCGTTTAACTTGAATTTGAAGTCAGATTAAAGTTTCAGTAAGAGGCTCAGATTAACATAAATCTGATAGAGAAACTGCGGATGGGAGCTATTAGGGTTATGGAAGCATGGCCTTTGAAACTTCAAAAACTTATTATTTGAGTGGAATTGCACAGGAAGGCAATCAGTTAACTGCACAATAAATGAGTTTTTCTCTTTTTCTACCAAAATGGGAGACAAAAATCTTCAGTCTGGCGCTTTGGTTTGTTGTTTCTGTTGTTTTGTTTAATTATTTTGGATAAAGGCTGTTAAAACCAACATGAATAGTAATTTAATGGATATTAGAGAGGTGGTTGTAAAAATAAGTTCATACTTCCACCCACTCCTTACTGCTGCTCTTCTTTTGCTTTGTTTGCTTTTGTTTTAAATTTATTTTATTTGTATATAACTTTGTTCATTCTTTTATGACTATGCTAAATATTACTACTGCTATTTAATGTTAATGTTCATTAGAATTGAACGTTTATTCATATTTGAGAATGTGCTCTTGCATTATTACATCACATGAAAATGGTCGCAATAACTTCTGGGACATTTTATGGTTCCGACCCAAACCGAACCGAACGGCGTTCCTGTCCTGATGCTCGTCTCGCTTTCCCTCACCGCTTCGCTTCACGTCTGAGGGCCTTCATGTTACACTGCAGAATTATCACTCTTCTTCTTCTTCTTCTTCTTGTGTCTCTGATGCGATTCCCCCCCGTTATCAGGCGGCGAGCAGTCAGCCCTCCTGGCCCCCTCTGCAGCTGTCACTGTCACCCCCACCACCACACAAACTATTCTCCAAGGACACACACACACTAAACACCCACATGCACTGCAAACACGTCCGACTGCAAATCTCTGAACACAAAACTGCGCGCTTCTTGACTTCACAAACGCTGTTTTATCTGCCGGTTCGCAGGCCGCACTGCTTGGCAGCCTGCAGGAGGAGGAAAACCCAAATACCCCCACAAATGCCGCCACAGAACCAGACTGTCCCACCGACACTCAGAGCCACCTGAGTGAACAAAGCAGCTCTCATTAGCATGAAGGAAATAAACGCAAAGTGAGAGAAAAACGGGAAAAGCCACTAAATAAAAGTAGTTTTGGAGGATAAGCTGATGGAAGGCTGTAAAGCCCTCCGCCTCTTTTCTCCTTCCCCATTTCTTCTGTGGTGTTGTTTGTCTTATGTTGTTTATCCGTCTTGCTGCTCTCCCCAGCAAGCTCTGCTCCTGACTTATTCACAAGTATGTTTTCTATCATATCTGGAAAAGAAAAAGAAAAAAAAAAGGAGGAGCAGATCGGTTAATATTTTAAGACATCCCACTTGCAGGGGTGAGGCCGAGAGAGAGCGAGAGAGAGACAAAGACGGAGGGGAGAGTCGGAGATGGGGAGGAAGGGGAAGAAGGGGAGGAAAAGAGGGACCACGCAGGAGGAATTCTCTTGTTCCTTAACCCCAATACTTGGATTCTTGCTGGGAGCAGAAAAATGCATGAACACAAAAACACACAGCCAGAAAACACAATGAAAAGGAGGCTGCTTAGAAAATGTTGATTTAAAAAAATAAAACACAGCAGAATGACTACTGCAAAATTTTGAAATCTGCAGGTGGAGGGATTTAAAACTGTGACAGAAACTCAGGAATTCACCGCTGTTTTTTTTTTAAAAAAAAGACTCAATCAGGGATCTGATGCTCCAGTCCTCCGGTCCCACTGTCCTGCAGCTTTTAGACACATCAATGCTCCAAAACACCTGCATAAAATCAATGATTAATGACCAGATGTCTGGTGAACTTGATGGTATATAAAGGATTCAGGTTTGATGGAGCCAAACGCCAAACTGTTTGAACGTCCTTTTGGCTGCTTCCAGCGAATATGACTCAACAACAGGAAGGTTTTTGAAACAACTCATTTTCCAGACACCAAAAAACATTAACTAATGTTTAATTTGGGTCTCAGCTTTCAGAAGAGGCTGAGACCCAAATGGAAGTACAAAAATGTACAAAATGTGAATTTTGCATAATTGGTCCCATTTAAGCCATTTCTTTCTTGCTATCACCTTTAGAAGTTGGACGTTTTAGTAAAATGTCCACCAGTCTGGAGAGTTGAGATGAAAGCCGTCTTACCAGCGCTTACATTTTGAATCTTTCTGAATCTTGAAGGTGGTTTTGCACCAGAAAAAGAAAATGTATTTTGAGGATTCTCATTGGATTCTAACTCTGTGGGAAGAAATGTTTTGTAGCTTGTCTAGTTCTACTAATCACTTCTTTAGAGGTGACAATTCAACTTCTACAGGATTTGGCCCAAAACTTTTTTACTGACGCAGAAATAATATTTAAATAAATTCAGTTACAGCCAAGAACCTACTCAGAAATAGAATCGAAATATCCTGTATTTTCCTGAGTGATGAAATTCGGTATCATAAACTTAGTTTTGTTACTTATGAATGACCTTGGTAAAAAAAAAAAAAAAAAAGAAAACAAACGGACAAATTGGTTTTGGAAATCTTCCATCACAAAGTAAAAAAAAATGAAGTTAACTGAAATCGACTTGATGCAATCAGCTGGTTTCCTCCGACAGGAAACATTTTTAATTAATTTGAATAATAAACTGAATTTAACTGCTAACTGGGATCAGTTCGGACAGAGTGATTGGACTGAAATTACTTTTTTTTTACTACATTTGTTTGCTTCTCAAATATGAACCATGCAGAGCCATCAGGTGTTTAAAGATCTGCAGGACCAGAACTAAACCAGAGGAGGCAGCGTTTAGTTTCTATGCTATTCAGATCTGGAACAAACTCCCTGAAAACCTGAGATGTGCAGAAACTGATGGTTCCTTTAAATCAGAACAGAAAACAAAAGTTTTCATCAGTTTTTAATCAAACAACCTGACTAATACACTGAAAGAGTTCCTTCATTTACACCTTTATTATCTGTATATTAAAAAACAATTTCTTTCTGTCCTGAAAAGCATTTTGGACATCCTCATGTATGAACATAATGTGTAAATAAATTTGCCTCATATTGAAGTTTCCATATCTCAGTACGTTTCAGATCATTTTTATAGATACAAACATTCCCTCTAAAGTTCATGATTATCTCTGAACTTGTAAGGAAACACTGATCCATGTCCTGATCTACAAAAAGTTAGCCTGTATAAAACATTTCATTTATGAAAATACTTATTTTTTTTAACAGATATTTTCTTCCTGAACTTCAGATTCCAGATCAGAACAATGTTTACTGAGTTTCTCAGCAACCGCCTGCGTTTATAAGCCACACATGCATCTGAAATATGGATGCCCTCATCATTATGAAAAAAAGAAAAAATTGCATGCATGTGCACACATAATGACGGACACAAAGGCCCTCCCCTGTGACTTCAGAGTGAAGTGAATTCCAATCAGGCAGTAAGCAGGACAGCTATTTCCAGGGACAAAGGACAGGGGGAGCCATGAGGAGGAGTGGAAGGAGAGATGGAGAGGGGGGTTTGGAAACAAAGGGCTCTGGTAGCACCCAGGGGAGAAGGCCCGGAGCAGCTGACGTCAGTTTGGGGGTGAGTGTGTGTGTGTGTGTGTGTGTGTGTGTGCGTGTGTGTGTGTGTGTGTGTGTGTGTGTGTGTGTGTGTGTGTGTGTGTGTGTGTCCTGGCAGAGTTTTGGCCCTCTTGGTCCCCCAGGGAGCTGTTCAGGAGTGGAGAGAACGGAGCAAAACGTCGGCGCAGACAGTAAAAAACAAAAATCAGCCATTTGCCAAATAAAATTCAGATTTAAACATCAAAATTTCACCTGCAGTGGAGATGAAAGTTCCCATCCATGTTCTGCTGCCCCCTCCCCACCTGGTTCTGCTTTTCTCTGACATTTGGCCGGACAAAGGAGAGACACACCTGAGCACTGGGTTAAAACTATTATAGGTCCTCTCCCTGCGGTACTCTGCCCTTTGCCATGTCTGCCACTCCGACGCGTCAGCACGCGTGTGAGTGTGCATGTGAGTGTGCATGTGCACCTGGATGCACCTTTGTGTCGGACATAAAGCACTGCGCATCGTTGAGAGCGAAACATCCTGCAGTTTGGGTCAAAGTAAGAAGTACAGAAGGCCGAAGTTTGTTCACAATAAAAACTACAAAAATTGCAAAGCAAGCGTTTTTGTTTGTAATTTTAAAAAATTGTTTAAGTAAGAGAAATGACATTTTCTGCTGCTACCTCCAGGAAGACAAAGATATACGTTTAACTGAGCAGGTCGATTTTCAAACATCATCATCAATGAAACCGGATTGCTTCAGTGAAACATGGCTTAGGGAGAATCATGATCAGGGTCTGTTTTGCTGTTTTAATTTTTGATTTATATATGAAATGAAACAAATATTCAAAGCTCAAATATCAAAATATGCTCTCAAATTACCAGAGAATAGTGCAACAAACAAAACGCCACAAACCTTCCTGTTTGTAAATTCAAACTTCTAACTTGACCTTCATCTATTCATTCCTCTCCACTTATTTATTTTTTAGTTAATTGATTTGATTGGGACACTGTGCATTAACATTACTACAATTCATGGCAGTGTAAATATGCAGCAATTAGCACAATAGCTAATTTTCCTCCTTTAGTCTAAGACAAGTTAGCACAAAAACAAATCAGAGATGTGTTGAAAGAAGAAGAGGAAAAACAGACTTTCTTCTCCTCACCTCTCCATTCTGGGTGATTTCAAACTGTCCCCAGATCAGAACAGAAAAACAGAAATGTCCTTTATTGTCCTTCAGTGTTGAAATTCAGGTATAACAGTAGCAGAGTGATAGGAAATGAAAGAATGCAGATTTACAAAAAGATTATAAAATAAGAATAAGAGATTATTTCACTTTCAACTACAACTTTTTCATCATTATTAAAGAATTATTGGCTCAAAACAAGCTCCCGTCTCTTGCTGAAAAGTTAGTTTTGCGTTAGTTTTGTCTTATTTCAGGTTTACTACAATACTTTCACTAAAAAGTCAATCAGAAATACGCGGTAAGACTTTTTGTTTTTGCAGTGTTCTGCTGGCAAGTCCAACTAAAAGTAAACCCAGAACTGGTCTGTATCTCAGCAGGAGCTGTAATGTTTTATTAGGGGGAAATAAATCTGTAGTTTAAATCTATCACCTCAGGAAACGACCTCCAAAAAGCAGAAGAGATGAATGGAAAATAAACATTGCACTCTCAGATTAATGTTTATGGACCTAAACATGGAAAAATGACAGATCTCCCGTCGTCTATTTACTTATTTCTCCCAGTTCTTGACATCCAGAGCACAAAAACTTTGATGTCTCAACAAAATCTACTCAGAAATGTCTCATTAGTTTAAATAATTTCTAACTGTATATAGAGAACAGAAAAAAAATGCATCGGGATTGTTTGATTACTTTGTCAAGTCTGCAGTTTGCTGCACAATCCTAACCTGCAACCTGCATCTACACTGAAAAAACACCAAATCTTAACACGTATTTTTGCTCAGCTTCTTGTGCAAATATCTTAGTACAATTAATATAATACAGACCTTCTTAGGAGCAGGTTTTCAGCAGGATTTAGGAACTTGATTTAAGTCAATAAAAAAATACTAATTCCACTGGCAGATTTCTTCACTAATATGAAAAATATCTTGTTATAAGCAAACAAATCTGCCAATGAAACTGGTAATATTTTATCTGTATTCAAAAATTATTGACCTAAAGCAAGCTGAAAAGTTGCTTCTAAGTTAATTTCATTTCAGGAGTACTAAGATATTTGCTTTAGAAATTGGACCAAAAATACTTGGGAAGATTTTGTGTTTCTGCAGTGTGTAGGTTAATGAGATTCAAAAATATGATTAAAATTATTTCCCAGAACCGTAATCAATGCAATTATTCTTAAATTTAAACAAAATAAGTAAAGAAAAACATCCTGCATATCAAATCCAAAGCATCAAACAGGGTGTGGGAGAGACAGAGAGAAAGAGAAAGAGAGAGCGAGAGGTGGGGAAAATAGAGAAAGAAAAAGTGGAAAAACAGAGGAGGGGGGAGGTAGAGAAGGGTTGGTTTGGGGCCAGCTACCACAGGGTGTGTGTACGCGCGTGCGTGCGTGTGTGTGTGTGACTTCGGAGGGCACAGTGGGGAGTTTTGAAGGGGCATGGAGGAAGGGATCAGAGCTTTGGGGCCAGCTCCACAGGGAGCAGGGATGATGGGGAGAGAATGGAGGGAGGCGGTGGGGGAAGGGTGGAAGAGGGTGAGAGGAAAGGATGTGGTCAGTTTGGAGTTTGAGAACTCAGTGGGGGGGCGGGACGAAGACACTGGGGGCTCTGAGCTCAAGGGCTGAGAGGGGAGAGGTGTGCAAAAATGGAGGGAGGGTTGAGGGATGAGGGATGAGTTCCAGTCGGGAAGGTAGGAACGAGATGAAGAAGACGGAGGAAGAGGAGGAAAAAAAACGAGACGTCCCAGATGGCAGCAGGAGGGTTGTTGGCAGGGGTGCAGGAATCCAAGGCAATGGCCTGTTCCTCATTATCCAAACACCCCCCACATGTACACACATATGAAGGGGGCCCCACACGGCCCCATGACGGCTCTATCCTGACCCGCCGACTCTCTGAAAACACTGCAAACACGCAGAAGAGCCCGGATCCACCAGGACGCGTCGCTACGTAGGAAACCCCTGAGCCTCTGCCGGGTCTTAGAGTCTGCAGGAGGAGAGCAACGAATATACACTTCTATTCATATGCTGCGTTCAAGGAACCTGGGATTTATGGAGGAAGAATCTGCTAAAGTGGAAGCTAGCTTCTGTTTGAGACAATGCAACAAAATATTTAAAGAACCATTGACTTTTAGGCTGCATTCACACCAGCCTGGTTTAATCTGATTTAATTAAACTCCAGTTCGTTTGACTCGAAAGTCCAGTTCGGTTTGGGAGGTGTGAACGTGTAAAACTCTGGTGCGAACCACAAAAACTAGCTGTGGTCCACCTACAAACCTCAGTCTCAGCTCGGTTCAAGTGAACTCTTGTGCGGTTTGAATGCATATGTGAACGACAAGCGTTTCAGAGCCCACTCCAAAGCAGGAAGTGGACTACAGTGCAGGGCATTCTGGGTAAATACAGCCAAAACAAATGTGCTAGCCTAGCGCTAGCAAGGGAAATGGCTTGAGGTCTTCTACCAAAAACAAAACAGAAATCCTACAACCACTAAAATCTGACACTACTCTATTTTTGTTTACATTTGGTGAAGAAGGAAGTTGCACTCAGTGTTTTCTTCAGAGGTTTTTGAGTCATTTCCTTCAATGGTGTAGCGCCTCCACAGGCGAGGAGGGGAATAGATTTTCAAAGATTTTGGTTCGTTTGACTAACTGCAGTGAAAAAGAAAAACCACAGCAACTGAAAACGTAACAAATATTGCAATTTTGATCCTCAATCAAACCAAGTCTACTACTATCTTCAATCATTTTAACATTCCTTTAGCATGTTTGCTGCCTCCTACCTTCTGATTTTAGTCGTCCATGAGTTATTAGGGGGATTTTCAGAGGGTCGTCATCCAGAGCAGGGCAGCTGGGTGGTTCCTTTGGTTTTTTAATGTCATTAACTTTTCTATTTCACGCTCGCTACGCTAGCTTAAAAAGCAAAGTATTATGCACAAAATTTGGCAGCCAATCAGAAAAATTAGCATAGCAAAAAACATATCAGTAAGTTATCTTAGCATCTTTTATAATAATGATTAAAAAGATGATAAAATATATGTAGCTAAAATGTTATGTTTAAATGTTTTTTTTATTTGCTTTTTTTTTTTATCACCTTTGCTCCAACTTTCAGGCTGCCGCTTTGAAAAACATTACACTGAAGTGTTTTTCTTCCACACACGAGTTCTGAGAGCTGAATTAATCAACTGTTTGTTTCCATGTTTATGTGTTAAAGCTTCGCTCTTGACCCTGGGTTCAAGAGGAGCAAAATAAATTCTCAGCTTGTTTCACAAGACGTCAGGAAGAGTTCACTCCAGCACTGAACTCCTGCTGCATGCAACAGTACCAGGCTTTTGTCCATCAGGTGGCGATAAAGTCACAGAAGCTGATTTTTAAAACTGTTGCTCCAAAATAAAATTAAAAGAACCAACTTCGCATCAGAATTTTTTTGAAAACTCTACTTGGTATTTTTCTCAGCCAGATGAAGGCAGTTAGGGCTAGGAGTTAGAGACGCTTAATTTTTATTTTATTATTTTTTAAACATTTATACACGGGTTTAAATATCTATAATTATAATTTTTTATAGCTTTTAATGGATTTTTAAAATATTTTAAATTTTCTTATATTTGATCCTTTTTTAGGCATATTTGTTTATATTTTCCTCAATTTTTAATATTTATTTTGCTTTTTATTTTTTCTCTCTATAAATCAATATTTCCTTTCCTTTTTTTCAAACAGATTAAATTTTTATTTACATGTGTTTCAGATGTGTGTAGACACAAATGTTCCAACATTCTGAAAACTTTATTTTTTATCATTTGTTTCCATTTCTACATTTTTATTTATCTGAAGCAACCTAAAATGGACTTACAGATGTTCATTTTGCTATAGAATTGCACTTTTTTAAAATCTTCAATGTTGACATTATGTCACTTTTATTAATTTGAAGAAACCGAAAAATACTGATGGTCTGTGGACTTAAAAGGTGTTTAAATTAAGCAACAAGTCACAATAAAAATCCAGATTTAAAACAGCAAGCATAAGATCCTCCTGGTTGTGAAATAAAAACTGCAAAAAAAAAAATCCCAGTTTATTTATTCAGTAAAATGCAAATGTAGATCTCTATAACTTGCTGTGTAAATATTGGATCAATATGCGTAAACACAGAGAGAGAAAGCCTTCGGCTGATCGAATTCTAATGAACCGCACACACTGCACTGGACGATGGATTTAAACTTCACTCACAAATATTTACTCGCTGCCAGATCTACTCTCAGTCACACAAGGACACAGAGGATGAAGGAAGCTGCATTTTTAATCGAGTGTTTCTTTTCCTCGGAGCAAAGTAGGGATGAATACAAGAGGGTTAGCCGGTGCCAACACACTCACACTCACTTCCCTGTGTCCTTTGGCAAATTCTTCTTTTTCACTCTTGCATTAAGTAAGTAGAAAAGGGAAGAGAGTCAAAGTAGGAGGGGAAGGAGGAAGAGGAGGAGGGAGGAAGAGGAGAAAGAGAGAAAACGTCCCTGCAGAGCCTTTCTGCCTTCCTGGAGCGAGCGCGGGGCCCTGCAGCGCCGCCTGTGTAATTTCCAGTGGCAGTGAATACAGGTATTAATAAAAGCCCCATGGGTAGGAGCACACAATATAACCCTACATTTTCAGGCATTATGAAAGGACGCCCCCAGGGGTCCTTGGTCTCAAATTTCTGAGATGCAGGCATGGTTAAAAAAAAAAAAAAACAGAGTGAGAGGAAGAGAGAGGGGGCCTCGGGGGAGAACCCCGCAATAGAAATCTGCTGAATTCAAAGCATTTCCAGAGTCCTGGTGGGAGCCATTACTCCCACCGGAGGGGGAAACTTTTTTTTCCTTGCCACCTCTCCCTCTTCTTCTCCTTCCTTTTTTTTTTTTAACCAAACATGTGTTGCTGACATGTTGACAGATTGCTCAGTGAGGTGTTTAGGTGCATGCACAAGGCACGTCTGCTGAGACACCGACTCCCCTCCCTTCCTCCGTTCGTTTTCTCGCCGGTTCCCAAGTTCCATCCATCCCTCCCTCCGACTGCAAACCTCTCAGCGCGCCCAAAACTGCTCCCATCCATATTTCATAAAGGAGAAAGTAGGCTGAAAAAGAGAGAGACAGAGAGAGGATGGAAAGAGTTTAGAGGAGGGGGTGGAGGGGAGAGGAAAGGGAAGATAAAGAGAGACAAAGCGGGATCAAGGGAGGGGAACAGGAGGAGGAGAGGACAGATAAAGAGAAATAGAGCGATGTAGAGACTGGGAGAACTCTGCAGTGAAAAATGAACCCCGTGATGAAAAATGACTTCTCCGTAGCACCGCCACCCCCAAGCCCCCTCCTCCTCCTCTTCTTCTTCTCCTCTGGTGCTTCTCCGGCTTTCTCCCTGGAAAACCTGAGCGGCAGCCAGCTGTGTCCGTGTGTGTGTCCGCATGTGTGTGTGTGTGTGCTGCACACTTGTGTGTTTGCCAGGAGCTCAGTGAAGGAATCTGCGGGACCCGAGCGAAGATGCCCCCCATCCCTCCACCTTCTTCAAATCAAACACATATGGTGTCAATCAGTTGTGCAGCAAAAATTTTCGTTTGTGCCGCTCTAATTTTTAAGATAAAAAAAAGGTTCTACACGCCAGAGATCAAACTGCTCTCCCCGCGCCCATTAACAAAATCAAACATAATTGATATAAAGTAATTTGTTGTCTGTTTGTGCAGCAAAAAATTTAATTTGTGCTGCTAGTATTTGAAAGATATTGATAAAAGTTTCCAGAGGTCATCAAAGGTCAACCGCCAGCCCCCACCTCATTTACAAAATCAAACAAAATATAGTTTCAAGCACAAATTGTGCTTCGTTTGTGCAGTAATTTTTTTTATTTATGCCGCTATAATTTAAGATCTTAAAAGATTGTTTCCAGAGTCCAGCAGAGATCCAACTGTCATCCCCTGCACATAAGAAAATCGAACAAAATTGATAAATTTTGTGCAGCAGAAATTTTCAATAGTGCTGCTAACATTTGAAAGATATTGATAAACGTTTCCAGAGGTCATCAAAGGTCAACCAGTGACTTAGTTGATGCCACCAACTTTACTTAGCAAGCAGGAGAGGTTGAGTGGCGAAAGCCTACATCCCCCAGAATGCTTTGTTTGATTTTGTTAATGCGGGACCTTTGATGATTTCTCAAAACATTTATCAATATCTTTCAAGTGCTAGTGGCACAAACTAAATTTTTTGCTGCACAAATCAGCACAAATGTAGCACAATGGATTGACACCATATATTGTGTGATTTTGTAAATGTGGTAGGGAAGGCCAGTTGACCTCTGATGACCTTTTATCAGCAGCACAAATGAAACTTTTAGCTGCACAAAGCAGCACAAGCATACAAAATATTAATGTATATAAATGTTTGATTTTGTTAATGTGGGTTTGGGGATTGATCTCTGGAAACTATTTTTCTTAAATCTTAAAAATGATTTTAAGATTAAACCTTAAAAATTACAGCAGCACAAATTTGTGCTGCACGAATGTAGGACAATTGACTGACACCATATTTTGTTTTATTTTGTAAATATATGATCTGACTTTAGATGATCTGGAAACATTTATTAGTATCCTTAAGATGCTATCGGCACAAATGAAACTTTTTGCAGCACAAATGTTTGATGCCACTGAAACAACGGTTAGAGATGGAGATCAGAGTCATTCTGGTTTGAATTACATCCCTCCTTCCTCTCTAGAAAGTGATCTGTGGTTCTAATAAGAGTCTCGGCCTCGCAGGACTCAGCTGCTTTCCTGACGACAGACACAGCAAGGTGTGTGTGTGTGTTTTCTGCGGGTTGCAACAGACGGTGAGAGCTCTGCAGGGGGGAGGACATCCCAAAGGAGGGAGAACCACCTAAAGGCCCCTCTCTCCTCCTGCTCTCCTTTGTCTCCTATGAGGGAGGAAGAGAGCAGAAGGAGTGTGTTCGGTATTCCTGTGTCCCCTTCCCAGCAGCTAGCTGGGTTAATGACGAGCTATTTGTCACTGACAGCGACGCTTTCTGCCCACCACCATGACGGACAGCTCCCTCGTTTACTTATGCTGCGTTCCAGTTACCTGGGAAGTGGGAACTCTGAGCTGGGTTTGATGGCTACTTAAAGCTGCAGTATGTAACATTTATAAAAACTATGATTTTTACATATTCGTTAAAGCTGTCACTTCTTCTTGGCAGTATAGAATGAGACACATAATCTGCGAAAAGATCAAGCTCCTCCTGTTCCTCCCTGTGCTACTCTTGTTGAAATGCATCCCTCCTAATCTAAAACAACCAGTCAGCGCCAGGGGGGAAGTCTTAGCGCTGCCAATCAACCACGTGTAAGTACTAATGGCGGAGAAACAACTTTCTGTTCCTAATAAACTGTTTATAGGCCGTCATCGGTGGCTTTGCTAACAAGCATTCATGACTGGATCAACTGTCAGCGTAGCAGAGCGCATGCAGGAAGGTGTGAGCGCATGTACATGAGCATGATTGACAATGATAGACCCTCCTCCTGGCTCTGATCGGATGTTTTTCTCATGTTATTTGACATAGTAACAGTTTTAAAAAATACGTAAACATATTTTTTTAAATAGAAATTACATACAGTAACTTTAAGAAGTTGAAACTCTAAAATGGCGACACCTATAAACATTGTTTGCAGTACCTCTTACAAACATTATCGTTACTTTCCAAAAACAACCAGTCCAACATCTTTGGAGTTGAAGAGGCCCCTCCTCTACAGTCGATGTGAGGAGTGGCCATATTGTCAAGCTTACAAATTGTAACTGGGGGAAATCTGATAATGGCGGGTGTTCCAGTTGATTTTCCTTAGTGGAAGTTGAGATTTCCCAGTTCAGACTTGAACGCAGCATAAAACACACACTCGACATAGACATTGCTTGCAGTATCACTTACAAACAACATTTTAAGCTTTACATTCCATAAACAAACTTTGAATTTGTTCAGCTTGGAGTTGCATTTGTTACATGAAACATTGATTTAAGACGCACTTTTACAAAATGAACATATTTTCATCACAGCTTACTACTGCTGATGTGAGGAGCGGCCAAAGTCGACCTTAGGAGTCGCGATTGGGGGTAGTCTGTGCTGCCCTCGGTTTCCCAGTGGGAAATCCGATTTCAGAGGGCGTTCCAGTTGATGTTTTCCGACTGGGAAGTCGGAATCCCCCATTTCTGAGTACAACTGGAACGCAGCATTACTCACCCCATCTTTAACAACTTTCTCGCACTTCTTCTTCTGTGGAAGGCTTGGTGGCAAAACGGCCAAACACAAAGCTTTTAAATCGGTTTCAATCTCCAAACACTTCACATTGACCCAACCTTGGAGCGTTGCGGCAGTTCGGGGAAGCGTTTCGGTGTTCCCTGATGGGATACGTGTGTGTTTTCGTGTGTGCTCGGCCAGAGAATGTTCTCCATTTGATCTGCAGGAGGTTTTTCTCCGCTCCTCCTCTCCTAAGGGAGCCTTTGCTCCACATTCTGACTCCTACTGAGACCCATCAACACTCCCTCGACTCACGCTCTCGGCCTGCCTCGCTCACATATCCAGGGCTCACACACACACACACACACACACACACACACACACACCCCGCCAGGACTAAAAGGGGGCAGACACGCTACACAAATTACGGTCTAACCAGAACTGAGAGCTGGAGCGAGCAAACGTCATGTGACGAAATCTGCAACATTTTTAGTGGATGCAAACTGGATAACCACACAGTTTGATACAACCATCACACTTGAGGGTGATTTCTTTTTTGTTTGTTTGTTTATAAGCAACGTGGCAAAGCACCCAGGGTGCAACATTTTTAGGGGGCTGCAACATTTCATCTCGGATAAAAGCTGCTGGCTGAAACTTTCTTCACAGTGAAATTATTTCACTGAGGTGAATAATCTGATCAGGACGCCACCTTTTAAGGTTTTATGGGTGAATTTCACTGAAACGAGACGCTGAAGGGACGATACATCGCTTTTGACCTGGGAACTCCCTGGGGTCACCTGGGAATGAGATGGAGACAGTCACAAGGAGGATGAAGGCCTTAGTTTCTCTCCTGGACTTGTTTTCTCAATGAACCACAAAAACAAAAAATCCTACCAAGTATTTTTGATCAACTTTCTAGTGCAAATATATTACTACACTTGAAATAAGACAAAATTAACTTTTTAGGAAGATATACAAGCTTGTTTTAGGTCAATAATTTCTTAATGTTTATTAAAAGGTTCTAGTACCTTTGGCCGATAATTTACTTATAACATGGGGAAAATGTTTTGTTATAAGTGAAATCATCTACCAGTGTAAGTAGCACTTTTTAATCAGAATTAAGGAACTATTGATCTAAAACAATGATATCTTGCTAAAGGGTTACTTGTAAGTTAGTTTTGTCTTATTTTAAATGTAATAAGATATTTGCACTAGAAACTAGACCAAAAATACTTGGTTTGATTTTGTGTTTTTGCCATGCAGATAGGTGGAGGATAATGAATGGATGAATGCTGAAAATTTCATTCCAAAAACCTTACACTGAAGCACTGAGAATGATTATTTAGTCACCTTGTGATTCATTTTTAAACATTTTAGATCTAATTCAAAGTTCCAAAAACTTAATTGAAAACACAATTATAGGACCTCAGGGGCCTGCAGTTACTGTTATGTGTTTAGTATCAACGGTACTGTGAGGATATCCAACATAAAAAATTGTTTCAAGTCTGATTAAAACAGTACGACAGTTGTTTATGTCTAATTAGATCTAACCGAATGTAATGAACAGCAACACAGGGAGCGAATGCGAGGTCACACACAACCTGAATAACTGATCCATAATTCAACCCCAGCCGTCGCACGGCGGCTTAAAGCTGCAGCGCTGCAGAATAACAACAACGCTGCAGAGACAGAAACATGTAATCCTTATATCCCTCACACACACACACGCCCACACACACACAGCCAGCTGAGCTATCACACTTGTGCACATTAAGGCAGCGCTCCATTAAGCAGACGCGCGGTGTCTGTGGGTATGTGCGTGTTTGAGTGCCCGCACTCGTCATTGATCTGCAGCCGCAGCTTGTGTGTCTGCGTGTGTTTGTCCAATTTCCACTCAAATTAATGGAGCCTCTTTACAGGCCTTCTGCTGGAGTGGGTTCTGAATTACTTGGTGCTTCACTCCCGCACCTGGGACCCATTCAGTGTTACAGCATGCAGCGGCTAGCTGCTAACCTGGGACTCATTTTACTACCACAGTGTAGTTAGCATAACAGATACCAGCTGAACGCCGCTGCTAACGAACAGTGCTCTCAAACCACCACCTGGGACAAGCATTAGTTCATGTTTCAACTAAAATTTTATTTAAAAAAAAACTCAGAACAGCTATTTAAAAATGCAAAGATTTGTTCAGCCTTTGCATAAAAGTATGTCTTCTATTTTCCTCATTTTCCATTTAAAGCACAGCAAAGCAATAGAGTAGTGAAAATGTGATGATTCCTGTCAAGTAGGAAAATCTTGTGCATCTTCTTAAATCAAGACTCAAGACACAAATGCAAGTTTCAAGCAATATCAGGAAATGTCATAATCATGAAGTGGTTTAAAGTTCCTTTTCTGAACCTTCAAATTCACAAATATGACCAGAAGTTTACTTAAAGAGTGTCAGCAAAACCATAAACAACCAGGAAGCATCACGGGTCAAACATCAGTATTATCGCCACAGATGTTCTGTTTCATTACTTTTCAATGTGAAGAATGCCTTTAATGAAATGAAAATTTTAAAAAAAGTCTGTTTCAGTTTCTAGAATAAATAAAGCTGTGAAGAACAGGTGACTGATTCCCAGTTAATACCGCAGAGTTTAGGAGTAAAGCTTTAAGGCTAAAGAAAAGCTCTGAAGATGAAACATCTGCTCAAGAAATAAAGAAAACAATCTTCGTTAAAGCTTTGCTCTGAGCTGGAACCCTGCAAGATATCCAACCTTGGTTATTAAAAAAAGCAAAGTTGTAATAATATGAATTATCTTCTTTAAAGTCAATTTTTAACCAGTTAAACAAACACTAGGTACTTCTGACCTAAAACGTGCAATGAAATGAACTACTTAGCACTGTTTTCACATCTTTATAAAATAGTTTCAAGTGCTAGGAACCTCTAACTAAAACATTAGCAGCACTAACCCTAAAGCAATAATGATAAACATGAACACTTAAGTGCTACACTCACATTATATTTAGCAGAAGATAATGCTACTGTGCCAAATTCAGCCATTTTGATACCCAACATGTGCCAGTCGCCCTCAGCAGGATCAAATATGTCATTAAACACTCACCTGTACCCGTTTTTGCTTCAGGAAGTGATTCTGTAGAACAAAGTTTTCAGTTTCAAAGTTGTTGAGTTTTGATAACTCTGTTGCTGATTTTTCCTAATTCACCAGAGTAGGGCTTCGGTGAGAAAGCAAAAAACACTTTGCTCAATTTGAAACAACTAAAATCTGACTTTACTCCAGAAGGAAGTTGATCTCTGCGTTTTAATTAAACGTTTACATGTCATTTCCTTTAGTGGTTTGTTCCACAGGTAATGAGGAAAACAGGTTTTTCAAAGGGTTTGGATCGTTTGACACAGTTTAGAGTTAAAGAGAACCGCAGCAGCTGAAAATGCAACAAATGTCGCAATTGTGGTCCCCAGTCAAACCCATTAAAACACCATTAAAGCTGCAGTATGTAACTTTTATTAAAAAAATGTTAAAATATTTGTAGAAACTCTCACTATGTTGTGACAGTATGAGACAGATAATGTGTGAAAATAAAAATCGAGCTCCTTCTCCCAGTGCTGACCAGAATCAACCAGAGTAAGTTGTTTCTCTGCCATTAGCACATTTAGCAGCATTTAGACAACATTGATTGACAGCGCTAAGACCTGCCTTTTGGCTCTGATTGGTTGTTTTTTTGTCTTCAGAAGGTAACAGTAGCACATCGAGATCTGTCTCATAAACTGTCACAACATGGAGACATTTCTAACAAATATGTAAACAATATTTGTTGTACTTTAAAAAGCTAACTATAAAGTAACATGGTGGAGATTAATTTTCCTCAGAGATGGCCCCATCCATCAGAACCCATCAACATGGCTGATGTGTGAGTGTTTCTGTTCAGGGACAAACATCAAACTGCAGAGATCACGAACGCATTAACTCTCTCTCTCTGGCGTGTGTTTATCCCCGGCAGACTGCGAGTTTCCTGTCATTTTCCGAACATTTCTGAGCATCTTTGCCCCATGCCCCGACTCCCAAGAGCCCCCAGAGACTTAAAGAGGATTCTTCATTGTGTCCAATCTCATTTAGCCACCAGAACCGGGTCATCCCACCACAACCAGCAGCAGCAGCAGTTCACATGTTAAAGACCAAGCGGCATAAATATGAAAACAAGTACAGAAAAAGCCTGCATCCAAGTGCGGCAGATCCTGCAGAGCCATGGGATTACGCTGCAATCTCACCCGCTCCTTCTCCAGGGAAAAACATGGTTTATCATTTCATTTCTTCTCTGCTCCCTCACTCACTCCCTCCCTCGGATTTCTCGCTCAGCAACATGTAGCCCTCCACAGACTCCTGTGCTGAAATCACAGGCCACATCCTGCGCTCTGACAGCAGCCCAGTGTGATGCTCTCTGAGTGGGAGTCTGAGTGCGACACGGCGGAGACGACCGGAGCTGTGTGTTTACGCACAGGCCGGGAGCAAACATACGGAATATCTCAGAAACAGCAACAGCAACACAGCTTATATAAAATCAAATCACCTAGTTAATCACAGATTATGGAAATTGCTGTATATGGACATTGATTGGTACAGATTGGTGCAAACTGCAGCTGGTTCTTGGAAAATTTAACTCTGTTTTAGTGAACATCAGAGAATGAGCCTCATATAATCTGTTGAATTCATCTAAAAATTATAAAGCTGTGAAGAACACAGCTTTATAATGGACTGACACAGGAAGTTTGTCCTGACCTTATCGTCTTGTCCTTCTGTTTCCGTCTCTGTTTAAATATTAGAATATTTTAACAACATGTTGGTAGTTTTAGCACTTTCTCTCCTTTGGTAGTTTATTATTCAATGCCTGATTATAGCAGTTAGTCAGTCTTTTGTGTGTATTTATATTTTAATAGTTGTTTGCATATATCAGATGTTATATCTTGCATTTTCTGTCCTCTGTCCAGGGTCTGCTGATGAAAAATTGTATTTTAAAAGCTTCTGGTGCATTTGAAGCAATGCTATTACTGGGTTTCTGCAGATTTCATCAACTCAGATTTAAGACTTTTTAAGATTTAGAGGTGGAAATGAGATTCAGATCAAAAAATAAAAAAGATTTTCAAGCATGGAATTATAATAACAGTTTCTAACATTTTACATGGTTGAGTTTTTAAAAACGTGATACTGCAAGGAAGGAAAGGAGGAAAAATATGAGGGATGAAGGAAAGGAAAGAAGGAAATGAGGGAGGAAGGAAATGACAATATAAAAGAAAAATAAGGAAAGGAACAAAGGGCAGGAGGGAGAAAAGGAAGGAAGAAATGAAAAAGGAAATTAAGGAAAACAGGAATGAACGAAGTATGAAAGGAGCAAAGGAAGACACAAGGAAGGAACAAAAGAGGGAAAAGGGAAGGATAGAAGGAGATAAAGAACGACCAAAAATGACACAAGTAAGGAAAGATGAAGGAAAGAAAAGTCATTAAGGAAATGAAGAAAGAACAAGACTGAAGAAAGAAAGCAGATGATAAAATGAAGAAAACTGTTGAAACAAGAATGGGATGAAAGAGAGAAAACACAAGGAAGGCAATAGGGAAGGAAGGATACAAAGAAGTAATGGAAGGAAGAGAGGACATTAGAAATGAAGAGAAACTAAACTGAAACAAGTAAAGAAGGAAGAAACAAGGGAGGATGGAAAGGAAAAGAACAGAATGGAGGTAGGACACAAAAACGGAAGGAAAGAAGGAACAATGCAAGGAAGGAAAGGAAAGATTAAACTTTTCGACAACAGGAACAAGAACCAAAGTCTGGAAAGGGATTTTTTCTTTTTCTGGAAAACGTTAAAATCAGAGCTCTGCTGTCAGATGACCCTGATTAAAAGTTACAACATCATCTTTAAGTTTAAACTGCACACCTCCTCATCACACACACACACACAGGGAGACAGAGTGTGTGTGGGCTTTTGGTTTAATCTGGGGGAACCAGCCGGGCCTGTCGCGTTCCTTTCAGCCGCTCCATTAATTACAGCGGCACCAACAGCAGCCTTTGTGCCGGTCCCAGCGGAGCGTGTGGATATTACTGATTATAGCTAACGGTATGCAGAAAGGAAACTCCAACACCGAGCCACCCGAGTGTTTGAAGAACCTGCAGCACGTTTAATCACCGCGTCACACTGGGAGCGCTGCGTTAAAACCAGAACCGGAACCGGGCGCTGTCTCACCGGCAGGGCAGTGGTTGGTTCTGTGTTCGCTGAGCTCGGCCAGGCAGTCGAAGTCCTGCTGACAGTTATCGCAGGTGAAGATGGACTCGTCGTCCAGGTCGTCGTCGTGCTCCTCCTGCTCGCCCTCCTCGGCCACGCCCCGTTGGCCGTCCTTAAGCCCCGCCTCTCTGCTGGGCGCCGGAACGTCTGAGGATGAAACGAGGAAAAGGTTTTTAATCAGAGCATATGAAATAATTATTAAAATATGATGAATCACTTGGGATAAGAATTTTTTTCTTTCAAACTAACGGGAATAAAGTAATAATAATATGAGAAAGCTTTATGAGAATAATTCTCATGCTAGTGTATATATGTCTTATCATTACAAGAATAAAGTCAAACTAATATGAGAATAAAGTCAATATTTTGAAAATAAAGTCTTATTACTACGAGAGTAAAGTCAAAATCATACTAAAATAAAGTTATACAAAAATGAAGTCATAGTAATGTTAGAATAGTCAATATTTTGAGAATTCACAATATTATGAAAATAAAGTTGTAATAATACAAGAATAAAGTCATAAAATTACAAAAAAGTAAAAATAATACAAGATTAAAGTCAATATTTTGAGCATAAAGTCTATTATGAAAATATATGCAATATTATCAAAATAAAGTCAAAATAAATATAATAAAGCTGAAATAATGAAAATAAGTCAATATTTTGACAATAAAGTCAAAATAATATGAGAATAAAGTTGCAATATGATCTTTTATATTTCCTTAGTAAGGCTCTAATACTCCGTCTGTCATACTAAACAGACACATCTCATGTTTTTCTTTTATTTTTACTGATTTTGTTTCTCCCAGCTGAACAAACTGGATGTTTCTGAGTATTTAACCAGAGCAGAGAGATGATCAACCCTGTCCTGATCTTCACTCCACTCTGACAGGGTGTGTGTGGGTGTGTGTGTGTGTGCGCGCGCGCTCTGGTAGCAGTCAGAGTGTGAGAGGACACCAGCGGAGGGCTGCGACGGCCCAATCCTCACCGCTCCATTGTGTCTCCATTTTCACACCTTATTATCACATTATAAATGCTGAGGATCCAACAGGACTGACACTGAAGACTCTGAGGTCTGGAGAGGAGAGGGGAGGAAGTGAAGGAGAGAAGAGGAGAGGGGAGGAAGTGAAGGAGAGAAGAGGAGAGGGGAGGAAGTGAAGGAGAGAAGAGGAGAGGAGAGGAAGTGAAGGAGAGAAGAGGAGAGGGGAGGAAGTGAAGGAGAGAAGAGGAGAGGAGAGGAAGTGAAGGAGAGAAGAGGAGAGGGGAGGAAGTGAAGGAGAGAAGAGGAGTAGAGTAGAGTGGAGGAAAAGAGAGGAGAGGAGAATAAAGGAAAGGAAAGAAAAAGAGATCTGAAACTCTTAATAAAGTCTGATTGTTAAGAGTAAAAACCAATTTTTACAAAACACAGTGGAACATTTAACTGTCGGAGCTAAACCAGCAGACAAACCAGTAAAAAGGGTGATTTAAATGGGTCACACTGGAACCTGAGAGAGAACAATGAGAGCGCGACATAAACGGGTTAGGAGAAACTTTAGAGAGCATTTAACATTTAGGGAAGATGCTCTCAGTGTTCTGGAAAACACTGAGAAACATAAACAAGTACTTTAAAATACATATATTGATTTTATCACCACTGAACCAATAAGTTTTTACAGTGATCAACTTTCTATCAAGTTTTCATACTAGATAGTCCGGTAGACTCGGTCTAATTGGGGAACAAAGTTGCAACATTTGGTACATTTTCAGCTGCTGCAGTACTTTCTTCTCATTGGACTGAGTCAAACGATCCAAACTAATTATAAACCTGTTCCCCTCCTCGCCTGTGGGGGCGCTGCACCAAGAAATATCGAAGGAAACACCATGATAACGTCTAAAAAAAAAATCAGTGCAACTTCCTCCTTCACAAAATGTAAACAAAAATGGAGCAGCATCACATTTTATCTTTTGTTTTCGGCAACAAATCATACTCATTTCTACAGCCATTGCTAGATTGGCACTTTTGTTTTGGTTGCATTTACCCAGAATGCCCTATTCTGTAGTCCACTTCCTGCTTCTGGAGTGGTCTATGATCCGCTTGGCGTTCACATAAGCATTCAAACCGAACCAGAGTTCACTTCATCCAAACAGAGACCGAGGTTTGTAGCCGGACCATAGTTCGCTTCTTAGTACAAATCAGAGTTTTGCACATTCACACCTCCACAAACGAACCAGAGTTCAATTAAAGCAGACTGAACATGGCTGCTGTGAAGGCACCCTAAATATCCTCCATCAATCAAGACGCATCGTGGTTCTGGTTCAGTTACAACAAAAAGAGAGAGGACCAAAATTATTATTTTTAATCTTTCTAAACATAAATAACCCAACTCCATCCCACTGCTTTCCATATTCATGAAGCATTTTGAAAAAAGCCTTGCTTTAAAGAGAGAAAGAGGGACAGAACCGGGTTCCCCTCCTTGATTTATTATGGGTAGAGGTACGCTGGGATGGAGGGATTGTGGGAGGTGGGGAACGAGGGACTGGGGCGATCAGCGGTGCTGCAGGAGAGAGGAGGACAGTGATGGAGGGAACGATGGGAGGGTGCTGGCCATCTGTCCAGTGGTGGGAGCGCCGTCTGGCCGGGGAGAAGCCCCTCGTGCACGCTCACGTGCACATGCTCACAAACACGTCTCGCTAAAAATGAAACACAATCATCAGTGTTTCTGCTGTGATTTCTTCATTTAGCTGCCAAAACATAAAAACATTTGATTAAAAAATTTTAAAAATCGTTTCTTTCTACATTTTGCTGGGAATCATTACATGGAAACAATCAGAGCGTGCACACGCTACGTGCACGCTCTCCCTGGGGCGCCCTGATGCCAGAGGTGAGGGCAGCGCCAGCTCCAGCGCATGCCAACACAACCTGCTGTCATAGCAACAGAGGAAAGAGTCAGATGAAACCTCTCCATCTTGCTCTCTGGCGTAACCGCCTCTCCTTTCTTCATCTCATTCCTTCATTTGGACTCGGGAACGCGGATGAACCAGAGCTGGGTGTGAGAACGGATGGCAGCTGGGAGCGTTTCTCTCTGTCGGTTTGCCGCCCACCCACCTCACTCCGCTCAGGGACGGGATCATTACGGCTCCTCTTACGGATCTCCCAGGGAAGCCGATTCTGGAGGCTTCAAAGGAATGCTGACCCCGCGCGGCTCCGGGAAGACGGTGTGATCGGGTTCTGGTCCCAGTTAGCCTAAAGAGGCGGTGAGAATTCGTCACTTGATGTGCCGTTGATGGAGCGGTGTCAGCATAAAAGCTGATCCAAGCTAACACTACGTTCATACAGGAGGTCTTAGTTAAGGATGCACCGATCCGCTTTTTTCACTTCTGATACCAATATCTGAGGTTTAGCATCGGATGGTACCAATCCGGTACAGAAAAACAGCTGAAATGAAACTTTGATGAATGTATTGAATTACAATTTATTTGATAACTCTGCACCAGTACAGCACAGTTAAATACACCATTAGCTTCACAAGCTTGGTCAAAAATAAATATTTTTTTCTTCACGTGTGATTTTAATTGCTTGTCATTTATTGGAAACATCACAATTGCAAAATTCTTAGTAGAATATCAACAAAGTTTTGCGCACATTTGTAAAGGAAACTCGGCTATGTCACATTTTAGGAAAACAAAATCCATCCATCCATCCATCCATCCATCCATCCATTTTCTTCCGCTTATCCGGGGTCGGGTCGCAGGGGTAGCAGCTTCAGAAGGGAGGCCCAGACTTCCCTCTCCCCAGCCACTTGTTCCAGCTCCTCCGGGGGAATCCCGAGGCGTTCCCAGGCCAGTCGAGAGACATAGTCCCTTCAGCGTGTCCTGGGTCTTCCCCGGGGCCTCCTCCCGGTGGGACATGAACACCTCACCAGGGAGGCGTCCAGGAGGCATCCTGACCAGATGGCCGAGCCTCAACTGGCTCCTCTCGATGTGAAGGAGCAGCGGCTCTACTCTGAGTCCCTCCCGGATGACTGAGCTTCTCACCCTATCTCTAAGGGAGAGCCCAGCCACCCTACGGAGAAAACCCATTTCGGCCGCTTGTATCCGCGATCTCGTTCTTTCAGTCATGACCCAAAGCTCATGGCCATAGATGAGGGTGGGAACGTAGATCGACCAGTAAATCGGTCAAAATGTTAAACAAAATGTTAAACTTTAATAATTTGTGTATTCTAATTAGTAATTAGGAAGTTTTATTTGAGCTTATTTCGGTGTAAATTTTCACATTGCAGAATGAACTTTTCATCTTTCTCTCTCATTTTGAACAAAAGTCTCCAGATCTCCCTTCATCTCCGGTGCGACGCTCCATGCCCAGCCCATTTCCAGCAGAAAGCAGCAGCAGGCCTACTTAATGAAGGCAGACATTACTCCCATCGGGGCTGAGGGAGCAGAGCAGTCTGCCTGTTTGGCTGCTGATTGAATGCTATGACATTGGTCCCCAGCAAATATCTCTTGCATTCATGTTGGTGAGACATGCAGCTGCAGCCGCTTGCAGACACACTTACGCTCCTGAAAACCATTATCTCAGAGTCACAGACTGTTCCTGCACCAGGCATTACTGCACGCTCTCAGCCAGACGCACAGAAAATGGGCTAAATACCTGATTCCAACCTCAGAACAGACACCCAGTTGATTCTTATGTCATATTAGGAGGAATAAAAAAATATCAGAAAATATGAGGAAATCCTATTTTCTCCAAATTTCCCCTTTATAAACCAAACACTAGCTGCATTTCCATTACACATGTATGAAAAACTGCCCACAAAGACTCTTTAAAGATACTTAGAAAAGTCGTAAGTATCTTTACTTAAGATACCCAAGTTAAGATACTTATCCAACAAGTTAAGTAAGTTACTTAACTTAAGTAACTTGAAATATTTTCTTTATGAAATTGAAATATTTTCCTTTAGGATAAATAAAGCATTTTTGACTTTAATTGAACTGAATTGATGTTTAGCTAAAATAAACAGTTTTGACACAAACAACTGCAAATAGGTTTTTGGGTTGCCTGAGCTTGAGGAGAAAAACATAAAAAGACATCTGCATGTTCATATTAAACCAGACATTTGAGTAACAATTTCAAAATTTTCAAGTAATTTCTGTGCAAAAGGGTAAGGAGGAAGATACTGACAGTTCATAACTACCCGGCGCACCAAACTAGCCCTTAAATAGCAGGCCTGACTGTGTGACATAATGTATGAGGCGGTGTGTCTCTAGAGTAAAGATAATAAGCATTATTCTTCAGTCTCCACCAGTCTCTGTAACCTGAGGACAAGGAAATGTTTGTTGATAGATGAAAATATAAATATATAACAGGAATAATGAGGTCATTCTGCATATCTGCAGAACAAGATGCATGCAGGTGCTGCTTAAGAGTGTGTGTGTGTGTGTTTATATGCAGTGTATTGGTGCATATAAGTGTGTTCATGCTCACCCTGGGTAATTAGATAAAGAGGAGTGAATTAGCAGAGTCCACCGCGCAGAAATGATGTTACACAGCCGAACCACGCCTAGCTGGGACCCACTAATCACCGCTCGTTAGGCTCACATGTGGAGGCTAGTGTGTTTTCAGAGCATCGCTGTGTTTATTAGATTGCGTGTGTGTTTTCTCTCATTAAACACATTCAAAATAAGTTCAGAGAGGTAATTAGTCAGCTTAGTGATAATAAAGCTGTAGCCTTCACAGATTAGGTGGAGATGGAGAACTTGCTCCATGTCAGCTCACATAACTTGAATATTTAGGTTGTTTTCACACCTGATAGTCTGGTAGAATCTGTTCGATTGGGGACCAAATCGCAACATTTGATATATTTTCAGCTGCTGTGATTCACTTCCACACTACACCATGTCAGATGAACTAAATGCTTTGAAAAACCAGTTCCCCTCCTCGCCTATGGGTGTGAACCACTGAACCACTGAAAGAAACAACAAAAACATCCAAAGAAGACACTGAGCACAACAAAATGGAGTGGTGACAGATTCTAGTGGTTGAAGGATTTCTCTTCTGTCTTTAGCGAAAGAGCACAAGCCATTTCTCCTGCTAGCGCTCGACTCACACGTTTGTATTTACCCAGAATGCGCAGCTCTGTAGTCCGCTTCCTGCTTTTGGAGCGCTCTCTGGTCCGCTTGCATCTACATATGCATTCAAGCCACATCAGAGTTCACTTCATAGTAGAATAACAATAATAATTTACATTCACATCTCCCCAAGAGAATCGGAACTAGAATTGGATTAAAGAGGACTAAACATGGCTGGTGTGTTGCAGCCTTAAAGCAAACTGGAGGATCTGAGTTCAAACATTCCCAGCTTAGTTAGTTACCTTTCAACCCGACTCTGGCTTCATTTCTTTGCTGTGAGCAGTTGCCAGGTTAAGCTAGTTAATGCACAAAGTAAAACAGGAAAAAAATCAAACACATACAGTCAGCGACCACCAAACCCGCCTATCCATCCTGTGGGAAGAAACCTCGGTAAGTAATGAACTCGGGGAGACGCTCCTGAACCGCCCCGGGGTGATAGAAGTGCAGAGGAGGAGAGCGGCAGAGCTGGAGGGGGAGTTAAAGGGGAATAAAACATGCTGTAATCCTGCAAAAGGTTCCCATGTTTGATTTGGCAAACAGGAGCAGGTACTGCGGCCTGTCTGGGACACATTCTGCAGATCTGCCGGCCAAGCATGAATAAAACACACGCGTCTCAGTCCACATGCTAAAGGAGGAATCAAAGCGGCTGAAAAGGTGTGTGTCAAGCTTCCAGGAGGATGTTTAGAAACCCAGCAGTTTCAGCACAAGGCCTTCATTCTGCTGTGCAGCAGAGCCGGTTTCAGAGGAACGTAGCTGAGTAATAGAAACCCACACCGCTCTGTCCTGGCCGCCGGGTTCACATCAGACCTGCGCCGCATTATTTATTCATATAGACTGCTTACTGTAATCAGAGCATGTGTGATATCGGCTGGGCTTCAAAACACAACCAACACTTTAAATAAGCAACATCTGGCAGATTATTTTATTAAGTAAATGCACAAAAAGGACATATTTTACCCAACATAAACCAGATCATCAGTTAAGGGACTCTAGTTTCATCAGTGATTAAAGAAAAACATTTTCAGCTGAATCCAGATGTTTGAATCATTGAAAACCTTTTCTATTTACCCAGTTTCCTTTCTTAATGCTAGAACAATTAGATACCTGAACTCCTCTGTTTCAGGCAGAGGTTGACCCCTGACCTCCACTGCAAAAGCAAATCTTACCAAGTATTTCTGGTCAAGTTTCCAATGCAAATAGCTAAAGAAATCTCAAGATTTTTTGTGCCATTGACTCAAAAAATTTACTTTTTTGATTCCACAACTGTTGCACTTTTATTACCAGGCATTAAAATAACTTCAAACAGTGATGTTATTGTTTTAGGTAAAATTATACTCTTATCATGAACTGTAAATCTTAATTTCTGTTTATGGGATGAAGGAAAAAATCTAAACAAAATAAATAAAAATCAATCAGAATCAATAAACAAAAAAAAAGAAAAAAGTAAAAGAAAAATTGTGGTGGACGCCGCTAACTGAAACGTAAGTTAGGTTAACCCTAAAGCACTAATGATAAACATTAGCTTTGCTAACGCAAAAACTTTTTCCTTAGCATTTAGCAAAAGCTAATACTAAAGCGCTAACTTTGACTTATCTCCGCAGTTGAAAGACTACGATAACGCTTCACTTTTTGTTAAATATCTAATGTTTTCATACCTTGTTATACAGCACTACACTATCTGAGCATTTCCGTCAGCAGAGATCCTTTCTTTCCCATATTGCTTAAAACCTGTGGCCTGCTTAATAATGTGGAACATCCTTCTTCAGTAGGTTTCCTTTAATTGAGCTCACCAGACAAACTAATCAACCAGCTCTCTGAAATTAATTATAGTGATTCAAAGAGCCCTGACACACAATACCATCTATAAATTTAATAGCACAACAAAAAAAATGTATCTTTATGACACTTAAATCCAATTTGCATAATAATTTGGAACACAGTGTATTATCCATTGTGCACATCTCAAACATCATGCAACTGTAACTCGATTTTCTCACAAAAAGATTTAAAGAGGTGCTGTGAAGGTAAAGAGATGAACAGGTTTGGTTCTAGGTGCAGAAACGAACGTGTCATAGTGGCTGAACAGGTGCAGCTGGACGCAACAACAACACGCCTGCTCCGTGTGTCCCAGGAGCCCACCAACCTCTGCGGTACCGTCTGCCTCCTCTGAGTCATCACTCAGGTGTGTGTGTGTGAAGAAGAAGCTGATTTCTACATAAGGAGGTTCCTGCAGCCTGTATGTGTCTGTTTCCACAATGTAAGGCCTCCAATCCTCATGGGACAAGACCTACAGAGACCACACTGGGATCCATGCATGTAGCTGAGCACACACACACTCACACACACACTCCTCTGGGACAGGATGTGCTCAGGGAGGTTAGCACCCAAGACCCATGTCTGGAAACAGGATGATGAAAGAGCCATTAACGTCATGGAAGGAAGTGACAGAGACACACAAACACACAGGCTGAACAATAAATTTATATAAAAACATGCTAAAATAACGCAAACCTGAAGCAGCAACACCAGCCACAAACAGATCAGCAGAAACACAACACAAATATGCTGACAGCTGGGCAATTTTCCTATTTATGATTCGCATAAACTCACAAAAAAAACAAAACAAGAATGTGCTTAAATGGTGCAAAACAGAGACAGAAGAAAACGCAGAAGCAGCGACACAAGCAGACAATAGGAGCTCAGTCTCACACACACACACACACACACGCACACACACACACACACACACACACACACACACACACAGAGAGATAGAGAGAGACAGAGAGAGAGAGAGAGAGAGAGAGACACAGGAACTGTTTTCCTGTGGCAGCCTTGGGGAAATTAAAACTACATTACGGAGCTCCAGAGGGGAGCAGTGAGACAGCGACGGAGGAAGAGGGCGACGGGAGAGGAAGCAGGAGAACGAAGGAGAGGAAAGAGTCCCCTTTCGTTTTTTTTTTAGCTCCGGCCACAACAAGACGCTCACTGATAAGAGGGAATCTGACCTGCAAATCCTGTTTTCTCACTGATAAATCAATGCATCCATCATTTCCAGTGCCGTTCTTATTCTGTGCAGGATCACGGGACTAGAGGCAAGGAACAACCTGGACAGGTTGTGATTGTGATCATGATTGAGGACAACCGGTCGGGTCTCTGCGCAGCATAGAAAGGAGAAGTCCTGGAGAAAATGTTTATCTACAAACGAGACAAATACTGAACAGTTTGACCTCAGTAGCTTTCAAACCTAAAAAACAAAAACACTGAATTACCTGTCAAGCATGGTGGTGTCAGTATGATACTGTGGATCAGGTCTCCTACCATTGTGTCGGTGCATTGCACAACCTCAAAATTCTTCCACTTCTCCTCAAATCATTTTAAAGGGGCAGAATTGTGTGTTTTATAGCTCGATCAAGTTACTATGTTAACTTCAGTTGCTATAAAAATGCTGCATATAAAAAATATTTTAAGTCATACTTTATGTCTTATGATTTATTCCATTTCTCCAGATTATTTTTTTCCTCAGAAAGAAAAAAATAAGACAATCTGGAAAGATAAACCATTTTCCCTGGTTTGTCTGAGCAAACCATCCAAATTTAACAAAACAAAACTGAGGAGGAAATTTGGTCTCTGTCTCTTAAAAAACTCCTGCTCTTTCTAAAACTCCTCCTTCAGGAAGTCATCACAACATTCATTCATTAACCCTTTAACAAAGTTTTTACCAGCGTTGCTCTGAGAAGTAGCTCCCACAATGAGCTCAGCATATGCGCAGTTTCACCAGGTGACTGCTAATTGCTACTGGCTAGTCTGAAGGAGCTGATTTGGAAACTGCAGTTTTGAGGAGGAGCTTCGTACTTGAGGGCGGAGCTAAGTCCACCCAGGCATTTTGAACAGCTGAATGGTTGCCATAGAGATGAAAGGATTTCTCAAACACGCATGAAAGAATCAGAATAAAGCTGCGTCTCTGCTAACTGCATCTTCCTTACAAATGAGGCACAGATTTACCGCCAAGAAGCAGCATTACAACATAGAAATAATTACTCAGGGAGAGAGAAACTTCTATCCAAAACTGTAAATATGTCTCCTTGTGTTCAAAATAATCGATGGAGTGTTGGATTACTAGACAAGCGGAGAGCTGCGGCTCTAAAATTGACACAGATCCGTCATGTGATAGTTGCTTCTCGGTGCTCCACTCGAGTGTGTGATACCACACAGCGAATAACAATAATCCGGTTGGTCTCAGCTTCTCGCTTTCAGCCTGGGGACTTGACAAACCTTTTCCACGATGACTCACCGGCTGTTTAAGTGTCAGCGTGAACACACGGAACGGGTTGCTGACTGTAGTTTGAGAGAAACACCGTCCAGAGAAGAGAAAAGAAAGAGGCCGTCTCTTCTGCGTTTTCTATGCAGAGGAGGAGAAAACAAGAAAAGAAGAAGTTTTCTGTTGGGGCAACTTTAGCTGCAGCGAACTTATCTTAAAGCGGCTGTATATAATTTTTTGTAAGAAATGTGTTTTTACAGATTTGCCACCATGTTCTGATAGTTTACCAGAAGGCAGAAAATCTGTAAAAAGATCAATCTGTGCTGCTGTTGCCGTCTGAGGAAATGAGCCACTCCCGACTAAAAGCAACCTATCAGAGCCAGGAGGCGGGTCTTAGAGCTGTCAATCAACATTTTGAACAAGCTCCTGTAATGTTACACTGCAAAAACACAATCTTGCCAAGAATTTTCGTCTAGTGCAAATATCTTAATGCACTTTAAATAAGACAAAACTAACTTACAAGTAACTTTTCAGCAAGACATATGAGCTTGTTTTAAGTAAATGTTTTAAGTAAATGATTCCTTAAAATTTGTGAAAGAGATATTTATTTCATTAACAGATTATATAATTAATAACAAGACAGTGTTGCCTTGTTATAAGTGAAATAATCTTATTCTTATTATGTCACTTATAACAAGAAATAATCTATAAAAAAACTTATAGATTATTTTGATAAAATAATCTAATTTCAGCAAAATTAAGAAATTATTTTCTAAAAAAATAGCTCCTATATTTTGCTGAAAAGTTACTTTTATGTTAGTTTTGTCTTATTTTAATTGTATTAATATATTAGACAAAAATACTCAGTAAGATTTTGAGTTTTTTGCAGTGTAGCATTACAGAAACACAGTTTATCCACCGCCATCGATGGCTATGCTAACTAGCCCTAGCATTCACAACAGGCTATGCTAGCTGCAGCATAGCAGGGAGCAAGAGAGGGAGCGCTAAGACCCGCCTCTTCACTCTGATTGGTTGTTTCTAGTTAGAACTGGGAGCACTGGGAGAAGCCAGATTTTTTCCACAGATTGTCTGTCTCATGACAAAGTGTCAGTTTCAACAAATACATAAAAATATTTTTATAAACGTTACATACTGCAGCTTTAAGACGAAGGAGAAAAGGGAAAGAGAAGAGGAGAAAAAGGGAGGATAAGTTCAGTTTCTCTCCTGTCGTTCTTTCCAAACTTAACACACATTTTCCAGAGAAAGACAGAATGAAAGAAAGAAAGGAAGAGTGACAGATGAGTAAAAGTTTCAGAATCTTGTCTTAGTTACATCGCTCTCACTGCATCCCTGAGAATGAGGGAGTCGTCACGTTGAATCTGGGGAATAAGACGTAATTCTCACTCCCAACTTCTTCTGCACACACAGTTAACGAGCAAACGATGGAAAAGTAAGAAGTTAGAGCTGTGGAAGACAGAGAGATAAAGAGAGACTGAGAGATAGATAAAGAGAGAGAGAGGAGCCAGAATGGGAGAAATTTGCAGAGAAACTGTAAAAATGTGATGCAGAAAGCTGCTGGGATCAGGTACAGGCGGTAAAACTGAAAGTGTGGCTGAGTAAGGGAATATGGGACAGAATGTTTTCATTGGAGGAACACTCTGATAGGTGTGTGTGTGTGTGTGTGTGTGTGTGTGTGTGTGTGTGTGTGTGTGTGTGTGTGTGTGTGTGTGTGTGTGTGTGCGTGTGTGTGTGTGTGTGTGTGTGTGTGTGTGTCATGGGACTCCAGCTTCCTGCAGGAACTGACACACACAGCATTTCTAGTGAACCACTCAGGACCAAAGTCAGCACCCTGCTGAAAACACACACACACACACACACACACACACCCACCCACACACACGGCTGCAGACTTCAGGCTGCACGGCGGCCCCTGGAGGAGCGTTAGCGCAGGTATGGAGGGTTTGGCACGTCACACACACCCCAGGAGTGATTCCTCTCCTTCCCTTTCATCCCCCGTAGAGCTGAACGAGAGACAGGGCCAGGAGAGGCTGAGAGGGAGCTAACTGGATATTTACCACATTCAGCAGTATCTCGTTTCCCTGCAGGGATCCAGTCAGAGGAAGTGCTTCACCGCTCCCTGATAGGTTGAAAACCAGAGCAGGGAAAATTCACTAGAGCAGAAAAACACCTAACTGTTCTTTTTCTGCCAAGATATGGGAAAAAGTGTGTTGATACTTGCTAAAAACTCGCAACAAAAGGCGAGGATGAAGCTGGCTAACATTCGGGGTGTCCATGACAACAGGTCGGGAGCATGCTCTGCAGTTTGATCGCACCTACAGGACAGACGTGGACATTAACGTCAACCTGGTAACGCCGCAGGTTTCAACTACTCTGAAGTAAGGGAGGCACCTGGAACAACAAGGCCATTTACAGATGCATACCCAACTATATGCAAGTAAGAGCAGCACTACTTCAACAGATTTTTACTCAAGTAAAAGCAAAAAATAAGCCATCCAAGAAATTACTCAAGCAACTGTGAAAAAATATTTGGTAAAAAGGCTTCCATTCTTTACTTCCATTTGGGTTTCTATGTCTTCTAAAAACAGGATAAGCTCTTAAAAAACCACCCTTGCATTTTTTGGCAAAATGTTTTTTTGTTTTTTGTGTGTTTGGAAAATGAGCAGTTTCAAATACCTCCAGAATGTAACATCACAAATCAGCAGGCACTGCCCGTTACCTAGCAACCCAAGCAGAACCCAGTTGGTTACCTAGCAACCTAAGCATAGCTGCACCACATTTGGTCAGCTGGTTTTACCACCATATGCGTTGTACAATGGCTGCTGGATTGTACAACACATACAATCCAGCGTTGTATGCATTTTGTTTTTTGTTGACCTGCAATCCAGAAACCATTTGCTGCATCTTTGTTGGTTGTACAGGGGTCTCCACTAATGCTATTCAGAGATATATGGTTGTAAATGTTTGCAACCATTTTGACGTGCGAGTGTAAACGTTGAGTTATGGGTCCTGGCCAGCAGCAGCTCATTTGCATTTAAAGTGACAAGACACTCATTCTGAAAGGAGCTCATAATACGCAGAACTAAACTGCATATTTTTATATCATAAAGCTACTCAGGTAAAAATAGTAAATTTAAGCAACTATTTCTTCTTTTGTGATTTTGTGGAAGATAATTTAAGCAATTATTACTGCAGATGCTTATAAGATGTAAGGAAAAATTTAAATGTTTGGAATTTTTTTCCTTGTAAAAAAACAAAAGGCTAATGTTGAAACATAAATGCACTTAAGTTTCCAGTTGGCGGCGGAAGCAAGAAGGAAGCGACAGACAGACTTGGAGACGATCTTACTGAAGAAAAAGTAAAAAAGAAGAAAAGCTCATCTATCTCTCAAACTTCTTCCCCAGATATCAGACAACAGAGAGAGAAAATCTCTCGCTCTTCCCTCCTTCTCCTCCTGTTCTTCACAAATCCCCTTGTTTCTCCTCTACATCCTTCTCCTTCATCTAACACTTTTTAAAAATCCCTTCATCCTTCATGTTAGTTCACAAATCTTTCCCAGCAGGCCTTTCTCTCCTGGTGTGGATCAGAAAAAGTCTCTGGAAGTTTATTAAAATGTTTCAGGTCATAAAAACTGACCTGTCTGGACGGCGGATTCATCCCAAGTCCCTCCTCCTTCCGACGGTTCTCCTTCTTCCACCGCTGAGGGGAAAAAAACAGAGACACAAAGAAGACGGAAACTTTATGATTTGCATACAACAACTTGCATTTTCAAAGATAAGAACCAACATGAAAGATATGAATTTTATGTAATAGGACAGTTCAGCAGAAACATGAACCATTACATGTGGTCGGTGTTTTTATTGATCTATTTGATTCATAGTAGTTTTAAACTGACGACTGTATGGAGTTTTATTTTTGGAGAACTTTCAGGACGACTTCTTTAAAGCTCATTCACATTCACACGCTGAGCCGATCACAACAGGAATGTGATACCAACTTCCTGGGTACGACGGGAAGAAGGGAAGCACAGCTGGCACACAAACAGGAAACGGCCGGAGTCAGCACACAATGGGATTTCCTCCTCTCCCCTTCCCCAGCACGCAGCATCGCACCTCTCCCCGCTTACGCACGGCCGCTTCTGATCCCTGAAAATCCTCCACTCTATCCCCACTCCCACCGCTGACCTCCACCCTCCCTCCGCTCCCAGAACAGCAACACCTCCCTCCACGTCCGCAACAACTCCCCCCGGACCGCCGCCGTCCTTGCGTCAGACCTGAGCCAAGAACTCGGATCAAAACAAGAAGTTATAAATCAGCCGATTGTTCCTTCGTAAAGATAAACACTGAGGAATGGGGCTGAACTGCATTTCTGTAAAGAGAAAAATCTGATTAGCTCTCTATAAGCTTTTAAACAAGTGTCTGTAATTTTCTGATTGTAAATAAATACAATCGTGGATCAGTTGCAGGTTTTTACAGAGAGTGATGCTTTCTGGTTGCACGCTGTGTGGAGTATTGATGCTCTGACCGGTTGTTGCCGTCAGCTGTGTGTGAAGGAAGGGAATCCCCCTAAAGTACAGATCAAGCTTTTTTCTGACCGATTTCTGGCTTTCTGTAGAGTCTAATTTTCTTTCCAATGATTGTATGGTGATCCAAATTTATCCATCAAACCATCTGTGCCTTTCCTCTGTCTTTTTTTAACTGAAGTGCATTTGATACCACCCAGAAAAAATTATTTTCAGTTTGATGTATTCAATGAACAAGAAAAAAAATCTGATTTTTGGGAATTCAACAGGAAAGCTCCGATTCAAGATTTTTGCGTAAAGGTTTGTATTTATATATAGGCTATGACAATACTATGGCGGCGTGTCAGGGCCATTGTAGATAGCAAAAAAAAGAATCAATTTCTGCCAAAAGAACTCTGAAATTTCTAAAATAAGCTCAGAAATCTTCTAGAGCGAAAACGTCTTTCTGAGTTTGAAAAGAAGAAATCTGTCACATTTCCAGAAGTCGAAAATTTTTGACTTTTGAAATCAGAGGTTTCAAAGTTTTTTTCTAGAAAATTTCCGAGATTAATCTCAAAATTTCTGAGTTTGTTCTTTGAAAATGTTCAACTTTTGAGGGTTAGAAATTTCCTTGTTTTTTCTAGAATATTTCTGAAAACAATCTCAAAATGCAACTTTTCTACTGGCTTAATGCTTAAATTTCCAAAGTAAAATCAGCCAAAAATCCATTTAAAAGAAATCAATATCAAGTTCTGTACAAATCCTGGATCGGATTGCTAGTCTGCCTGACCTGGACTGAGAAAATCAAAGTATTACAAAACCTGAAGATCGAAGAAAAGCTGCAAATCTCAAACTGAAGCATCTATAACAAAATGAAGATTTTGGATTTTTAAAAATAAAATGCTACGATTGGAAGAGTAACTTTGGATCCGATAAAAGTCCATTTTTCCTGATGAGGCTGTAGGGAATAACATGTGTTTCATTAGCCGGGCACGCACACACACAGCTTTATTTAGACTCTGTGTCTTCCTTGGAGACTCGCACATCGTGAGCCGTTAGCGTTTGTGCAGCACATGTGCAACTATGTGCAGGGAGGGAAAATGAGGGAGCAGAAATCTGCATTTGATTATTAACATCTGAGAGGAAGAATGAGTGGGAGAGGTAAAAAAAAAAAAGTCCAATTAATGTCTTTACACTAACAAGAAGAAATCCTTCCTTTGGAAATTTAAAACTGGCACAAGAAAACAATTAACAACCCAACACCAGTAACTCTCATTTTTACACCAAAAGCAACACATTTATACTCCACTCCTTTCATTTCCTCCTGAACACCTGCAGAAACGGGTCAATTAATAGATTTCCGTTTTTAGTTGCGCAGGAGTAATGTCCAGTGAGTCTTCGCACATTAAATCAAGAAATCTCTGGACATTTTGGCACAGCAGGACGAGGATTTTCTGCAGATAATATGCCGTCATTGCATGAAAGAAGACATTGATTCACACAGAAGACAAAACATGAAGCATGTTTCATTAAATCTGTACGGAAAATGTTGAAAAAGGCTCCCGGCATGATATAATTACACCTCTAGATGCTTCCTAACTAATAAAAAGTACTCTCCACCTTGGATGTTTTACATTTTTATTGCTTTTGTAAGACAAGCACTATCAACAAAATCTGGATTTTTATTTTCACAAAAAAACAATATTTCATGTGAACGTGAGTTAGGGTATCTGAATCTTTTCAACACATTTTTAGCTTCTAATGATGAAAACAAGATCAAGTTTGTTGTTAAAGTGCAACTAAATTACTTCCTCAATAAGTGTTAATATATTAAAAAATAACTGAAAAATAATAATTTTTTATTGAAAAAATAACTGAATATTATTTCATAATATATACAAAAATAATGACAACTAAATAAAAATACTTAAAACAAGTTATAGCATAAATATTCACCTTTTTCTAGTTAGTATTAATGGATGCACAGCAGGCTTCTTCCATTCTTCCTGCTAAAGTTCAGGTTGATCAGCTCTTGTTAAGTCTTCCCAAAAATTATCTATTAGGTTGACATCTTGGTTTTGACTAGGCCACTACAGAACAACCACCTTCTTGTCGTCTGTGTAGTTTCAGCTGGATGCTTCGGGTCGTTCAATGTAAAAATTATTAGGGTGGTTCAACTTAAAATGTTCTTTTGCTGCTAAAATAAGTTAACTCAATTTCAAAATAAACTTGTTTCAAATTTTGACTGATAAAAATTTATTGTTTAAACTTGAAACGACTCACTGCAGAACATTACTCCTTCCAAAAAAAGGTGACCAGCCATGAGAGGTTGAGCAGCTAATGTTTTTCCTCTGCCTACATCCCCCAGAATGCCGTGCGGTTCTGAATCAGAGCTCAGTGAAAAGTCTATCAAACATATTGATACTGATCATGCGTCTACCGCAATATGTATGGCTATTGATTCTATGTCCAACTCTAGTAGAAATTAGCTGAATATTCGGTTCTTTTCCGAATATTCAAATATAAAATATTCCGAATATGCAAATATTTAAATAAATGTTTAAATATCTAACTGATTGATTGATTGATTTTTTATTTATTCAAATAGTTATCAAATAATTTGCTATTGATACTTTAAAATAATGCCACAATTTAAATAACTTGACTGAAAAGGTAGAAGCAAAAGCACAAGGCTTATTTATTTCTATGCTACACATCAAATTAAACTAAAATACCCCTTCATAAACTATTAATATATATATATATATATATATAAATACAAAACAAATAATTTTTATATATAAAATCATTAAGCAGAAACATAAAAGGAAAGAAAACCAAAATAGATGCAACACAATTTGAAGTTATTTATTCTTGTAGCCATCAGCTATTTTCTCTTTATCAATTTTTTTTGAAAACTCATAATGAACTACACTCTACGCTAAGTCCATGCTTGTATTATTCCACAATTTAATTCAAACTACAGCAAAATACCTGCTTTTTATCTACTAGATTGATTGATGTTTTGTAAATTCACAAATAATCTCTGGATTCATAAACTTAATTTTGCTCTAAACATTATTTGCATTATTTTGTTTGAACCAAATCAATAAACTGAATTTGTTTGTTCATAGTTCATATATTGATGTCTAATCTCATTATTTATCTCCCGTAAGGTGACCCGAGTTTTTAGTGCCTGCTTCTTTTTGAGAACAGAGTAGTCAGATGCAAAAACATGCGTCACACAAGCAGAGGAACACACTCCAGCAGTAACCTCTGCATTACAGCAGCTACAGAACCAAACAACAGCACGCTCCTGTCTCTGTTGTAATGAGATGCTACGCTTCATTAAGCACACAATTACACCAGGTTGTCCACAGCGACAAAACACACATTTACATGCAAATCGAACCTGAGATGCAAATGAGAATTTACCAAAACCAGGGTCTGTCGGTCAACAGCAGACAGGAGCCTGGAGTGAAACCAGAGCAGAGATATTAGAGGACTAATGTCTCTGAAGATCTAGAGAAACTCATCCATGCGTTTATTTTTTGTCGTATTTATTACTGCAACAGCGTCTTCACTGGTCTGCCTAAAAAAAATCAATCCTCCAGCTGCAGCTGATCCAGAACGCTGCTGCTGGCGTGCTGACTAAAACCAGGAAGATAGAGCACATCATCCAGTTTTAAAGTCCTTCCACTGAGAGAACAGACTTTAAAATACTGTTGTTAGTTTTAAAAGGGCTTAACGTAATGATACATTAAAGATCTGCTGTTGTTGTATTAACCTTCAGGTCTTCTGGTTCTGCTCTGCTCTGCATACAGAACCAAACATGGAGAAGCAGCATTCAGCTTCTATGCACCACAAATCTGGAACAAACTTCCAGAAAACCCCAAAACTGCCAAAACACTGAAAACTTGACTAAAAACCCAGCTGCTTAGAGTTACTTTTGAACCATAATAAATGAAACACTGACCAACATTTTGATGTGTGATGACGGAACTTGGAAAACTGTGATGTTTCAGTCGTTGATTTTTTGTGTTTTTATGATGTAAAGCACTTGTTGCTATGCTAATATACTAATAAACTTGATTGATTGATTGATTGATTGATTGATTGATTGATTAACAAAACACCAGAACATGAGGATTTGAAACCCAACACAAATATGACTTCCTGATGCTGTTTTTAGGAAAGTTTTCATCTTCTGAATTTCAGGTGACTACAGGAGGAATGAGATGAGAGTAAAGTTGAGCTTTCCAGCAACAATCACTCCAGATGTGAAACCAAGTACCGCGTACAGTGGAGGATCCAGGATCCTGTGGGCCTTGTTCTCGTTATAAGTTGGGCTCTATGACACAGAATAGTGACGTTTGTCGAGTATCAATGACATTAAGGTTGGATACAAATTCAGGTTGCATTCAAAAGATTAGATATGGGTCACATTAAGACAAGTAAATGTGATTTGGTTCACTTCAGGTTGCATTGTGAATGTAGCCTAAATCTGGTGGATTCTGTCTGTTTCTTTTCAGCCATTAATGGTTCAACAGACACAAAATTCACCTTTTCCTAGACAATCTCAGACCAAAATACTACAGAAAACCTCTGAAGCTGAGGAAAAGAAACTATCTGAGGAAGCCCAGAAAACTGGATAACCTAACGCAGAGGTTCCTGGAACAAATACATTTCCTCATCAGCATCCAGTCATTGAGCTCTGCAGAGGCCTGCTAACAAACCTTTCACTAGATTCAGGCCATGCTTCACGCTGCTTTTAGACAAACTGGAGTAACAAGCCTCATCCGTTGTAATAAATTCTGGTTCATGATGGTTGGAGTTTTTTTCACGCTCCATATTTTTTCCGTTCATCACAGACGATCAGATGGTGGAGCACTGCTACAGCATGCCTCTGCATCATCATCACCAGGTTCTCAAGTACAAATATTTACACAGTTGTTGTTGTCATTAATTATCTGCTCACGCTCCTGCAAAGCAAAGCAGCCCAGCCTTCCCTGTCGCTCCCATTTTCCTCCTGTGTTTTTAACCCATTTCCACTGTTTACTCCGCCACACACCTCATTTCTAGTTTTCCTTTCGTCGTCTCTCAAAGCTACAGTATGGAACTTTTGCAGAAATATGTTTTTTCCACATCGTGACAGTACAGTATGAGACATAAAAACATCAAGCCCTTCCACCTCCTCCCTGAGCTACTGTTACAGTCTGCAAAAATGCACCGCTCCCAGTCAAAAACAACCAATCAGAGCTGTCAATAGTCGTGTATGCTGCTAAATGTGTAAATCATAAACAAAACATTTCTCTACCGTCCAGGGAGGCTATGCTAACTAGCCTTAGCATCTGTTGCAGGCTAAGTTATAGTGAACCAGGTGTAGGGTAGCAAAGAGCATCGGTTAGAGGGTGAGCATGAGGGTGATTGACAACGCTAAGACCCTCCTCCTGGTTCTGATTGGTTGTTTTTGACTGGGAGCGGTGCATTTTCTTATGTTACATTGTCACGACATAATGATAATTTTAACAAATATGTGTTTTTTTGTAAAAGTTACATACTTTAACTGCTTGTGATTTCATCCCCTATCAACCACAGCGATTCACTGATTTATGTTTATTTCCAGCAAATTTTGCTGGACAATAAATTGAACACATTCACAAAGATCAATAATATTTAAATTCTTATGAATATTTAACACTGGAACTTTTATCCAAAATAAATAGACAAAGCAACATAATTAACAAATAAAATTAATTCTGGGGTCCGTAAACAAAATTGTCCTTCAGAAAAAAGCGCTAGTTGAGACCAGAGGACCAAACTGAAGATCCAGGTTTTGGTAGAAAGAGAGAAAAAAGAAAAATGATAAATCACACAAATGGAAATTATTGAGCTCTTTTTAATTTATCATGTCATTAATTGATTTATTGATTATCGCAGCGGCCTACTTAAAGCACACATTAGTTCGCTATAATCTTTGTTTTATCTCTAACTATCCAGCAAAAGCAAAGCAGAGCAAAGGAAATTCTTTGTCTTTTTTCTGTCTAAACAGCCTGCACCCACAGTATCAGGGCCATATATTCCCAAAGCAGCCTGAGGTTCTGGTTATTCCCACATCTATTTGACGAACGGGTCAGCGCGGCCAATCTTCCGTCGGCCAGGCAGCCCAAGGAGGCGGGACTTTGGGTCAGCGTAGCCAATGATAGGCGGGCTCTCCTCTCAGAGGGCTGCGCTGATTGACAACCGGTGTTGGACGGGAGTCAAGAGGCTAATTGTCATCTGACACTCTCCCCCTCTTTATCTGTCTGTCTCTCCCATCTCTGTTTCTGCTCCCTGTGTCCCCTCTACAACCCGTTTCCTCCCCCATATCTTCCACCCAGACCAGCGCTCCCTCCTGGGTCCAGAAGGACTCTCTCATTGGCTAGCCCTCACATCCCTCCGGAGCGACTTTGTGACGCTACTGGCCTGGAGCTGATGCCAATCTCCATCCCCAGCCAGCCCTCAGGGACCACCATCACCCCCACCCTCTCCATCTCCATCCCAACATCACAAACTTCAATGGCCTGTGTCAAACACACACACACGCAAACAGATCAACTCGAGGGACGGGGACAGAAGCTGATTAACCAAATACTTTTATCAGCAGTGAAACTGCTCTCTCTGCCTGCCTGCACTCTGCACAAAACAGCCTTAAAACACAAAAAAACATCCCCAGCACTGTCACGGGCCAGAAACACCAGGCCACTCAGAGATTTGGGACTGGGCGAGTGTTCGTCCATGTCTGCTTTTGTCTGTGACATTGTGAGCGCGTTGGGGGACAGAGTTAGCAGCGGGCTTGGATGGATGGCAGAGAGGAAGACAAACAAGCACAGAAAGCCTGGCGGACAAGCTCCGTCGCCCTCGCTATCTTTTCCCTTTCCGCTGCCTCTCTTATCGCAAGTCTCTTCCCTTTTCCTCTGATTTGACCCAAAATGTTTGCGCTATCTGATTCTGTCTCCAGCTGCGACGGCAAAGTAGGTTTGGTTGTCACCTTCGGTCAGAGAGACACGGTTGTACAACTTACAGTTTCCACCCTTTGCAGATTTATTCTGGTTCTGGTTTCACATTTAAATCCTTTAGCTAGTCCTTCAAATTTAAATCAAATAAAGCAACCAAAGGAAGCACAAAAGACTATTTGTAAAAAGGCTTTTTACTTATTAATGCTGACCTATTATGCTTTTTTGAACATAGCCTATACCAAACATCTCCATTATTCTTTTGCACATTCTTAGATAATTAGGTTTTAGTCTGGTCAGTTCTGTTTTAGAGACTCTTGTCACTTTAAATCCAAATAAGCTGCTGCCAGCCATCCTCAACTCAGCGTTTGCACTAGCAAGTGAAAATGGCTGCAAACAGATGCACAATTACACAACCATACATCTTTGAAAAGCAGAAGTGGAACCTCCTGGACAACCAACAAGAATGCAGCAAGTGGTTTCTGGATGGTAAGCCAACAGTAAAACTTTTTTTCCAGCAGCCATTGTAAAACAAATCCATTATATAACAAAAAGTGCAAATATAGGTCCCATTTAAGTAAAACAACTATACAGACTAACTGTTATTTAAAAGCCAAATCCTGCCAGATCTGAATAACCAAGAAATGACCTAAGCAGAACATGTCTGACAACATGAAGTAGGTTAATATTTTTACAACGTAATTAACCAATTTAGCTACAAACAGGATAATAAGCAAACAACGTAACAGCACAATTGTTAGCTGATGATTTCATAAGCTAAAATGTTATATAGCTAAGAAGTTATTAGTTACTAGGCTAGTTTTTAGTCAGTGTTGCCCAATATTTTGGTCAGGCAGGGCAAAATTGTCAAGTTAAAAAAAAACTTGTGGGGAACAAATAATGTTTTTTTTCCTGCTTAAAACTGAAAATCCAACATTCTGGAAATGTAATCTGTAAATTATAAGCCTGGAAAATAAAAAGGGTCTTGGATTTTTGGATCATTAAGCAAAAGACACATAATGCTTTAATTCTGGAGTCAATTCATTTTCTTTTTCTTGGTCTGCTAAAACAAAACAAAAAAGTTTATTCTAAGGAACAAGATGAGGATATGAGTCAATTCATCTTTCAAAATATCTCTGCATTTACTTAAGTTTAATTAATAAAGTGTATAAAAGGTCTGGATGGTAATAGAAGTTGCTGAATATTTGTGGTCCTAAGTACTTTATAACTGTTTTAAATTGAACAGACAAATTTAAAACCGTCTATAAACTTCACAAGATAAATACCTAACGAGTTGTTACAACTGCAAAGTTAATAAATTCAACTATTTCATCAACAGCAGTTACGTTGATGAATTTTTATTTGCATCTGGGATTCTGTGGCTACATCTTAAATTGGAATAAAACTTTAACTGCTGTTACATTATATTATTGACAGGAATAAAATTCACATTAATTTAGAGTTTAAATTGACCAGATAAAGACAAGAAGGTGCAAAATATGTTAAAGAAGAAAGTTAGGAGGTCAGTGGTGACAAATTGTGTTGAACTGAATGATATTAAAACCTAAAACCAAGAAAGAAGCTTTTATTTTGCTTAAGGGTTGAACTGTTTTACCTCCGTCTCTTATCTGTACCGAACAAAAAAAAAAGTGAGTATTTACAAAGCTTTATAAATGCAGAAAGCGCTCCAACACAGAACAAATCTATGGAGTACAGCACTCATTTTCTCTCTCACACACACGCTTACAATCAGATGAGCACAGAGTTGATGTTCAGGGCCAAACAACACAGCTTGAGTTTAAAGAGCCTCTCTGATCTGACATTTGTTTTTCTGTCTGTCAGAGAGAGAGAGAGAGAGTGGCGGGAAGAGAAATCGATCACAGGAGAAACGTGTAGAGGAGGGGAAAGAAATGAGGTGGAGGACTAAACTTAGAACAAGAAGGTTAAAAACGACAAAGGAGTTGGGAAAAAATGAAAGTAAAAGAGAGAGAAAAGGGAAGAAGCAACGTAAAAATCAAATATCAAATACAATATGGTCTGGTGTACAACCATGATAAAACAGTACACTCAACAACAAATCCAGGGTTTTAACTAGAGCTGCAACTTCAATTATTTTAGTGATTGATTATTCTATCAATTATTCTTACGATTAATCGGATAAAAAAATTGCCATATTCTGGATATTTTTCATTTAACCACTTAAGCCTTTTAATATTAGAAATACATTAAAAGATGTAAATAAACAAACAATAGATCCATTTTTAAATGAGAAAATAATCGTTTTATTTCCTAAAATGCAAAAAATAGCATTCTGTTTGTGAATATGAACTGGGTGAAGCTAAAACTGCAACTTAAAGAGTTTCGTTGTTGTTGTCCAGAACGCAGAAAGTCAGAGTAAATGGATGCATGTCCAGAGAGATGTCCCTGTCTACCGGGTCGCCTCAAGGCTGCGTCCTTTCCCCGGCATGATCAAAGGTTAATATTAAAATTTGCAGATGACTCAGTGATAGTTAGCCTTCTACATTAGCCCTGTGGTCGATGAATTTGTTGACTGGTGTAATAAAGCTTTTCTTTTATTAAATGTACAGAAAATAAAGGACATGTGCATTGATTTCAGACAGAAACCCCATAACACAAATCAAACAGTGATTAAAGGTCAGACAGTGGAAAACTATAAATATCTTGGGACTATTTTGGATAATAAGTTAAAATTTACCTGCCATTCAGAAAACCTACAAAAAAAGATTATTTTTGTCTAAGGAGGTTCGCAAAGTTTCAAGTTGATAAATCATTTATGATCCTATTTTATAGATCCTATATTGAATCTCTGTTGACCTTTTCACTCCTCTGTTGGTTTGGGAATCTTAGTTTTAGACCAAAAATGCCCTTAGCAGAGCAATGCTAGCAATAAAATCTTAGGGGTTGAACAATGCTCACTTACAGAACTGTGTAAAAAACAAATCATTAGGAAAACTAAAGCCATTATTGCTGATCATCCTTTACATGCTGAGTTCCAGTTTCTGCCTTCTGGCTCAGGCTCAGACTTCCTTGTATAAAAAGTAACAGGTACAAACTCTCCTTTGTTCCTACAGCAATATCTCTTTTAAATGCAGGACAAGGTAGGAGGACTTGCACCTGATCTAGTGTAGTAACTGTTGGTCAATAATGAAATGCACTGCTGTATCTTCCCATTATTATGTGTTGATTTGTATATTATGTGTTTTTGGTATTTTTTGTTGTTCCTTATTTTTTAATCTTTGATACTTTGTCTTTTAGTTTTTATACTTGCTGCAGCATCAATTGCCCAATTTGGGATATGAATAAATCTGAAATCTGAAATTATTTTGTGTCTTAAATGAAAAGTGTATTTTTTGTATAGTTTTAGTTTAATTCCTGCTCTAAGTATGATTTTCTTTCACCAAATTACATTTGAGTGCAGTTAACAATTCGTCGATTACTAAGTTAGTTGACAATTATTGCAATAATTGATTCATCACGATGAATCATTTCAGAACCAATTAAAACATATGAACAATGTGGTTTTTACAGAGTTTACAAATATTAAAGTGGACAAAACCACAAAACACAGAAACATCTGTGCTAAAAATGCAATAAAAAAGTTCCAGAATATATGTATAAATATTATATTAGCGGTGTTGGTTTTTTAAAATAGCTTATTTTAACATTTCATAATATTGAAATACATTTCAAACTCTGATTATGGTTACTGTAAGTACTCAAATACAAGGAATAAATATATATCTCATATGCGTTACATTGTTTTAACATACATTTAAGAAAAGAAATCCATCTGAAATGTTATTTTTAAGTGGAGGTGCACATGTACTATCTTTAATCTGAACTGAAAATTTGTTTTTCATGCTTTTTGAAAACAGCCTTCATGAGATAAAACAATGTTTTAAGTCTTTTTAGTTTCAGTTCTTCTTCTATTGTCTTTGTATTGATCCATGTGTTTGAAATAAATGTGAAGAAGGTGAAGAAAAGCACACATGTGAGACAGGAGGAGAGGTGAAGGAGGGCAAAGAAAGAAAAGAGAGGGCAGCAGGAGGAGGAGGAAAACATTCCTCTGGAGCACCTCCACTCTGGGGAAGCCTCCAGAAATAACTGAACTAGAAGACACCCCCACCTCCCAGTAAACACCGCCTGCATCCACCAGTACAGACTGGGCCCAGAGCTCACCGTCAGAACACCTCAGCTGCAGCAGATCGCACACACATATGCAGAACATGAACAACGAGGGCAGCGAGGTTTGGAGGGGAACATAATTGCTTTCTCTTGTAGCGCAGGCTCAGGAGTGCTTTTTGACTGAAGACACCAATTTCACGCTAAGGCATTATTTAGCTTGATACAAACTTGATTAGGCTTTAAGGGAGGTGAGACAGAGAGAGAGAAAGGGACCGTCGGAGAGGAAAAAAGGGAAATAAACAGCTTTGTGTCGCTGGCGGACAGATTAACTCGCTCGTCATGCTCCTTCTGGGAGAAACGAGGAAAATATACACACAGCACAGCGAGTGTGCGCTCGGAGCGTGCCTCGTTGTTTGCTTTATTATTCTCCACCAGTCTTATAATCAAATATGCTGCCATACTTTCTATTTTTAAATTGTTTTTTTTTTTAAAAGAAACACTCAAACTGTTTCAGCTTGTTTGTGAGCTTTCTCTTAGGAAAACAATATCTTATCAATATTTTGTCATAAAATGAAGATAAACCTTAAAATCCTTCAGTGGAGACTGGTTGTTGCTCAGTCACAGATAATGAAGGAGAAAGAGACTAAAAGCCTTTTCACACAGCTTATAATTTTTTAATCCTTCCCTGCAGGCATTGAAGCACGAGCACCAACCAAGTTTAGTTAAACTCGCTTGTTCTCCATGTTGATGTCTACAATTAAAGAACAGAGAGATTATGCATGTATTTAGCAGTAGCTGGGCTTCCATTAGAAGTAAAATTGCGCAATTTGACATTTCAAAAGTAAATTTGCTTAATGGAAACACGTCAATTTTGAAAAATTCTTGTTTTCAATAAAAGGTTTTGCCACTAGGATGAGGAGGTCCTTTGGTTTATCAAAATTAATGTATTTTGCAAAACTACGATGGAAACATTTCCACACGTTACAAGTCACATGATCGACAACCGGATGTTACTACTGGTGGAAAAGACGAAGAAGTCAACAGGAAGTGGTAGGAGGACGACAGCGCAGCATCTTTTTTACCAACTTATGTCGTGAACAAACTTATTCCTGTGTGATTTCTTGTTTAATAAAAAAACTCCAATTGCAAAATCGTGTTTTTTTTACTTTAGCAGAACATCGACAATTTTTTCCACACTTTTGTAATGGAAACACAGCTACTGTTATGCTGCAGACAACTTTTTTTAAAAAAACCGTTTCAAGCAAATAGCCAAAAATATGGAGAGGATATAGCAAATGAGAAATTTGTTTTATGATGAGTAGTATCCAAAAAGTCAGTTTTCAAATCATGGTTTCATTCATTAAACGTTAAAATCCAATTCGACTTGATCATGTGTGAAAAGTAATTTCTTCTAAACACAATAACTGGTTGAACCGCAGTAGAGAACAACAGCTGCCATCAAGCAATAAACAAAAACAAGTGTACTTCGCTACAATGCTAAAGCTATGTTCAAAATAAACAGGAAATAAATTATTTCGTAGCAGCTGAAAACTTTTACCATAACTTTTGAGAAGAAATACATTCTTTTCTTAGTTTTCTTAAAGTTTAGCTGGGTTGTTTCTGAGTTTCCACAGGGGTTCAAGATCCTCATTTCACCCCATTTTCCACTCTGATGCCTTCGAGTTCAGCAGACAGAACAAGTTTAGTTTTGAACCTGCATAATGTCCACAGATACTGAGTCCTGCATCAAAACCCCACCACACAGTCTGTTGTTCTTCTCCACAGTCTCCTCTTTTGATTTAGTCTCAGATGGTGTGAACTTTTCATGAGAGCAGAGAACACACTTCCTCTGCTGATATAAACCAACTCTAAGTTTTCTGAAGATAACAATTAGTCTCCCAACCTGAGCAAATCTTCACTGTAGGCCTGCAGCAACCATGATTTTCATTTATACCCAGAAGTTGGATGTTTGTTAACTTCTAAATCCAACATGGCTGCTGTATGTATAAAAGGCTTCCTCAGTTACAGACTTATTGTTCTTCAGTTCTGTGGATAAAACTGTAAGCTTCGAAGGCAAATTAATTTTTAGTGCTAAAAAGAAGAAAAGCCAATTGTTAATAGTTAACCTGGAAATCCCACACCTGAGACGATTTTATCCTGAAAACTTGAAAGCTTTTAGTGACGTCATTCCCAGATGTGAGTTGTGAGCATTTTTCAACATTTTTAACCACGAACTACAACAAATTTAATTGTTTTCTAAGTGAAACAGAGACTATGTTTACACAGCGGGCAAATGCAATCTATATGCAACATTTTTAACAGCCCAATTTCAATAATTTCACCCAAAAAATTCAATTTGTGCCACTTTTATATGTGACACTAAATAAATATATATCCAACAGTTTTCAAAACGTCTGCAATCAGAACAATCATGTTGTGTTTTGTCCAACTTTTAGATTACTGGACAATAATGTAAAAGAAGTGCGTCTTAATTCTAAACCAGAAGAAGCCAAAAACGATAAATCTGGACGTAGAAAATGGCTGAAGCAGCAGATTTATATCTAAAGGCCCTGAACCCATTCTCTGTGATAGTAATTTCTCCAAATTGCACGAGAAATCTGTGATGAATCTCATCCAAGTTGAGTTTGCATCATGCTTCAGTAAGATAATCGTCTCTTTTTCCTCTTAATCTTCCCACTGCTTTTTTCAGTGATACTAATCATTTGTCAGCATGAGAAATCATGTAGGTCAAGACAGAAAACCTGATGCTCAATCATTCAAAGTCAAACTATCTGAAAACTATATTCTTTACGTATATCTGTAAACTCAAAAGGTAATTTTGATCATTTCTTTCTGCAGATTTAAGCTAATTTATTAATAAGCTGTTGGCTGCTGTAGACCAGACTGGTAACAAAACTTTCCATAAATAAAAAAACAAACGATGACCCGCATTTTTGCAGAATTTCCACTTCTAAATTTTTTCCTGAAGCAAACTACTCCGGTTTTAGCATTACCTCCTAATCACATCTGAAATGATCTTCTGTAAATTCATTCGGTTTTAATATGCATGCTAAAAAATTACTTTATAAACAAGTTTGGGAAAATAGCTTTGATTAACAGTTTTTTCAACAAATAAGAAAAAATCTGCAGTGAATAAGTAACTTTTCAAAAAGGTTTGCATGTTGCTGCCATCAGGAGTAACTAAGTTACTGTAATGTGAAGATGTACCTTAATTGAGTATTTATTTCTAACTAGTCCAGATTTTGTTTTTCAGAAAGAGAAGTATTTTTTCACAATTTTGTTCGTGTCTCCATTTGTTTAAAGATGGTTTAAGTAGTTAAAAGTCAAATTAGATACAAGACGAACAAGAATTCCCTAAGAATGTGAAGGAACTCTCAATTTGTTCCTTAGATTTTTATTTATGAACCAAAGTTTCTACATTTCTTTCAGACTTAAGCAAAGGAGGAATTTAGAAAATAGAAAACTTAATTTACAGACACACGTCAGGTCTTATTTTTCACCGAAACAGTTTCTGCAACATCTTTTTCAGCCAGGAGCCTCTCTGCCTCTCGCTGTTTTACTCTTTCTTTTCTCCTGCTGCAACTCGCTCCATTGTAGGCCTCTCAGCTGGACGCCGTTGCCTTTTGACTGGGAGGTGAATGGAAAGGAGTTAGAAAAACCAACTGAAGACTCCAGTGCTGAAAGGAAACATCGGTGGGTCTATAGCGGGGCGCTCTCTACAAAGAGCTGGGAGAGCGCTCGATAAAAAGCAGAAACACAACAGAAGCAGCTTGTTCTGCAGAAGACTCCCCGCTCAGAGGACAATGAACATTAGTCTGGGTCCCAGCCCGGGTTCTGGGCGTTTTGGGGACTGTGTGGATGCTTCAAAATGTATATGTATGAACTAAGCAAATGTTGAAGTGGCAAGACTGGAAACAAAAATGTAAAATGTTGGAATCGCTTTGGGTTGTGAACTTAAAAACTGGTGGCAAATGTTAAAAGTTATCTCAGCTCCTCACCCAGCCTGAACTGTCTGACATGTTTTAACATTTCAGTCATTACTCTGGCTGTAGATGATTACAGGTTTAGGCCAGGAACCATTTATTTGTAGTCATTTCTTGACCAAACGAGCATTTTTTCTTACTAACGTTGAAAGAAACATGAGGTCCTTTCCTTGTGTTTTTTGTCTTTTGTTAACCTTTCCTGCTCAGTCTTCTGGCCGTGGTCGGAGGACACAGGGCAGTTCTTCCTCCAGGGCTGAAGTGAAGTCTACTTCGGGGTTAACTCCTTCATACGCCTTGAACATGAACCACACGGTGGCTGGAAGTTAACTTTTAATAGCGCCAGCTTACAGTTGAAAGTTAACAGACGTTTTTCCTTTAGCCACTGCTCCGGTCGTCGGCTACGCTCACCCCCCACACATACTGTCTCCTCTTCGCTCCCCCAGCATCCCGGTTCTTCTTGTTTACAGCACGCAGCGCCCCCCTTCGGACCGGAGGACGGTTGCCACACATCTCGCTCACCTACACTCAACATACACACCACTTACTGAGCTATCATCACATACAGTGGAGGAACTTTCCGCAACACTTTGGTAAAAAAAAAAAATCTTAGCGGTTGTAGGATTTCTCTCTTGTCTTTGGTAAAAGACCACAAGTCATTTCTCCTGCTAGCATTAGACTCGTGTTTGTTTTGGTTGTATTTACCCAGAATGCCCTGGGTTGAGGTCCGCCTCCTGCTTTTGGAGTGGTCTCCATTCCGCTTCCCATTCACATACACATTCAAACCGCACCAGAGTTCACTTCAACCGAACTGACATTAAGGTTTGTAGGCAGACCAGAGTTCAATGTATTTGTCCAGATCAGAGTATTATGTATTCACACTTCCCCACACAAATCGGACTAAATTAAAGCGGACTAAACATGGCTGGTGTGAAAGCACCCTAAGAAACGCAAATTCCCTTTTCCCAAAAGTCCTCCTTTCATCAACATCAGTGTGTGGCGCAGAGAGAGGAAGGGGAGTGCAGTAAATTCATTATGCATCAGCCAGGTGTGCAAAGGGGAACTGCTAATTGCCCCTCCACTAATGTTTAATGTACAGAATATGTTGGGGTGGGAGAGGAGAGGAAGGCTTAAATAACTAAGAAGTGTTAGAGAAATGGTGCAAATCTGTCCAAAATCCCAAAAATTCAAAGACAGCTACAGATATTTACAAAATCACCGTTCTAAACGTGAAGAATTTACATCTTTGAGACTAAAATAAAATAAAATATTGCCTTTATGCACCACAATAACATCTTACACACTTAAAGACACCGTTTCTGTTTGTTTCAGTGTGTGTTTGTTTCCAGGCCGTTGGGGACAGGGATGGTGTTCAGGTTCAGTGAGTTTGCAGCTGATAGACAAGACTAGCTAAGCCGCTACCGTGGCATTGGCCTGGTCTGCTGGTCCCACGCACATGCAGCCGCCCGACCGCACCAGGCCGGCTGCTGATAAGGAGATGTGCTGGCATGATGCACACCTCACTGAGGAGCAAACCAGATCAAACTGGTACCACATTTTCTCATCCAATATTTCAAACATCTAGTTTACGTCACCCCTTAAATCTAATTATTTGGTAGAAATATAAAACGACTTCATAATTTATTTGAAAATTGTCATCTACAGCAACCATGAGCAATCATCACCGAAGTCTGAGAGGGTGCAGACATTAGAGGTCAGTTTAAAACTGACGCTAAAATTTGCAGTTGCGCACACAGAGAAAAGTCAGATTCCCTCTGGAGAAACTTTTATCATCAGATGAAAATATGTTAGACGGATTCTCTAAGTCGTTTAAATGTAAAAACACCGAACAAACTGCTGAGCATAGTGGAGGCAGCATGTTGCTATGGAGTAGAGGTAAATTGCACTGAGTTAATGGGAATAATGAAGGAGCAAAACTAACTGGAAATTGTTCTCAAATTGACAGATAAATGATTTTAACTAGTTTGGTCTTTTAACATGACGATGATCAAAAACACGTTTCAGAACAGCTAAACAACAACAACTAGCTAAACAGGCTAGCATTAAGTTTCCAGGGCCTAACAAAAGACCTAACAGGGGCTGTATTACATATTCTTTAAGTCACATAGTGACATTTTACAGCACTATCAAGTACCTTCAGTTGTAAAAAAGAAAAAAAGAAAAAAAAAGCTGTACATATAAAATATGCCTTAAAAGAAACTAACTTTGAAATTGGGCCTCTGTCTCTTTAAAAACTTCTGCTCTTCCTGAAACTCCACCTGCAGAAAGTCATCACAACATGGCTTCTCTATTAACCCGATAACAACGTTTTAACCAGCGTTTCACTGAGATGTAGCTCCTATAATGAGCTCAGCAGGTGTTTGCTAATTGCTGCTGGCTAGTCTGAAGGAGCCGATTGGTAGAGCCATGGAGAAGGGCTGTTCTGTGAGGTGGGAGCTTGGGAACAGCACCTCTGAGGAGGAGGAGCTGTGTCCCTGAAGGCGGAGCTAGGTCTACCCAGGCGTTTGCTCAGGTGAATGGTTGCCATGGAGATTAAAGGATTTCTCAAACATGCAAGAGAGAATCAAAGCAACACTCCTGGTTTGTTTTAGAAAAAGGGATAACATTAAAACATGAGGTAACGCCCAAAAAAGTAATTTTACATGATACTTCCCCTTTAAAGATTTGGAAACCATGCTTTAAATGAGCTGCACCAATTCTGCAAAGAACAGTAATCAGAAACCCAGAAAAATGTGTGGTACAGGTACAACTTGCTACAGGAAATTAGGCAAAATATTCATGGGATACATGTACATATATCAGCCAATATTTCTACCCTGAAAAAGAGCAATTAAAATCAACCATTAAAAAAGCCACATGAATCATTTCTGACTGGAAGTGTAGCCTGATATCTGCTTACATCTCACTAGTCTTTGCTTTAAAAGGTATTATTATAAAGATGTTGTTTACACTGGTTTTTATTCCTGAATGATACCTGAAATCCTTTCTGGGTCAGCTAAAAGAAATTTAAGAGTGACTACTTTCAATATTCACACATTCACTTTGTTTTCTTCCCAGAGTGAAAGAAGGCCTAATCTATTTAGGTATGTGTTACTCTCTAAGCTTTCCATTGTGGAGTAATTTGGTTCTAATTGAGCGCAGATCCACATGAGTCCATTACATTCAATTCATGGTGCCGCTGGGCTCCACCAATCACCAATTACATTAGCTTGTTTTGTCCCGTTTATCAAAGAAAAATAGCAAAAACTCAAATCCACCTCCTGCTGAGGAGTCAATGGAATTTCTAACAAAGCTTTCAGAGAGCCATTTAATGGTTCAGCAAGCCTTAATGCAAAGCAACAACAGGCTTTTTATACAGGAGCGACGTGCAGCCGTCACAAACCTGTTCGAAAGCAGCGCTAACTGAACGGGATGTTTTAAAAAAGGACACACAAAGCAAAACGCAGCCTTTACAGTGCTGTTAAAAGTCATGCGCACCTGCGAAACACTGCAGCCTTCATGTAATCAAAACCACATGTTGGAGGTTAGAGTTTTATGAGAGCGGGTCGCCCTGTGAAAGAGTCCGCGCTCTGCCAAAGGGTGACATTAAAGACCCGCTGATGGCAAAGCCAGATGGAAGGAGGAAGACAGACAGACAGCAGATCTGTGCTGAACACACCATCTTTGTGTGACATAATCCTCAGCCTGTATAGTAAAACACAAGAACCGTGAAACGTCTTTCCAAATTAAACTTACTCTCAGTGCTGGTTAAACGCTATTCCTGAACTGGCTTCCAACTGAATGTCATTTCTAAATAACTTAATTTCAATATGACGTGTTGGTGTTGCAGTTATTTGGCACCTGAGCTGTTAACTGACAACAACACCAGGAAAAGAATAATTACCATATTAGGATGGGTTTATGCAGTCGAGCATAAGGTCTTCCACAATTTTCTTGAAACTGCTTTTCCACTTATTTCAGTACATTATCCATGTCATTCAAGACTCGGAGGGGCTAACGTTTTCACATGTTTTAAAGTTTTAGGTGTTTTATGTATGGGAGACAGAGATGACAATTTCCCTGACAAAGTTTCCTTTCTTTCCATTCATCGGTCATTGAAAAACATTCCTAAACTCCAGAGATGCACAAACACAAAACAGGAACGTAAGGAAAGGGGAAACTTTAAACTGTCTGACAGACAGAAAATTTCTCTTTCACATATTGCTTGAAACCTGTGGCCTGCTTAATAATGTGGAACATCCTTCTTAAGTAGATTTCCTTTAATTGCGCTCACCAGACAAACTAATCAACCAGCTCTCTGAAATTAATTATAGTGATTTAAAGAGCCCTGACACACAATACCACCTATAAATTTAATAGCACAACAAAAAATCTAATTTTATGAGACTTAAATCCAATTTGGATAATAATTTGGAACATGGTGTAAAACAAAAACCTTGACTTGCCCCAGTATTGATCTGTAAATGTGTACATTTAGACTTTTTCTTAACTACTGACTATTCTGTCCAATACTTGACTATAATTCATTCTCTGTTAAAATACAAAGCAAACAAAGTGAAAGACAAAGGATCCCGATGATGTAACTCTGCTGAGAATCTATGTTTACACTAATGGGTAAAACCCTGACCCTGTTTGCATGTAAGCATGGAGCAGAAAGAGCGGAGAGCAGGAGAAGTAGGAAGGAGGAGACGGAGTGATGTCATTATCCCAGATCCCTCCAGCAGCAAATCCAACCTCCACAGAAATCATTTGGCTCCAAACAAACAGTGGAAAACAAAGCAAAGAACAGCTAAAAAGTGAGCGCCCGCTCCGGTCTTCCCACTCTCCTCCATCTCCCTGTCACATGCGCTCAGCTCCCGTTTAATGTCCTGCAAATGAAGCGGATTTATTAATGTGTAATTAAGTAATAATCATCACTACATAATGCATGAGAGACTCCAGGGGCTGAGGGCTGAGAGGGAGAGAGAGAGAGAGATAGCAGACGCAGAATGAGATTTCTGCCTTCCTCGCTTCACTAAAGACACACATTAAAAACGGATTAATCCACTGAAATAATATTTAGATAAGAGGGAAGCGGAGCTTGCTTTCATTTCTTCCTCAGGCTCATCCCTGCTTTCTTTTTAACCCAGGAGCTCCATCATCGCACCATTAGTCCATGTTCAATTAACAGACAGCAATTAGTCAGGTCCCGTCCCTGCTAACAGGGTCTAATCGCTGCAGAGGCTCGACCGTTCCACCAAATCCGTCAAACAAACCTGAGGACCGCTGCTCATCAGGACATTTCCAAACATCTGACCGCATTTCTTCACGCTACAATTCTGTGAAATAGACAATCCTTACTATCCTTATTAAACAAGACTTTTTTTTATTACATTTGCAGTTTCTACAGACTGAGTGAAAGTTCTGACTGATGTAAAGCTTTCTGATAACTTGACCAACGTCTCATTCTCTCAGGCTTCCAAGGAAAATGTCAACTGATAAATACAGGAAGGCTTTACCACTCTAATCCTGCTATGGATTCCTTAGAGCAGCTGCTTATCACTTAATTCAAATAATAATAATATCCAGAGAAAACTGGACGGAGATATTAAAATATGCCTTTAAGTGCTCATGCATATTATTTTTATCTTTTTCAAAATATAGGGAAAATTTCTGTAAAGATGTGTTCATGTATTAAAGGAATGCTGCTTTATAAAAATATAACACATCAAATAAAACTCTGTCTCAATTTTTTGCTGAGAGAAAAACAATCTGTTCAGCTATTAAAAAAAACATAAGCAATATGTTGCAGAGAGTAAAGACGCGAGAAAATAACTGAAAAACAAAAATAAATGTAACTTCATAGTTTCAGAAGATAAACAGCCGAAGATTCAGAATAACATCTTAAACACTTCAACCTCTTCTTTACAGAAACTGAACCAACTTTAGCTTTCTACCTAGAAATATAGATAAGATACGAATCATAATCTGACACGGTGATCAAAGAGTGAGACTAATTTGTCTGATGGAAAAGAATATACCAAGGTTCGGCCTGCACAACATTAAATCATAATAATCGTGGCAATATCTATATTTACAATCCTAAAGGTCTACTTTGAAACAAAATGAATCAGATTATTAGCATCTGCATGACTGTATTATATTGGATCAATTGCACGGACGTTTACTGTCCTTCATTACACCAAACAGACTTTTCAGGAGACAACACCAGTTTTTCATCAGATCAAAATCTTCAAGGTTCCTTGATGAGGTGGTCGGTTTAAGATTATCTTCATTTATTCTTCAAACTTTAGCCCCAATCCATATTAAAAAACTAACTGGATCAAAGTGCATGCTGCTGGTTGATGCATTTAACAACTGAAAATGGAGGAAGTTCCAAGCTTTTATGCATTTAATGAGCAGAGAAGAAAGCTCACTTTTAAAAAAAATTCACTGATATATTTAAAGTTCTTTGCATTTATCCTCTGATTTGCAATATATTTGACTAAAAGACATTTATTAGGATTAGAAATGCACTGATCAGCCATTTTTTGGCCAATACCGAGCCCTGATCAACCGATTCTGATTTTGACCAATTACGAAACATTCTGAAAAAACGAGCTTCAAGTTTATGACAGAGGTGTTGGTTTGTAATTAAAGAACAAATTAAAGATTTTACAAAAACTTTTATGCATCAAAACATGTTGCAAACATTTTGAAGATTTTTTATCAAACTCAAAAGTGCAACAAAGTACCTGCTGTCAGCTGACAAGAATATACATCACAAACAGTGCTGCATTTAATGAATAGGGGGAAAATACATTTAAAGACTTTAGTACTCAATCTAACAATGCAGGGGGAAATTGGTTGATTCCAGATTCTGAGAATTTACTTTTATATTTCATGCTAAAATAAAAAAAGAAAGAGTGACAAGTTAAAGTTCAACAATTATAAATGCGTGTATTATCACGCCGCTTTTGATTCACTATTTGCAAGCTATTTGTAACGTAAAATGTTGCAATTAATGCACAAACTACCCAAGGCAAATTATATTATTTGATATAATATAGAGAAGCACTTTGGAAAGAGGAGTTTGGTGGGATGAATCTCATTAAGACCAACGTATGTAGACAGCTTTTCTTTGCAGCTTTAATGAAGGATGACAGAAACCTGACAATATTTCTGCTATCTAACCTCAGACTGGTGAGTGAAAGATCCGTTTCTGATCGGGTCGCTGTGATCCGGTCCGGACCTGCAGCAGCAGCAGAGACGGCCGAGTTGGGATTCTGCTGCTGATGCTAAGCCGGTCAGAGTCGGGTGAGCAGGTGAAAGACAGAAGAACATGAAAACACAGATAATCCCTCGGTGATGCCCACCTCACCTGCTGCACCCCTCCTACCTTTTACCCCTCACCCCCTCCCTACTTTCCTCCTCCATCTCTCTCCCCCTAAACCCCCCCAACGCCCCAACGCCAGGTCGTGCCAAACTGTCAGAGGGGCAAGGTGCGGACGGGAGATAGCAAACACACACAGGAGTACACACAACACATGGTGCTTAAGGCAAGACAACAAGGGCTGTATTTGCAGAAAACACACAGATAGAGAGAGAAACAGACAGAAAGAGGAAGAGAGAGAAAGAGAGAGAGTGTGAGTGTGTGTGGTGGTCGTCTGCATCGGCTTTGCCTCGCTTCGCTCCGCTCGACTGCTTCACTGAAGCTAAGCTCCGGTTATCCAGGCTGCTGAGACCTGCCGGCCTCAACGAGATCCCACTTCCAAAAACATGAGCACAAACACACACACACCCACACACACACACACACACACACACACACAAGCCGACACACACACATGCACGCCCGCACACACACATGCACACACGGATCCACTGATCTGGACGGGATGCAACAACCATCTTCATCCCATCTCTCACATTCCGATCAGAGAGAAAAACAGGATTGTAGATTCTCATGTTCTCCAGATCTAAACGTGACATTATTTAATGCAATTTTGAGTAATTCTGTTATTTTACAGTATTGATTTTTGTTTAGTCTTTATTGGAGACTCTTCAGTCCAGCTGTACATAAAGTTTCAATAAATCCACCGCGATTTCCTTACTTTTGAGAGATCTACGATTGGCCAATACTAACAGTTGAACCCGATCTTATCCACCTCAGCATTGAGGCATTTGACTGACAGACCCGCACCAGGTCACGTCTGCATGTTTGCAGTTAACAATAATTGCCCCACTGTTGCCCACTCAGCAACGTTCTTTCTCTATTTAGCGACATTTCAGAATAAAAAGAAAAAAAATCTGCATCGGCCAAAATCAGAATCAGCAGGTCAGGTTTTTTAAAAGGTGCAATCGGTGCACACACAGTTAAAATATAGAAACACTAGCTGCGTTTTCATTATAAACTTTGTTGATATTCTGCTAGTGTAGAAAAGAAAACACAATTTGACAATTGTGTTGTTTCCATTAACTAAGAAATGCAATTAAAATCACATGTGAAAAAGTTTGTTCACGTGATAAGTCATTAAGCCATCATCCTCTCACCACTTCCTGTCGTCTTCTTCACCATTTTCCCTTTAATTTTGTGACTCGTGTTTCCATTGCAGCTTTGTGAAATAAACTAATACACCAGTACAAAAGCTTTTTATAAAAACACTTGAATTTTTTTAATCTTAAGCAAATTTATTTTTGTAAATCCAAGTCGTGCAACTATGTAGTCGATGGAAACGCAGCTACTGTTGAAGGATGTGGACGATGTGATACATTTTAAACCAGAAACAGATCCATGCAGGAATCGACACAAAATGAACCAGAGTTTGCCCAGGATTCCTGTGGAAAGCGAGAGCTGTCACTGCCGATCACATCCTCCTCCCTACGAGAGCTAAAAAGCAACAGTTTTAAACCGTTTTCCTGCACACGCAACCCGCAGTAGAAAGACATAAAAACCACAAACCCATCCCCGAGGGAGCGCATTAACACGTTCCGTCAGAGATTCCTGCACAGCACATGCAGCCTCCCCTCTAATGTGGACTGAATAAAAAGCGTCCCGCCTAAAAGCAAAGGCTAAAACCCACCAAACATTCCCCCAAAAATATCCAACAATCCTGATTTATAATTAATACCAGGAAGGTTTCATGGGCACAGGAGGAAAAAAGCAAAGGAAAAGCGTGGATGGCTCTAGGAAATAGAGGAAAAGGGGGGAGGTGGGTTGGTGACCACATGGTCGGACAGTCCCGCTGCCCATCTGGGTCCCATAAAGGAAACAGGGAGGCCAAGGACACCACATGCCCCCCCTCCACCCCGCCCCTGCGTGATGCCCACTCAGCCATGCACTGCAATGAACGCCACTTCATGACGATGGCGGAAAAACTCACGCCTCGTTTAGCAGCAAATAAAACTTATTTTTCAAACAGAAACAATCAATTTGATCGATGTTTAGATAGTAAATATGCGAGTAAATAGCAGTTATTAGACTTAAATAAGACAGAAAACCTTCAAACCGCTAAAATATGCGCTTTTCCATATTCTAATAGCCTCTTTACTGTAGTACATTTTTAAGAGTAAATTAAAAATTGGGATTTCTACTCTAATTTGCTTTATTCAGTGAACCACAACAAGTTGGTGTAAAAATAATAATAATAATTAAAAAAAAACAGCCCACGCTGTCAGAACAATGATCCACCCGTGTCAGCTAATTAAAAACCAATTTCCACTCAGTCAGGTATACAGGACTTGCTTCTTTTTTATTTTCCACAATCTGACTCAGTAAACTTCAGGTCTTAAGCCAAGCAGCTGTAGAGCTTCACACAGCCTGCTTACAGCCCTTTGGGGGGAAATCAACTTAAATTAAATTAAGAGTCAACGCTGCAGCGGCACAAACTCCGGTTCCGCTCCCAAACCAGCACTTTTCTTACCTTTAACAGAGCGCGGCTTGGCCTGTTTCCGCCTGGACATCTCCGCTTTGCGCTCTGAAACCTGGATTTTCTCTAACTGCTCTCGTTCCGCTCCTGGTTTCAGCTTCCCATGCAGGCGGCGGAGCAGCCGGGCTGTCCTTTCCTCTTCCTCCCTCTTCTTCTTCTTCTTCTCCTTCTTCTTCACCTCCACCACCTCTTCGCTGCTTCTTCGCCTGTTGCAATGCGGCAGCTTCGGTCACTGCCGTCAGTCCGGCCACGACGCACTGGGAACTGGAGCCAGGCAGCTGCCGCAGCTGCTGCGTTTTGTGGGAGAAGCGGACACAACTTCCTCGCTCGCCGCGACTCCGACAACCTTGATTTTGTTTCGTCTCCTCGCCGCGCCGCCGCTGCCGCACGCGTTCCGCTTTCTCCGACCTCTTCCAGCGCTCGCGGACGGACCTGTGCGCGAGCTGCCACCCACGCGCGCGTCCAAAAAAAAAAAAAAAGAAAAGAAAAAAACACCAACCAACACCTGGACAGGACCTCCACGCGCTGCGATAGAGAGAAGTGACAGCCAGCACCTCGTACGGATTGTTGTTTTTGTTTTTTTGGGTATTTTTTCTAATATTTTCTATCGATTGAAGCGCGACTTCTTCCTCCTCTCCTCTTCCTCTCAGCTTCTTTAGTTTAGTGTCACTGTTTCAGGCTGTTCTGGTTCTCTTCCCCCCACCCCTCCAGGAGCCGAACCGGCCAGAACCGTCCGTTATTTCTACTCTAGGTGTTGTGGATCTGGTGGCATGGACAGTGCGCTGCTTCCCCCTGCCTCTCCACCCCGAGGGGAAAGCTGCTTTTACAAGCCGTTCAGTTTGTTAATATTTCCTAATAAACGGCAGGCTGATGTTTGGAGCGGTCTAACCCTGCGCTAGCCTCTGTCTCCCTGCTTTTTCTTTGTCCTGACTCTGGCTACCAGCCTCCCTCCTCCTCCTCTGCCTGCCTCTGCTGGCGGGGCTGCGGCGCAGACACACATAATAAAGCCAAGGCAGGCAGTGCTTGGCTGGAAATGTAGCCGCGTCCCAGCAGGGGGATGTGAGAGAAGGGTCCCGGCGGGGGAGCGCTCTGATCCCGCAGGGAGCAGCTCGGCACAGCCCGGGTTGGCTGAGGCAGAGAGGCAGGAGAGAGAGAGGGAGAGAGCAAGAGAGACAAGATGGGCAGAGGGAGGGAGAGACGGGATAAAGGGGAGGAGAGTTGTGCAACAGCGGCGAGCTGTGGCCAAATGGCGCAACTGCAACCTGGAATTGGACTCAACAGAGCAGGGGTGACAAACTCATTTTCATTTTTGGCCAGAGTTGGGTAGTAACTAGTTACATTTACCTGAGTAGCTTTCCAAAATTACTTTTAGGAGTATTTTTACTACGCTGTAGTTATTTTTACTTGAGTCATTTTATTACGAAGTATTGCTACTCTTAATTTGACTGAAAGTTCTGGATTCTGTACTCAGTGAATGAAAAACAAACATGTTTTAACCAAAAATTCACCTGACACAGACCTGCAGTTTTGGTTAAAGTTTTATAAGTTTTTTATTGGAAGAAACTGATTTGGAAACATTTCCTTTTGCCTGATTTTGTTATTTTTTATTACTTATTTGAATTATTGTCATTTTCACCCTTAAAATACCAAACTTTCCACTTTATATTTTAGTCCATTTGATGATGCCATTTTAAATATTAAATTAATGATAATTTGATCTGTTACGCAGTATTTGAGTAGACTTTTTTTTTTTTTTTTACCAAATACTGTTTTACTCTTTACTTGAGTCATTTTTTGGAGTGCTACTCTTTACTTGAGTAAAAATATGTTGAAGTAGTGCTACTCTTACTTGAGTACAACTTTTGGGTTTTCTGTCCACCTTTGGACTCAACAGTACAGGGGTGTCAAAACCATTTTCCTTTTTGGCCAGAGTTGGGTAGTAACTAGTTACATTTACTTGCATAAACTAGAAATTTCTGAGCTCCAAAAGTCAAAAATATGGGAGAAAAAGATTAATGTCAGAAATGTTCTGCAAAATCAGAGAGAAGAAATTTCTGGAGTTTCAGAAGTTGGCAATTCTTGACTTTCTGAGCTTTGAATTTTATATAAATATTAATATTAAAGTTTCAGACTTTTTTCTAACACAAATTTGACTTTTGAAACTCTGAAATTTCCAGGCTATTTTCAAACAAATTTCTGAGGTTAAATTAAAAAACAAAATAGTTTATTCTTATACATTCTTGACTTCTGGAGCTCAGAAATTTCCTTTTTAAATTTCTGAAATCAATCTAGAAATGTCTGTATTTTTCAGATAACAGAGAACAGAATTAGACTGAATAGATCTGTGCTTATGGATCGGGCACATTGGACAGATTGGACAGACCAGTGGATGGACGCATGAGATTTAAAACTTATCATAGTGGCAGTAACATGTGTTTTCCAGCTACATAGTTACTTGATTGTGCTATAAAATGGTGTTATGTTATCTTCAGTGGTTATGAAAAGCTATGGAGATCCAACATACCTTAAAATAACTTTTACTTTGTAATTTAACATCTTGAAATTGCGCCTCTGTCTCTTTAAGAGCTGCTGTTCTTTCTGAAACTCTGCCATCAGGAAGTCATCACACCATTGCTCCTCTATTTACTATTTAACAACATTTTTACCAGCATTTCACTGAGAAGTAGCTCCTACAATCAGCTCAGCATTTGTACAGTTCCACCAAGTGTTTGCTAATTGCTGCAGGCTAGTCTGAAGGAGCAGAGATGGAAACCGCTACTCCAAGTAGGAGCTGTGCCTTGAAGGTGGAGCTAGGTCCAACCAGGTGTTTTGTAGCTGAATGGTTTGAGCAATCTTAAAGGATTACTCAAACATGCATGAAAGAATCAAGAAAATATTCCAAGTATGTTTTTGATGAGATAACATTAACATTATAACATTATGTAAAACTAAAAAAAAAGTTGATTTTACATTCTTTTAACCTTCCTGTTCTGTTCTTTCTCTGGACCACATTGACTTACAATCTGGCAGTGAGCGCAGACAAGCATGGCCCTTTGTGCGAAGGGGACGTTACTCCTAGGTTTAAAATCTGGTGACATTTTCCTTAAAATGCGCCTCTCTGCGTCCTCCGCTGGCCTTTAGGAGTCCTGCGCCCCTTCGGAGAGCTGCTTTCACGGCGAACAGAAAGCATCTGACTCACTGTACACACATAATTCAATTAGCCACACATGTGTGTGCATTTATGTCTACATGGTTGTGTGTGGCTGTGTCTCCTTTGAAGCTCCTTTATTCCCAGTAAAGCAAAGAGGGGACACGTCTGTGGACAATATAAAGCAAACAAAGAGGGAGAAATGAAAATCACTGGGTGCTTTGTTCTCGTCTCTCTGCTCCAACCGAGCGCTCTCTGACCGCAGCTGAGCTTTTCCATGTTCCCTGACTAACCCTCTCCCAGCTCTCGCTCTGGTTGTCATGGATAGCCCAGCAACGTGGAGCTCCCAGTGCTGACCAGCGGGGCCGCAGATTGAGCCTCCCTGCCCCCCTACCACACCCTGTCCGCCCCGCGGAGAGGCAGAGAAGCCTTTAAGATCGGCCCCCCGCTGGAGCTGCTAGAGGCGGGAGGAGGAGGAAGATGGACTTCTTTTCTCTCTCCATCCCGTCAATTGTCTCACTCACAAACCTTCACCCTTCCCTCCAAAATGAAAAGAGCAAGAGGTGGGTAAAGTGACCAAAAATGTACCCAACTAAAGCTGCGTTCACACTGCAGCCTGAAGTGACCCAAATCTGATATGCGACCTGTATCTCATCTTTTCATGACAGTCTGAACAACACAGATTGCATTTTTTTTGAGTGCGACCCACTCTGCTTGGATATGTGTTCATAAATCCGATACGTATCCAAACTTTTCAAATGTGTCCTGAATCTGAACAGCCAGGTTGCATTCATCCCATAGACTTGAATGTCATTAATACTCGATAAACGTCACTATTCTGCGTCCTGAAAGAAGAAAAGCAGCAACCATGGCGGACAATGTTGATAAAGTTGTTAATGTGCTGACTCCGGGCGGACATCAACTTTAAAGTCCTAAGATACGCTCCACCTTTAGCATCCATGTTTACTTCTGCAAACACTGAGCACGCTCTCTGTGTGTGACACTATTGCGACCTCTATTGTGCATGCGCACTGGACCAGTAGCATATATTTGGAAGTGTGAACAAACACGGCAAAAAACCAGATTTGACAAAAAATCGGAATTGGGTCTCTGTAGGCTGCAGTGTGAATATATGTTCCTAAATCCGATACATATCCAATCTTTTCAAATGTGACCTGAACATCACTGATACTCGCCCACAAACATCACTGTTCTGTGCCCTGCCTACCAACATGGCGGTTCAGTGGCGCAGATCATTTCAGGTTCAGACTTGTGGGAATTCAATTCAAAGCAACTATATTAAAATTAAATGTTGTTGTGACTCATTAACTCAAATCCTTCATAGAGTTATTATGGATGGTGATGACTGCAGGAAAGATGTTTTGCAGCAGTCTGTATTGCTGTGAATTTGAAGAAGCCTCTGACTGAAGACAGTCTGTTTTCCTGTGTATTGAGTAACTGATCAAAATTATCATTTAATATTCAGAAATTCCATCATCAGATGGACCAAAATTTAAAGTTGTGTGGAAATTTTGATAGTTTAAAGACCAAAATGAAAATAATTTATATAAATTATCATTCAAATTACAGAGCTCGCCTGGTGCCATAGGAGAAAAACCCCTGAACCTTTTATGATTAAGTTGGGTTAAATTTTTTCTCCCATCAGACAGACTCCATTAAAAAAACATAACAAAATCAGGGAAAATAAAAGTTTTTCCCAAAAATTTTTTTCAATATAAAACTTACAGACAGAATGAGATCCTGGTACAAGAAGTTGCCTCTTCTGCAGAAAGACTAAACTCCGGGAGTATTTGGTGTCACTGTAGAGAGGGAACCCCAGATATAAACTTAACTAAAACTGTGCAGGTTGACTGAGTCTGGTGAATTGTTTGGTTAAAATAAACTTGTTCTTCATTTGGTGAAGGTACTCACAGTGAGTCAAATATCCAGAAATGTTACTTGAGTATCGATACTTCATAATTAAATTACTCAAGTAAAGTAAAAAGTAAATTTTCAAAATGTTACTCAAATAAACTGTAACTGAGTAAATGTAACTAGTTACTATGCAACTCTGGTCATGCAAGACACCCAGGTGTGCATGTCTTTGTGTGTGTGTGTGTGTGTGTGTGTGTGTGTGTGTGTGTGTGTGTGTGTGTGTGTGTGCGTGTGTGCGTGCGTGCGTGCGTGCGTGCGTGTGTGAGGCTCCCCCTGTATGCTGCCAGTGGCATGGAGGGCCAAAAGCCCCCGCTCAGCGGTCGGTCCCCCCTCCACCTCCGGCGCCCCTCCCCGTTTATGCCTGTAAATACAAAGAGCGGGGGGAAAAAGCCCACATTACAAGCTCCTTAAGGGTCAAGGACAGGCCCCACTCTGAATGGCTTCTAAGGGCCTTATTGTTGAATCACATAGCCAGCGATTACACCCTCTGTCATCTCCACAAGGATTTGGCTTTTAATGCACACAACAAGAGAACATCAAGCAGCAGCTTCTGAATAAGTCCGCCAACAGACATGCAGCGGGAATTGATACAGACAGGACATCAATGGAATAAACCAGCAGCAGATGTAGCTTTATGGCTCCAAAATGGGGATTTGGCTCAAAGATTTCATACCTTAACAGCAGCGAGACGGAAAACAAGGAGCCGGAGGTGATTCCATGAAGATCTCACTGATCTTTCACCTTCACATTAAATAAAACCTGCTGCTGGCTGGACACTGGTTTATTCAGTGAGCTGCGGTTAAATTAAACTTTAAACCTGCATAACTTATTACATGAAGGCAACATTTACATAAATGTTTTTAGAATTTAATTAGTTTTCTAAATAGCTATGCACAAGAAACACATTCTACCACATCTTCAGAAACGTATCCAGGAAGATAATGATGTTCTCTTCTGGATTTGTATTGTGTTCAATTTCTCTGACAATTAAACAAAAATGTGCCATTAGGCTAATTTATTAAGACAATGTTTTAGGATGATTGAGTTACACAACTCTTAGACATTATGAATCGTTTTAAAAACTTAAAATAAACCACATATTACTGAGTATGGGATGGATGGATGGATGGATGGATGGATGGATGGATGGATGGATGGATGGATGGATGGAACAGTCATTGCTGATCTCTTCCCATCTTGGCGTTGTGTTTCGCTCCTCTCTGCTCCTGAGCTGCAAACTGCCTGAACTCCTGGTTAGTTAGTGAACCTCTGGCATAAGCAGGAAAGGTGCATTTACTTTCTCAGATGCAGGTTTTACCAACTAGGACAGAATCTGTTATGTTTTCACTTTTTAATGTCCTTTCAAAAGAAAGATAAGTTGTCAAAAATTAACATTATTCACTCCAATTTAGAGGTGAAAAGAAGTTAATTTTATGTATTTTTTAAAAATGACGATAATTCAAAAGAAAAGTACAAAGTACAACTTAATTAATGAATAATGTAAAGACTGATTTAAAATGAATTGAGGGGAAACTTTTAATAAATATTCAGCCTTCAGAAAATGGGAATTAGTTTTTTTAAACATCATCCTTCCATCCAGACTCAGGATTTTCGCAGCTCACCTGGCGTCAGCTGGACGACGACACAATGTGAGGTGAGAGCATCTGCAACAGGAATAAGACAGAGAGGCTGTGAGAGTGGAGTCAGGGTCAGAGAGCGCTGCGAGCCGTTTCCACGTCAGCCCGCTCTCTGTCTCCCAGCTATCAAAGCCTGGAGTTCCTGAGGTGAAGAGGCACTGAAAGTCTATTCTCCACTGCTGAACAAAGTGCTGCTGAACATGGCTCCTCTGCATTGTGCTGCTTCCCCACCTGCCACCTGCGAACACAGTTCATGTTATATTTATGTAGCCTAAAGCACACTCTCTCTCTCTCCGCCTGCCTTAATCCCTCTGCTGCCTCTTGTGTCGCTCTGCCTCTCCTCAAATCTCATTCTTTTACACTTTGTATTGCCTTCTTTTATTTGAAACAAGTTCATGTGTGACCGATTAAAATGCTAACATGAAGCTGCATCGTTTATCGGCTGTTAACAACAGAAAGAAGGTAGATTTCTGCAGATGCAATGCAGTCTCCTGCATTATTCCTAACTAGTTTGAATTTCAATTTAACACATGCCCTGGTGTGCATGCTGCACACATGCATGAATGAATGTATAAAAAAGCAAAACAATCTGATTATGTGTGCTCACTGCTGCTTGTGTGTTTGTCTCAGTGTAAGCTGCATTCGTCAACTGATCCAAAGGTGAGAAAGTGGGAGAGAGTTTAGCCTGCAGCCATATACCAATAAATATTCAGCGTGGAGACAGAGAAAAAAGATCAACATCATTTTAATGTTTGCTTTGAGGCTTTGCTCATTTCCAGCCTGACTCGCTTGCCAAGGATTTTTCAGAGGAAATAATGTGTTTCTGTGCAGAATGAATGCAGCAGAAGTTCTTGTTGTTGAGTTTGGAGTAATTTTAATCATCTTATTAGAAGATAAAACTTGACACATCTAAAGTCTCCGAAAGGTTCTTCATCCAGGTTCAAGGTCGTCCAAGCTTTTAAAGTTAGATTTTAAAGTAGCTTAGCATTAATTTTAAATTTTGAGTTTCTTTCGAAATGAGCTGCTTTAGGGCTCTGTCACTTTTATGCAAATCTGCTGCTGGCCACGCCCCCAAATCAACGTTTAATCTCGCGCTCTAAAATGGCGGGAAACAGATGTGCAACTATACAACCGTGTATCTTTGAAAAGCAGTGGTGGAGCCTCCTGCACAACCAACAAGAATGCAGTAAGTAGTTTCAGGATGGTAAGTCAATGTCAACAAAACACTCGTTTTTTTACAACACATACAGCGGTAAAACCAGCTAACCAGCTCCACTTGGGTCGCTAGCTGATTGTGACTTCAGAACTGGGAGGTTTTTGAAATGGCTCGTTTTCCAAAAACAAAAAAATCAATAACTTATTGGCAGAAAAAGCACTTGGACTGTTTAGAAACCCAAATGGAAGAACAAAAAAATGCAAAAACTATTATGCAACTATTTTGCATAATAGTTGCCCCTTAGTGGTAAAATGAAATATGAGTTATTTGTCTTTGTGGCCATTTTTATTGATAGCACATATAATAGGAAAGGTAAAATATGAATTCCTGGAGAGTGAAAAGCATCATTATGACCACCATGAGGCAGGCTTGCTCAGCCTGAGTTGGTCATAGCTTCACACACCTTTGTTCAATTTAACTGAAAGCTGTTATTACTGCTCTCTTTGTAAATTTCTTGGCTCAGCTGCAGGAAATAACATTTTCTTTGTGTTAGTTTTGAACAGGAAAGTGGGAAATCGTGTGTCTAAAAACCATGTGCACACACACAATGACACGTTTGTATTCCTGGGTGTGTGCCCCGTCTCTCAGGGTCGTGTGTGTCTGTGCCATGAGACGTTGTTAAAAAGAAACCGTGGCAATGTGACAGCCCTACAACGAAAACCAAATCTACTTTCCTTCGCTCCCTTTTCTTTCTTCGTTCTCTCGATTCTCATTGAGTGCGTAGCGCCGAACAATGCCGCACTTCCCCCGACACTGTCCCTCTGCAGGGAGCCTCCCCCTTTATCCTAATTTTCCTCCACCTAAAGCAGAAAAGAGCTCCGTTAAAGAGCGTCATTATTGCCAGGCCATTTTTTTTTGTTTCCATACTCTCTGAAGAAAGAGGAAGTGTTATCTGTGGCGGACAAACTTAACCCAATTAAGATCTGGAGGGGCGCAGGGGCTTGGCTTGGGACACGACTAAGGCTGGTGAGCTTGCCAATCAGGCACCGGGCCAACCAGTCAGCCAGTAAACCAAGTAGGCAGGCAAGAAGCCAGCCGCCCACTCAGACAGCCAGTCAAACAGTCAACCAGCCGGGAAACCGACCAGCAGTCTGTTCAGTTCACCTACCGGGCCGTTAAAGCCTCCATGAGAGCCAGTCACAATCAAACATCCTGCTGCATGAAGAGGCTGCGGGTTTCTCAAGGCTTTTTTTTGTCTACATGATGTGATCTTTGTTGTAACAAGGGTAAATATGTTTTTATAAGACAGATGCCTTATTTTTGCCTGCATCATCTTCCACTGTAAAACACTGACTGATTTTCTTAAACAAAGAGCACTGCTTTATTTGTGTAAATATGTTTTTTTTCATTACATATTTACTAAAATTGACACCATCTCGTGACTGTGCCGTAAGAATGCATAATAGGACCATATATATATATATTTTTTTTTTCTATAGAAAAAAAAATAAAAATTAGGAGTAGCTGTATTTCCACTGAAAAACTCATAAATCTTGAGATTAATCTAAGAATTTTTCTAGAACAAAGAAATTTCTGACTTTCAAAAGTCCAAAATATGCAAGAAAAAAAACTGATATGAATCTATAAATTTTCTAGAAAATGTTTTGAAATTTCTGACTTTCAAAAGTCAAAAAATTGCAAGAAAAAAATTGAAATTTTGAGATTAATCTCAGCAATTTTCTAGAAAAACTTTGGAAATTTCTGAGTTTCAAAACTGGAAAATTTTCGACTTTTGAAACTGAATATTTCCAAGTTTTTTCTAGAAATTTTCTGAGGTTAATCTAATTTTTTTTTATTTTCTAGCAAATTTTTTGAGCTTTCAAAATTTTCTTTTTCAGATTTTTCTTTTTATTTGGCCATAATCTGCTCCTTTTTGGCTCCAATAGGTTATCAAACTATGGCATGAGACAGATAATCTGTGAACAGATTAAGCTAATCCAATTCCTCTCAATGCTAATATTGGCTCCCCAGTCAAAAACAAACAATCAGGGTCGGGAGGTGGGTCTTAGTGCTGTCAATCAATGTGCACATTGAGCACATGCTGCTCAATGTGCAGACAAACAACGTCCAGGAAAACCATTTATCCGGCATCATCAATAGCCATGCTAATTAGCCCTAGTGTTCATGGCAGGCTATGTTGTGGTGAACTAGCTGGTACATAAGAGTGATTGGCAACCCTAAGACCCTCCTCCTGTCTGTGATTGGTAGTTTCTGATGGAGCAGCGTATTTGTTCAGATGACAGCAGGATTTTTTCAGATAATTTTTTATATCATACTGTCACAACATTATAATTTTAATAAATATGTAAAAAAAACATAATTTTAATGAAAGTTACATGCTGCAGCTTTAAACAAATGAACAAAACACCAATAAACACTCAGATTTAGATGTAATTTCTTCTACATGCAGCCTAGCGATAGGTGTATAAATGATTCAGTTTGCAAACCATCAGGAATGAGGAGGGTCTCATGGAGGTCACCTTGAAGGTTTGCATTGTCCAACTGCCCAGTATCCAGGGTTTAATGTTCACCACATGGTGCTGGATGTGTTGGTCCAATGGGCCACCATGGCGTCAGTCTCTACTAAGCCAAAAATATTTCATACTCCTTACAGATTTAGTAAAGTAATATTAAAGATTTGAGTTGCCCCAGTAAAAGTCCTGACCTCAGTTTGATAGAGAAACAGTGGAGGATGCTAAAGATTAGGGTGATGGTAAGAAGGTCATCCAACGTCACTGACCTGGACATCATCATGAGAGTTAAATTGTCAAGGAGAGTTTGATTGCTGCGAGATCCTTAAAGATTTTCTCAGGGTATAAATCAAATTTTACATCGTTTTATCTTTTTTTGAAACACTTATCTTATTTCTGATCAGAAATTAATTTCAGGGTTGAATAAAAATTGTTTTAAATCTAAATCCGTCCAGGGTGAACATAAGTGTATGTGCCAAACTGGTAACTGTGAGTAAACCTGTATTGCTACGTTTTGGCCTCTCTGGTGCATTGGCCTACTGGTCAATCTCGGCTTTGGATAAGAATACAAACCAGTATCAAAATTGGACCAGTTCTCTTTTTAAAATCTGAAGTGGTTTATATGTGAAACTCAAAATATTTCTTCCAGCTGGGAAGAAATATTGTTCTTATCTCAGCAAGCAGCTGTCTCAAACAAATCTGGTTTGTTACTGTTTTTTCTGAACAGTTTTTATAATTCAAACCGATATGCAAACCATCACACAATATTTTTCCATGGAGAGGGGGGCAAAAAGTTTGCCAGCTGGGTTGTGATAAGATTTAGGGGACGAGATGAGACTGAGAACAAAATAATGTGATTTTTGTCATGCAACTGCGACATTGAGAACCGTTTTCGGCAGTTTGTCTCAACCACGCAGATCCCTTAGTTAGCTGCTGAAAGTTAGCGATACAGTGTGCTCAAAAATATAGCAGCGGCCAAGAAAGTGTGTATTTTCCAGAAGATCTCAGTAAAATACTGAATGATTAGCTCTGTGAGCAATGGAGAACATAAATCAAAACAAATTGTCCAGTTTTAAATTTAAATGTCCTAAATTTAATCCTTTGGTTTACGTACAAGCTAGCATTAGCAAAGCAGTTTGGACAGTAAAACTTTCTTGCTGCCAAGACAGAGCCAGTTTTCTGATATTAGAGTCAGCAGATAATGACTGTTGACAACTATAGCTCATGTCCAGATTTAAAACTCAAAAACTATTCCTTCAAATGATGACACGCGTCTTCCAGTTTGGCTCTGCAGGATGATTGTGACACCATATGATCTGCAAAGCACATGACAAAGATCTGCAAAAATCTCTCTCTGTGAATACAACAAACACATTCAGTGGAATGCATTGCGGTGGTGTCATTTCTCAAGCAGAGCCTTTTGCAATTAACTAAACAACAAAAGACCTCTTGTCATATGCAAATCCGGACTGAGACTGAGACATCATCGCCCCATACATGAGAGCATCCACCCCTCACACCGAAGCAGGCACAGCAGCATGTTCGAAAATCATCAAACCTTCCTCCCTCGGTGCCACACCTCACACTGGCACGCACACAGAAACGCTCACCCCACGATCTACGCGCAAGTGCCAGATACACACTCCCACAGCCAAACATGTTGATAATTAGAGTCTTGTTATTGGAAGGTGTTATCACAACAATTAACACCCTAATGTGTGCATGAACGCATGAGTGTGTGTGGAAGCGTTGTGGTGATGCTGGGTGGCAAGGACGTGTGTGTGTGTGAGTGTGTGTATGCATTCCATTAATTCTGCCACTGAAGCTCAACGCACTCCTTCACAAAAACACACACAGCGAGAGTTCGATGTAACAATAAAACAGTTTCCTATTCCGTGAAGTTCCTGTGAATTCTGACACAAAGGCAGCAGGAATAGGTGGAGTGATAGATTCTGATTGATATCCAGTGGGGAGCAGAGAAAGGAGGAGGAAGAGGAAAAGAGGAGGAGGAGAGGGGGGAGTGAAAGGTGCATGGAGGGAGAAAAAGAGGAAGGGGGAAAACTGAAGCTATACGGCACAGAAAATGGATCTCTCAAACTATCGTTTTAATGACAGAGACTTGCGTTGATGTTTGTGAAAAAGGACGGAAAAAACTCAATTCAAAAGGTGGGGATGTGGAAAATGTGCAGGAAGAAGTGGGAAAACATGAGGAGCAAACCTGACTGGTGGAAGAGCTGATGAACAAAACCTGTTTATCTGCGTTATTCTGGAGCCAAAGACTTTTTTATTGGGACTGAGATGGGAACGCTGCAGAACATAGCCCATATACTTTCCTGTAACTTTCAATGAACACACTGGGTACTTTGAAGAACTAGGCTGTGTTCTGTGATTTATTTATAAGTGATTTATATTGAGGAACTATTCTAGAACTTACCTAATAAAATGAGCAAAATAGCCTGATAAGTTTTCAATACAAACTGGAAGGTAAGAGAATTTGAGGGTAAGACTTGTAAAGTTATTGAAAGCAGCACTGGGTTAGTAACTTCTAAGTCTGGGAAAGTGTTGAGTAAAAACAAAATCCTTTAATTTATGAAAACTAACTTCTACATTCTGGGAAAGCAACCTCTAAGTTTTGAGTAAGTTCCAAAATGCATCTAGCAAATTCAGACAAAGTAGCCTCAAAGTTCTGGAAAAGTAATCTCTAAGTTTTAGGAAAGTAATCATCAAGTTCAAGCTAACTGACCTCTAGATTCTGACAAAGTAACTTGTAAGTCTTAAAAATAACTACCAAGTTCTGGGAAAGTAACCTCTAAAAGTAACATCCAAGATCTGGTAAAGTACCCTCCATGTTGTGGAAAAGTAACCTCTAGGGTTTAAAAAAGTAACATCCAAGATCTGGTAAAGTACCCTCCATGTTGTGGAAAAGTAACCTCTAAGTTTAAGGGAAATATCCTATAAGTTCTGGTAAAGTAGCTAACAATTTCTAGTGAGTTAGCAAACTAATCAAGATTAAGCAAACTGACCTCTAGGTCCTGGAAAAGTAACTTCTAAGATTTAGGAAAATAACTTATAAATTAAAGTATCCTGTAATTTCTAGGAAAGTGACATATATTCAGTCTAATTTAATCTAATTGTGTACTATAAGATTTAATTTGACCCGTTTGTCTGGTAAAGTGTTGCCAGATAACATTTTATGACTTGAACTTCTCTGAATTTCTTTAAGCCATAGAACAATATTCCTGCTTTTCATGAAAAGTCTGAAAACTCAACTCTTAGCATTTTCAATCCAAGGTCAAACTTGTTCCCAGAACTCTTGTCTTTGCCTCCCAAACCATTTGTGGTCTTCCTGGGCAAGATTTCAAGGCCTAGTCATGGGGAGAAGGTTGTCTGCTTTGGGAATGTCGGAGTCGGTTTGCTTTTTGCAGATGTGGTTCTGCTGCTGCTTTCAAGCCGCAACTTTAGCAAGAGTTGGACTGTTACACAGCTGAGCATGAAGTGCTCAGCTATGAGTCTCTCAGTATTGTCCTTAAAAGACGGTACATAACATGCATAGATGATTCTGCCTTTGGAAATTCTCTAAGACACCTTCAACTTCTTTGTGATTTCAAGATGTTATGCCATTTCTAAAGCTAGAGAAAGAAGATCCGATAACTACAATGGCATATCAGGGTCACTATAGATTTAAAGGCAGAAGAGAAGCAAATTTCTGGCAAAAATTTAGATTTTCAAGTACAAAAAAGGGAAATTTCAGAAAAAGTTGAAAATTTGCTATAAAAGTTTTGAGAATAATCTCAATCCCAAAAAGGCGTCCCCTAAGAAATTTTTTTTTATGACATTATGATTAAAAAAACAAAACACAGAACTTTGAGTGTCAAAAGTCAAAGACTGTTGACATTTCAAACTCATAAATGTCCCAAATCTGAAATTTTTGACTTTTAAAACTGGTATTTCATGAAGTTTTCCTAGCAAATTTTCAACTTTTCAAACTGAAATTTGCTTGTTTTTATAGAAAATTAAATTAATTTCAGATTGAGTTTTTCTGGCTTTTTTTTTACTTTTCAAACTCTGAAATTTCTGTTTTTTTTCCTACAATTTCTGAGCTTAACTTCAAACTTTCTGAGAGTTTGGGCAGAAATCAACTCCTTTTCCCCATTTACAATGGCCCCAATATGCCATTGCAGATAACTGGAGGTAATTTTGGAAAACTTGATCAGGTGTGGGTCTTTTCAATATGTTGATGTGCATTTGTGTGTGTTGTTTTAGCTATTCTAAATTGCAGAAGTATCAGATAAAAGTGAGACCCAGAGTGAAATGTTGAAATTATGAATTTAAGACACCAGAACAAAAGCATTATCCTGCTTCTAGACACGTGTCCAATCAGAGTGTGTGTGTAGTGTGTGTGTAGGCTGGTGTAATGGGGTGGAGACGGTTGTCCATTACTTCCTGAGATGATGGGCTCCTCGCAGCAGCGCTCCCACAGCTGGAGAAGACGAGGAGGAGGCTCCATGAGGAGAACATTCAGCCATATTCACGTCGTGTATGTTTGTGTCGGAGCATCTTTAACTCCCACTTCATCCGCTATGATGACAGCAATAACAATAATGATCTTACTTATGGTACACTTTTAAAATAAGGAGATGGATTTTCTCTCTCTTATGGAAAACTATTGGAGGTTCATGGGGAAAAAGAAGCTAAACTGTTGAGAAATGTTTGAGGAAATATTCATTTGTTTAATGTGCAACACAGATTTAATCAAATGTGGTAAATCAAATTTAACAAGAAAAGATCTTAATGTTGAACATAAACAAACCCACATTTCTCCCATATTCAGATTCAACACAGATAATTAACTATTATAACTTAGCCAATGCTCAGTCAGACAGTATGGAGAGTTTTCCCACAGATTCTCAGATTTAGTTCTGGACTTTAACTAGGACACTAGCATGAACCTGCATTAAAGTAAGCCATCCATTGTAGTTTGTACAAGCATTTGCCTCATTTCCTGCAACAGCTGCTGTGGTGCGTTATTTTTTGGTCCAACACATTAAGGAGAGTGTTTCAATTTTATTGGTTGAACCCAAACGTTTGACATTGTGTCATATTAAAGAAATGACAAACATGACTGTGAATTTTCTGGTTCAAAACAGAAATTAAATTGTTTTTTTTGGTCAAGTTTGTTTGTCTTGCATGTCTTGAGTCATAGCTGGAAATTTATTTTAATATAGAGTTGTGCAGTATAAAAAGAAATGAGGTTAACATGACTGCATATTTATCCCGTTATGAAAAGTTAAGAATTATTAAACAAGACCAGATAAACTTTGACATGTGAGAAAAAAAAACATCTTCACATTTAGATCTGGAACAAAAATAAACATTTAGTTCCCATTTCTTTTTCACGGTCTAACAAATTTCCATTTTTTATGATTTTATATATTTTCAAATATTTCATGTGAATCATGTTTTTGCACTATTAAACATCCCAAATTCACATGTGTATATGTGATTTTCATGTGACTCACATTCACTTGTCAAAATTTGTGTACCATTTTTAGATATCTCTGAAATGTTTGGCTTTACGCAAATCTCTAAATAAACCTCGTCTTATGATTTATGTGCTTCTCATTACATGTCCTCTGCTCACTGAGCTTTGTCAAAGAGACATTTCTATGCATTTTAAAACCCTCTAAATATTTCCTGAACATGACTCATGGTTTAAATAAGTATTAGTTAAATATTTTGACTACAGCAGACGGTAAAAACTGAATTGACTCATGAAGTTCAGCTTTCACTGCGGTGGAAAAGAAAAGCTGGACTGTGTCGCCCTCTAGAGTTTAAAACGTGTAAAGACAACATGCACATGATTTGGCAGATCGGGAAACTTTACACGTATGAAAACGTTTTCTTTAATATTACAACCGAGCGACCAACAGAACGATAAAAATGGCTAAATAGAAAACTAAAAGTACTAGTTCCATTGACAGATTATTTCACTTAAGACATGGAGGAAAATGTCAAGTGAAATCTATCAGTAGTACAATATTAAGTACTTATTGACTTAAAGCAAGATTCCATGTCTTGTTGAAAAGTTACTTGCAAGTTAGTTCTCTTATTTATAGTGTACCAGGATATTTAAACAAGAAAATAGATGTAAGATGTAGAGTTTTTGGAGTGTAAAGCTAAAAAGCAGTAAACTCATCAGGAAGGCCAGCTGTTTAGATGCTCCCACGATTCAGTTAAGGTGGTGAAAGACAAAACTCTGGTTAAAACATAATTATCTCCTACTTCTTGCATGAAGCTGTTGCTGAATTGGAGAGTTCTAAAAGTGACAAATTGCTGCATCATAGATGCACAAAAGAGCGTTAACACAGATCCTTTCCCTCAGCAGCTTTAACTTTATGACCTTCTCTTCTCCAACAAACAGTGTCTATACCCCCACATTCACTTTCATTTCCTTGTAGTTATTTTTGCATAAATTTACAGAACACACATTCCATTCAGACGGACAGTCTTTGAATCAGAGTATAATAGTTTTTGTAATTATGTTTTCAACATTCTTCATACATTTGGCTAAACTGTAAATTCTTTAGTATTTCTACCTTTATGTAAATGCTACTTTGCTGCTGATGCATCTGAATGTTTCTACAGACACTAAAGGACATTTCTGACTTATTCTCATGGATGCAGATACAGAGTGACGATAATTCAAACATGTCCCTTTCAATTAGGGATTTAATTACACAGAACCAACACCTACAAAGAGGAACAATTTGGGTTTTCCAGACATAACACTAAACTCGTAAATTCAATTTATTGCATAGAGCAGAAAAACTGATTTTTGTTTGAATCTCATGGAAATGTTTTTAGCCCAATAAAAGCTAAAATGACTAAACAAATAAAAAAAGTATTTTCTTCATTCATGAGTTTCTGCTGGAACATCTCTTACCTTTTAGTGAAAAAAACAAATAAAATGAACGCAACAATAGCTGACAAGCTGCCTGTTATATAAATGTGATGTGTGTGTTTCTTGTTTGAACTGAAGATAAAAATGTTCTCACTAAACACTGAAGCATTTCAAAGGTTTTCCAAAGTAAAACATCTGATCCTTTAAACCTCAACACAACTGCAATGATAGAAAATCAGACTCAATAATTACATCTAAAAGAAAAACAAAAGACAATATTTAATTACTATCAGAAATACAGAACAAACAGGCCTTTCAAAAAGAAATACGCTTAACAGTTATATTTAATGTCTATAGAGTTTGGTGCATTTGAGTCCATGGGATCTAAAATCTTTGTCCACAATGCAGTAATAAAAGGATGGGCTGCTTAGTGACGATCATTTACATTTTTAACTGAATTTTATAAAGAACAAAAATATGCAGAATATCAAAAATTAAATCCTACACAATAAATGATAAGAACTTGCTTTTTTTTTTTTTTTTTTTTGCCGAATCATGTTTAAACTTTTGTACTTTGTCACAAAGAGCAATATTGTTGCTGCTGATGTTACCGCCACAAAGAAAAAGTTACATTTGATCCTTAAATTTGAAACTTCATCAGAAAAAAAATGGCAGAAAATTGAAAATAAAGCTGGACTATTTGCAGCAACAGCAAGTTTTAACCTCTTGCTGCAAATAAGAGGTTAAAAGCCGGAAACAATAGAAAAGGCATCAAAACATGAAAATATGCATTACTTACATTTACTGTTTTACTATTTTAATAAACACCAGCAGGGAATTCCTCTGGAAACTTCTTGCTCTGAAGTCATCTGAAATACTAAAACGCTTTGTGTGTTACAGTGTCGGCCTTCAGTGTCGTGGTCCACCCAGTCGCAGATGGGGACCAACTGTAAAAACGTAAAAATAATTGTTTACTCACAGAAATCATCTTAAAACTAATCTTGCAATTAGTTTGTCTAAAAAGGCCAAAAATCTCAATTGAAGTGATTTACCTGGTGTTGACAGAAGAGGAGGACGAGAACCCTTCAAGGACGGAGGGGCCACCCTGGGCCTGGACCGGAGGCCCGGGTAGAGCGGAGGAGCGTGGTGGAGCAGCGGCCCTCGGGACAAACCTGGAGCTCCGTACGGATCCAGAGAGGACGGGGGGGCCCGGGAACCCAGGGGTCCTAAAGACATCCCAGGAGGAGTCCGATGCAAAGACAGGAGTGGAGGAGGTTTGGTTTTGGGGAAAGAGCCTGAGGAGGAAATTATTTCAGGACACAAAAATGAAAAATACCAGTGCGTCTCCAAAGCATTGATAATCACTGCCAGTATCGGTAAGTAGGCATGGGCCGGTATGATACTACTAATTATGATTATGTAGTGGGTTGAGAAACAGTAAAAAAAATTTATTAATTAATACACCCCCTATTTTTTTTTATCAGAATTGATCTTGTCTTTTGTCTTCGTTTCTTTTTCTTTCTTCTTATGTATATAGACGTGTTTGTTGTGTGCATGTATCTTCTTGCCAGTGGGGGCGCTCTCATGCCGCTGTGGGGCTAACAGGGAGAATGAGTTTCCTGGCTCTGAGCATGCACGGTTCAGAATAAACGAGCTCTTGCCAGAGTAACATTGTATCAACTTACTTCCTCTGTGATCCACAGATATTGTTTGCACAGGATTCATCTGCCTGTGCACCACTAGATACTGGCAGATTCCCCTAGATCGGGTGACGGTAACAATTACAGTGTTATTTCGCGTTTTCTTTAGCAGGCTTTGATGTGAATGCTAATTAAATGTTAGCTGAATTGTAAGCTGATCTTCACCCTTTCACATGACCTGTTGCTGCCAGAGCCACAGCTGTTCTAAAAAACAATTATGATAAATGTGAATTTAACTGAAGTTTCAAATCACCACAATCTCTACAGTCGGCCAACTTTAATTATCTGGAAGCTGCTTTTAGATCACAGGTGATGTGGAAATTCCATTCCCCTCTAGCAAACGCATTCATACTTAATTTTCAGCATATGACACAATTAAGCTCCACTGATAAGGTTTGCATCCAATTGCTTTAATCAGGTTGTAGATAAGTTGCATGTTATTGTTTACGTCCAGAAATCTTGCGTATGCACACAACACGGGAAGGCAAAAAAAAACAAACTATTCTACTTGCCATCTGTAGCTGTGCTGCAACGTTAGACCAATCCAACAAACAAAATGAAACCTGGAGATGTAGATATTAATTCAGTTCAGTGCGCCACAGCAAAGGGAAAAATAATGCCGAAAAAACTAATTTTTTCTCACTATATGTCAGCTATGATACACGCAGATGTGTTGCCATAGGAACTGACTGACAACAACTTCACTAGCGTATCAGGATTCAACACCAAAAAAAAAAAAAAAAAAAAAAAAAAAAAACAGAAACATTTCTACACAAAGAACAGAACATTCAGTCCATTACAGTTTTATGTTTTCAGGCTTGATGTTTGTTTTTGCGATCATTAGTAAGAACACAGCCGTGGTTGATCAGAGTTTGTGTTTGTGTCATTTTTTTACTTTCTACTGAACCAAAGCACACCGAATTCCACAGGACATCTACAAGTTAAAAGTTGTCATAGTCAAGCTAGCATAACTGACATACTTGCCTCTCCCTCACTATTTTTTAGAACTTTTTTTCCTGACCTGTGAATTGTGATACCTTTGGACCTTGTTATCTAGTTGTTGTAGTGTTGAAATTTAATAGCAAAACAGTGTGTCCCTTTTTCTTTCATATATTATGTATACATTTAAAACTTATGTTGACAACTTGACAACTAAAACCAATGGTTGTCATTGCTTTTTGCCCTCCGGTAAGGTGGTGGGCGAGATCTTGCATGTGTGACGTCACGCTTCAACATTTCTGTACCACAGGAACAGAACAGAATATTTTTAATGGTTTTGAAACTAACTTTTTCATACCACAGTATACTTTGAAACCAGCCCATGCCTATTGGTAACTGCTTGTAGATTCAGTAAAACAGGATGTAGCTGCTTGCAGTCCTGACCTGGTGTCGGCAGCAGACCTACAGATACAGGTGGAGAGTGGTCCCCAAGAGATCCTATTGAGGCAGACTGAGGTTGTGGCCCAGGAGGAGTTGGAAGCAGAGGAGGGGGTTTCCCCAATCCTGGGGGTATCATGTTCCCTTTATCATCCTCATCACCTAAGGCCAGAGCTGAAAAAGAAAAAAAAACGCAAACTGCAGCCATTTGTTCAGACTGTATGAGCCTCAATCAATCACCAGTGTCTCACCTTGCAAATGCTCTTGTCGGGAAGCGACGTACTCTGAGATGGATTCCAGCTCCTCCAAATACAGATGCACCCCGTCGGCAAGCAGCGAGAGGTGATGTCGGATTTCGGAGGGAACCGTGTGCCGTGCAATTTTTTCTCGATCCAGAAAGTCATCCAGCAGCTGCGATGCCTGTGCTGCGATGTCTGCAGGATCCCTTGGTGAATTCTCCTTGAGGAGTCCGCGACTGTACTCAGCTTGGACAAAGTCCAGAGCCTGGTCTTTAGGCATGTTACGGTGGACTGGGAGGAAAACGGGAGCGTTAAAACCGAGCTGGAAGGAGACTCAACTTAGAATGAAGAAAAGAAAAGGTTTTTAATTGTTCTTTTCCATCATAATCAGATGGATTTTATTTTCTATTATTCGTTCAGCAAATTTTGCGTTTAATACATTGAGGTTTAAGAAGGTAATGGGTAGCAGTGTGGAGCTTATGCAATCGCAATAAAATTTCCTTACAAGTTTCTTTCAGTTTTGCTTTGTTCATGATCCAGAAAATTCAATAATTGTATATTCGCTTTTTAACTGTGCATTTAACAGTTTAGTCTTAGGCTGTAAAGGGCAAATAACCGATTTATTCACTCAATTTTGGTGAATTAGATGGACCGTCTATTCACCAAAAATTACTTGAAGTGTCTAATATTTTTGTCATAATTGGTTCAAGAGAAAAACTGTAGCTTCATACGTTTTAAAAACTGTTCCATTGGTGTAAAGGACGTCTGTGGCGTCATTGTGCATTTGTATTGGCTTATGTGGCTGTTGATTATTTAACCAGAGAAATCTGGAGACAAAAGTCTCCATTTTGTTTTAAGAGTAAGGGCTTAAATGATTGGGACACAAGCTGAATAAAACAATGTTTTGTGTAAATGACAAAACTTGTTTATTATTTTTTCATCTTTTTTGTATAATAATGATTTTTTGATTAAATTATCCATTTCCCCTAAATGGTGGTAAGGAAAATTCATGTGTGGGTTAAGCAGCAGCATGTGTTGCACCCATGTAAAACTTGGAAATTCAGATTTAATTCAATGCTACTTCCATTTATTTCAAAAGAAAATTAAATATGTTCTCTAACTAGACCATTACTGTGTGACAACTAACAAATGTGTTTTCCTTACCATTGTGGCAGCATTTGAAATATATTTTCTAGGTTTATAGCCATTTCTTTTCATTACAAAAGGGAAACAAAAATCCTTACTTTGTGGCAAGTTTAGGTTGAATTTGTTTGACTTCTCATCTTATCTAAAATGTTATTTTATGACAGTTTTCTATTTATATGCAGATTTGTGGTGCATGAAGCCCATAAATGAAAGTCAGGTGTAGATTTTGCAAATGGCATCAAATGTGAAATCTAGATGAAAATAAGGAGCTTTCCCCCCACCCCTCCAACTTGAGTTGTGTTTCAGTTAATTGGGTCATTTGTTCTGCTGGTTAAACCAAACTTTTTCTGACAGGCGCCCTCAACAAAATCTATAAAATATACAGTAAATGTTTGCCATAAAATGTCTGCAATAATCCAAGTATTGTGCATAAGAAGCCAAAGAAGTTATTCCAAAAATGTAGTTATGGTTTGAAAATTGGGAGGAGACGGGGAAATAAGATTATCAATGTCTTGGTGGAAAAAACTTTCTTGCTAATGATAACTGTAGGACATCTCCTGTATAAATTTTGATCCATTTTTCCAACAAATGGTCTTTAAATCTTGAAGGTTTTGGAGGTAATTTCTCTGATTTCACTCTCTCATCTTTAGTTCTTTCCTTAGAGTTTCAACTGGATAAAAGTCAGGCGATGGACCTGGTCATTCTAGTTCATTCTTTTTCTAATTAAAATTACTAATTAAAAATGTCCACTGCTGTGTGTTTGGCCCCTTCCTCTTGCTTGGAAATTCATTTCCAGGCTCTTACCAAGAGTTTCTTAATGCATTTCTCTCTGTTTCTTCAGGAATATGAAGTGTGCCAGAATGTTTTTGGGAGCTGTGATGTGCAGAACCAGTCTTTCTACAATGTTTATAATGACTTATAATAAGTCCAGTTTTGGTCTAATCTCAGACTAAATTCTACCAGTATTTCATTTACTTCTCCAAATCTTCTGCAGTGAACTTTAAACAAGTTTATTTTCATGAGTGGAATCTTGCGCAGTGAATGTGCGCATAGGTTGCTGCGTTGGAGTGAATTACCGTATTTTCCGCACTATAAGGTGCACCTAAAAACCTTCAATTTTCTCAAAAGCTGAGAGTGCGTCTTATAATCCGGTGCGCCTTATATATGGACCAATATTGAGCCACAACAGGTCTCGCAACTACGGTAAGCAGTCACCGACTTCATTTTACCGGTCCGCGGACCAATTGGTACCGGGCCACGCAAGAAATAACGAACTACTTACGTACTTTTATTTTGAAAATCCTAAACCGGACTTTACCCGTTACGTCTTGTGCGTCAAAATTGAGCCAACTTGCAGCAGAATGAGTAACAAAACGACATCGGAGTACTGCGGACTCGATACTTACGACGCACGCATGTCCCTCCCGGTCCGCACCAAAACTGCGAAGGGCTGACCGGTCCGCGCAACTAAAAAGGTTGGGGACCGCTGGACTATAGCATATATTTTTGCTATGGAAAGTTGTCACATCTGGTCTGTCATTGTCATTTACTTGTTGCCGCAACTGAACACTTAATTAGGCCATCTCGCCCATCACAAGTCAACCACTGAAGTCTGCCAAGTCAATGTTTAAAATCCCAACTACAGTTTTTACAAAAGTGAAACTGGCAGTCAGAGTCAGCGATACTGCCTGATGGGCCCCAACCTCAACTCTGCTCTGATTACCTTTCTTATTCAACTTCCAATCTGGTCACCTCAGTCTTCACACAGGTCAAATTGAAACAGGACAACCGCATAAAAGGCCAGGGTTATGATTAGTGGTTCATTCCTCTGAAAAAGTTAAAGTTTTAACCAAGTCAACTAATGTCAGCTTAAGCCAAAAAGAACAAACAACCCATCTTTGCAATCATGATATAAGTTTAGTTTTTTCTAGGCTTCAGAGTTTGCATTTGGTGTTTTGTTATGGTGTTTATTGCAGAGGCTATTTCCTAAAAAGTTTTGTGCTAATGGTGTGCATTTGCTTCAACAGAATTCAATTTTAGTGTCTGTTTAAAAGATGAGCAGAATAAGAAAGCTTTATGAAACTCTTATGTCAATGTGTTAAGAGCAAAATGCAGTTTTTTTTTTTGTTTAAGTGGAAAGAGCTTTAAAGAACTGAGGGTTGTAACGTACATGTTCTGGGGAGGGCTTGAAGGATTACGAGGGGTACGGACTTACTTTTGAGGGACTCTGAGAATATGATAACAGTGCAGGAGGACAGAGCTACATTTTTCTGCTCCACCAGTATACATAACGGGGAGCCATCTGCTCGGACGTCCTGCAGGGCCCGGGTCAGGCCCGATTCCACTTGAAGGTACAGCATTTCCACTGACAGGCCACGCTCCTGCAAGCACTGGCTTAGCGATTTGGGGTAATCCCTTTGAGAGGAAGAGAAACACTTTGTTAACTAGACTTTTCTGTGTTGAGTTAATTAGATGGCATATAAAATAATCATTTCTGAGGTGAAAATAAAAGTTATTTCTTCAGATAAAATATATATTTTTGAAAACAAAACTTATTTCTTGAGTTTCAGGCGATAAGGTCTTTTTTAGATATGAAATGTGCAACAACTCTTTAATGTTCATCTGTAGATTGGTGTGATAATGGAAAAGTACATGACGTTCTCTAGGGCGCAATAATCTACTGGCCACTTTATTAGAAATTTTTTCAGTTTCATAACTTGTTACGGCAAACACTGAATTAGCTAAATGCATGACAGGAACTACATGCACTTAAGCATCTACAAGGCAACTTGCTTGATAAGAACTTTAAATATGAACTAATTTCATAGTGTGACTACTGTCAGATAACAGGAAACTGAAGCTTCAATACAATAAAATTGAACAACAATTGAATGTCACCTTTTCTAACCTTTTCCAAGTCTTGATTTATTGGAGGAGATCTACACATGGCATAAAAATGAAAATATGGATTGTCCTGGCTGGTATTGGTCCAGGCTGCGGACAACCAAGTAATGATGTATTGGATATATTATTGGGTCCAATTTGGATCGTGTGGTACCAACTGAGCATCATTTTAACTGTGAAGCTTCTCTGAATAATACTGTTGGTCCTGTCCACCACTTTATAACTACTGTCCATCAATCTTCTGATGATTACGCCCATCAGTCACCTGATACGACATTGAGCAGAACATCTCTGGATTGTGGTGAAACTCAAAATTCTCATGAAATGGAGACAAGGAAACTGCAGAAAATTAATTATGCCATAATCTCAAAAAGAACAAAATATCTAAAGAATGTCAAAAGCTTATTGAATCTTTAACAGAATTTCAAGAATTCTGAAGGCAGACCAACACTAGAAAGGTGTACTGTAATAAAGTGGCCAGTGATTTAACCTGAATCAAAGTTAAAGACAGTCCCTGTTTTAAATGTTTTTCCTCATGTATATGCAAAAAGTAAGACATCTAAAGTGTCTTTAATGCATCTTCTGTATCTGCTGACCTACAGCCACTGTTCTGATTGATAGAGTATATGGTAACTGGCTGAAAACTCCATTCAGCCAATGTGTTTCATCTATTCTAGACATACTAGTTCCGTGGAAATCAAATTATCTGAACCAAATGATGTCCGAGTAGGACTCTTACTGGTTTGCGTTTGACTTGGTCAGTGAGTGCATTTTAAGCGAAGAAGAAGCCTTATCGGCAATCTTATGTGCATTTTCAGTGTGAATGTTGTATGCAAAATAAAAGCTGAAATGTAAAAATTAAATATTCCACCTCTTCCGTAGAAATGTTACATGCATGAAAACAGCTGTTTTGATGTTTCTCCCGTCAGACAAAAATGAATGTAAAGATTTAGGCTGCCTATTGCATTTGTTGTGGTGTGTGATTGAATGTTTTTCTACACATAAGCTTACATTTACATACATTTTCCAACCTGGTAAAGAAAAGTTTGTTTTTAATGGTGTAGTGACATACAACCCATTTTTAAACTTTCCCCGTTTTCAACATGAAGGAAAACTTACCTGTCTGATGACTGAACCACCACACAGCAACAACAGCCAACAAAGAGGATTAACTTTAATGTTAAATGTTTGGTGATAATTTCTGGGTGAATTTATATGTGTGTGTGTGTATGACTGAATAAATGGAAAACAAACCAGTTTATCTAAAAAGAGAAGTTTAAGTTAGTGCTGAAACTGCACTAAAACAAATACCAATCAGATACATAGTGAACCATCAAGATATTACAGCAACATGTGTGTTAACATATCTGGCATCGATGTAGAAGACTGCATATTGTTTATGTTCCAAAATCAGTGGTAATTGTTATTAGTCAGTTTTTCATCTGAGGATGCCTCAAAGATGTAACAGTTTGTGGTTTTAATATGAACATCTGCTGCTCCACGTTGTGTTGAAAGTAAAAAAACAAAAAACTTCATGTCTGGCTTCAGTCTGAAAGAAGTGGAGTCAGAAACATTAACTAGATGCAACATGTAGCTCAAATATTTCAAATCCTGGCCTTTGTGTGTTTTATGTTCTTGAATGATTTGTGCCAAGTTTCCTTACCTGTTGCATTATTTATATTTTTCTTTTTCAGTTGAAAATGGTGTAATTTAATGCAAAAATGTGTGATTATATGGGTTCACTTCAAACCAAGCTGCCATCACATTGGTTTCAAATATCTGCTACTATAAGGTTAGTCTTATTTACTGCAGCAGTCAAGAACTAGCATTGATGCATTAGATATTTGCTGAATAATGACACAAATAGTGAAATTATTCACCATTATACCCAATGGGATATAGATACCCTATTGGTAGCAGTTTAAAAAGAAGCATAAGAAATTCAAATAAATTCTCAGTTGACAGCAGTGCTGAAAAAGTGTTTCAATTAGTCAGATCACATCTTGAAATTGCAATAAAACGATAAATATCCATTAGTGGATGCTAAATATCCTAAGCAGAACATCCAAATCTAAACTCAGCTGAACTCTTAAGTTGAGCAACTGCTAGAGGAAAACTCACAGGAACTTGTTGGTGACGGACAGGACCACGCAGTCGGCTGGCTTTCTCTCCTCCTGGACCTGCTTGTAGAACTTCTGGTACAGAGCTTTACGTCTGTCCGCCGGAGTGACGACCTCGGTTTTGACTGGCGGGTTCAAGACTTCAAGAAATTTGGGCAGAGGTAGCAGGATGGGTAGAGGAGAGTGCACATTTAGATGATGGGAGTAATTTAAGTGACCAGGAATAGTAATTTTATATTAAAAACATAAAAGGTTCTGCATGATGAAAATGAAAGTCTCACCACTTGGCTGAGGTTTGTATGTCTCAAACTTCACACTAGTGGAGTAACCTTGAAGCTGTTCCAGTTCTTCATAACTAAAAGTGGAGCAAAACAAGTTTCAATGTGCAGAATTTCATTGAGTTTTTCTGGGTGGTTAAATAATACAGATTTCTGTGCACTGAAAATATAGACCCCTTTTTAAAAACTGGAGAGGTAGGTACAGTAATGCAAGCAAAGGGAGAAGGAATTTTCACATTGTTTCCTTTTATTATATAATGTATATGCAAAGCATTATTTTCTAAATGTCTGCACAGTTGAACTCCTGAAATGTGTACATTTGTTAAAGCCGACCTAAAAAAACAAGAAAAGCCCCAACAGGTGACGACGTAACTGATGCAGCACACACTGCAGCAAAAAACCACAGCAGCCAACAGTGGAGTACAGTATTCAGAGTGACAGTAATCAGATAAGACTTGATCACTTCCTTTTACCTTGGAGTAACTTGTACACATAAACGCAGTACGCACAACAGTAGAAACTGAAAACTTGACACCAAATAAAAACAAAAGTGTAATATTTTTATCAACTAATTTACACATACAACCTGTAAATTTTATCTACCATTATTTATCTTGTATTATATTATATGCATACTGTATATAATCCATTCCCTAACATTCTTGTATATTCTGTATAATCTGTGCATATAGCTTCCATATTTATATTTATACACAATATCTATATCTCTTTGCTATAACCCCTTATAGTCCATACATACATAGTCTTGTACATCTGTAAATAAATATTTATATCTCGTAGAGCACTTCTGGATAGATGCAAACTACATCTCATTGCTTGTACTTGTGACAGTGCAATGACAATAAAGTTGAATTCTATTCTATTCTATTTTCTGAAAAAAACAGAACCAGGTCTGACCTTAAAAAAATGACAATTTAAACAACCCAATTAAACACTGAAAATCCTGCTGAAAAACAATATTTAAACAAACAGAAGCTGGATTGTAGCTTTCACATATGTGGGAGTTGTCATGTTCTTGTTGCATTGGTCCAACTTGCAATTTGAAGTTTGTAGCAACCATTCCTCACCACCCTATTAGTATCTGTTAAATGTGTTGAAAGCAATACACCAATAGCACATTTAATATTTCATGCTGTTGCTCTGTTTGCATAATGTAGATTCTATACTATAACAATAATTATCTATATATCTATCCAACTAGTGATGGGCATTTACCGCAATGCTTACCATCATTGTGAAAAATTTCTAAGAATTTTGATTCATGATGATAAATTACTAGAAAATTTCTTAAGAAATTTAACAAATGTGTGTGGTTCAGAGAACAAAATCAGAGTTTCTGATGCCAAGTTGGGTCCAGATGGCCTTAGGTTTCAGTGTCAAATCCTAAAAAACAAATATGTTGATCTACAGAACCTCTGATTCAGTTCTCTGAACCACAAAGTGAGGCAGGAACCTCTTACATTTCTGCAGTGCCAAGTAGTGCAAATTATTACATCTGTGTTTATAACACCTGTGATAACTGCACTAAGCTGCAGATCCATTCGTCTGTTAAATGTGATTCACAGTTGAATCATTAGTTTTTCCAAATATAATCAGAATTTTTTTTGTTCCTTAAAGTTTTAAAGCCAATAATTCAATTGAAGTTTTGATTCATAAACTGATGTAAAATTTAGGCCATTTGATCAAAGCCAAGATGTGAAAGATTTCCAACCTCCAGATGAGGTTTTGTTTTTGCCCAGCAGATGGCATCATAAGAGGAAGTCAGAGGAAAAGCTCTGCAGAAACACTTAATGTGAAACTATAAGCAGGCTGCAATACACCTGATGAGATGAGAATCTGGAAAATGGGGACTTTCCAGAAATTAACAAAAAAGTCAAAGTGAAGCCTGACTGCTGTGGAGAAAAACTTCCCCGTTTCCTTCTGAAGACAAACTAAGTTCATATTTTTCCTCTACATAACAGACTGACACTGGTGAGTGCAGCAGAAAACTGGTCTACTGTGTTTCTACTGTCAACATCGGCAGCAAACAGGAAGATTGAAACTTTTCTTCTGGACTCAGATCATCTGAAGGGATTAGTAAGAACTTTAGGACCATTTAAAAACTTTAAATTATTTTAACTTATCCAATTTGTTCTCAGAGTTCAGACATGTCTTCTAGCAGAAACTTGTGGTGTGAGAAGAGATGACTCCAAGAACTGTTTAATCAATATTTCAATTCAATTTAGTTTATTTCTATAGCGCCAACTCAACAAATTTTTGTTGTTACTTTTATTTTTTAAAAATGGATCAATGGTTAACATTTAGATTCTCACTGAATCATTCAAATGTTTACATTTCGATTCCAGTTCGACTGACGAAGCCAATAAATCCCAAAGAAAAAGAATTAGCTAAAAGTGAGTGGTTTTATTTTAATAAAACAATTGACCAGTCGGCTTAGTACAATATTTGCAACAAAAATATACCATACAAGCAGAGTGGACAGCAAACTGTTACCTTAACATCACAGGATTCATGGTGTTGAATTAAAAAAATCAACATAAGCCATTCACCGTTAATAATTTTATTCCTGCTGTTGATAACCAAGACTCAGCTTTTACAAGTTTTCTTTTTTGTGGGATGGATTTTCTGCACCAGGTTAGCCCATCAGTGTGAGCTCAATAACTGTTTAAGTACCAGCAGCATCAAATACTGCTGTGTAAATCAGAAGCCCCGTCTGTCTTTCTGACTGACAGGATTTTTTAAAATCCTGTCATAATCCATTTTAAAATGACAATTATAATCCACATTATGTCATCAAACATCAAGCAGTGGACTATATGTAACATTTTCTCTGAAGTTTTATACTAGAGACTGCCTTCACTGGGAGTACCAGGGTTTTCGACCTCTCCGTGACTTACCGAAACAGAGTCAAAAGACCCTGAGTCCAAACTGACAACTCTGATGGCTCAAATTAGCATCCCTTCTTCAATTGTAAATGTGGCCGTTGACCGTCAGGCCAGAAGGTAGGAGTGTGAATAGTCCATGTTGGGGGTGGGTATCTACGATACCAACAGGAGATCAGATCTCCTGTAGGTAATGCTCTTCAGTCTAGTTTTGAAGCATACATGAAGTGTTTTTGGAGAGATGTGACCTCTTGCAGCTGATCCATGATGTTGTGCTGCATTATCCAGGTCATTTTGCCAAATGTACATAGAGTTTGCAAAACATACAATCTGTTTCAAGAAATATGCAAAGGTTTTTCTAAAATAAATTAGTAATGTTTTTCTTTGAAATAAAGCTAAGAGGGTTTAAAATGACAGTTTAGAAATAAACTAACCAAATTAATTGTGTTGATCCACCTCAAAAAAATCATGCAAAAAGTGTAAGCAAAAGAAATCTGGGAGACTTTGCACATGCAAATTTGCATGCAGCCTTTTGTGCTGTGGAGGATAAATAGGTGACTGCTTCACCTATTTAGTTCACAAGAACTAATGGCATTTATTTCAGTCATAATCTTGCGGGGGGTGACCAAGGTTCCATCACTATGTGAGAGCTGGTCAGCAAACCTGGCAAACATGATTGACATGGCAGCACTGAATGCACATGTGCTTTATCAGGCATGCATTGGGGTGCAGGAGAGACGGGTGGACTTCCTGGTTGAGCTTGCAAAAGAGTTCGGTAACTCTCATGTGAGTGAGAAGAAGGCACACAAGGAGAAACTGCTTCGGCAACAACCTTCCACACCCAGCTCAGGCAAAAGGGCGAAGTGTCAGGTCAACCATCGATGCAGGATGCGTGTCCTGAGGCCGAATCATCATCAGTGACCCCTCACACCCCCACCATGGACTGTTCTCCCTGCTGCCCTCTGGAAAGAGGTTCCGCAGCATCCGGTGCAGGTCCACCTGGTTCCGAAACAGCTTTTTCCCACTTGCCATCAGACTGCTGAACTCTTAACTGGACTGCACTCAAAAACTGGTCTCCACTTTATACCTTGCACATGTACAGAGCTAAATAACTTCTATTTTATTTTACTCTGGAGTAACCTCACAACATTGGAACCTCAAACATTGTCCTGAGCCGTATGCAACGAAATTTCGTTCTGTATACACCCTGTGCATGCAAAATGACAACAAAGTCAGTCTAAGTCTAAGGAACAATTGTGCAACTGTGAGATGCGTTGAGGCCATTACCAGGGTACTTATGAGGTAATGGCCTTATTTACAGAACAAAAGCACCTGCTAGATAAAATCCTTCAGGTCAGTCGGCCCATCTCTGGACTCCAAAGGTAGAAATACAAAATGGCCTTTCTCTGGTACTTGCAGTGTTAATAGAAGTGCTGGAGTTAGTCCACGTAGACAACACTCCTATGCAGTCTAGAGATAGTCCAAATGGCCTGAAGGATTGTAAGTACCCTTAAGTACCCTGGTAATGGCCTCAACGCATCTCACAGTTGCACAATTGTTCCTTAGACTTAGACTTCGACTGGATAATGCAGCACAACATCAGCTGCAAAAGGTCACATCTCTCCAAAAACACTTCATGTATGCTTCAAAACTAGACTGAAGAGCATTACCTACCACCCCCAACATGGACTATTCACACTCCTACCTTCTGGCCTGACGGTCAACGACCACATTTACAATTGAAGAATGGATGCTAATTTGAGCCATCAGAGCCATCAAGAGTCGTTGGTTCTTTTGGTACTGTTTCAGTAAGTATGGGGAGAAATCAAAAACCTAGTACTTCTAATAAGCAAAATCCATAAGAATTGTATGGAAATATTAATACTGTATTAGAGGTATATATTTTAGAGTTTGTAAATAATAATAAAAAAAACCTGTAAATAAAGGCATCTGATATTTTAAGCAAGTCAAAGAAGTTGTAACGCTAGTAAACTGAAATAATAAGGGGGGCGATTTATAATAACAAAATAAAGTACAAATTCAACAACAAAATAGCCCTCCACTCACAGAGAAAACAAATGGTCTAAAAAGTATAGTTTGAAGTAACAGTTGCACCCTACCGCCTCTGTCATGTGTTTAAGCCGTTGTGCTAGCCACCGTTAGCCGCTTTTACCTGTCCAGAGCATCCTTTAGCTCCTCAGTTCTTTCTTCTCTACTCGGGTACGGAGCCGCTCTCCGGAACAACCGCAGCTGCTGAGCACTGCAAGACAACAATTACTCTTTTAACGTCGACATTCATGGTAACTTGAGTATGTAACTTCGCGCCCGGTGCAGAAACATGCACTTGTAATTGGGTAAAGTTGTTGTTCGAGGCTTCCGTGCAGGCTAGCTGCTAACGCTAAAGAAGCTAACCTTCCGTTTGGACTGCCGGACGGTCTCCGCACACCTGTGGCTGGCTTCGCCCAACTCGACATTTTACTAAAACTAAAACTGCAACTCGACTAAGAACAACACATTTACTCTGACGGATCAGATAAAAAATGTCCCTCACGGCTGTGTACAGCATGAACACACCAGTGGAAATGAGGTTTTAAAAAGGGGAGGAGCGCCGCGCTGATGAGCCCATTTTAGGCAACTACCGCCACCTAGAGGGTTGTACTGTACTTACAAATCATAGTCTTATTTTAGTCTTTTTGTTGCACACTTAATAATTAAGCAGTGTGGTTTTCGCAGGTTCTTTTATTTTCTGAACGCTGTTAACACAGACAAGAGCGACAGTGAGCGCCTCCGCTGACCAGCCGTGACCGAACTAAATTGCCATTGGCTCGCTGAGTCAATAGATATTTACAATATAGATTAAAAAATGCTTATTCAAAACTTACACACAAATATCTAATTACCTTACTCTAGCTCACTTCCCCTATATGAGACAATTTATATAAATAGCAGCGCTAATTGATATTTACCTGTTAACACAGACAAGAGCGACAGTGAGCGCCTCCGCTGACCAGCCGTTACCGAGCGCTCACCGTGCTCCATGTGACAACTGGTGGCGAACTGCTGTAACTGCAGTTTAATACATCTCAGTTCAAGTAGAAGTGCAGCTTAAGAGTACAGTCTTTTAAATAAAGTAAAAAGAGCGAGGTGTAATAATTTTACTGTCCATTCTGTCACATTTTTAAAATCAGAATTTGCACATAACTTTATATTTCATAATGTTTTATATTAAATCAGATGTCACAATTAGGTGCTCATTATTTGAGTTCCCTTTTTTGTTTTATTTTTACTTGAGTCATTTTCTACTCACTCCTTTGTAAGAGTAGCATTACTTCAATATATTTTTACTCAAGTGAAAGATAGCCATCTGAAAAATTACTCAAGTAACAGTGAAGAAGTATTAGGTAAAAGGCTGCACTGAGAACTTACTGTCTAATTTTAATAAATGTCTGAAAAGAATGTAGTCATTCAGACACATACAATATGTGCAAGTTCTAATAAAAAGTTAATACAAAAATAAATTCGGGCAGAAGAGACACTCATTCCCAAATCTAATTTTTCCATAACATTTAACTTTTGAAGTAAGTAATGTTTACATATTAGGACAGAGCAAAATACTTCAAGAGATAATGTCTGTGGCTTACTGTATGTTCACTTGACCTCCAAATGGCACGATAGGCTCAGAAGATCTGAAATAACATTAGATCAACGAAGCCTGTTTACAAACCACACATCCCACCAGACACGTGTACAGTGAAAGTAAAAATTAAGATGCAGTAAAACTACTCCTAGAAGTATATCGACTTGAGAAAGTTATTCAATTAAATTTAACTGAGTAAATGGTAAAAGTTACTTCTCACTCATGGAAAAGCTAAAGTACTTATTGACACATAATGGAAATACCTAATGATAAAAATGCTTAAGCTTTGTGTATAATTAAATTTAGCTGCTCATTACTTAAATTTTTATTAGCTCACATCAGGTTAAATTTTAGTGAACAAAGAAACGCAATACTTGTGTGTCATTGGAAAAAATTGTAAACAGGTAATAAGAAAAGACAAAATGGACGCTTTAAACTAAATAATAATAATGATTAGTTTGATGAAAACATGCATAAGATATACACAATGACATGATAAACATTGTGAAAATAGAATTATAAAAACTATTAAGATAAAACTCAATATTTGCATAGGTATACCTGAAACATCTCCTGCCTTTAAAGTTACATATTCGCTACAGGTTACATAAAAATAACTATAAGAGAACAAAATATAAAAAATAAAAAACTGATATATCTTTGTTGCAAGTATGTACACCCTTTAACCAGTAATTTATTAAAGCACACTTGGATTCAGTTTCAGCATTAAGTCTTTTTGCTAGAAATCTATCACCATCCTAAATTTTGACAATATTTGTCAAAAGTTTCAAAAGTTCTCTAACTTTCTCAGATGCCTTTAGAGTCACCTACAGACTGTGATTCTGAAACACACAACCTGTCTTAAACTTCATCTTTCTATCAGACACTGATTGGCATTAAGAACTGCTCATAATTTTTATCAACATATTGATAAAAAAAAAAGTCCAGTTCGACATGAAGAAGAGTAACCTCAGAGCATGATGCTGCCACCACCATATTTCACTGTTTGTATGGTGTTCTCTAAGTAATGTGAACTGTGACCAAAAGGTCAAGTTTCCATACTTGACCCACTTACCAAAATTACTTCAAGAACACGTCAGGGCTCATCCAGAGGTTCACAGAAGAACCCTGTACAACATCTAAAGTTTCACTTGCGTCAGCTAAGGTAAGAGTTCATGGTTTAAAAATAACAGACAGTGCAACAATGACAGAGTTCCAGGAGCCAAAACAAAAACAAGAAGTTTTTACATTTTTTTACAAACTGGGATGTTTTTGAACATCAGGACCTGGAGGTTTTTACATTTCGTTGTCCTTGTGACAATGACAATAAAGATTTATCTTATCTTATCTTATGTTATCTTACATTTGGTTAATATAATATCTGGAGGATCTCTAAGACTTTAGGGAAAATATTCTGTGGAGTGACATGACAAAATTAAAGCTTTTTAGAAGTTATGTGTCCCGCAACACGGTGATATTTGAATAACTTTCAAAATTCCTCTGCAGTGATGCAAATACGGCTAAAAAACTGCAAACCTTTGAAAGTAGTTGTTCTCCACAAGGCTGGCTTAACCATTTGGCAATATTAATTAATTTTTTATGATCTCAAACATTTAGGAGTGACAAACAACCAAAGACTGCAAAAATCTATATGGGGAGAAACCCTTTTTCATGGCGTCATGTATTGGAACGACCAGGTGATTGACTGAGAACAGTTGCATTTACCTCGTCTGTTCAGCAAACACTGTAGTACCAATGAGGGGAGAACTACAGGCAAAGCCAGTTTAACCTTTCATTCACTTTTGTGGCTCTTTCTGGTTTAGTTGGCTTTAATTGTGTTCATTTCAACCCCCCATGTCCCTGTAAAACTTTTACAAATCGCACCTGAATGGCAAGAAGATCAACGTCTCTGGGCTGGCTTGCAGAGTTGTGTGAAGGCTTTCAATTTCCTCATGGCGGGTGTTCAATGCTTTGTCTGCTTACTGCCTCACAATCCACAGTTAGTTCAGATAGGGCTTATAGAGCGTCTGGATCTGGTTTTGTGGCAGGTTTCTTCTTGTTAAAACTGAGATATTCCTTCTCCATAGTTGTCTCAAGTTTGTTCGGAATGAGTCACCCAAGTTATGATGTTAAAAAATCTGCCGGTTTCCTAATTGGCTTGGCAGTACAGTTCTTGGACCTATTTTTTGTATTTGTTTACCAGAATCAGCTTTATTTGGAATTAGACTTTGGTTCCAAACACTCACATGATTGAGTATTCAAGTCAAGTCAAGTTTATTTGTATAGCACATTTCAGCAACAAGGCAGTTCAAAGTGCTTTACACCATAAAAATATTATATGGTAATCACGTAAGAAAGAAGCAATAAACATTACATTTTGTTAAATGCCATCCTCAAAATTATCAAGCAAATATACATCAAATATATCAATCAATGTTCACATTATTATTGATCAAACGCAGCCATAAACAGGTAGGGATTTAACCTTAATTCAAAGGAACTCAGTGTTTCAGCAGCCTTGCAGTTTTCTGGAAGTTTGATACAATGGCAACAGTATTTTGGTGCTAAACCACACAATGACATAAACTAACAAAAGTAGTTTAAAGTTTATTCTCTCAACGTTTTGGTAGACCTGTCAAGACACTGCTGCAGATATCAATTCGACTAAAGATAAACGAATGGAAGATGTTCTCTTTGGGACATAGTACTTTAATTCTAGATATGTTTTTCAGGTGATAAAAGGCCAACTTTGTAGCTGTCTTTATATGTTTTTACCTATAAAAAACTGTTTAGAATTAAAAAAATAACGCTAAATACCTTAGTTTTCTTCGGTTGTGTTATATATTTATATTATTTGTTTCAGGTGTCCTCAGCGGGTAACTCGTGCACGTCTCCGCCTGGTAGCGTGAGCGCGCCGAGCGGTGACAGACGCCATTTTATTTTGAAAATCAAACTAAACTGGAGGCGCTGCAACCCTTCCATTTCATCAAGTTTGTTGTGGGGAAACTAGAAGGAATGACGATCTGAATTACTTTACTGGAAGCACGGTGAGACTGAGAATGTATTTAACAAACAACAATCGACAGGATTACATTCAAAGAAAAAACTGAGATTTAAGTAGGGGGATGTCCGTTTTACACCAGCATGAGGGAGGGGGAGTCTAATTCCTGAAAACAGCTGTCATTTTCTTTAGGTAGAAAGTAGCTTACTCTTCAGGTAGAAATGTTTCTCGTTTATGTAAATATGATAACCACCTTGTGTTTTGTTCGTGGTATCCGAAAGCCACAGTCACGTTTGGCTGAATGAAGGTTTACAGACTGGTTTAAGAAATCAACGTTTGTAGCTACGTTAGCATATTCAGAGATTAGTTGGAGCCGAGGAAGGCAAGCTAACAAGGCTAATGCTACCGTTGGCGAACTATATCTCGTAAAACTAATGTCCAATGTTCAAACTAAACATTAAAAGTCACTGTGAGAATTCTTACAACTCATAATGTATGTGATTGATTTAAAACCATTAAAATGGAAATATTTTTTTCCGTTCACATTTATATGAAACATGCTCGTGCTGCTAACGTTAGCTTCTCGCAAATGCTAATTTGGTCATATTTAGTTTAGGAAGAATTGGAAACACATTTCCTTTGCTTGTTCATAAGTTCAAACGTAAACGTCAAACATATTTTTTACTAAGTCATGGATTAATGGACAGGGCGTTATGTTTTATTGGCTTTAAATCTATCAAATATGGGAGCTAGGTTCTTAACGGTGTTTACCAGCGTCATGGTGGTTTTAGCCGATCTACACATCTAGGTTTTCTCAGTTGTTGCTGAATGTGGTCGCTGAAGAGTCAAAGATTTTCCAAAATTAGTGAAATAATTTCACATCAGTAACATTGGTGGACGTTTCGGGGCTGCTTTGAACGCTCTGCTTTATTAATTAAATTTTTGTTAGCTTCTTAGATTTGCTAACTTTCATTAGCACGTTCTTTGTCCGGAGAGCGACTTCTGTTATTTTTGTATCTGTTCGCTTGAATGCGTGGGAAGGGAAAGGTGGCAAGACTAAAAGTGGCATTAGTTTCTTGTTGGTTTTTTTGTAAGTTTTTTTTAGCGGATGTGTGCGACCTTTGGATTAGTCAGCTGTAAAATGGAAAATTTAGACTGGTAAAATTTGAACTGGAAGTGAGTGATCAGTGAAGTTATTCTGTCTGTGGAGAAACGGAGTGAATTCAGTCTATTTTTTATGGCACTTGGACTACTTTTAATATGGCCCTCTTGGCTAATTCAACATTTAAAAACACAATTTGTGACCAGAGAAACACTTATTCTTATGGCCTGTTATCAATTTATTTGATTTAAAGATATAGAATAGTGCCAAAAACACAGAAATGCCTGTGAAATACCCTGCTTCTGTGTTTCTATAAACGTAATTAAAGATATGTGTATAACTGGTGTCTTAAGGTTTTATTTTTATTCAGTGTAGAATAACATATTTTAAGCTGCTGGTCATTTCTGCCCTTTGATGTATATTTTTTCACTTTTACTATATATATATATTTTTTAAAGGAGCCTATCAACTTCATTTTGATCATGCTACAATTCATCCATGTGTTAACAACTAATAGTTTCATATATTTTTCAGCAATATATTCTCTTGTACACATTATGGAATTATTGTAATGTGACTTGCTCATTGTTATTTTGGTTTGATCAGGGACCATTGGATTTCATAACAGTCACTGGCCCAAAGGAGAATTAGAACCACAAGGCATGGATTTATGGTGTATTATAAAATTATGGAGTTTGATCTCATTTAAACTAGAGGCATATTATGGTTTAAATTTGAATACAGTTAATTTTTTTTTTAATCATTGTGCGATATAGTAAATCTAACAACTCATGTATAATAGCATAATATTTACATTCATATGCAATCATTTGGTCACTTTTGGGAAAATATAAAATTAAGCACAGAATTTCACTTTCAGCTTTCTATTTACACCTGTAAGGTTATAATGCATTTACACTATATATGTTACAATTAAAATTTAGAAACTTGTATCAGTTGCTGATTTTAAATTTGAAAGAAGCAGACATGTTACATCTCCTGTTTTTATGTCAGTGTCACTGTGGGATAAATTATATGGGTGTTATTGATTTAAAAAGCTCAATTATTACAGTGATAATCTTAGAATTCATTTTGAGTTAATCTAACTGGTAGCTATTGTGAAATAATCACATACATTTCTTCTTGACCATTGCTCTTGTTCAAAAAGAGGAGTCAACATGCCAGTCTGCATCAGCTAAATAAATTAAACTTTTATTCAAAGTTACATCTGTCCATAAAGTGCGAAATTATCCTAATTAAGTTATTAGGTGTTATCATTATAATATATTGTTATAGTGTTATTGCAGAAAACTGCAGATTTTATTTGTGTGACTGGAACTATTTTCTTTCCTCCCCACATATTTGGGAGTTGGGATTAGTACAGTTAACTTAAAATTTATTGTAGTTACTCTTATTCACATAATTTGGAGTAACAGTACATTTCTTTTAAACCATAACTGCAATTTATGAGTGATACTATCATTGGCTGGGTTTCCCTGTTTTTATGTCATATTCTAGACTGGTGGGTGGAGATTTGCTCTCCAGATTGTATCAACATTCTGCCTCAGCAGACACAATTTATGTAAATATATTTTTATTTTTTTTGGACAGCACAGTGTAAATACACATATCTGACCACCACTGTAAATAGAAAATGGGTTTAACATGAACAGAACGTAATTAAATGTAAATGTAATCCCAGAACATTTATTATACTTCTTGAATAATGTTTTCTTGTCTTAAAAGTATTTGCTCACATAAAAATATTTCTGATACAGAAAAAATCTGTTTCGTAATGACTTAGAAAAACTGTTCTTCCATTACAGATGCTGTCCATGGTTTTAAACTGAAGGATTCTACCTGCTAGCACTGGGAGCCACAGATCGGAGCACACATTTGGAAGACAACAATTGTCGCACCTTTTGGGGGGGGGGAGCAGAAGTAACCTATCACTGAAGTGACTAAAGGGGAATAATGGTGATTTTGCGCCGTGCTCGGCTGCCTGCTTCCGCCCCAACCAGCAATGAATCTTGACTCGCTCTCGCTGGCTTTGTCTCAAATCAGCTATCTGGTGGACAATTTAACGAAGAAAAACTACCGAGCCAGCCAGCAAGAAATACAGCATGTAAGTAGGAGCAACATCCACTGCATATAGTCTGTATTAGGTTCCCGGATCTGCTTGTAAATCAACGTAAACTGTCAATATGTACAGAAAATCTGACATTTAATTCAAATGTTCATAGTTGTGTTCAGTCACTGAAATGAATAATTCTCCTTATAAACACCAGGTGTGCCTCTTGTATGTTTCATCCTCATTGAGATTTGAGTAAACACTCAAATCTTTATGTATTATGTATTTGTTATGTATTTGACTTAATCAACTTGTTGACATTTGTTCTATAATGTTTGGCTGTCATTCAAACACCAGTTCTGTTAAAAACCACCTACAGAGTTTTGTTTTGAGTTCGGTGTGCAGTGATGAGTCTGATTAGCCCAACTAGATTGTGCCCAAAGAATTAGAAAAACCTTTGGATCCTTCAAAATGTGTATTCATTTCAAATGCATTTAGTTTTATCTACATCTTCCACCCTCTATTTAGATTCTTGGGAGTGACTGATCATTTGCTTCATGCAGTCCCTCTTACAGCTTAAATGCTGCTTATGATGTTTTCCTATCAAGAAATGATTTAGACTGCTGACTTTGCCCCATCAGAAGTTGGCTTTTTGTTTTTCAAGAACAATCCCTCGTTTTTATGTTTTTCTAATATTAAAATGTGTAAGGTACAGTACAGACCAAAAGTTTGGACACACCTTTTAATTCAATGAGTTTCCTTTATTTTCATAACTATTGACATTGTAGCTTCACACTGAAGGCATCAAAACTAGGAATAACACATGTGGAAATATGCACTAAACAAAAAAGTGTAAAACAACTGAAAATACCCCTTATATTCTAGTTTCTTCAAAGTAGCAACCTTTTGCTGTGATTACTGCTTTGCACACACTCTGCATTTTCTTGATGAGCTTCAACAGGTCGTCACCTGAAATGGTTTTCACTTCATAGCTGTGCCCTGTCAGGTTAATAAGTGGGATTTCTTGCCTTATAAATAGTCATGAAAATAAAGAAAATCCATTGAATTAGAAGGTGTGTCCAAACTTTTGGTCTGTACTGTACATGATACAAATAATCTTTAGACTCGCAGATAACGACTGTTTTGAGAAGAAAACAGTCTTTGTAATATGGATTGCTTATTGAAGAGCTTGTAAAATCTTTATCTGCATGGATTGTGTAAAAGAAGTTGTCTCCACTGTGTGTGATTCCAGATTGTAAATCGTCACGGTCCTGAGGCAGACAGGCATTTACTACGCTGTCTCTTCTCCCATGTGGATTTCAGTGGCGATGGTAAAAGCAGTGGCAAGGACTTTCACCAGGTAATCTTTGAACAATCACATTTATCTCCAGTTTGTGTTTTTGTGGGACAACTTTTTATGGCCTTTTGAAATATTTGAAAGCTTCCAACTTTAACTAACCTAGACTAACCTGGTGTGCCTAATTGCTTTTCTTAGGTGCACCCAAATGTTTGACCACGTCATATTTAAAATCAGTTTTTTTTTCTTTAAATCACTGTCCATTAACACAATTTTGACTTGAAAATGATTAGAAATCTAGCTGACATAAAGTAATTTTATTGACGCTTATTTGCACAAGAGAGGAAACTTACTGAAAAGTGTTTAAAGGGCCACTGAGCAGAAATTTCAACTTAAAAATATATAATTTTTTATAGCTTTTATTGGCTCTAGTGGCCTTTATTTGATAGTGTATTGACAGGAAAATGTGTAATGAGAGAAGGGGAAGACATGCGGCAAAGGTCACCAGGCCGGGAATCAAACCTGCGATGGCTGCATCGAGGACTAAGGCCTCCTTATGTAGGTTGTCCTTAACCCCTGTGCCAGCACAGCAACCCTTAAAGACATAATTTATGAAAAAGAAAAATGGAATATAATTAAATATGCAAAAAAAAATTTAAAGGCTGAATATCTGATAAATGTGTTAAACTGAACGTTTTATGATGTTCAAACTATTTTTCTAATGAAAAATAATTTTGGACTCGAACTCAGTGAAGGAAAATTCTTCCTTTGCAAAATAGTGTGCAACACCGAACTAATAATCTGATGGCATGTGATATTGTTATAGATGCGTTAAGATTTTTCAGTGTTTCGGTTTGAAATGTATCAGAACCGCAGCGATGTTCACATACACTTTGCTAATTTGCGAATGTGGAGAGTTGGAGTGTGAGATTCAAACACACACTACGAATTATTTGTTTGCATAGATATGTATGCTCACATCAGTCTCACTGTGTGCATAAATATAATACCATAATTATCAGCAGTGGAATACAAAGAGATCAGTGGCCCGTTAACCTGAGGTTGATGTTTCCAGGTCTTGCCCATCTCTATTTCTGATTGCTTTATAGGTCTGATATGTGTATGTTGTTGAACCACAAGGAGGCTTTCAGTGTCTGAGACTTTCTCCTCGACTGAGCGCTTACACCGGCTGCAGCCTCAGATATGTTTTAGGTGCCCTATTGAGAAATGAGGGCACATTTGTGACCTAATTGGTCGCACTTTAGAGCCCTGTCTGTATAAGAAGTTATACCAAACAGAAATGGAAATTGACCCTTAAAGTTGGGAGCAGTTTCTTTCTTTTCATGTCCAATTGCCACAGCAAGTTGTTTTTCTTTTGTATAAAATTTTGAAGTCTTTGTTTCTGCTGCTGATACATCTCTACTCTTTGTCTTTCCTCCCTACCAGACACAGTTTCTGATTCAGGAGTGTGTGTCGCTGATATCAAAGCCAAACTTTATCTCTACTCTCTGCTACGCCATCGACAATCCCCTGCACTACCAGAAGGTAAGCAGTGTTATAAAATGCTGATGGGCTCAGTTGATGCCCAGAGCTTCCACTGTACTTTTGGTTCTGGATTGGCAGCCAGCGGTCTTGTCATTAGTTTAGTTTTAGAGCTCAACAATAATCTTCTCTTTTTGCTTCGAAGAAATGCCTAGACTTTTTCTGAGACTTTAAATTATTCTAAATTGAAGTGAAATTCTGGTCTATTTAACTGGTGCGCAACAGAACTGGGGTGTTGTACGTTTTATGTGTGCAACAATCAAAAATTTAAGTTTGATCTAAGATGTTCTCCTTAATTTATCTTTCAGAGTTTGAAGCCATCTGCCCACCTGTTTACTCAACTGAGTAAAGTACTTAAACTCAGCAAGGTTCAAGAGGTGAGGAGGATCTTCACTGGACTTTGTTTAGAGATATGTGTGCTAACGTATCTCTGTTTGATTTTAACTGAAAACCTTTGTGTTTAGTTAAAAGGTGATAAAACATGACTGAACCACCTTTATGTGACTTATTTTTCTACTTTCCAGGTAATTTTTGGCCTTGCTCTGCTTAACTCCAGCAACACAGATCTTCGGGGATTTGGTAAGTGTTGTAGCAGAGTCTTGCATGTTTCAACATAAAATATTTTCAGTTTTTAAAAATTTTTTATACTGATTTCTCATGTTTCTCCACCAAATATAAAATTTAATCCTGAAATTTTCTTGTTGTTTCAGCTGCACAGTTCATCAAGCAGAAACTTCCCGACCTTCTGCGGTCATACGTTGACGCAGATCTCGGAGGAAATCAGGAAGGTGGCTTCCAAGACATTCCCATAGAGGTGTTGCACCTGCTGCTCTCCCATCTACTGTTTGGACAGAAGGGAGCCAGTGGGGTAGGGCAGGAGCAGATTGACGCCTTCCTTAAGACACTTTGCCGAGGTATTAAAAGGAAAAAAATAATAAAAATATGGCATCCATCTGCCTGATGATGAATAATCAATATCTCAGTTTGAATTTCTGAACATATTTCTGTGTCTGTCAGATTTCCCCCAAGAGCGCTGTCCTGTGGTGCTCGCACCACTGCTGTACCCTGAAAAACGGGACATTCCCATGGACAGGATCTTACCAGACTCCGGGGAGTTAGCTAAGACCATCATGGAGAGTTCTCTTGCAGACTTCATTCAGGAAGTTGGTTACGGCTTTTGTGCCAGGTGAGTTCAGTAAGCTAATTCTATAGTTTTTGTTCTTCACCACAAAGACATAAAATTTTACAAAGTATTTTTGGACCAGTTTTTAGTGCAAATATGTTAGTTTTGTCTTATTTCAAAAGCACTAACTTTGAGGTGACTTTTCAGCAAGATATAGAAGTTTTTTTTAAGTAAGCAATTGCTTAATATTGATGAAAAATTACTAGCTCTATTAGCAGATTCTTTCACTTTATAACAAGACATTTCTCCCATGTTATTAGTGAAATAATCTGCCAATGGAATTAGTAATTTTTCATCAATATTAAGGAACTGTTGACTTAAAACACGTTCCTATTTCTTGCTAAAAAGTTACATTTAAGTTATTTTGGTATAATTTTAAGTGTACTGAGATATTTATACTGGAAATTGCATAAAATTACTTGGTCAGATTTTGTATTTTCACAGTGAATCTAATCTTGTTGGAATTTAAAATGAATGCAATTAAAGGAAAACTGGGACTCTGTTTGAAACTGAAAAGTTCAAAATTTCAAAAATAAATAATCTCAACAGCCAATACAGACGTAACTCTATTCACAAAGTTATAAAAAAAACAACAATTTCTGATTATAGAAAAATGCACTGTTGCAAAACTCTGTTGCAAATTGCAATTTGATGATTGCAGTTTGAACCCTCCGATCTTTATTTCTGAGTTCTGTTCTGTTCTCTTTGTTCAGTGTGAAATGAGCTGTTGTGAAATATTAGTTCCAGAATTTTCTGGACATTCACCCCTGACATGGTTGGTGTCCTTCTGTCTCAGTCTTGATGAATGCAGAAACATAATCCTCCAGTATGGGGTGAGAGAGGTGACAGCCAGCCAGGTAGCCAGAGTTCTGGGAATGATGGCCCGGACGCACTCCGGCCTGTCTGACGGCATCCCACTTCAGGTAAGGCGCCTGTTTCTCGCCTAATTTAATTTCACAACATAGGTTTGATGCTACATGCTTTACATACACTGGAAGTTTTAAATGTATATTTTTTTAAATTTAAATGCAGCTCCAATTCTGCTTTTTTATTAACTTTACACATTATTACATTGTTATTCTGTGTGTTTTTTATTTTTATTTTTCCCCCACAGTCCATTTCTGCTCCAGGAAGTGGAATTTGGAGTGATGGTAAGGACAAGAACGACGGCTCGCAGGCACATACGTGGAATGTTGAGGTTCTCATTGACATTGTCAAAGAAGTGGTAAGGAAAGCGTTTGATCGTGAAAATGAACCTTCTTGTTTTTTTATGTTTGATTGGTTGTCAGAAGTATCAAGATTTTTTTTGTGTGTTTTCTTGTAGCAAGTGACAGAATTTGGAAATAATAATGGAATTACTCTGAATAAACATTCTATTAAATAAAGTCACTTGATATTTCCTAGAGTTCAGGTGTGATGCTATCAGCACAGTTGGGCATTTTTATAGTTATTGAACCTAAAGCACAGAGAGTGGAGTGGAGGCATGGTAAAGTTAAAAAAATCCTAGAACATTTTCACTGAACCATAATTGACATTTTCATTGCAATTTCCAACAACTCTACCGAGAGGCTTTCCATATATTGTTCAGCTGCAGTTCTGTTTCCTAGTAGAATCTTGTTCTACGTGCTCAGAAAAGTAACTGTGTCAAACGTTTCTTGTCTGTTTTTTGTTTCATGACTGTCTTAGAATCCCAACCTGAACTTCAAAGAGGTGACATACGAACTGGACCACCCCGGATTTCTGATCCGGGACAGCAAGGGCCTGCAGATCGTGGTGTACGGGATCCAGCGGGGGTTGGGAATGGAGGTCTTCCCTGTTGATCTCATTTACCGCTCATGGAAACACGCAGAGGGACAGGTAAGTGGTTTTGGACAAACATGGAATCTAGATTTGACATGGCATTTTGTTTCTAAGTGTGAGTTTTTGTTTTCCAGCTGTCGTTTATTCAGTACTCTCTGATGAACCCAGAAGTGTTCTGCTTTGCTGACTACCCATGTCACACTGTGGTCATTGACCTCCTTAAAGCCCCACCTGAGGATGACAACAGGGAGATTGCTACATGGTAGAAAAGCTGGAGTCTTACTGCTGCATCCAAGAGATATATGAATGTGTTACATATATAAGGCGTTACTCTGACTACAGACTGAAGGTTTGAGTAACTCTCTTTAAAGCAAGGCTGTAAAAAGTGTGACCCTTAAAATGATTTTGTTCAGCCTCATTAATAATGGTAAAAATGTGTCCAACAAAATAGAAAACTATTCACCCAAAAAATCTGGAAAATGTAGGATTTTCTTTTTGTAAAGCAACATTCTGAAGGTTTTTTCATGTTTTGGATCTTTAATGATACACTGCAAAAGCACAAAATCTTAGCACGTAGTACTTAGCATTTTGTCTATCTTTGTACACTTTAAGTAAGGTAAAAGTAATTTTTTGGCAAAATAGGAGCTTGTATTAAGTCAATAAATCTTTAATGTTGATGAAAAAGTACTAGTTCTATTGGTGGATTTCTTAAGACATTTTTTCCATGTTTTAAGTGAAATAATCTACCAGTGGAAGTAGTACTTTTTCATCAATGTTAAGGATTTATTGACTTAAAACAAGCTCCTATGTTTTGCTGGAAAGTTACTTATAAATTACTTTTCTTACTTCAAGGATACTAAGATATTTACTCCAAAACCAGACAAATATACTTGGTGAGATATTATGTTTTTGCAGTGTAGACAGATTTCATTTTTAAAAACATGGTGAGCAGATTAAACGCACACAAAATAATCACAAACTATTTTTTTTATTTAATGAATTTTGTGGCCACCTATAGTTTAAATTAGCCAATTTTGACCCCTGGGGCAAAATGTTTGGTCAGCCCATCTTTAAATGTTTATCTCTCTCAAAATATCAGACAGTTTTCCATTGATTTCTTTCACAAAGTTTCTGTAACGTCCTGCAGGAAAAGTCTGGACTTGGTGGAGAGTCTCCTCAGACTCTCTGAGCTTGGGCAATACGAACAGGTGAAGCAGCTCTTCAGCTTCCCCATCAAGCACTGCCCGGACATGTTGGTGTTGGCTCTACTGCAGATCTCCACCTCCTGGCACACGTTACGCCATGAGCTCATTTCCACTCTCATGCCCATCTTTCTTGGCAACCACCCCAACTCTGCCATTATCCTGCACTACGCCTGGCATGGACAGGTTGGTCCTTTTCTCGTTTTAGCTGAATAAACCAGTATATGCCTTTAATTATTTGATATGTTTTTTTTTATTGTGTCTTGATCACTTACTCAAAGCGACCTGTTATTTTGGCGTTCTCATCCACAGGGTCAGTCTCCTTCCATTCGTCAGCTGATTATGCATTCGATGGCTGAGTGGTACATGAGAGGGGAGCAGTATGACCAGGCCAAACTGTCTCGCATCCTGGATGTGGCCCAGGACTTGAAGGTTTATTTATACTGTTTAATCTTTTACTTATTTTCCAAAAAATTGATTCATCTTTTTGGCAAAAACGTATTTTCTGCCATTGCTGAGTAACGTTTTGTAGTTCCAAATGACTAAATCCGTTTCTCTTTTCAGTCTCTATCGATGCTGCTGAATGCTACTCCGTTTGCCTTTGTCATTGACCTCGCTGCACTCGCCTCTCGCCGTGAATACCTCAAACTTGATAAATGGCTGACTGACAAAATCCGGGAGCATGGAGTAAGTCTGAAAAATATATGCAAATACCTTTAATACAGCTTTTGCTAAATATTAAGTAATTTAAATCCTAAAATGCATTTATTTTTGTTGTTGTTTCTTCCCCATCATAGGAACCGTTCATCCAGGCATGTGTTACGTTTCTGAAGAGACGCTGCCCATCCATCATGGGAGGTCTGGCTCCTGACAAGGACCAGCCCAAAAGTGCCCAGCTGCCCCCGGAGACTTTAGCCACCATGCTTGCCTGTTTGCAGTCATGTGCAGGGTGAGAAGCAGCATTGTTTGTTGTTAGGACTGTTGGTGTTTTATTGGTGTTTGGGATGAAATTGGCACTGTCAGAAACTAAAAATTCTGAACTCTTTCCAATCATTGAATGCACCATAATACACTGGGGGTATGATGCAACAACAGCGTGGGAGCTTTTACTGCAGGATTTAGTCATTTTCATCATCTGTGATTGAGGTGTTCAAAAGTAAAATCAGGGGAAGCAAAACAATGTAAGAGGCTGTTAAAAAGAAAATGGCATTTCTTTTACAACATGTCTGCAGGGAGCTGAATATTGTACTCTAATAATTTTGTTTGGATCCACGTTTCAAGAATGATACAAATTTACCTCTCCAGCAGAGGTGGATGATGCAGATGGACACGTTTTATTTCTAAATAAGGCAAAAATAAAATCTTGTCACAATTGAAAATGTGCAACATTGTTTTCACACTTTCTGTGTTCTCCTTCATTTCATTGTGAATAGAACCAGATCTATTCAGTGACTTTTACATAATAACAGATGTTGGTGCATGCAGATCTGATTTTCATTAGTTTATTAAACATGGGTAAACCCAGCAATATTTTCAAATGTTTTCTGTCCATTTTGCAAACTTGGTACAAAACCTTTTTTAAATCCTTTCCTGCAGAGAAACTTGAACATGTGGCTACCAATATTGTCTGATTTTAGATTTTAAATTAAAGTTGTATTATTTGCAACTTAATTTTGATTGTAAAATGTGTGACTAGTTTCTTTTGCATTTTCATGAATGTTTTAAAACATTTTATCTTGATATTTTTTTGCTGTTCTTACTTGACCATTGATGTGTCTATGGGTATATTTAATTTTCCTGTTCCGCCCTCAGGAGTGTGTCCCAGGAATTGTCGGAGACAATCCTCACCATGGTTGCCAACCGTAGCAATGTAATGAATAAAGCTCGGCAGCCTCCACCAGGAGTGATGCCGAAGGGGCGCGCCCCAAGCACCAGCAGCCTGGATGCCATCTCACCTGTACAGGTATCGGCATGTGACAAACAAACGGTACTTTAACAGAAAACATTTCGTATTGTTGTAGATCAGCTGCGTTTAGCACTGGTTCAGTCTTTTCCTCTTTCTGTTCCCCAGATGGACACTCTGACTGGCATAAGCGCCTTGAGTCTGGGCAGCACCGCCACCTCCCACACTCAAAGCATGCAGTGCTTCGCCACCTCACTGAGCTCGGCTCTCAGTAACCCTCTGTCCCCCTCAAAGGCCTTCCCTCCTCTTCCAAACCCGAACCCAACCACACCTTTTGGGGTTCATAGCAGTATCAGTTCCCAGCTTCCTGGTATGGACTCTGGTACTTATCCCTTTTGGTTTTCCTTCACACAAAAAAACATTCATATTTCTGATCAGACAGTCACAACACTATCATTGTAAGATTAACAAAATAGATTAAAGCCGCAGTATGTAACTTAAAAAAAAAAAGATTTTTAGATATTTGTTAAAACTAGGCCTGCTGCAATAAGCAATAAATCAATCGCACGACAAGTTAAAATGAGATCAATGATTTATTGTTTTTCTCTATTGTCTCCTTCTACCAAAAACGGGATGACAAAAGCGATCAGTCTGATTTTTTTTTTTTATTATTATAATTATGTTTACAGAGACTATTTATTTATTGTTTATATTGTTTTATTTATTTTTGGATATTTAATGTATTCCAGTTCCATTGTTAAATGTTCATTATAATTTAAAGTTTATTCATCTTTGAGAATGTGTTCTTGCATTATTATGCCATTACCACTATATTACTTGAAAATAGTCTCACAATATTATCACAATAACTTGTGGGACAATTTATCATCCAGCAAAATTTGTTACGACAGTCTTAAGTTGAGACTATCACGTTGTTGTGACAGTATATTTATTACATGATAATCTGTGAAAAAAATTGAGCCCCTCCACATTCTCCCACTTCTAACTGCAGAGCTCAAAACATTGTCCTGAGCCGTATGCAACGAAATTTCGTTCTGTATACACCCTGTGCATGCAAAATGACAATAAAGTCAGTCTAAGTCTAAGAAATACACAGCTTGGTCAGAAACAACCAATCAGAGCCAGGGGGAGGGTCTTGACACTGTCAGTCATGCCTGTGTACAGCAGAGCCTGTAATGAATGCTCAGGCTAGTTAGCATGGCCACCAATGACAACAGATACAGTTTTCCTGTTTATACATAGTGACAGTTTTAACAAATATGCTAAAAAAAAAATAGATTTTTTATAAAAGTTATATACTGCATCTTTAATGAGTAGTTAGTTACATAAAACCAACATGAATCTAAAGTGCCATAGTAAAGCCACGGTTAGGCGAAAGTTATGTTGGTTAAGCTTTGTGTGATTGAAGTTTCTGCTTTGTTCAGCCATCGGCTCCAGCATCGGCTCCAGCATTGGCTCCAGCATCGGCTCCAGCCTGGGAATGCCGTCAGTCAGCTCGGATCCCTTCGTCACCAGGAAGATGAGCACACCTGTCCTGAACCCTCCTACCTTTCAGCAGAGTAAGATGAAGGCCTGTAAGTGGCGATGGTAGTGGTGTGACTGAGAGCCCCGCCCTGCGTTGCTCTGCACTGTATTTCCTCTTCAAGTAGCAACTGCTTTGGTTTGTAAATTTCAACTTGAACTGCTTGATTTGGAGCCTTGAATCAATTCCCACCGAATTTGCTTTAAGTTTCTGAAAAATTGTAGCAATTTTTGAAGAGGAAATACAGATCAGTCTTCCATTCCTTGTCTGCTTACGCTGATTGCCCCATTTTTTGTGTTTTAGAAGAGATGCATCTATCAGAGCTTGAAAGTTGGAACAATTATTCATGCAAAGAACTACTGTTTTGGGTGTTCTGGATAAACCAGATGCATTTGGTTCAGTTTTGGGATTATTAAATTATTACTTCCATTAATTAACTTGTAGTATAATTTCTTTTCTGTTATTGCCCTTAAAATGGAAGAAAAATCCAAACAATTGGCAGGTAAGACCTAGAAGAAAATCTATATTAGCCATGCAGAACTTGATCGATGCATCTCAAGTGATGTTTTTTATTTTATTTTTATTTACTTTTTGGTGCTGAAACCCATCTATAATGTACTTCTTGTGTTTTGATCTCAATTCCCAATCATGTCATTGAATTAGGGAAACATCTGCCTGGGATCAAGTTCTGATCCCAGGCTTCCCACACAGACTTAGACACTCTGGAGTCAGTCAATTCCATTTTCACTAACAAAACAAAGGTCACAGTTACTGTTGGGGAATTGTATGCAGATTTGATGACTTGAAGCTTTAGAAGTTGAGGTGATCTATGTTGGTTCCATTGCCAAAAAAAATTTAAACCAGAGGGTTAAAAAAATAAGACGTAAATCAGGAAATGTTTTGTACCGTCATGTCAAAATTTTAATAAAAATGTTTCTGGCAGTGTTTATATTTGTAAATACTAAATCCTGCAAGAAACTTTCTTTTATTTTTAAAAGATACCTTTAAATTACTGCATTGGGCTTATTTTCATAATTGAGTCAGTGCTGATGCTCATAAGACTTTAAATTTGTGCTACGGTGCAATTTAAAGGTTTTATTTCTGCTCTTTCTTTTTTGTAGCTGATCTTTCTCAGGTGTGGCCAGAGGCTAACCAGCACTTTAGTAAGGAGATCGACGACGAAGCAAACAGTTACTTCCAGCGTATCTACAACCACCCACCTCACCCGACCATGTCTGTGGACGAAGTAAGCACCACTTTGAATGATATTTTTTTCAGGTTTTTACTTCCTGTCACTGAATACACTAAATAAACTCATTAAGTTGTAAATGACATTGGATTAAAAGCCTTTGGTGTAAATCTGGAAAACTTTCTATTTCCTCTTCTTGTCTAAATGTTGACATTCTGTTCATTTGTTCATCCTTTTTGTCTAATGATTTAACTATCAGTCATTTTATCAAATGGAGAAAACATTGGAATGGAATCACTAGACACTAAAATATTCACATATCCAGGAACTAGACGAGAAATGCTTGGTAAGATTTTATGTTTTGTGTGAACTCTGGTGTTTTATCTCTAAATATTGTTGTTTCTCTCCAGGTTCTGGAGATGCTACAGAGGTTTAAGGACTCGACCATCAAGCGAGAACGAGAGGTGTTCAACTGCATGCTTCGAAACTTATTTGAGGAATACCGATTCTTCCCTCAGTACCCGGACAAAGAACTGCACATCACTGCCTGCCTCTTTGGTGGCATCATTGAGAAGGGTCTGGTCACCTACATGGCGCTGGGTCTGGCCCTGCGATACGTTCTCGAAGCTTTACGGAAACCATTCGGATCCAAAATGTATTACTTTGGAATTGCTGCACTGGATAGATTCAAAAACAGGTCTTTAAATAGGTTTTTCATTGTCATTCATGTGAAATGTAATGTGTTTAAGGCTAATGGATATAATTTCTATTTCTAGACTTAAAGACTACCCTCAGTACTGTCAACACTTGGCTTCAATTGCTCACTTTTTGCAGTTTCCACACCATTTACAAGAGGTAATGATGCTCTCTGAGTGTTTGTAGGGCTACACCGCGTCTCGCCTTCATATAGATTAACTCTCCCGCTCTGCTTCTTTAAACATCCTGTGTGTGCAGTATATCGAGTATGGCCAACAGTCACGTGACCCTCCGGTGAAGATGCAGGGATCCATCACTACACCTGGAAGCGTCGCCCTGGCCCACGCTCAGGCTCAGTCCCAGCAGCCGCCCAACCTCAAAGCCCCCCAGCCGGGCCAGCCCAGTACACTGGCTACCACCACCACCACCACCACGACCACTGCAGCCAAAACAGGCACCATCTCAAGGCCCACGCAGAGCACCTTCAAGAAGGATATGCCTGTAGGTTTGATGTTATAACTCTTATCCTTAATTTGCAACAACACGCTCACAAACGTTGGTTTCTCCCTCCAGCCTTCCATAAACACTACCAACATCGACACACTTCTGGTAGCGACGGATCAAACCGAACGGATTGTAGAACCTCCAGAGAATGTCCAAGAGAAGATTGCTTTCATCTTCAACAACCTTTCTCAGTCCAACATGACACAGAAGGTAAAGAAAAATTCGGATTATCTTTATTTTTTAATTTCAGGGATGTCTACATTGGCACTTGCAATTAATCTGAACATTTTTACGTGTTAATATTGCATAACACAGATTAAACTACCTTTGTTGACCTAAAGTGTTTGCACGGTTTAAAACAAAAGATTTTTTGAAACTGCGGATACGGTGGTGGTTTTTGAAATGTGGGCAGTTAACCAGGGCGGCATCAGAAAGGGGTGTGGAACCCAAGAACTAGAAAATTAAATGTCTTATCTGTGGCTGTTCCCTGAACAAGTTTGGTACAACTTGTATGCATTCAGTCCATATAATTTTACATTTTAAAGCTCACCAAGAAAGAAAATAATTTGTGATCATTAAACTCATTCTAGTTTCACACTGTACTTTTCTCTTTAGCATGTTCAAATATTAGCAAATACTGTTCTTCAATTAAATAATTTCTGAATTCCAGAAGGAAGTTTGTTTCAATTCTCTTTTCATTATTTCCAATATTTTGCATGTTTATTGTCTTTGAATTTTAAAGCATTACTTATTAAAAAGTTTTAGTTGGAATCCTAATACTTTCTTTGTAACTTAACCCTAACCCTTACCCTATGTCCGTACCTGTATCTATCTGTATATTTTCTGAGCAATGTGACAAAGAGGACATAACCAAAAATATTTTATTCCCTGATGTTTCTTTGCTCTTTAAGCAACACCTGTTTTCTTTTTTCAAAAAACAGGTAGAGGAGTTGAAGGAAACGGTGAAGGAAGAGTTTATGCCGTGGGTGTCTCAGTACCTAGTGATGAAGCGCGTTAGCATTGAGCCAAACTTTCACAGTCTCTATTCCAACTTTTTGGACACATTGAAGAACCCGGAGTTTGTCAAGATGGTTCTCAATGAAACTTACAGGAATATCAAGGTACACCTTCACTTTAAAACAATGTTATTTAGTCCCTGTAAGAGGTTCGATCTTATTTTGCAGGCATTGCCATACTAATTAGTCAAATCTCTCTCTGCCCATCTGTTTGTGACAGGTGCTTCTAACCTCTGACAAAGCAGCTGCTAACTTCTCCGATCGCTCCCTGCTCAAGAACCTTGGCCACTGGTTGGGCATGATCACTCTGGCCAAAAACAAGCCAATCCTCTACACAGTAAGAACTGGAATCATTCTGTAAATACTAGCACAGTTTATGTCCTCCTACAGCAGCTTAAAGCACATTCTCCCTCTTTTTTTCAGGACCTGGAGCTCAAATCTCTCTTGCTAGAAGCCTATGTGAAAGGCCAGCAGGAGCTCCTCTATGTGGTTCCCTTTGTGGCCAAAGTCTTGGAGTCTAGCCTACGGAGCATGGTGAGCAAGTGGATGAATGTGTTCTGCTTAATGTGTCAGTTCAAGTTGATTTTTACACATAAATGTTTTTGTATTTCTCTATAAACACATCAGGGACAAAAAGACTCCAAAAAACATCAAATCTGAAATGTGATTTTTAACTTTGTAGTGTTTTTTGTAGTTCTCGAGCTTTTCCTTTTTGACATTTTATGTACAAAACTTGTGCTGTGGTTTTATAAATGTACAATATAAATAACATTTGATTTAATTGTTGAATATATATTTTCATGCTGCAGGTCTTCAGGCCTCAGAACCCTTGGACTATGGCCATCATGAATGTTCTCGCTGAGCTCCATCAGGAACATGACCTCAAGGTAAATAACTCCCCCCACCCCAGAGGTGGAGCAGCTCTGGTTTTCTTGCAGGTTTCACTGATCTTGTGCCATAGTTTACATCATCGCTATGTAAACTATTTTGTTTACTAAGTGTTTGTCACCACTTTTAATTAAAATGGAAAATGGCAGTCAGACTAGATTAGATTAATTTTTTTGAATATTTGAATAATCAGCAACTGGGATTTTGGTGTATGTGACACATTTAATGTATTTCAACAAGGGGCCTGGTGGTAACTGGTGCATCTAGTAAACAGAAACAGGGTGTACATGGAAAATATGTACGTTTTTTTGTGTTAAGAACTATAATAAAAGTAAGATTAATTAAAAATGAAAATACACTTGCACACAGTTGTTAAAGTACAGGAAATAAGGGAGGGAATTGACCTGGAGTTGGTGGTTCACTGTTGACAGTATCATAAAGTGGCGGTAATTTGTTCAGTTGTTTTCTATCCATTACAGTATCCAAGATGGAGCCATTTTTTTCTCATTTCTTGTTCTTATCTTTTTTCTTCAGTTGAATTTGAAGTTTGAGATTGAAGTTCTGTGCAAGAACTTGTCTCTGGACATCAACGAGCTGAAGCCAGGGAACCTGCTGAAGGACAAAGAGAAGCTGAAGAACCTCGAGGAGCAGCTGTCTGCACCAAAGAAAGAAGCGAAGCCTCCAGACGAAATCCTGCCACCTCCTACCACAGGTTGTCACATTATGCCAAGTTTCTGTTCTCACAATCTTCAGAAATATACTGAAAAAATGACCATAAATTTAAACCTTTTGTAGCTTTAAAGTAAAATGTGCATTAAAGCTGCAGTACTTTTGAAAAAAAAAAGTTTCTAACATCTTTGTTAAAATGTCGTCACATTGCGACTTTATAATAAGAGACAGATAATCTGTGAAAAGATCAAGCTTCTCCCTGAGCTACTGTTGCTGTGTGAATGAGTACACCACTTTTGGTAATAAACAATCAGAGCCGGGAGGCAGGTTTTAGTGCTGTCAATCATCCTCTTGAACACGCTGCTAAATGTACAAAAAGCAGAGGAACAACTCGCCGTCACAGAAACTATTTATCCTCTATCATCGATAAGATCCATGCTACTAACCTTAGCATTCACGGCAGACTGCTGACAGGAATAAGCTGCATGGTACCAGGGAGGGAGCTGCGCACACACAGTCATGATTGACAGCCATAAGACAGTCCTCCTGGCTCTGATTGGTTGTTTCTAGTTAGCACTGGGAGAAGGCAGAGCAGGTTTTAACTTTTTTTCCCCACAGATTCTTATGCATTCCTCTACGACAACATGGTGACAGTTTCAACAAATATGTAGAAAATATTTTTTTATAAAAGTTGTATACTGCAGCTTTAAAATGACTTACTGAAGTACTTATTGTTGTTTTTCTGATCTGCTTTTTGTGGCCAACAGGTGACTTTGTTCCGTTTCCAGCTCCTTCCACAACCCCAGCTGCCACCACCACCACCTGCACCACCACCGGGCCGCCCACGCCTCAGTTCAGTTACCATGACATCAATGTCTACGCCCTGGCAGGCCTGGCTCCACATATCAACATTAATGTCAACGTAAGTCAAAAAGTCAATCTAATATTAATGATCCCAGGAAAATTAGATAGATACTTTATAAATATAATCCACTGGTCCAGCGGACTCCTCTCAGTTGATCTGACATTGATCTTGTTCTCCTTCCTGCCTGCAGATCGCTCTGCTGCAGGCTCATCCTCAGCTCAAACAGTGCGTGCGTCAGTCTGTGGAGCGAGCGGTCCAGGAGCTGGTGCACCCCGTGGTGGACCGTTCCATCAAAATAGCCATGACAACATGTGAGCAGATCATCAGGAAGGACTTTGCCCTGGATTCGGAGGAGTCTCGCATGCGCGTAGCCGCCCACCACATGATGAGAAACCTGACCGCTGGCATGGCCATGATCACCTGCCGCGAGCCGCTGCTGATGAGCATCGCCACCAATCTGAAGAACAGCTTTGCTGCGGCGCTCAGGGTGAGCTGAGAGCCACTGGCGGCTCACGCACGTCACAGTTTATTCTTTCCATGTCCGAGTCCTTCATGGTTTCTGTGTTTGTCGTTGTCACCAGGCACCAACGCCACAGCAGAGAGAAATGATGGAGGAGGCTGCAGCCAGGATTGCTCAGGATAACTGTGAACTGGCCTGTTGCTTCATCCAGAAAACTGCTGTGGAGAAAGCTGGACCTGAAATGGACAAGCGGCTGGCCACAGTGAGTCGATAACTCTGACTCTTCATCATGGCATCTGTTAGTAGGTAGAATATAGAATATAAATTCCTAGTCATGGGAATTCTGAATCTATTGAAGACGCTTGAAAAAAATATTGTTAAATGTGTTCAAGTTTTATGTGTTTCACTCCTATTTGTGAATATAATGCATATTTTATTATACTGGTAATTTAAATAACAAAAATTTATTCACCAGCCTATTTTTAAGTATAAACTGGTGAAATTTGATACAATATGGAACCTTATAGAATTGTTTTAAATGTTCTAGTTTACTGTCCTTTCGTCTAGTCAGTCACAAAATTTAAACAGAATCCTTAGATAATTCAAATTTGGTGAAAAAGTAAAATATAATTTCAAGTATAACAAAACAACCTCAGGTAATTCTTAATATTGTTGATCAAATAAAAAATGTATTTGTATAGCACATTTCAGCAGCAAGGTATTTCCAAACGCCTTTTACTCATCATTGTTTTAATCTGCTCTCTGCTGAAGGAGTTTGAGCTGAGGAAGCACGCACGGCAGGAAGGCCGTCGCTACTGTGACCCCGTCGTCCTAACCTACCAGGCTGAGCGCATGCCGGAACAGATCAGACTCAAGGTAACAACGCCACACTGCCTGGTCATGAAGCTACCAGCTAGCACTCGTCCAACCTTCCTCACCGCTGCTCTCTGTCTCAGGTGGGAGGAGTGGACTCTAAACAGCTGGCTGTTTATGAAGAGTTTGCGAGGAACATTCCCGGTTTCTTACCCAGCAACGATCTCTCCCAACCCACTGGCTTCCTGGCTCAACCCATGAAGGTAAATTTTGGTAAATGAACAAAAGGGAAAGTTTGGATTATACTTAGAAAACATCAACAGGATCTTAGGATGTCATTACATTAATTAAAATACATTTTAGGTCTCAAATAAATGACATTTTCTATAAAGTTTGTAATTACATTGAGTTATTTAATTTTGTGGGGGTTTTTGTGATCGTTTCTTCCACAGGCGTTTTGAAAATAAGTTGCTTTACTTTATTAACCCCTTCCCGTAATTCCAAACCTTCTGAGAACCCCATAAAATGTAATTAAATTAGAAATTCAGGAAAAAACTTTAAATAATCTTAACTTTATTTCCTTTTCATTGCTTAGCAACAAGCCTGGGCCACTGACGACGTGGCTCAGATCTACGATAAATGCATCACAGACTTGGAGCAGCACCTTCATGCCATTCCTCCAGCGCTCGCCATGAACCCGCTGACCCAGGGTCTGCGGAACCTGCTGGAAGCCGTGGCTTTGGCGCGAAACTCCAGGGATGGCATTGCTGCCCTTGGCCTCCTGCAGAAGGTAGGACTGCTTCAGTAGCAAACACCCGGCAGCTGAGGCTGTTGTGGAAACGTATGAGGCTCCTGATGTGTAACCAAGCTGCTTTCTGTCTCGTAAGGCCGTTGAAGGTCTCCTGGACGCCACCAGTGGTGCTGATGCTGACCTGCTGCTTCGCTACAGAGAGTGCCACCTGCTGGTGCTGAAAGCTCTGCAGGATGGACGGGCCTACGGACCGCAGTGGTGCAATAAGCAGATTACCAGGTAAATTCACTCCTCAGTATTTTTGGAGAGTTTAATACTAAAAACTGTATATTGTGGACTCGGTATCTTTCAGGGTTTGTACACAATCTACGAAAATGCTGGAATTTCATTGAAGTATTTGATATTCTGATTGAACAATTTTGTAACGAAGTCCAATCTAACATTTGATTAAAAGCCTAATTTTGGAAAGCGTTATTTACTGTTGAAACCAGATATTTTCATATACCTAATAAAAAGAGGTGGGTTTTTTCTCGCTGTATGAAGCTAAGTCAGACTAAACTTTTCTTGTTTTAGGTCAGATACAATTAACAGAATTATGTCCATTTACTAAAAGCCAGAAAACTTAGTGAGAGCATATTTTAAAGATTTTTTTTTAATGACTTTCTTTATAAATTACAATTTATTTTGAGCAAGAAGGTCATTTATCTTGACATGATTTATTTGGATTCCAATTCATAAATCAGGTTCCAATTTAAAGAATATTATTCCAAATGGCTCAGTGATTTATTGATATGTGCAATTAATATAAATATTGGCTGGCTTATGTTATTTACATTGATCAACGTTGTTACTCTTAGTGTTTTGTTCTCAGACCAGTCAGGTGTGAGTGAGACGCATTCCAAAACATACATTTTTGTTATATTTTAGTTTTCTTTGTCCCTGCTGTAGAATATAAAATACTGTCGCAAGATCTTAATGTCAGTAATAAATTATATCATCTAACAGTGAATTGAAACTTTTTGTGGAAACTTGCCTCAATTCTTGAAAAGTGCCTGAATTTAACTTTGTGAAAAGTGTACTCGTGTGCTCTGTTAATGAAAACCTGATGTGAAATCTGCTCTGTGTGTTTATAGGTGTCTGATTGAATGTCGGGATGAATACAAGTATAACGTGGAAGCAGTGGAGCTTCTGATCAGGAACCATCTGGTGAACATGCAGCAGTACGATGTGCACCTGGCGCAGGTAGAAATGCTGACTTTACTTCCTGGTTTTCTCCGTTTAGTCCGTCTGAGGCCTTACTAAGCTGATTTATATCGTCTTTCAGTCGATGGAAAATGGACTCCACTACATGGCGGTCGCATTCGCCATGCAGCTGGTGAAGCTGCTGCTGGTGGACGAGCGCAGCGTGAGCCACGTCACCGAGGCAGACCTCTTCCAGACCATCGAGATTCTGATGAGAACCTGCGCACACTCCAGAGCCAACGCACCAGAGGGGTAATGACCTCATTCACAAACTAAAACTAAGTCAGGAAGTGCTGTCCACAAAAGCCCAGATTTATTTACTTATATTTTGTTTACAGACTGTATTTTAATCTTTTCCCACATGCACTGAAGGTTTTCATGTTTATTCTTTCACCTTCATATTTACATCTGAGTACAGGTACTTCATTCTGACTCATTCGGGTGTAAAAGAGCATCCAGACTCAACACTAAACTAAATCATTGAGGATTTTAAGGACTTGTAACCAAAAAAAGAAAGGTTTTTATTACATTTATTGAAAAGAACAATATGTGTTCTTTTCAATAAATGTAATAAAAACCTTTTGTTCAGAAAAGAACAATATTTGTTCTTTTCTATAAAAACTGTTATAAGATCTTTGGAAAAGATAATTACTAAAATGTTGGACCATTATCAATAACAAGAAGGTTAATTGTGTGATTGCCGTGATGAATTTGAAGTTTATCCTGATATTTTATACCTCTGCTAACTCGCTGCTCATCCTCAGGCTTCCCCAGCTGATGGATGTCGTTCGCTCCAATTACGAAGCCATGATTGACCGAGCACACGGAGGGCCCAACTTCATGATGCACTCTGGGATTTCCCAAGCTTCCGAATACGATGATCCTCCAGGTCTGAGGGAGAAGGCAGAGTACTTGCTGAGAGAGTGGGTCAACCTGTATCACTCAGCTGCAGCTGGCAGGGACAGCACCAAAGCTTTCTCTGCCTTCGTCGGCCAGGTTAGCACTCCTTTACAGGCTTTAGTCTTCAAGTTACAAGTTTCTTTGTATAGCACGTCAGTAATAGAAAGTTCAAAGTGCTTTATTTCATAAAAACATAATACAACACAACACATTGCATTTTGTTAAATGCCAATGTCAGTGCACATCAAATATGTTGATTAATGTTTCATTTATCAATCATAAGCACCTGTAAACGGTGGTTTTTTTTAGCCTAAATGTTGAGGAACTCAGTGTTTCAGCTGTTTTGAAGTTTGTTTGTGGTGAATAGAAGCTGAATGCTGCTTCTACATGTTTGGTTCTGGGAAGAATGAAGACCAGAACCAGAAGACCTGAGAGATCTGGAGAGTTGATAGAACAGCAGCAAATCTTTAATGTGTTGTGGTGCTAAGCCGTTCAGTGATTTATAAACTAAGAGTATTTTAACATCTATTCTCTCAGTGTAGAGACTTTAGATTTGGGTGATGTGCTCTATCTTGCTGGTTTTAGTCAGAAACCCAGCAGCAGCATTCCAGATCAATTGCAGCTGGAAGATTGATTTTTCTTTAGGCAGACCTGTTGCAGTAATCAATGCAACTAAAGATAAACACATGGATGAGTTTCTCTAGATCTTGCCGGGACATTAGTCCTGTAACCCTGGAAATGATCTTCAGGTGATAGAAGCCAATTTTGTAAATGTGTTTATGTGACTGAAGGTTCAGGTCGGAGTCCATCACTACTCTCAAATTTCAGCTTGATTTCTAGTTTCTAATATCTGAAGCTGCGCTGACTCTAGATCGTTCCTCTCTGGATCTGAAGATAATTTAATGTTGAAATAATGAATTAATGAGTTGCTGCTGTTTCTCACATCCTCCCCGGTTGTTTTCTCCTCAGATGCACCAGCAGGGCATACTGAAGACCGACGACCTGATAACGCGGTTCTTCCGGCTGTGCACAGAAATGTGCGTGGAGATCAGCTATCGTGCACAGGCTGAACAGCAGCACAACCCAGCAGCTAGCGTAGCCATCATCAGAGCCAAATGTTACCACAACCTGGATGCCTTCGTCCGGCTCATAGCCCTGCTAGTGAAGCACTCTGGAGAGGCCACCAACACCGTGACAAAGATCAATCTGCTCAACAAGGTAAGCTGGATTTTTCTGCTTGATGATCATCTAGTCCATCTTAATCTGGAAGTAAAAATCGACTGCTCCGTCCTGCTTCAGGTCCTGGGGATTGTTGTCGGAGTGCTGATCCAGGACCACGATGTCCGTCACACAGACTTCCAGCAGCTGCCGTACCATCGCATTTTTATCATGCTGCTGTTGGAGCTCAATGCGCCCGAACACGTCCTGGAGACCATCAACTTCCAGACACTCACTGCCTTCTGGTAAATCAAACAAGATGTTTTAAATTTGGGCAACATTTAAATTCATATATCAGTTTCCTGGAGTAAAAACAAAGCTCCTAAAGAACATTAGATAAAAGACAAATTAGACCAAAGAATGTTGTATTAGCAGCTAATAGGTAACAGGACAATGACTACACTGCTTTTGCAGAATGTCAATATATTGTAACCCCTTGCTTCATTATTTGTGAAATCAGATTCTTTAAGTTTCTGCTCTTCCCTGCAGCAACACGTTCCACATCCTGAGACCCACCAAAGCTCCCGGCTTCGTGTACGCCTGGCTGGAACTGATCTCCCATCGCATCTTCATTGCCAGGATGCTGGCGCACACTCCCCAGCAGAAGGTAGGAGCATCTTGTATCCCCCCTCTGTCAGACACCGGTTGTTTTCATCTGTCGGAGATTAAATAATGACGGCGGACCTCTTTCAGGGTTGGCCCATGTACGCACAGCTGCTGATTGACCTCTTTAAGTATCTGGCTCCCTTCCTGAGGAACGTAGAGCTCAACAAACCTATGCAAATCCTCTACAAGGTACAGGCCACGAATAAAGTTTGAATAACTGAATAGTAATGACACATTTAGCAGTTTGCAGCAATCTAATGCTTCTCTTGCCTGAAATGTCTCCTTGTTTGTTGTTCAGGGCACACTGAGGGTGCTTCTGGTCCTGTTGCATGATTTCCCAGAGTTCCTCTGTGATTACCATTATGGCTTCTGTGATGTTATCCCACCCAACTGCATCCAGCTCCGCAACCTTATCCTCAGTGCCTTCCCACGCAACATGAGGCTTCCGGATCCCTTCACACCCAACCTAAAGGTAACCAAACTGAGCTCCAAACTTTAACTTTTGTTATTCAGCTGCAGATTTGGAATTGAATTTAATTCTCCACTGTTCCTTCAGGTGGACATGCTGAGCGAGATAAACATCGCTCCCCGTATCCTCACCAACTTCACAGGCGTCATGCCGTCTCAGTTCAAGAAGGATCTGGACTCCTACCTGAAGACTCGCTCACCTGTGACTTTCCTGTCTGAGCTTCGCAGCAACTTGCAGGTTAGAAACCACTTCCTCCCCACCACAGGGTGTGTGTGCATCCTTAAAAAGTCTTAAACCCAACCCGTGTATCAAAGATTAAGGCCCAAAATGTCTTAAACCAACCTATTATGATTCCTTGAACAGGTTAGGATAGATCTATGTCCTATACAAAACATGTTCATTACATTGTTTGCACAAAATCATTCTCAGAAGATGAGATTCACTTGTTTAGTTCTGTCTATTTTGAGCTGTTTTAGAGTGTCTGTCACTTTAAATTCTAATAAGCTGCAACTGACCACGCTCCCAACTCTTGAGTTTTTAACACTCGCATGCAAAAATAGCTGCAACAATGCACAATTATATAACTGTACATCCTTGAAAAGGAGAAATTGAGCCTCCTGCAGAACCAACAAGACTGCAAGAAGTGGTGCAGCAGTAGAGACCCCAATAGAAGCATAAAAACATGCAAAATATGAATTTTGCCTATTTTTATACTTTCATTTGGGTCTCTACTGCTTGTAAAAACAGCCCAAGCGCTTAAAAAACATCCTCCCAGCTGGTTTTTGGTAACAGGTAAATGTTTTTTTAGTGTCTCAAAAATGAGCCGTTTCAAAAACGTCCAGGATGTAACATTCAAAATCAGAAACTCACCCTGTTACCTTGCGACCTAAGTGGAGCTTCATCACTTTTGGTCAGCTGGTTTTCCCCCTGTATGCTCTGTACAGTCATGACCTAAAGTATTGAGAATGACACAAATATTATATTTTCACATGATCTGCTGCCCTCAGGTTTTCATGTGTGTATATCAGATGTCATCACATACAGAAATACAATTGCAATCATATTATGAGTAACAAAAGCTTTTAATGACAGAATGAGTTAATGCAGCAAGTCAATATTTGCAGTGTTGACCCCTCTTCTTCAGGACCTCTGCAATTCTCCCTGGCATGCTCTCAATCAATTTCTGGACCAAAGCCTGACTGATAGCAGTCCATTCTTGCACAATCAATGCTTGCATTTTGTCAGAATTCCTAGGTTTTCGTTTGTCCACCTGTCTCTTGATGATTGACCACAAGTTTTCAATGGGATTAAGATCAGGGGAATTTCCTGGCCATGGACCCAAAATCTCTATGTTTTGTTCCCTGAGCCAGTTAGATATCACCTTTGCTTTATGGCAAGGTGCTCCATCATGCTGGAAAAGGCATTGTTCATCACCAAACTGCTCTTGGACGGTTGGGAGAAGTTGCTCTCGGAGGACATTCTGGTACCATTCTTTATTCATGGCTGTGTTTTTAGGTAAGACTGTGAGAGAGCCGACTCCCTTGGCTGAGAAGCAACCCCACACATGAATGGTTTCAGGATGCTTTACAGTTGGCATGAGACAAGACTGGTGGTAGCGCTCACCTCGTCTTCTCCGAACAAGCTGTTTTCCAGATGTCCCAAACAATCGGAAAGGGGATTCATCAGAGAAAATGACTTTACCCCAGTCCTCAGCAGTCCACTCCCTGTACCTTTTACAGAACATCAGTCTGTCCCTGATGTTTTTCCTGGAGAGAAGTGGCTTCTTTGCTGCCCTCCTTGAGACCAGGCCTTGCTCCAAGAGTCTCCGCCTCACAGTGCGTGCAGATGCACTCACACCTGCCTGCTGCCATTCCTGAGCAAGCTCTGCACTGCTGGTAGCCCGATCCCGCAGCTGAAACACTTTTAAGAGACGGTCCTGGCGCTTGCTGGTCTTTCTTAGGCACCCTGGAGCCTTTTTGGCAACAATGGAACCTCTCTCCTTGAAGTTCTTGATGATGCGATAGATTGTTGACTGAGGTGCAATCTTTCTAGCTGCAGAGCCCTAAATGGCTCATTCTGAAAAGAGCAGACTAAAATCTCATTATCTAAGAATGATTTTGTGCAAAAAGTTGTAATGAACATGTTTGGTGTAGCTCACAGATCTATGCTAACCTGTTAAAGGAAACATAACAAATCAACTTTAAAGATTTGCTAATTTTTGTTTTCTTCCAGGTGTCGAATGAGCCAGGAAACCGCTACAACATCCAGCTGATCAACGCGTTAGTGTTGTATGTCGGCACACAGGCCATCGCTCACATCCACAACAAGGGCAGCACCCCGTCCATGAGCACCATCACACACTCTGCACACATGGACATCTTCCAGAACCTGGCTGTGGACCTGGACACTGAAGGTAGGAAATCTAATTAATCACTGTGATAAATAAAAATTAGCTCAATAATTTCCTTTTGATTATGTCTTTTGAAGGACAATTTATTTTACATCATAATCCATTTTATTTATGGGTTTGGTTGCAAGTAATTCATTCTTGTTTTTATGTTGGATGCTTAAAATATTTTCCAGTGTTAAATTTTCTGTATAAAATTAAAAGTTTGTTGGTCTTTTAGAGGTCAAAATTGCATTATTACACAGGGCCGTATCACATGAAATCTTGATAATATACCAAGAGTTTGTGGTTGTAATGAAAGAAGTGCAAATACATTTTTAAGGTTAAACAGAATCACCTGATGGCGTTTCCATTTTCTCGTGTTTCCAGGGCGATACTTGTTCCTGAACGCGATAGCCAATCAGCTGCGCTACCCAAACAGCCACACCCACTACTTCAGCTGCACCATGCTCTACCTGTTTGCTGAGGCCAACACCGAGGCCATTCAGGAGCAAATCACCAGGTGAGAGCTGCTCATCCCGGGTCGGGTCGACCTCATCAGAACCTCTGAAGGCTAATTGCACTCTGCTTGTCCTGCAGGGTTCTGCTTGAGAGGCTGATCGTCAACAGACCTCACCCCTGGGGACTCCTCATCACCTTCATCGAGCTGATCAAGAATCCTGCCTTCAAGTTCTGGAGTCACGACTTTGTTCACTGTGCACCTGAGATCGAAAAGTAAGTTTAACTCCAGCATTTTCCTCACCTGGTTCATATTTATTAAAGGAATGCTATTTTATTGCATTTTAGACAATAAAATGTTTATTTTCTTACTTAAAAAAAAAAAACTTTTTGCACTTGCACGTTTTAATGTATTTCTAATATCGTATTAAAAAAAGGCTAAGGTGGTGCTTATATATATATATATATAATTTTTTTATTATTTTTTTAATCCGATTAATCATCATAATTGATCACTAAGATTTGGGCAGTTTTTTTGTTTTTGGAGTTGGGTGGGTTTTATGTTGTATTTGGGCTGGAAACTGTCAGACCTGGCAACCTTGTCTCTGATATTTACCGTGTGTGTGTGTGTGTGTGTGTGAAGGTTGTTCCAGTCCGTGGCTCAGTGCTGCATGGGGCAGAAGCAGGCCCAGCAGGTGATGGAGGGCACCGGTGCCAGCTAACCGTGTCAGAGAGATGCCGTGGCCTTCGCCCATCCCATCACCACACACCCAGCTCCCAATTCACTGTTGGCACTGGATAAACTGGCAACCACAGTTTCATTGTTTTATTTTTCTATTAAATGTGGCCGGAAGGACTACTGTTCATGGATCTAAGGAGTTTTGTTTTCCCCCTTTGGGATGGAAAGAACAGGAGGAGAAATGCTGTTTAAAATGCTTCTTTTGTTGTAAATATTGAAAAAAAAAAAAAAAAAAAAAACAGAGAGCAGGGAAGTGGATGAATGAATTAAAGTTCACGTTTGGTTAAAACGTACCTTTGACATGTAAAGACACCTGAAGAGTTTCACTACCAAAGTCTTTGGTTTGCTTCCCTCCCACACAGATCTTGATTTGTGACTTTACTTTGCTTCCTGAGGCTGAATGGTTGACGGTTGAAGAGAAGAAACTGCCTGCTACTTTTATTTGGTTCTTTGAGGTTTTTTTGTTGTTGTTGTTTTTGTTTTTTTTCTGAGTGGGACTAAAAGTTGAGGTCAAGTCTCTCAGGTGCGATGGTGGTGGAGACTGGTTGCTGATGGTTTGTCCATTTCAAACTGGTTCTGGAGGTTTCTCTCCCTGGCACTTGTAAAAAATGTGCAAAGTGATGATAACATCGTAAATGACAACATGTACAAAGTTCCGAACTGAAGAACAATAGAAGGACCAATACAGCCCATTTTGTAACATTTTGAATGTTTTGTAAATGTATTGGTCCGTGTGTTGTATTTTGTAGTTCTTTCTAGTTTGCCTTTAGTTCTTGCTACTTTAACTGCAGTATGCGTAAATAAAGAAAATAAAGCATTGAAGGTGCAGCCATGTTTGCTTACTCAGACCGAAACATTTGGCAGTTAATTTAATAATCTCAAATTACGGCTTAAGTCTAGGGCTGGACAATAAATCAATAATATAAATAGCGATGCATAATACATCTGACAGAATAGCCAATCCAGAACCACACAGCATTCTGGGAGATGTAGGCAGTAGAAAGACTAGCTGCTCAACCTAACGGCTAGCTGAGCTAAGCTAGGTTATTGGAATCAACTGACTCGCTCACACTTTGGTTACCTAGCAACAACCTGCTGGATAACAGCAGTTTCAAGTCCCCCCACCCTCCAACTTCAGTTACCTAGCAACAGGAATTTCAGGTTTTACTACTGTGCCTCAAACTTGTTGAAAATAAAAAACGGTGTGAAGTGAAAACTGGATACAAGAGGAAAGGTCATGCCACCAGTTTGGCATGTAAAGATATTTAAAACAAAATCTGATCGATTATCAGGTTTTTGACAGAGCTTCTTGTGTTTCTGTCTCATTGAGTTCATAGATGCTAAATCAAAAAAGCTCAATTTTAGGTCTACACTAAATCCAATTCTGAAATTTTGAATAGCATCTATGAACTCAATGGGACAGAAACCCAAGAAGCTCTGTCAAAAATCTAATCCAATTACATGCATATAGCCTGTTTCATAAAATCAAGTCCTTCAGAGGTTAAAAATCTTCATCTCTACTGCCCTTTACCACAAAGCTGCAAAAATAATTTTACTTCCAAAACCTAGCACATTCAAATGAAAAATGCTTTATTTACTTTACAAAACAGTTGTTGGCAGGAAGGACCTCCAGCAGCAGTCAGTCTTGCAGCCAATCTGAAGATGTTGATGTAAAGCTGTTAGCATATCCTGCATATGCTAATAGCTAATATCCAGGGAGCAGTGACGATATTCTACAACAACATGTCCTGGATGTTGTGGAATATCCTTGGCATTGCTATGCCACCTCATTTACTTTTGCCTCTCCTCTTTAAATCTGGACAGAAGGATGTTGGAGTAGGGGATGTTTCCCTTGCTGCCTATTATGATGAATGGAAGAGATAGTTTGAACTTCTGCCTTAGGGTCTTAGTTCAAGCTGTGTAGGTCTTTTTTAGATGCTAATTAGCTGCTCCCAGTTGTAAAAACAAACAAAAAAATGTTGTCATGGTTACACATCTTAACCATCTGAAACTAAAAAAAAATTAAACGCAAAACTCTTTCCAGATCCACAGCTTCCAAAATAATGGAACAAAAATTTTAAACAGAAAAAAATCCCAAGTAGCTTATCTGCTACTGGGAAACTGAAATACAAACGTTTATGTCACCAGAAACGGCGGTACGGTTTATGAAGACGACCACATGGCAAAACATTTAACTTGGTCAGATATTTACACTGTTAAAGGCGCACACCCTTTCTTCTTTGCATTAGTTCAGACTAAACTAATATTTGTGATATAAAAAAAACACATTTTAGACACCAACATTTTTAAAACCATCTTCAAAATCAGAATTTTACATACATTTTCTTGGTATATTGTGGAATTTTCTTTTTTGACATTGGCCCGATGTGTTTGTGTAATTTTACTCCTGACACTTCTGGTGTTACCTACATTTTTTAAAATTTTTTCTTATGACAAAACAATTTTCTTTAGCATTCATTATAGTTTTTATTGTCATCTCCTGCTAAACAGAAAAGAAAACCGCAAAGAAAAGTGTTGGTTTGAACCTACAGCCTTCTGCGGATCGAACTGACCACCAGAGGGCGGTGTTGGACAAAACAAAATTGCCACATCAGTAATCATCAGACTTACAGTCGTAGGACAGTAAACCAGATATATTCACCCCATGGATGTGGCTCGTTGGTCTAGGGGTATGATTCTCGCTTAGGGTGCGAGAGGTCCCGGGTTCAAATCCCGGACGAGCCCTCTTTTTTCCCCACACAAATCTGAGCTTTTTAACAGTGTCAGAGACTTAAAACTTACAATTCAGATTATGTGTTCCTCTTCATCAAGTTATGTGTTAAACTGGGTTTCTTCACTCATTCTCCACTGAACTATTCAGGTTCTGTGGAGTCAATTTATTTGGACTTCTTTTGCATTGTTTTTTCTTTTCTGTAGTGAATGTATGAAGTCGTTAAAAATTTCTGGATTTATCCTGGGATTAAATTAGACAGGTTTTTTCCCATGGAGTTTGAATGTTCTCTCTGTCCATGTGTAGGTTCTCACCTGGTAAACTTCTGATTTTGATAAGTTGAAAAATGACTAGAAAAAAACAGAAATTTTGAGATTAATCTCAAATATTTTCTAGACAAGAAACATTGAAATTTCTGAGTTTAATAAGTTGAAAATTTGCAAGAAAAACCTCTGAAATTAAAAGATTGTTCTCAGACATTTTATTGTAAGAAAATCTTTGTCAGTTACAAAAGTTGAAAATGTTCAACTTCTGGAAATTCAGAAGTCGCAAATTACCTACTTTTGAAACCAGAAATGTTCACTTTTTCTAGAAGATTTCTGAGATTAATCTCAAAATCAGTTTTTTTTTCTATCAAATTTTCTACTTTTCCAAACTCTGAAATTCTCTTGTTTTCTTTTCTAGCAAATTTCTGAGATTAATCTAAAATTTTCTGAGTTTTTTTGACAGAAATTTACCTTCTTTTCATGTCTACAATGGCTCTAATTCAGCATCGTTGGTTGCTCTGTTGACCAGACAAAACGTTTTGTCTGTTCTTATCCTCATGTTTCTTGCTTGATGCTGTGAGGAAAAATCTGCAAGAAAGCAGATTAATTTACACTTTTCAGACAAAAGTTGCTCTCAGCTATTTGTCCTCAGAAATTCACTTAGGATAAATATTTAGAGTTTAGTGAAGGATGAAAACAAGCCTTGGTTTCTGTATCACACACGCTCTACCACTAGGGGGCACTGTTGGAGCCCTGAATCCTGACCTGCCACATCAGCAGACTGAACATCTGTACTTAGAAAGCTCAGGCAGATGTGAATATCTGTCAGGAGAGGCTCGTTGGTCTAGGGGTATGATTCTCGCTTAGGGTGCGAGAGGTCCCGGGTTCAAATCCCGGACGAGCCCATTTTAATAATTTAGCATTCGTGCACAAGTGTGGGTTCTTACTGGGAACTCATACTGGAACTAACACGACTGTCTCACCAGGAGAATTTGTGTTTATGGTTTCTAGAAGTGGGCAGATTGATATTTACTTAGTACTGGGTTAGTAGTTTAGTTTTAGATTCCATCTTGAAATTTTATTTGATTTTTGTAGTGTAGATTTTCCAATCTATATTGTATTGGTATCAATATTGGTGATTTTGGCCCATTATTCAAAATATTCCAAAATATTCAGTATTATACACCTCTAATGGTTGCATATTGCATATCACACTTATAACACTTCTATTTGTAAAAATACTCAAGCCATAATAATTTTTTACCAGTTATTTAATGGAAACACTGCAATTGCAAAGTTGTGTTTTATCGACATCAGTATCTTTTAAGTTTTGTGGATATTTGTAATGGAAATGCAGCTGGTGAAGCTGTGAAAAAGAACAGAAACAAAAGCAGACAGATGTTCATTGTCTGTTTTCAGGAGTCAAGACGCGCTGAGCTCCAGCAGTCTGTGCAGGATGACTTTCTGTCCGAAGCGGACCTGCAGCGCCCTCCACCTCCTGCTGCTCCGTCCTTTCAGATCCGCTCCGTCCTCCATCAGCTTCCGGTCGCTCTCCAACTCTGCATCCCCGTACGACCTCAGCGTGAGCCGGGCTGCCTCGTGGATCAGACGTTTCCATGACGACTTTAAATCGGGCAGACCCTCGTTGGAGAAGGCCTGGGAGATTTTATTGTCGTCGTCTTCGTCGTCGTCCTCCCATCCTTCGTTGTCTCTGAACTCTGAGAATTCCTCCTGCGACATGCACAGAAGCTGCAGCAACAAAACAGGAGCTGAACGTCAAACTCATTTTCATTTTGGGTCATTTCAAAATCACAAATGTGCCAGAATGCATCAATAAAACCCAGTAACAAATGGTTAAAATATTAATAAACAGCTGTGCCTCCATTTGATAAGTACTACTTAAAATTAAATAATATTGAACATGTTTTGAAACTGATCAGTCCCTCCAGGATTTTGTGATTTTTGTGCAATCACAATCACTGATTTCAAAATATTTGCAAAAACATTTAGCTATAATTGTGCTTATGTATGATGGTAAATGTGATTTTTTGTTCGATAACGGACTATTAATCGACATCAAGTAAAGCTGAAGAAGCATCGTAACAGAAGTAAGAAATACTGCCACCTGCAGGTGGGAGTTAGCATCACATAAACATAATGTTTTTGATCATTATGTTTAAAATTTGCAGTAAACTCACCATTAGGCATAATATTGCGAAAAAGTGTGGCAATCTGATAATTTGCAATGTTTGTAAAATTGGGAAAAACTGGAGAGACTGATACAATTTGGCAGTAGAGAGATAAAAACTACTTTGATTTGATTGATACAATAAGATTTAAGCAATTATTTAATCCCTCTGGAGTCTACAGGGCTACATAAAAAGCCACAGAGGGCCAGTTTGGCCCCTAGACTATGAGTTTGACACATTTGGTCTAAATGTAAAGTTTTTATCTGGGGTTGGAGGGAAAGCAGCTGGGATGTTTGCGCTGCGTTACCTTGAGTGCAGAGTGTAGCTCGGAGTCTGTGAGGCAGCCATGATTACTGAACACAAACGCTGCGTTCTCCATCATCTGGGACAAAACCTTGAAGCGCTCATCAAAAAGCTGACGCTCCGGCTCAGACTGAATGTCTGCGAGGAGAGAAGAGGAAAAAGAGAAACAATTTAAAATAATTCTGTAAGGCTCCATACTGCATCAAATTCAATTGGTTTATATTTAAACAAAAATAGGTTTTGAATACATTTCTGTAACTTAAATTACAGAAATAACCAGCTGCCTGGCTATTTCTTAAATGAAAGAATATCAAAGAATTATTCAAAATACATACAGTGAGCGAGTGCATTATGCAGTGTACTTGCAAATAGAAGTGGCAAAAATATACAACTTAAACATATTTTTGAAATCCATTTCTTAGCATTTTGAATTGATTCAGAAATCCCACAAATCAATTATTTTCTGCACCTCTATTATGAATCGCCTGAGAAATCTCCCGGAAAGAGGATTTATTTGTTCTTTGTAGATAGAAGTTGCTCTCAGCTCAGTTGAATTAAAATAACTCACAAATTTCTCCTCACAACACCAAACTTTTAACCTTTCAATCTCCGGAAAACACCTGAAAAGAAGCCATGTTTGCTGTTTGACACACCCACCACTAGAGGGCACTGTTGGAGTCCTGAATCCTGACCTGCCACATCAGCAGACTGAACACCTATATTTGGAAGAACAGGCCAGATGGGAACATCTATCAGAGGAGGCTCGTTGGTCTAGGGGTATGATTCTCGCTTAGGGTGCGAGAGGTCCCGGGTTCAAATCCCGGACGAGCCCTTTTCAGCACATAATCAATAAGCAAATCAGTCATTTTTAAAAGTAAATACTTATTTTATTGACTGGAGGAAACAGACTTACATACTTTAATGCATTTTATTTATGATTTAACTTCCCTGCCCTAATTTATATACAGCCTTTGTTTATTTTAAAACAGTTGACTTAATTCTGTCCTCTGCGACAGACTGGCGACCAGAACGTTAGCCGGCGATAGGCACCAGCACCCCTCCTGACCCCACTAGGGACAAGGGTGTTAGGAAATGGATGGATAATTCTGTCCTGATCTGCAACATTGCTTAGCAGAAAAACATGCATGCCAGTAAAATACCTGTTTTTGAAATCTGCAGCAAGTTCTTTTACAAATTTTACTAAATAAGCATTCAAAGCAAAAATCACCTCTTAACCATTCAGTTTCTGTTCAGTTGAGTTACTCTTTTCCCTGAATTAACTCTTTTTGCATATATTTGTGTCCAAAGAGACACTATTTTTCATACACACAAACAAGTAATGCTGATCTTTTAAAGCTGCCGTATGTAACTTTTATTAAAAAAATATATTTTTACTTATTTGTTTAAATTGTCAAAATGTCAAGACAGTATTGTATGAGACTGATAATCTATGAAAAAAAGTCCCTCCACCATCTCTATGGAAAAAATATATTTTGAAAGTTTAAAGTTACAAACTGCAGCTTTCAAGGCCTTTTTTCATTAAGACCGGCAGAGAATTCAGGAGGAAAAGTTAATAACACTTTCTAAGCTTCCATAATTTTTTCCTACTGTGATATCAGAAATGGCACTAAGTACTGAGTAATTTTACTTTAGCATCAAACCAGATTGAAATTTAAGTTTTCTGGAAATTAAAGCATGTAGATGAAAATCTTTTCTTTTTAAGCACATCCAGGTTTCCAGGGTTACCTTGCGCTGCGGCTTGGTAGAGGCAGGCGACGGGAATGTCCGCCGTGTCGTTGCTGTTCTCCGGATACGGCTCCGTGAAACCGTACATGTGCAGCAGCTGCCAGTTGGCCATCTGTCCGTACGTGTTAAAGACCTCCTCGCCTTTACGCATGGGGCGCACAGAAACCATCTTCAGGCTGTCCTGAAAACAAGGATTCAGTTTTCCACTTTTCAGAAATTTCCACGTTTTTCTATAAATATCTGAGATTTTTCTGGGGGAAATGTATTCCATTTGTTTTTTCCCTATCTACAATAGCCCTACTACATAGATTTACATTTGAGTTGGATAACTTTTCCAACAATATACATACACATATTGTATGAGTGTGTGCATGATTGGCCCCCATGCACTAAGTGTTGCTGAAAACAGTTTTAAATTAATGAAGTTTTTCTTTTCTCTTTGTAAATGAGATTAAATGGAATTGCCTCCTTACCGGATTGAACTCCAGGTTAGCGTTGTGTTTGGATATGTGGTTCAGCATGTCTGCCATGGGAACCATCATAGGAGGGTTGGGGGCCCTCTGCTCTTCATCATCTTCATCATCGTCTTCCTCCTGCGGCTCCTGGAAGCTTCAGTCAAAGCAGAAATGAAACGGGCTCAGAAATATGGAGAAAACGAATCTTAAAAACGTAAAGATTTTGGGTCTGTGTGTGCTAACCTGTAGGCCATGACGAAGGCCACCAGCTGTGTGTACAGCTCCAGAGTGTGTGTGTTGGGGTTCCACAGCTCCGGATGTCTCATTATGAAAGGCAGGACTATATCTGTGTACTCTCTCTGGATGTTGGATAAGTCTGTCGCCACCGCCTCTGGGATACCTGTTCCCTTCAGCAGTTTGTCTCGCTCCTCTTTAGACCTGAGGAAATCATAAAGCTGTCACTCAGCTGAGCTTAAAGGCGACCTATTTATGCTTCCTTGAACAAGTTAGAATAGAATAGTTTTCTGTACAAAACATGTTTAATTCATTTGTTTTGTGTACAAAATTATTTTCAGATAATGATTTTAGTCTGCTCCTTTCAGAAGGATCTGTTTTAGGGCCTCTGTCACTTTAAATCCAACTAACCGGCTGCTGGCCACGCCCCCCAACTCAATATTTGGGAAGGGGGTTTGATTTTACTTTGGAAACAGAAAGAAAATGGAGTTTGATGTTATGGAAATGGCTGTAAACAGAGGCGCAAATACACAACCATACATCTTTGAAAAGCAAAAGTGGAGCCTCCTGCAGAATCAACAAGAATACAGAAATTGGTATCTGGATGGTTAGTCAACAATAAAACATTTGTCTTTTCCAGCATCCAGGTGACCAAAATGTCCTGCGCCTACACTTGGGTTGCTAGGTAACGGCGATGTGGCTGTCAAATATGACTTAAAAATCAGGAGGTTTTTGAAATGGTTCATTTTCCAGACACCAAAAAGCATTAACTTGTTAAAAATCGGCTGGGTGATTTTTTTAAAGCCTGTTTTTAGAAGCAGTTGAGACCCAAATGGAAGTATAAAAATGTGCAAAATGTGGATTTTGCATAAAATGTCCTCTTTAAGGAAGGTAGGTGAAGCCTACCAGAACATGGGATGATCCAACGCTTTGAAGCCAGGCCACAAGGAGAGGTAAGTCCTCCAGTGGGACTCGGGAGACGTGGACTCATAAAGCAGAGCCAGCAGCAGGGGAACCCAACCAGAAGAGCTCTCCAGAGACGACTTCTCTGTGGAAACAGAAACAAAAAACATTTGGGAGTTGATAGAATCTGGAAGCTTTGACGTTATAAAACTCACTTTCAGTAGAATCACCTTTCTTCAACAAACCAGAAACGTTTGTTGTTTCCTGGTGGAGAAGAGCAGATCTGGGGATGGTGAACAAAATCTCTCCTTCCTCTATGTCTTCCTTCGCCAGCATCCCATAATCTGCCACTGTTCCCTCTGTGCTCAGGCACACCTGCAGACAAAAACCTGGGATCAATTTCAGACACCTGGGCAGGAAAAACGTCACACACTGAACCAGGGTTTGACTCACTTTAAAATCTTTCATGAGACTGTCTTAAAAAAACCCCAACAATGTCAGAGGCTTTTTCACATTCGCTGTAATACAGTCTGCTACAGGAGAGTTTTCCTGCACAAAACCATCACCATCTATAATAACTCTGTGAAGAATTATCAATAAATATGAGTTACAATATTTATTTTCCCTTTGGGATCAACTAAGTATTTTTGAAATGAATTGATGTTTTTTATTGACTTTAGGCCCAGAAACTGTGACGCCACCATGGTAGAATGTTGTTTTCTGTGTCTGGTGAACCATTTCTGGCCAATTTATTTGGATCACTATTCTGCTGAGACACCAAATAAAGACACATTATTAGTTTTCTGACAGATTCTACCTGATTTTTACTGAAAACATACACTTATTTTATAGACTCTATGATTCCTCAGGCCTTGAATGAGAAACAGGCCCACAGCATGACAGATCTTCCACACTACAGTTAGACTGAGATGCTATTTCACAAATCCATCCTTTTGTTTTACAGCCACTGCTGAAAACCTCTTCGTTCCAGTAAAACTGAGGAAACTGCATGTTTACTCTGGATGTCAGAGTGCAGAGTATAATAACAAACCTTTTTACTGAGGACCAAACCGACTCTGTCACACCACTGGAGGAAGTCCTGCAGGCGCTCTGAAGCATCACCCACCTGCGTAAAAAAAATAATCAAACAGGTACTGATATCCGGAACTGTTTTCACGCTCTCAAATCCACGTGTTTACACGCACAGAAGCAGCCTCGTGGACTTCAAGACCTTTTGACAACAAACATTTTAATGAACTCCATTAGTTAATAGTTAGCATGAAACTCAAAATGAGCGCCGCTTTTTCATACAAAGTGAATCTGTTGGTTAGTATCATATTTTTTGTATGTGTTAAATCAGAACAATGTTACAACCTTTACTCGCTTCGCTTCAGTCGCCATAGTCAGACTACAGGTCTGGCCGGATGCTAATGCTATTTAGCTTGCCATGAGCTGGGATAAATTTAACCTGAGCGTGGTCTTGTAGGCAGGCGTTTCTATCAGGACAGGCTTTATTTGAGACAAATGCAGGACAGATACAATAATTTTTGTTGAAAAATTTTCAAAGGAAGGTTTGATAGTATTTGCAGAGCGATAATGTCAAAACAAAAAACATGTATTTATCCATAACGTCAATACATCGGTGCTCTGTATGTCTTTAAATTGGGACATATTGTCCTGATTTTCTCAGATGGCTCGTTGGTCTAGGGGTATGATTCTCGCTTTGGGTGCGAGAGGTCCCGGGTTCAAATCCCGGACGAGCCCTTATTTTGGTTTTACTGTAAAATATTTTTTTATTAATTCACCTTAATGACTTCAATCTGTGCGACAGACTAGCGACATGCCCAGGGTGACCCCGCCTCTCGCCCGAAACGTTAGCTGGAGATAAGCACCAGCACCTCTCCCGACCCCACTAGGGACAAGGGCGTACAGAAAATGGATGGATGAACTTCAATCTGTGAATCATTCTACTGTTCATATGAATACACCGAATGAGCTTAAACCAAAGTGGATTATTAAAAACACAGTTTCTTTTTAACATAATAATAATGAAAAAAACTGCAAAGCAAACAACCAAGACAAAAAAAACAACAAAACACTGAGATCTTGTGGTGATTTAGTAAGACTTGAAAATTGGATCCTGTGGCTTTTTCTTAAGCGGGTCATTCACTTCCCGAAACCCTCCTTTAAGACAGAATTAAAAAGTTTCCCTCAAGAGGAGGAGTCCAAAATCCTTTCACAGATACCACAGTAAATTTTCTTCTTTAGAAATTAAATATTTTCAATATGTTTGCACTTGCTGAGCAGTTTAGAATTACTGTGGTAATCTAATAAATGTACATTTATTTATTTATTTATTTATTTATTTATTTATTTATTTATTTATTTATTTATATGACAAATAAATATAAAACAAACAGCCTTTTCAAAATTAAAATTTTGCATTCTAAGTTAATTTTAATTATTAGTTAGATTTCCATTTTCACATTATATCAAATATAATAAAAACATAGTCATTGCAAGGTTAACTTCAAGAATCGTTCTTGCTGTTCTGATACTGACCAGTAGAGGATGCTGCTGCACACACATCAAAAACATACATCTACTCCAGATGTCAAATTTTGCTCCAGGACTTTATAGTTGTGGAAACACAAACTTTGTGGCTCGTTGGTCTAGGGGTATGATTCTCGCTTTGGGTGCGAGAGGTCCCGGGTTCAAATCCCGGACGAGCCCTTGTTTTTCTATAATCTGTCATCTGTTGAATCTGAAGTATTAGAGGCTTTCTCAGTTGCTTTGTTGCATTTCTCACATCACTATTAACATTTGCACGATAACTATTACATTTCTCGAAACACCATTTTAATAAAATTGTGCAGGACTGTAAACAATCTCATCAGGGTCAGCTGAGGTCCGCCTGAGGGATTGTTATGTTTAGGAGACATTCCTAAAATCAGCAGTTAGGGAAATATATGTTTGAATTATCATGTATTTGTATGTGATTTAAAACACAAAATGAGTTATGTTAGTGATATTCTGTTGGTTTCTGTTATGATCAATGTAAAGAATTTTTTCGGACCAATTTAAAAGAAAGATTTTAGTAATATGATTAGGATGTGATCATCAATGGTAAAACTATGCTTAAAAAATAATCGATTTAATCGTACTAGTACTACTAATAACAGGAGTAGTTATTATTATCCTTGTGAGCCTTGTTCCTATCTTTTCTCCACTCACTTCTTTTTAGGTTTTCTCAGGTTTTATATGCTTTTTTTGTATCATCATCTTCATAATTCCCTCAATAGTTGATCCAAAAAATATTTTATGTTCTTTCTGTATTTTTTCTCTCTTTCGTTTTCTTCTTACAAAAATGTATTTTCTTTCTGAGAAAAGATATTTAAATATTTTGTAATTTTATTTTTGTTGTGTTTTATTTTGAAAAGAAATGACCGGAAGTTAGCCTGTAAACGTTACGCCGAACTATGTAGCTATTGGTTAGCCGACTTCAGTCCACCAAACCCGGACAGTTACAGCTGAGAAGGGGCTCGGGGCAGCAATTACACAACCTGGTGTGATTTTTTACAAGACGTCGCTGTTTTTTGATATTATGTTCCTCGTATGAGTTTGGATGTTAGTTAGAAAGAACTGACTTGATATGATTAGCCTACTTTTTAGTTTTATGTAATTTTAAAATTCCCTTATTGCATTCTAATTATTTTACAGCAGTAACCACGTGTTAACCAGTGAAGGAACTGATTTGGTTGTAAAATCTGTGTTCTTGCACCGCAAATCGGAGAGAGATTAGCCAGATGAACAGCTTTAGCGTGCTAGTCGCTGTTGCCAGGCAACAGAAGTCGCTGCTGTCTGACTGAGGTAAAGCCTGTAATTACATTAGAGACGCAAAAAACCGCATTGCCAACTGGTTACATACGCGCAGACACGCTTTACGTGCCAGTAGTTTGACAGTTATGTGTCAGCAGCAAGATAAAACATTAAGTTGTCCTGAAGCGGTTTGACGTTACGTTTCACTGTTTAAGGACAAGGAGGCCGCGTCACGATGGTCCCCATCTTCACACTGAAGCTAAACCACAAGATTAACCCCCGCATGGTGGCTGTTGGAAAGTTTGATGGAGTGCACCCATGTCTAACAGCAGCAACACAAGCAGGAAAGGTGAGGGGAATATGTAGCATAACTGCTCAGCCTGCAGGAGGCTTCAAAGTTGCTGAAGGAACATACAGTATATCAAATATTTTCATTTTAACCTTAACTGTTCTTCATTTACAGGTTTTCATTCACAACCCTCATGATCGTGGTCAGAGACCTGCGACCCATCGACTGAGCCAGAGCACCCAGGACTCTGATATCTCTCTTCTCAACATCAACCAGGCCGTAACATGTTTGACTGCAGGGACACTGGGACCAAACACCACAGGAGACACGCTTCTGGTGGGATCTCAGACCAATCTGTTGGCCTATGATGTTCACGACAATACAGATGTTTTTTACAGAGACGTAAGTGGAAGAACTATCTTTGGGGTCACTGGATGTAGAGCAGACTCCTTTTTTTGTGATGTTTGTTCATAGTTTTTTAATTGTTTTGTGTTGTTCCAGGTTACAGATGGAGCTAATGCCATTGTTTTGGGAAAACTGGGAGACATCTCCTCTCCTCTCGCCATCATCGGAGGGAATTGTGCATTGCAAGGTTTTGACTATGAAGGGAACGACCACTTTTGGACAGTAAGATTCGATGCAAATACATCTCACAGAATAACTTCAGTTACTGTTGCAGTCCGATTATAAGTCAGAAATAATTAGAGTGATTTGGACAACAGAAATTGACATAACTTTGAAGTTCAAGTTAAAATTGTTACTCTTATCACATGTAAATGTATTTTCCTTTATGTGTAACAAATTCTGACAAACATGGAAGTGACATTCTTCCAGAAAAATCTGTAAACATCTACTGTAGCTCAGTGAAGAGTTTTGTTCACATTGAAATCGGGTTCCAGGACCTTTTTTGTTAACAATCTTTGTTAAAAAGATTAACACACTAAATATAATTTAGTGTGTCAGGGACACAATCAAGATTTCTATCCATAACATCAGTGACCGACCCTCATACTCAGAGTTGGGCAGTAACTAGTTACATTCACTCAATTACATTTACTTAAGTAACTTTCTTGAAAAAAAATACTTTTATTTGTATTTTTACTGTGCTGTGATTTTTTGAAGTATTGCTGCTCTTGAGTAAAAGTTTTGGATTCTCTACCCACTGAATGAAGAACAAACATGTTTTAACCAAAACATTCACCACACACACACCTGCAGTTTTTGTTAAAGTTTTATAATGTTTTTACTGAAAATAGCTGATTCGGAAAATATTTTTTTGCCTGATTTTTTGTATATGAATTATTGTCATTTTCACCCTAAAAATATAAAAAATATCCCCTTAACTTTGTATTTTGGTCTGTCTGATTATGTAATTTACCAGTTATTCAGTACTTTTAGACTTTGAAAACAACAATATTGTATCGCGGTTGAATACTTGAGTCAAGGCTCTGTTAAAAATAGCATAAATGCTACGTCACACATTTCCTTTGTTGCCTTAATGTATCGCGCATTTCAAAAACTTGTTTATTTGCCTGAACATGTTCATGAAATGTGTTCACAGCTTATATCTCCTATATTTCTTTAGGTCGTAACTATGACTTCCCCTTTTCTCAGGTAACTGGTGATAACGTTAGGTCTTTGGCGCTTTTTGACTTCACCGGAGATGGGAAAAATGAGGTAAGTCTGAGATTTGAACCAATAATAACATTATTAGAATTAGAACAAAATCTGAATGATAAATACTCTAAGAGTTTACAATCCCTGATCAAATTTAGCAATCTGAAGTTATTTGGATTTGTATGTGATTCTTACAATACAATAGTAACCCCAAAACTGAATAGTGTGACCTAATTACTTTTATTTCAAAAACAAAAGTAAGAGTTATTCCTACCACTGGTAAAATAATATACTGTAATTATTATAGCTGTAATGATGTTAACCATAGTTATTATTTATAAATATTGTGCATAACAGTTAGTAATAATGATGATATATTGCAATTACTTTTTTTCGCATGTCATATAATAGTTCATTATCATAAACTATTATCATAGTTTATGATAATAGTTCATGGAAAGAGTGTTTTTTTTGTATTTAGCAATTTTAGGTAACGAAGAGTGGTAAGGTCATTGTGATGACGGAAAAGAAGCAGAAGAGTGAGAAAATCTGAGTTAATCACTGTTGTTATTGCAGTTGCAACATACAATAATAATATCAATAATATATGCCTGTATTTTTCTGGTTTTGGAAAGTACAAAAAAATAACAACAATGTCCTGGTGTTTGATTTATAAAAAATATTTTCAGGTATCCACCTAACAACCTATTTAGAGAAGTTACTACTTTTTAATTGCAACTGAAAAGATTGATGAAATAAACCAAATGTTTCAACTTACAGTTGTTCAAAATGGCTCATGCTCAGTTAAGTATTAAACTTTTATTTTGAAAAGCTGCAGGTCCTGGTTAAAAATGTTAAGGAAGTGCTGCACTTTCAAAAATACTTTATAGATCCCAAAAAGAAATTAAATGTTGTTGTAACTCTTATGAATTCAGATTGTGCAAAGAGTTCTTTCATACCAAACAATAATAGTTTTTTCTTATTTGACAGCTTCTTGTTGGTTCTGAGGACTTTGACATCAGGGTTTTCAAAGAGGATCAGCTCGTCTCAGAACTGAATGAAAATGAGGTAAATAAACATGTTGCGTTGTTGTTTTGAATGATAAAGTTAAGAAAAGCATTATTGGCTTTGGTAAATACCTAAATAATCTTCCATATCAGTTCAGAATATTTTGGGTCTTTCTCGTCTTCACAGACTGTGACGTCATTGTGTCACATGCATGGCAGCAGGTTCGGCTACGCTCTGGCTAATGGCACCGTTGGAGTGTATGACCGCACGGCCCGCTACTGGAGGATTAAGGTGAATATTAATTCACAGAAATCTGAAATCTGTTGTTTTATTTGCAACACCAACCCTAAAACTGCTATTTTTACTGGTTGAAATTGACACCTACCACCGGCCAAATGCAGGTAAAGGTAAGAAGTGGCGTGTGAATCTGAGCAATGCACATCCCACTGTGGCGGCTTTTCAATTTGAACAGAAAAAAAGCTGAGTACTCCTCAGATTTTTTTCTGAACCTCTGGACAGTAGTGGACAAAAAAACTGCTGACGATGACTACAATTCGTTTTAGCTGTCAAGTTTAGAATATAACATGCCAAATTTTAAATGTACACGAAATATTAAAGAAAAAGGGTTGCTGCTTATTGTCAACACTAAGACAACAAGATAACAAAAGGTCCAAAAGGTCCAAAGCTACATGTAAACTGGTAGGCAGTAAGAAAAACACTGGAACAACACAGGAATTGATAATGAACATGCTGTGGGATGTTTGTAACGAGATGAATAATTATTAATTGAAATAGAAAACCTAAAAAATAAGGAAAAAAATAGAACAGTTAGAGAGCAGTTAAAATTAATACCATTTAAAATGTTAAAACATGTCTAGAGACACATCTTCAGTAAATACTGGAAGTTGTAGTCAGAATGTGGAAATACTCAACATAGGAAATGACTAAAAAATGTATTTTTAATCTGCTTCTTTGACAAAGAGCTCTTTAGCTCTTCATCAATCCATCGTACAACTATGGCTATATAGTCGTACAGGGAATAATTATGTTCTTGTATAAACAGTATTTTCCATTCAACGGTGAAAATCATCTCTAGCAGATAAATAACTTTGTGAATGTGTGTAACCTGTCAAGGTTTGCTGTTAGTAATTACTTAAACTTATTTTACTACACCTCTGCTAAGGTGTTCAAACTTTTGAATTTGCACCCGTCTGTATATTATTACTAATTAATTACACACTGATCTTTCCACTCAGTCTAAGAACCATGCAATGAGCATCCATGCCTTTGACTTGAATGCTGATGGAGTTGTGGAACTCATCACTGGCTGGTCCAATGGAAAGGTCCGTGCCCATTCTGCAGGAATGCGATATATTCCAGCTTTTGTTTCATGCGTTTAGCTCTTTGGAGCCTCTGCTGATGTCCAGCTCTCATTTCAGATTGATGCGCGAAGCGACCGCACAGGTGAGGTCATCTTTAAGGACAATTTCTCCTCATCTGTAGCTGGAGTGGTGGAGGGAGACTACAGGTTAGACGGACAGGTACAACTCATCTGCACCTCCATAGAAGGAGAAGGTGAGTCCAGTCTGCGTCAGCTCAAAGCCTTCTTACAAAATTTTAAATATTGTTACTCCTAAATGTTTTCTTTTAAAACCTGATTGGTCACCCTTTGAAATAATGACATTTGGCCATGTTTGTATTTTCTAGTCCGTGGTTACCTGCCAGCCAGTAAGGATTTGAAAGGGAATCTGATGGACTCCAACGCTGAGCAGGATCGCATTCGGGAGCTCAGCCAGCGCAGGCAGAACCTGCTGCTGGAGCTGCGTAACTATGAAGAAAATGCCAAGGTATTTATGGTTCTTTTTCATTTACAAACCATTTTTAACCTCTGACAATGACTCTGACACATGCACAGATTGACAGTAGATTTTCTCATTTTGTTGCTTTGTTTTAAAGCAACAAAATAATTTGTGCAAAATTCATAATTTAGGACAAATTCTGAATTTGTGCAAAATTCATAATTCACAAGCAAACTACACAGCTGGTCTTTGGCAATAGACCAATGTTTTTTTGGTGTCTGTAAAATAAAATATTTCAAAAACCTCCAGAACGTAACGTCACAAAGAAGCAAGCACTGCCTATTACCTAGCAACCCCAGCAAAGCCCGGCATGTTTGGTCAGCTGGTTTTCCCACTGCATGCGTTGTACAATGGCTGGTGGAAAAGACAAGTGATTTTGTTGTTGACTTACCATCCAGAAACCACTTGCTGCATTCTTGTTGGTTGTGCAGGAGGCTCCACTTCTGCTTTTCAAAGATGCACAGTAGCATTATTGTGCTTCTGTTTGCAACAATTTTCATGTGTGAGTGAAAACGTCGAGTTGCAGGGCATAGCCAGCGGCAGATCATTTGGATTTAAAGTGACTTGACGCCCTAAAACAGAGTTCAAAATAGGCAGACCTGAGCAGATTTCATTGTCTAAAGATGATTTTGTGCAATGAACATGTTTTGTTTAGGCCGTACACGGATCCTAACTTGTTCAAGGAAGCATTTTTTTCCAGATCACACCGTCTACACTTATGTGTTTTCACTGTTTGTTTCTAAATGCCTAAAGAAGAGCTGTACTATTCATTTCATTGTACTATTTACTGGACAATGACAATAAATCTAATCTATCTAATCTAATCTAATCTAATCTAATCTAATCTAATCTAATCTAATCTAATCTAATCTAATAATAATTTACACCAGAATCATGGTTTTTAAAAAATTTTTATGCTAACCTTCTCCCACACCTTCCGTTTCAGGGCGTGTCACAGACAAACAGCGGGATGGGGGTAATACCAGCAAACACTCAGCTGCAGACAACACTGTCTGTCAGAGCTGCTACGGAGGCCCAGAAGGCTCATGTAGAGCTTAGCATCTCAACTCCAAATGGTTGCTCCTTCTCACACTCCATGTATGTTAAGCATCTGTGTTCTCAGCAAATCTGCTAGAATTACTGTCTGTGTGACGCTTTCTCTCCAGAAACAATCATCCGTGCGGTTCTCATCTTTGCTGAGGGAATATTTGAGGGCGAGAGTCACGTTGTCCATCCAAGTGTCCAGAACCTGTCGGGCTGTGTCCGAGTCCCCATCATCCCCCCTAAAGACATACCAGTGGATCTGCACATCAAGGCCTTTGTTGGAGGGAGGACCAGGTGTGACATGTAAAACAGCTTGAGTTAAACTCTCCATAATGTTTAGAAAATGCTGAAAATCACAGTCTTTTAATGCTTCATTGTAACATTTTGCTTTCTGAATCATCCCCTCTGCAGCACTCAGTTCCACGTGTTTGAAATCACTCGCCAGCTGCCGCGTTTCTCCATGTATGAGGTCACAGAGGACTCGCCTGCCGCTCCTGCTGGAACCGTTTCCTTCAGCATCAACGAGCGACCGCAGAGGGTGAGAGGGAGGACGAAATAAAGAACCGTTCTGATCGGGTTCAGGAGGCATTCTCATATGAAACTTGTTCCTTTCTCTCACTGTTCATGTTTTTGTGTGAATGTAGGTGGTAATGTGGCTCAATCAGAACTTCCTGCTTCCAGAGGTGGTCGAGAGTCCAAATGTTACATTTCATTCCCTCCGTGGAGGAGGACTCATGTCTTTTCATATGGCCAGTAACGGACAGGTAAACAATAAACACTAACCTACTTTTTTAATCACAAAAAATTATACATATATTTATTAAAAAAACTATTTATTGTTTTTTCCAAAACATCCCAAATGGGTCTCTGGAAGGTCAAATCGGAAATATATGCTTTTCATTTTTTTCTCCTTTTTATCATATATATATACTGTTTTTGTCATTTGCTGTGCTGCAGTGATGTTTTGTGGTTTTTTTCTTGCAACGCTCAATTTAGACTCTTAAATTAGTTCTGGTAGTTGCAGCTTTCACCTTCAGTATTCCAGAAATTTTTTTTTCAAATGTCATATTCTTGCATTTTATGAATATTTTAAATATGCGGGTCCAGTCAGAAGTTTAGATCATCTCATCATTGGTGTGATTGGATATTAATTTGGGGCTTTTTTAAAAATGTATTTTAGTATTTTTTCATTGATGGAATGATGAGTCAAGATTCAACTACAATGACGTTTAAAAACAAAAATTGAGATTTTCTTTAAATTTTCAACACATGATCAAAATAATATATGTGTAGAATCAATTAAATACATAGAAATAGCAAGCTTTGTTCTTAAGGATATGGTTCTGTAGGTGTAATCCTGACTCATTTAGTTTAAAAAAAAATCCCAAATTAGTTCAACATTTTTAATCCAGTTTCTGTGTTTAAAAATCACTGCAGTTGTATAATCATTCCATCCTGCAACAAAAATTGGTTGAAATAAATAATTGAAACAGGGCAATTTTTGATTAATCTTAGATTTAGTGACCAAACTTGTATTTTACTGAAGCTGCATATCAGATAATAATAGTCTAAGCAATTTTTGCCAAAAGCATCTTTTTTTATTTTGCCTAAAACATCTTTTGGAAAGAAAGAGGCGGTGACTTTTTTGGCAGAAAATGACTAAGGCCACTATTTTAGGAATGTGACAATATTTAGGGTTATTTAATCCACTATTAACTTCCACCTAATTGAGACTTCCCTGATTTTTTCTTTCTTTCTGTGAGATCACCCTGACGACCGATGATATTGATCTAGCGGGCGATCTGGTCCAGTCCCTCGCCTCCTTCCTGGCGATGGAGGACCTGTCGGTGGAAGCAGATTTCCCATCATACTTTGAGGAGCTCCGCACAACGCTCACTGAGGTTCTCAATGAAACTGAGATGCTTTTTTGAAACATTTTTAGTTACAGAAAACCCAGTTCAGTCTTAAAGGCTCAGTTGTTTCTAGTGTCAGTCGCCTATGATGTAAAGTTGAACCAGACATTACAAATCTCCAACAGGATTCTGCTGCAGTATCGTTTGGTTTTAATTTTTAGAAGTATTTTTTTTTGTGTTAGTTAGAGATAGAGAGATAAATCTTTATTGTCATTGTCACAAGGACAACGAAATTTAAAATTTAAATTCTACTTTTACTTGTTTGCCAGCTGTTTTTAAAACAAATTAAACAAGACTGTGAGATGTTAATGCTGAGTCGTGGATGTTTGTGTCACAGGTAGACGAGTTTCACTCTGTGCATCAGAAGTTAACTGCTGACATGGCCGACCACTCCAACTACATCAGAAACATGTTGGTCCAGGCAGAGGACGCTCGCCTCATGGCTGACATGTGAGCCACCAAAACCCAAACTTTGTATAAACTTGACTAAAACCATTCATTGTAATACTACTGGCTATTAGAAGTGCTAATTTCTGTCTGAAATAATCAGCAAACATAATCTTCAACAAACACTCTTGTGCTTTTATCTGTAGGAAAACAATGAAGAAGCGTTACAGGGAGCTGTTTGATCTGAACAGGGATCTGATAAATGAATACACGATCCGTTCTAACAATCACAACGCCCTTCTGGCTCGGCTCAAGTCTGTCAACCAGGCTATCCAACGGGCCGGCCGACTCCGAGGTTTGCCACCGCTGGACTGTAACATGAGAAATATAGACCCTAAACTTCTTCACGTCTTATCACATTAGAACCACAAACTTCTATTTGTTTGTTCAAGTTTCGTGTGATGATTAGTCCAACATAAAGTTGTGCAAAAGTGGAAAGAAAATAGTGCATAGTTTCAACATGTTTTGCAGTTAAAAATCTGAAGATTTGTGTTTAAATTTTTTTCTACTCTTCTGCTGACTCCTGTGATTTGGTAGTTGAAAGCTGATTTTGAGAAAGAATGATGTGGCAAAGGTCATCGAACTAAACCTCTGAATGCAGTGTTTTTATTTATTTAAATTTTATTTTGGGGTACAAAATTAAGGGATCTGATTATAAATCCACCCCTCGCTTTTCAGGATGTTTTTTTTCTAAATATTGGAAGCTGTAAATTGTTTCGTTCTTATTTCACAGTTTTGCACTACATTGTGTTGGTTTCTCACATAAAATCTCAATAAAATTAAGCTTGGTGTTTTGGAAATCTTTTCCAGACAGTGTACAAAACACAAAAACAGAAACCTGGTTTGGATTACATTAGATAGTATGTTAACACACAGTTTGGAGTTGGTGGTAAAGAAAGAAAACTCTTAACAATAATTAGAAGAAATAATTTGCTTATAGTTGCCACATCTTCTTGTTTTTATATATACTTTTAAACTATTCTTGTTTCTCCTCAGTGGGTAAACCCAAGAACCAGGTGATCGCCGCCTGCCGAGACGCCATCAAGAGCAACAACATCAACGCGCTCTTCAGGATCATGAGGGCCGGCACGGCTTCTTCTTGAGGACAGAGTGCAGGAATCAGCCAGCTAGCCTAGAAAGGACAACACGCAAAATGTGCAAAAGATTGTAGGCGTTTGGGACAAACATTCACTCAGCCTTAAATGTAACGAAGCAGCGGCACTGGGGAACACCTCTGTTAGGTAACTCAGAGAACAGACTTAGAGCTGCAGTTTAGCTGTGTGGCTGGTTAGAAAGGCCTGATGTAGTTCAGCATAGCTTTCCACGGTCTAAACAGACTCACAGTTCTGTCTGTCTGCATCTTTAGTTCAGGATTAAATCTGTCTTTTAGCGCCGTTTTAGGTGATGGTGCACAAAACATTTAAGCTTCTCAACAAAGCCATCAGAACGTTTTGACCAAATGACTGTGCTGGATGTGGTCTCTGTTCGTTGGATCCAGCTGACGGAGACGGCTGCAGCGAGGCGCGGAGCTGTTGGGTCGGAGCGGTTAGCTCTCCCAGTCGTTGTCTTTTTTTTTAGCCAAAGGAAATTGTGTGATGTTTCTGTTGGAACGAGTGTGATCGTGTGTCTATATCTTGTTTACCTTTTGTAGATTGTTTTTGTGATTGCTGCAGCGTTCCTATTAAAATTTATTAATGTTTCAAATGTTTTTGTCATTTGTCTAAACTAGAGCATCCTTTATGAAACTGCAGAAGTCTGTTGATAGTGTTTTAGCTCCCAATTTTTCCTTCAGTTTTATGTTATTGCACACAGCTTAGAAAAATAAAACTTAAGCACAGAGAGTTTGAATATAAGGATCGGAGATTCCAGGAATTTTTTCTTCATTACAACAGTCAATCTTATCAAACAATTGAAAACAAAACTTAATTTATAGAGCAATTATGGTTTTCTCTGGTGCCACCTGCTGGTAATAGGTCCCTAATAAGTCCTAATGAGCTGAAGGATGATGATGAACCTCAGATATTGTGGTTTTTACGGCACAATACCGTTTTTCGTTCTGACACTTGCTTTGTCTTTCATTTTTCTGTGACAGTTAATTAATTAATTATGTAACAAACATGGTTAGGAACATGAACGTTAATGAGAAAAAAAAAGTTTTCTCGGAGAACTGCTGATCAAAACAAATGTAAAAGATTGAAAGAAAGTGTGGCTGCTTAATGATACTATAAGGAAATTAAAATGAAGATCCGTTTATGTTTCTCGTCTGTCTCATCCATTTTGCTTCCTTTCCAGGAGATGTTCAGTCCGCAGTTCTGCAGCAGACCAGCTGAAGCCATGCTGTGGGTTTTCTTTCTTGCTGAGTTGGCAGCTGGACTTGTTCCGCTGAAATTTAAACCACATGGTCGAAGCAAAGAATGACGATGCTGCCTTCAGGAACCTGTGATGTTGACTATTATCTCACACCTTCTACTGCACTGCACCTTCATCTTTTTTAAAAAAAAAACCCCAAAAACCTTAACTTACAGCACTGGGAAACATATAACTGCTTTTTAGTGAAGAAGATATTCTTTCTATAGTTCTTTTTCCTACAGTTTCTGGTCAGTGATTCACTTTGTCGCCACGCCCCCTGGAAATATTAACTGTTTAATAGTCCAAACGTGTCATGTTGCGTTCAGTCGTATGAAAAACAAAATGCAGCCACTTATTGAATTGATTTCCGGATTTGGGTTCGTTGTGGTGCGCAGAATTGTTGAGGAAGAAAATTTTTTAGGCTCCGTACCATCAAAAGGTTCATCGTCATTTACATCTAATATTTCCCTAATGCACGTAAACGCTTCATGAGCGCAGCACCAGCTCAGACAGAACCAGAGGAAATTTCAGGTTCGGTTCTGCTGAAATCTTTGTGTTTGGAGAATGTGTGAGTCAGACTTTGTGTTTATGAGATGAGAATGTGGAGCAGAAAGAGATGCAGATGTTTTCTCTGGTAAGTCTGGATGTTTTACCGGATTATCGCTTATTTGACGCATTTCAAAGTTAAAGTATTTGTTTCATGCGTGCACTTTTTTCTATTTTGGGAAAAATCACAAGTTCCTGATTAATAGATTACTTGCTAGGTTTTTATTTTTATAATATGGGTCTTTTTCCGAACGCCCCCTTAACACATTTCAACAAAAACGGTATTCTGGCGCTATTTATTGTATACAAACTTGAAAGTTATATAACTTTATAAAAACTATATGATTTTTTATCCTGTACATCTCATGAACTGCGGAGAAAAGTCTGGCATTTCAGATTTTTCTTTTCTTTAGTAAAATTAGTCACGTTTTTTTTGTATAACGAATTAGACGCTAAACCTCATAGTAGTTCAAACAAAAAAAGGGGGAAATTCTGAATTTATTTTGCAATTTTCAAAATACAGAAACAAATTTAAAACATGTCTAAATATAAAATAAAACTGAAATATGAGCCATTTACCGCTCCATAGAAAAGGCTGATTGTCTTAAATCTTGAGAGCTGTCAACTGAAACACTGGAAACATCAAATTCATCAGCACAGAAAACCAGAACAAATATGTCCTGAAAACAAGATTTCAGTGGGCTAAACAGGAGAGGTCTGACTGAATGAGGTGAAATTCAGGAGTGAGTAATGACTCTGCATTGGCAAAGGAAATGCTAGAACTTTTGTTTAAAATGAAAGAAAACAGAAGAAAAGCGGCACATTTCCACAGTTACTGATGTTTTTTGGACCCTTTCAGCATGTTTGTTCTACTGTTTTTATTTGAATGTGCTCAGTATGTAAATAAAATATATTTTCATCCTATCCTAAATAATACAACATGTTTTTTTTTAACCTTTCTTACATTTTCAGAGCAGTTTAGATTTTCTTTTCAGGAGAAATTACAGGCATGATAGAGAAAAGGACAGTTGAGGAAAATAATTGGTTGTGACATAAAATCTGTAATTTTTAACTGATTTTATACTGATTCAATATTGTTGTGCTGCTTTTGGTGTTTTTTAAAAAAAGAATTTTCAAATACAATGATTCGTGAGGATGGAGAGACCTGTGATGTTTACAGACTGAGACGGCCGACTCCAAACTTCTGTCCTGCTGAAACAAATCCTCAGTGATGTAGAAAAAGCAGAGAGAGGAAAACAGGTGCATATTTTTATTAATTTTATGATTTATGCTAAGCTACATTGTTTTTTTGTCTTTATGTTGTTGATGGTTGTTCTGGTCACTAGCAAAGGTTAGTGTGTTTGTGTTTCAGGTCAGAGTTTGTCCAGCTGACTAAAGATGCAGCAGAGCTGAGAAGATGCTGAGGAAGGTGGTGATGATGAGGAGGCTCCTCCATTTGAAGGGAGATGTAATGTGCACACTCGTCCTCCTGGTGGCGCTGTGTTTTCTGCTCTACGCTCGTCAGGTGAAGAGGAAGAGAAAACTGCGGGAGTTTTGAGAAGAAATAGTTCCTCCATGTTAGTTTTGACCAGGCCGTGTTTCCAGGTCGTCCTCTCCGCTGGCTGGAGCCGATCCGTCTGGAAGCTGCAGATCCATGGATCCACCAGCTCCAGTCGCTCCCTGCTGGGCTCCAGTTCACAAACTGGGAGGAAGGAGGCGCTGCAGGCAGGAACTGACACATTGATCCATCCATCCATCTGTTCATTCATCTGTTCATCCATCCATCTGTTCATCCATCCATTCATCCATCCATCTGTTCATCAATCCGTCCGTCCACCCATCCATCTGTTCATCCACCCATCCATCTGTTCATCCATCCATCCATCCGTTCATCCATCCTTCCGTCCACCCATCCATCCATCTGTTCATCCACCTGTCCATCCATCCATCCATCCATCCATCCATCCATCCATCCATCCATCCATCCATCCATCCATCCATCCGTTCATCCATCCATCCATCTGTTCATCCATCCATCCATCCGTTCATCCGTCCATCCATCCATCCATCTGTTCATCCATCCATCCATCCATCCATCCATCCATGCATCCATCCATCCATCCGTTCATCCATCCATCCATCCATCCATCCATCTGTTCATCCATCCATCTGTTCATCCATCCATCCATCCATCCATCCATCCATCCATCCATCCATCCATCCATCCATCCATCCATCCATCCATCCATCCATCCATCCATCCATCCATCTGTTCATCAATCCGTCCGTCCACCCATCCATCTGTTCATACATCCATCCATCTGTTCATCCATCCATCCATCCGTTCATCCATCCATCCGTTCATCCATCCTTCCGTCCACCCATCCATCCATCTGTTCATTCATCCATCCATCCATCCATCCATCCATCCATCCATCCATCCATCCATCCATCCATCCATCTGTTCATCCATTCATCCATCCGTTCATCCATCCATCCGTTCATCCATCCTTCCGTCCACCCATCCATCCATCCATCCATCCATCCATCCATCCATCCGTTCATCCATCCATCCGTTCATCCATCCATCCATCCATCCATCCATCCATCCATCCATCCATCCGTCCGTCCGTCCGTCCACCCATCCGTCCGTCCACCCATCCATCCATCTGTTCATCCATCCATCCGCCCGCCCGTCCGTCCGTCCATCCATCCATCCATCCGTCCGTCCGTCCGTCCATTCATCCATCCATCCGTCCATTTTGAAGTCATAATAAACATAAACCTGAGTTTAATGTTTGGCTGCTCCACTAACCTCTGTACATGATGCAGCTCTCCACTCATAACTACAAACCAAAACAGATTTTTCCTTCTGGGATAATTATCTTAAAAGCAGAGGCAGAAATTTTCTCATAATCAAACCTTGAATCAAAAAGATGAATCTTTCATCATTTGTTGTTCTCTTTTCCTTCCTTTTTGAAATCCAGGCTCCTCTACAGCCACAGCTGCCTTCCTGTAAACCCCGACTCAAGTCCGAACCTTCCCAGTCCAAATCCAGCTCTCAGATCAGATCCAGGTCACGAAAGAAGAAAGTTCTTCCAACCGCGGCTGATGGGAAACGGCTGCCGACACTGCCGCCGTTCGACTTCGAGAAGTATCTGAGAGAAAAGGACAAAAGGAACTTTAATCTGCTCATCGACCAGCCTGAGAAATGTCGCATCAGAGAAGAAGAGGAAGGAGGAGGAGGAAGAGGAGGCGCTGTTTCGGCTCCCTACATGCTCATTGCTGTGAAATCTACAGCTGCAGATTTCGACAAGCGGCAGGTAGCAAAATTATATGATAATTAACTTTTCAGCAAGATATGGGAGCTTGTTTTAAGAAAATAATTCCTCACTATTGATTAAAAAGTACTAGTTTCGCTTTCAGATTATTTCACTTAAAACATGGGGAAAATGTCATAAGTGAAATAATTGAAACAAGTACTTTTTAATCAATAGTGAGGAATTATTTTCTTAATAATTCCTCACTATTGAAGGAGTGAGGAGTTACTCCTCACTCCTTCAATAGTGAGGAGGATTGAGTAATTTTTCAGCTCCTATATCTTGCAGAAAAGTTACTTTAAAGTTAGTACCGTTGAAATAATACAAAACTTTAGATATTTGCACAAGAAACTAGACCAAACGTACTTTGTCAGATTTTGTGTTTTTGCAGTGTGCAGTATGTAACTTTATTTAAAAATATGTTTTTGGTAAAACTGTCACTATGTCATGAGACGGATAATCTAAGAAAAGATCCTGCAAAGCTACTATTGCTGTCTGAATAAATGCAGCACTCCAGGTCAAAAACAACCAATCAGAACCAGGAGGAGGGCCTTATTGTTGTCAATCAACACTCTGCCAAATGTGCTAATGGCGGAAAAACGACGTAACATTCCAGAAAAGTCTTTTATCCACCTTCACCGGCAGCCATGCTAACTAGCCTTAGCATTCATGGCAGGCTTCACCGTGGTGAACCAGCTTAGCGTAGCGGCGGGGTTGGGCAGCGCTTACACAAGTCAAGTCAACCCAAGTTTATTTGTAAAGCACATTTCAGCAACTGTGCAGTTCAAAGTGCCTTACATCATAAAAACTTCATACAGTCAATAATTATGAAATAAGTACTAAACATTACTTTTAGTCAAATAACGTCATCAAAATCAAATATACATCAAATATCGTGATCAATGTTTCACTTTCACTTACAGGAGGGTTTTTAGTCGAGATTTAAAGGAACTCAGTGTTTCAGCTGTTTTGCAGTTTTCTGGAAGTTGCTACAACAACAGATCTTTGATGTATTGTGGTGCTAAACCCTTCAGTGATTTATGAACTAACAGTATTTTAAAGTCTATTCTCTGAGCTACAGAGAGCCAAGCGTGATTGACAATGCTAAGGCCCGCCTCCTTGCTCTGATTGGTTGTTTCTAGCACTGGGTAAAGGCAGAGGAGCTCAGTTTGTTTTTATTATTGTGCTCATCTGCAGGGCCTGCCCAAGCCTCCATAGGGCTTAGATCATTCGCACACCTGCTATAAACTTATTGCATGTCTGACAGTGCTGTTTACATTATATCCTATGCATGTTTAATATAGGATACATTTATCAGCCAGTCGATTTCCTTATTTTTTGGGGATCGTTAATAGGCTGATACTTATACTTGAAGCCCATATTATCCACTGATCTTATTTTCGTCAGCAAAGGTTTAGAAATCAGTCTCTGTCCTCTTCTGCTATGCAGTGAGAGGTCTGACTGACAGACCGGCCCACCAGGTCTGGTCTGAACATTTACAGTTAACAATATTCACTCCAGTGTTGCCAACTCAGCGACTTTGTTGCTATATTTAGTGACATTTCAGACAAAAAGATTGATATAGGCCAAAATCAACATCGGATTTTAAAAAATTGGTAACTGGGAATCGGCCAGAAAACTGCAATCGGTGCAGCTCTACACACATATTCATGACATTCTATGATTAAATTAATTTCTCTTAAGTGTAACTCCAATAGCCAAAAATTTTATTTATAACAGGTGAGTTTTTCTTCCCTGAGAAAGTAGAACGAAATGATTTTCACATAACTTAGAAGTTCATGTAAAAATATTGTTTGTTTTAGCCACATAAATGATCAGCAGCAAACACCATATTACCAACTACAGCTTAGAGCAGCTCATTGATGCATTAATGCAGCAGCCATGTAGCCTGATGGAAAACATTTTGCTAGACAATATCAAACATTGAGAAGTTTTAATTATTGTTATCAAATGCCGCTTTGAAGCCAAAACAACCTAAGAAATATACAGAGCCAAGCAGGAGAATCAACTCATTTCACACTAAGACGCTAGCATAAATGTTGAACTGAACCGTTCAAGGTCGCTATCAAGCTAATTTTCTATTAGCAACTTCACAGATCTTTTTTTTATAATTATTACCAAGACACATTAAAACATGCCTTTATCTTGGCTTTTTTCTATTCTTCCTCTTTTCTCCCTCCCCGAAGGATAAGTCCGTTTTTCAGACGTTGTTTTGCTAACAACGTTTGGACGCTCACTGCTCATTGCCCTGCAGCTTAAATTGCCGGTGAAGCGTGCGGTACCTACGCACGCTTCACCCTAAAAAAAAAAGAGCATTTTTTTTTTTTCTTTTTGTCCATCAATTATTTCTACACACATCATCAAATATATATTATTGTAAAAACAAATCACTTCATGATGAAATTATGTATTATTATAATGACATAGAAATCGCTACTAAAAAAAGAAATGAAAAAATTATTCAGCTCCACTGAGGGGCCACTAGCTTTATGCTAGCCCTAAGCGGCTGCTTAGTTTGCTTATGCCTTGGGCTGGCACTGCTCATCTGTCACGATATAATGATAACTTTAACACAAACATGTAAGAAAAATATATTTTATGACAGTTACCGCTTTAAATCTATTAGTCACATTTCTTTTACAGCTATTTATTTTTCTCCTCACGGTTTTGCTCCAGGTTGTGCGTCGGACCTGGGGGAGGGAGGGGGCGCTCCACCCTGGCTGGTCCATTCGCACCGTGTTCCTGCTGGGGATTCCCAGGAACCGCTCCTCCCTGCCTCTGTGGGATCGGCTGCTGGCCTACGAGAGCCAAGCCTTCCAGGACGTCCTGCTCTGGGATTTCGAGGACACCTTCTTTAACCTGACGCTGAAGGAAACACATTTTCTGGAATGGGTCAACAGCAGCTGTCCTCATGTGAAGTTAGTGTGAACGAAAAAGTCTTAAATGATTATTATTTTAGCCTCATCTGAAGCTGTAATTAGCTGCAATTCCATTGACTATATAACTACGCAATCTGACATTTTGAAAATAAATTTGCTCAATGGAAACACACCAATTTTAAAAAAACTCCAACTCCATCATCCTCCAACTACTTGTCATCTTTTCTTTGTGGTTCAGACCAGTGGTAACAGGATGTGCCATTCTTTTTTAATGATTTATCACTTGAACAAACTTATTCAAGTGTTATTTTAATTGCATTTCTTCTTTAATGGAAACATATCGATAATGTTTTGCACAAATTTGTGATGGGAATGCAGGCAGTAATATCCTTCTGCTCTCCTTCAGGTTCATCTTCAAAGGTGATGCTGACGTCTACGTAAACGTGGAAAACATCCTGGAGATGCTCCAAGGCCGAGAGCCGGAGAAGGATTTGTTCGTGGGGGATATTATCGTGAACGCCAAACCAATCCGCCGTCGCACTTCCAAGTACTATGTTCCGGAGTTTGTGTACGGAGGCGGTCTGTACCCCAGCTATGCTGGAGGAGGAGGGTTTGTGATGTCAGGACACACGGCTCGAAGGCTGAGCTCTGCCTGTCAACAGGTAAGCTAAAGATTAAAACTCCGGCCTAGGCCACTTACTGAGGTAAACAGGTTTTAGAAACAGGCTGTCTTATTGTGCTTCATTGAACAGGTGGGCGATACAAATGTTCATTACATTTCTTTCTTTTTTTTTTGTTGCACAAAATCATTCTTAGATAATGAGATTTTCGTCTGCTAAGTTCTGCCTATTTTGAACAGTTTTAGGGCCTCTGTCACTTTAAATCCAGATCACCTGGATCTGGATCTGGATCCAAATCTAGATCCAGGCCACATCCCCTTTACCCCCAAGTCAATGTTTACACTCAGATGTGAAAATTGCTGCAAACAAATGCACAATTATACAACCGTACATCTTTGAAAAGCATTAGTGGAGCCTCCTGCACAGCCAAAAAGATGCAGCAAGTGGTTTCTGGATGGTAAGCCAGCAACAAAACACTTGTCTTTTCCAGCAGCCATTGTAAAGGACATACAGCGGTAAAACCAGCTGAGCAAAAGTGCTCCAGCTGTACTTGAGTTGCTAGGTAACAGGGTAGTACTTTGCTTTCCAATTATGTTTAAATCAGCTTGTGTGCATTGGTTCTTTTTGTGGCTGACACAATTAATTTTGGTGAATCGATTATTGAAATAATTGTTAACTAATTTATTAATCCATTAATCATTAATTGGAGTTGCTGAAAGCAATACTCTGAGCAGTAATTAAGCCAAAACTGTAGAAAAAATATATACACATTGCTATACAATATGTATATAAGATAAGATAAAAAAATATCTTCTTTGCCTATAAATAAGTTCTACTCAGAAGTCCTGAATTGACATTGTTGTAACTTCCCCCAGTTCAAATTCTATTAAGAAAATTTCCTATTAAGCACATTTTATTATCCAGTTATTAAATGTTTATATCATTAACAAATTAATTTAATTGGTTAATTTAATTGGTTAATGATAAGTTGAGCAGAAGGGCTGAGCTTATTACATGTTGATGTTAGAAGTATTTTTTAGCTACAGATTCATCCAAATGGTCAAGTGTTCATTAAATAAATGCTATTATTTCATTTTAGGCAAAAAAAAAAAAATTCTTATTTAAAAATGGAATTCAATTAATCGGATTAAAAACAAATTTTTCTGATATTTTTAACCACTATATTTTTTTTATATAATATTAGAATTATACTAAAAATGCAAACAAATAACTTATTACTATAATAATCACTAGTTGCAGCTCTAGTTCTTTTAATTTGTTTCTGTTACTATCTTGAACAGCTTTTGTTATGCTGCAAGAAATTACTGGCCCATGCTAGTTAAAGTAGATTTCTCCATCGTTAACCACAAATTTTTCTATTTTGTTTATGAGTTTGTGACTGATTTGTAAAACTTCTCCTAGGTGGAGCTGTTCCCGATTGATGACGTCTTTCTAGGAATGTGCCTCCAGCTGATCGGCGTCAAACCTTTACGCCATCAGGGGTTTCGCACCTTCGGGATTCCCCGACCGTCTGCGGCGCCACACCTCCAGACGTTTGACCCCTGCTTTTACCGGGAGCTAATGGTTGTTCACAGCCTAGGCGTCCCGCAGATCTGGCTCATGTGGAACCTGCTTCATGACCCCAAACTGAGCTGCCACTACAGGTCCGGCCAGACGTCCGGACCCTTTAAATGGAGAGGGAGGGTTGGAGAGATGGCAGCAGATGAGGCGGATTATGGCGAGAAGCCAGTGTTTCTCACACATTAGTTCCTGCCAGGCGGGCAGAGCTGGAGCTGCTGGTATCGTGCAGCATTGGAGGACAGTAGGAAACAATTTTATTCAGCCAAGCTGATGGTTTACCTGCCAGGAAATGAAAAGGCAAAGGGGGAAATCTCTCCCAGCTGACTCTGCAGTGAAACTCAAGGAATGCATTGTAACTGTGACCTTAGGGACCGATCTGCCCCAACTTATTTATCCACTACCAGAGGGAAAGTCTTTGATATGCAGATAAGTTTATGAAAAGTGAAGAGTTTCTTTTGCACAACTGAATTTGTAAAGCTGCTGTCACACTAGCAGCGTTTCCATTACAAATGGGCGAAAACTTTCCCAATTCTGATATTATCGAAAAAAACATAACTTCACAATTAGTGTGTTCAATTAAATAAGAAACGCAATAAAAAAATCACACATGAATAAGTTTGTTCACGGAATAAGTCGTTAAAAAACAGGTCATAGCATCATCCTCAAACTACTTCTTCTCATCTTCTTTTTTGGGGTTTTCGCCAACCTCTAGTTGATGGTCATGTGATAACAATAAAATATTTCCATTTCAGTTTTGTGAAATAAACCAATTTCAATCGGTGAAAGAAAACACCTCATCCTAATGTCAAAACGTTTTAGCAAAAAAGGTTTTTTCTACAATTGGCGTTTCCTAAATGTCAAATTGCGCAAAATGAAATGACAAAAGTTAATCTGATTAATGGAAACACGCCACTTTTGAAAAAAAACATTTGTTTTTCACAAAATCAAAGCTGTGGTGACATTAATTTACTTTGAAAAACTGAAATGGAAATTTTTATTTTGCATCACACAGGTCACATGATCAACAACCAGGCATTACGATTGGTAGGAAAGACGAAGAGGACAACGGGAGGTAGTTGGAGGACGATGATGCGAAATTGTGTTTTTCTTTTATATATTAGTGGAATACTGAAGTTTTACACACATTTGTAATAGAAACATAGCTACTGTCTTATATTTGTTTATCTAAAAATGCATTTTACATGTAAATATGAGCACATTTTGTGAAGCGTTGAGTCCTGTGAAGCTCATGTATTTTACTCATGACGTGTCCTTGCTACTACAGTGAAGAAGCAGCTGCACTGATAAAGTACGAGTAGCGAATATGCAAGGTATGTATTGCATCTCTGAATTTCAAACTGAATGTTGCAAAATATTTCATGCTAAAGTGTCCCACTCACAGAAAGGCATCCTGGACAGTTATCAAATAACAGATATGACAGTGTATTAGGACCATGGTACATTTAAAACAAGCAAACAAAAAATATCCAGAAATATCTGAGAATTTTATTTTTAGAAAAAACAAATTTCTGAGTTTTTTTAAGCAAATTTTAAAGATTAGTCTCATAATTTCTGAGTTTTTTCAAGCAAATTTTCAACTTTTCAAACAAATTTCATTGTTTTCTCTAGAAAAGTTTTGAGATTCAGCTCCAATTTTCTGAGAGTTTTGGCAGATAGTTATTCCCATTTTTCTTCTGATGGAAACTTCTGACCAGAACTGCAGTTGTTCTAAAAAACACACAGAAAAACTTTCCATTTCACATCCATGTTTTATTTTTCTGTTTTCATATTCCGGTTGTGAAACACAGAAAATAAACTCTGTTGTCAACAAACAGCACGTAGCTTTGTTGAAAATTTCAACAACCTTCAAAGGACTTCTGCTGCAGCAAAACCTTCAGTCTCATGCGTCTCTTTGCACTACATGGTTTTATTGCCATTTATTCATGGGGCATGCTGGATGAATCTGCTTAATATTTCATATACAAAGTTATTCAAAATATGCATATCAAAAAAGCCACATTCCAGGGAATTTCACATCAGTCTCCTTCCAAAAATGGGATTTAAAACATAAAAGTCATCCAGAAAAATGTGAGAGCAACATCAGAGTCGAACTGATTAAAAACGTTAACATCAGATTATTCAACTGAAGCCTTGGATTACAAACAACAAACAGTTAAATTTATTAAAAAACAAAACAAAAAAAAAACAGAATCACACACAGCTTAGGGTCTTCATTTGTGTTTTTTTTATTTTATAAATCACATATCCACCTGAGTTTGGGTGAGATTAAACTACCCATCAATCTAATTTAATGCTGTAGGAGTAATTTTTGCATTTCGTGGATGAATCTGGTTGAGCTACAAAGTGTCATAATCTGTTTGGACTTTTTATTGTATAGAACGTAGAACCTTTTATTGTGTTTAGAGAGACCATTAGTGAGGGGATTGGATGAAAGAACAATAAAACATTTTTAATGATACAATGTAATATAAAACAGGAAATATACGACCATAAATGGTTCCAGGCAGACATGTTGGCTGGAATCGGAGAAAACTGTTCAAAACAATGAAAAAAACTATTTGTCAAATGAATGAGAAGGTCTTTTACTTTTTATGTGTCACCTATAAGTATAAATAATCTAATCTTTTTATGCGCAATAATTTGCAGTACTGATTTGAACAAAATGAACAACAGATTGAATATGAGAGTTCTTAACTGAGTTTCTTCAACATGCCAAATGACATGTTGAAGAAAAATGAAAAACGATGTAACATTTTGACAGCAACATTGCCATAATGCAGTTAAACCCTCAGCAGAATTTGATTGAGTCAATTATTCTTGTGGTACACATGTTTGAAGAAATAAAAGCTCAGTGTTTGTGCCGCCACAGTAGCTATTTTTTTTTAAAATTTTGTCTTAAGACAAAATGTCTTCATTAGATAGAAAACACAAATAAAATAAAGTATTTTTGTCCAAAAAAATCCAAAACATTTCTGAATATCTAAACTCAGAAAATTTTTAAAAAGTTTAATATTTTTGACTTTTGAAACTCAGAAATTTCCAAGATTTTTTTTTTAATTCTCAGCTTTTATACATGATTTTTCCCCCCAAAATTGTTTTTTTCCTCACATACTTTTGACTTCTGGAGCTCAGAAATATCCTCGCTTTTTTATGGAAAATTTCTGGAATTAATCTAAAAATTTTGAGTTTACGGTGTAAATTTACCCTTCTTTTTACCCCGTCTACATTAGCTCAAACACGCCGTCATATTTATTTTCTGTTGCCCCAAATCCACATAAAATAAATAGGATGAAAGTTAAACTCTCACATTGAGCACCAGCAGTTTTAAGCGCAGGTTTAGTTTATTCAAGTTCAGTCAAAAAGCTTTGATCTTTGGACTGAACACCTGCTAGCTGATGAACAGGTTCTACCTTTTATACAGAAAACAAAAGTTACACCTAGTGGCTAAACTAGGGTATTACATGCAACACAAAAATTGCTCCCACAAACACGATCCCACAGAAGCGAGCATCTCCAGCACCAAGCAAACAAATACTGGGCTCATACATTTCTTTTCTCAATCTGAATGTTGCACTTGGAAAGATTTCCCCAAAAAAGTTAAACAAAAACAACATGGACACCATATATAAAAACTACAACACCCTATTAAAGTCTGTGGTGAACATATTTGGAAATATGGATATTTAGTATCATTTAATGCAACTAAATAAAAACGAGAAATAAAAAAAACAAACATTTATTACATTTATTAAATGTAATAAAGTTTTTATTACATTTAATATTTATTTGTTAAATGTAATGAAAATGCAGTTCCTGATAAGAAACAAATTAGGGCAAAAATATAAGATCTTACCAATTAGTTTTGATCTAGTTTCCTGTGCGCTCGAGATAAGAAAACTAATGAACAAGTATTTTTGTTCTGCAAGATACGGCAGTTTGTTTTATGTCAATAATGTATGAATATTGATGAAAAACTAGTAGTTCCACTGGCAAATTATTTTACTTACAAGACATTTTTTCCATGTTGTAAGTGAAATAATCTGCCATTGAAACTAGAACTTTTTCATCAATATTAATAAATTATTCACTTAAAGCAAACTCTTATATCTTAAAAGTTACTTTTAAGTTAGTTTCATCGTAATTCTAGTGTGCTAAGATATTAGCACTAGAAGCTAGACTAAAATTAGCTGGTAATATTTTGTGTTTTTGCAGTGTGGAGGTGAGGGGTGATGGTTTGCAGTTGTTTTACTGCAGCAGCATCACTGAATGTATTTCAGCTAAAGGGGGTAAACACTAGATATTAACGGGTAGGGTGTCCTAACTTTTTCCTCAAACAGAAAACACTTGGTTTCTTTTGTTTACAATTATTTCTGAGTACTTATTGTTTATGAATAACCAAATAAGTAATGGTCCCTGTATTTAATTTTTTTTTTTAGATTACTAATTTTTTCAATTTCCACAGTGACAGGAAGACCACAACTAGATTTTTAGACATGGAGGCTGATTTTCGGCCTTTTTATAGTTTTATAAAACTAAGGTGATAATATTCTAGGTGTCAAAAAAGCAAGACAAACAAAAAAATGCATATCTGAAATAAAAGCAGAAAAATACTGAAAAACCCAACCTGGGATTCTTTGCAAAAATGAGAAAAATAACTGGAACAAAAATCAGCCCATGCCACAGGTTGATGCTAATACTCAATGACAAACACACACACATTCACCAATGCAATTAAAATGCATTCTCACTGTATGTCCCACAGAAAATCATTTTTACAGAGGAAAAAAAAGAGATAAAAACAGGCTCAGAGGGAGATGAGGCACAATGTTTCATTTGTTTTCTTAGACTTTTTTTTTTAAATACATTTTCTTCCACCAAAGCGAGTTTTGGGAAAATATTTGACTTGTAGGACAGTTTTCACCAGAAAACATACCAAAGCAGAGATCAGCTCAACTTTAAATATTGGGGAACCTAACAGAACCCCAAAGAGATATGTTGGAAGTGGGTCTTCAAAACCCAAAAGGTTTGTCAAAGTTGAAGAAAGTGAGAACCTGAACATCCAGGCTCACCCCGTCATCCAGATGGGGGCTGCACCATGCAGTGAAATCAGACAAATATCAAACTTTGTCCAGCAGAGAATGACGTGTAAATGAAGAGTTTATGTGCTTCACAGAGACTTCCGTTTACTGGCAGCCCTCCATCGTCCACTAGAAATACCAACACTGACCGGCTGACTGAATCAGCCGAGAGCAGAAACTCTTTTCTGATTAACTTTCTTCACAACATAGAAGAGAAGAAACCAAGTCGTAACAAAGAATGCCATGAAGAGCTATTTACAGCGTTTATACAGCTTCGCATGGACTCCACAACAACTTTTCTTTTGAGAAGCACTAAAAAGCATTTATTGGTTAGAAATAATCTAAATCTAAACACTAAAATGAGTTTCTCTGCACTGAAAACATTTCTTGCTACTTTAAACAGCCTATTTGGAAATTCACTGCTGCCTGAAAAGAAAAACATGCATTTAATGGCTCTCAGATTATAAAAGTGTGAAAAACAGAAACAAGCTAGTTTGGGATCCTTCAAGGAAAAAATCACAAATAAAAACAATTCTAGAAAACGTTTTGTTTGTGTAATGGCTCTGCCTACAGCGTCTAACAAATACCACTTGATCTGTTCCACATTTTGTCTCGGTACAAAAATCAAACTTCTATCATTTTATTTGGCTGAATATGATGTGATAAAATAAGTGGGAAAAATAGATGCATGATTATCTACATTTTTCCAAATAAAATGCATTTTAAATATTCTCCCTTTCCAGTAAATTCCTTAAATAAAATCAAGAGCAATAAAATACTTGTTTAGTAAGGAGTTTACTAAACACTAACTAAAAAATATATATAAGATAATCTATAATCTACAGTTTGAGAGTCAAAATCCGGCACATTTCAGATTGGCCTCGCCTTCAACGCACCTGAAGCAAATGATCAGCTAATTTGCAGACTTTGTAGAATTTGATTGGATGCTGTGAAGCTAATTTAGCTGTTTGATTCAGGTGTGCAGTACGACGTTTATATTAATTAGAATTATGAAAATAAATTTGCTTAATGGAAACGCGTCAATTACAAAGTTTTTGTGATACGATGAGGTGTTTTTTTGGCTCCATCGAAATTAGTGTTTGTCATAGAAACGGCACACGAGTCACCTGATCAACGACCGGATGTTACTACAGGCGGAAAAGACGAAGAGGACGACAGGAAGTGGTAGGAGGATGATGAGGCTTCATCTTTCTTTAATTACTTATAGCCTGTACAAACTTAATCACGTGTGACTTTAATTGAGTTTCTTATTTAATGGAAACATCGAAATTGCATAATAGAGTTTTCCATTAGCGGACTATCAAAGTTTTGTGCACATTTGTAATGGAAACGCAGCTGTTTTTCAGATCCTTGCTTTGGATCAAAGCATATTCACGTGTTAGAACGGACCAGTCAAAGTTCAGGTCTAAATCTAATAGATCTGTGGCAAAATTTTAAAACTTATATTCACAGACGTCGTTTAAACAAAGAATAGCAGTTTGTGTACAGGAACAGTAAAGTTTGTGCTTGAACTTTGACAAAATGTGGAAAAATCCAAGGGTAGTAGATTATTCTTTTAAAGGCACAGTACTTACACCGAATATTTTGTGAAGGCGGCAAAACAAAAAAACATTTGCATCAAGGAACAATGAGAGAATTTGTCTATTAAAATGAATGCACAGTTTATTAATTAGTTTGTAATTAAAAACAAGGTAAATTTACACGCTGGGAGAAAGAAATGACTGATGCTGTTCACCATTTCCAAAACAAAAGTCGGGTTTACAACCACAGAAATGACGGCTGTTCTCTACGTCACAGTTCACTGAGGACGTCGACCACGATACGAGCTGACGGTAAACACGAAGCGACTTATCCAGAACGGATGAGCTGAGTCGGCTGATCATGTTGGATTATTACTGAAACACGGATTAAAAGCTGTACCACGTCTTCAAATTAAGATGGAGTTAGGAATATTTGAGACTCTGCAAGACAAGAAAACACACCGATCAAATGAAGACTTCCTAAAAGGTCTTTGGCTTTAGCATTTGGCAACTAAACAGAGATAACAGCAGATGGATCAGAAGCAGAACGGAAGAAAGCACTGAAGAAAGACGAAACGTTGTCGTACAGAACGCGATGGCGGACGCGCCGCCGCTCATCTGCACCAACACACACACCCACACACACATCCCTCCTACTCTTCAATACATATCCATCTCAAAGGATGGGGCACAATCAAGTAAAATGTGTCTATTAGTGCAAATGTTAAAAACAAAAAAAAGGAATCACAATAAATTATTATTATTACATAATGGAAATGGTTGCCATGGTGAGGGAGAAATGGGCTTTGGACGCTCAGACAGAACATGCAGAAGGTTGGTAAAGCTGCAGTATTTAACTTTTACAAAAGTATGTTGGTTTTTAAACATAATAATTAAAACTGTCACCATGTTGTAGCAGTTTAATATGAGACAGATAATCTGTGAAAAGATCAAGTTCCTCCAACTCCTCCCAATGCTACTATTGCCATCTAAAAATACAACCAGTCAGAGTCAGGAGGAGGGTCTTAGCGCTGTTAATCAACGTTGTGTACACGCGTTAACAACTTACCATTCAAGGAAATCCATTTATCTGCCATTATCTGTGGCTATGATCACTACCTAAAGCATTTGTGGCAGGCTAGCAGAGAACAAGCAGAGGATGTGAGGCTGATTGGCAGCGGTAAGACCCTCTTCCTGGCTCTGATTGGTTGTTTCTCATGGAGCTGTGTGTTCAGGTGACGGAAGGCAGAGAAGTTCAAGTTTTTCACAGATTATCTGCCTTATATTGTACTGTCACAACCTAATGATAATTTTAACAAATATGTATATATAAAAAAAGTTTTTAATAAAAGTGATATGCTGTAGCTTTAATCAACCAAACAAAGCGAGGGCACTTCCTGTTGTGCTCTTTGGAGATCGCTTCTTGTTCAGAGTCATGCAGGTTGAGCTTTAGCCATCTGAACCGGCCGCCGTTCATCAGAAACGCGTGACAGTCGGGGTTGAAATGATGGGAAGTGGAGTCTGTAGAAATGAGATGATCGCTCTGATTGGTGACGGGAAACGGCTGCAAATGGACTCAGGAAGTGTTTGGTGAGGGAAGATGGAGATGTTTGGATCGGGTCAGGCTGGGTCTTGTGATTTAAAACAGAAATGGACGCTTAGCTTGAAGTGTGTTTGGGCTCATGGTGCAGGACTGGAAGGGTTTGACTGGACCCAGTTTGGAGCGGTCTTGAAGCAAGAAGACGGGCAGGACTGATCGAGATGGCAGTGTGGTTGGCGGATGTAGTTTTATTAGTTTTAAGTTTTCCTGCAGTGTTGATGAACCCGAATGCGTCACCTCACGATGGCATGAAGCTTCTCTTACTGTACAGGCAGCAGAACGGTCTCTGAGGTTCACAGGATGCAGATTTTACAGCTTTCTTTTCGAAGCATGCGAGCTGCTCTCGCAGCATCCCTGCAGGACGGGGCGTGTTTGGTACCAACAGAACACCGGATGCTGGTACCAAACAGGAGGCAGCAGGTCTGGTTTCAATGTCGACTTGTTCAATCTGAAGCACCTGAGCCAGGTTGTAGTGATTCTGTTAGGCCTGCTCAGGTAAAAAAAAAAAAGAAAAAAAAATCTGGTTTCGGTTCCAATTCAGTCAGCAAAAGAACTGTTGTTTGAGTCGGCCAGAATGGGGCGTGGTTCTGGTTCAGTGGGAACTAGCGCTGGACTCGGGTCGGGCTTGACTGGTGGTCCTGGGAGCTCCATAGAGGGTGACTGATGCTATGTGGTTGTTCTGCATCACCTGCAGAAGAAAACAGGGTCGTGTTAGAGAGTCAGGATGCAGGTTCAGAACCGAAAGGTCGATTTTGGGCTTTTTGCTCCTCCCTAAAAAATAATCACCATTACGACAGACTGTCTGGAAACAAAATAGACACAAATCTGGAATACATCTAGAAGGCACAGAAGAGAATTAGGGCCACCAAAAAATAAATAAAATAAATAAAACTCTGACTTTAAACTCAGAATCAGAATTGATTAAATTGCTTATGTACCATGAAGGAAATTTGGCCTAGATCAGAGTGTGGATAAACTGCAGGTCTACAAATCCTATAATAAGGAAGAAACAGTTATATCATTATTTCATATATTTACAATCTGAATGTTTGGTTTTATATTTGGATTCTGACACAAATTGACAGAATCAGAATTATGACCTTAAATGACAGTTCAATGCTTTTCCAGGCACATAGTGCCATTTTACAGCATCATCAAGTAACCGTGTTAACGTCAGCTGTTGGAAAATTCTGTATATATCAAATATGACTTAAGAGAAATGTAACTTTCTAATTGAATGCCTTGTCAACTATGTCTCTTTAAGAAGCTCCTGTTTATTTGGATTTAAAGGGACAAGAGGCCCTAAAACATCTCATTCTGAAAACAGCTGAAAACAGCCAGAACTGACCAGATTAATCTCAATGTGTAACAATGATTTTGTCTTAAAAATGTAATGAACATGTTTTGTATATATAAATCTATCCTAACCTGTTCAAGGAAGTATAAGTCACCTATAAACCAAACTTGTTGAAGCAGAAAAACATCTCAAACATTCAGTGAATCTGCTGCTCACACTCCTCAGGATTCACCTGTTAGGATCTGTAAAGGCAAGTGTAGCGCCACCTGTTGACAACACAGGCTAGTTTATTCCCTCTGAAGAATGTCAGACATTTTCTCTAACACAACAGATTTTGTTGTTGAAGTGTTAAATGCAAATGATTGCAGTTTTCTGGCTGATGGCCTGACCTGCTGATTCCGACTTTTCTGAAATGTCACTAAATATAGCAAGAAAGTCGGTGTGTTGGAAAGAATGGGATGACTATTGTTAACTGGAAACATGCAGACATGACCTGGTGGGCTGGTCTGTCAGTCAAACCTCTCCAACAGCAGAGCAGAAGAAGACAGTGACTGATTTTAAACTTTTGTTGAGGTACATAAAAGCAACTTCACATGTAAGTATCGACTGATCACCAGTCTCCCAAAATGAAGGAAATCGGTGCACTCCTAGTTAAATGTATAGCTTTTAAAAAACAGGATGCGAGCTGAGCTTCTTTATCTTTGCAGCTTGATCCAAGTTGTTTCCAGACTAAAATGTTTGTTGTGAAAGTTCTGACCTCAAAAATCATCCTCTGAAGTCCGAAGCAGAAAGTGGAACCGAACGGGTTTGTGTTGTTGGCTGATGAAGACCTGTCAGAAATAAATAAAGATGAGAATTTCCTCTTGTGTAAAATATCACAGAATAATACCGAAGGAGCACCATCAGTTGACATTCGATCCGTTTAAAACCTTCATGTCATCCATACCGACTCTGTTCTGTGAAATCATGACCATCGGAGTGTTTACCTGTGAAGGACGACGGGTTTTTCCATCGGATGACCCAGAAGCTCCTGAATCTGATCCCACTGACGCAGAAACACAAAGACGCCTCATCAAAACAGATTTTTAGAAACAAATGCATAAATACAGCTGCTGATAATAAACAAACAGAAAAAATTTCAGCAAGCAGTCGTTGTACCAGACTTAAAAGGTACTTAACGGACACAGCAGACACAATAATTTCAGAGTCAGGTGCTTTGAAAATAAACTACTTTGCACAAAACCGAATCACTTTAGTTTTGAAAGGTTATTAAAAGATAATGGTGATAAAATTGAACTCATATCAGATGTTTGATTAAGACATAAAGCTACTACACTTTTCCTTGCTTGTAACAAAGAATCAAAATGTGTCTGTTTGGATTTACAGTCACGGTTCTGCCTGTCACAATAACACACTTTGTAGGATGATAAGTTGCCCCTTTTATTAGAGCAATAAATGACAATATTGTTGTTTTGAGGCTGTTTTTAAGTAATATAGTGATATTGACAACGTAATGCAAGTTCACCCTCTCAAACACAAACAAACTGATTTTGTAAAGAACAACACTGGAACTGGAAGATATTATACATTTTTAAAATAAAACACAACCAAAACCATAAATAAAATGGTTATTCTAAGTTTCTATGAAAAAGCATTAAATGAAAATTACAGGCAATATTATTACTGTAGAAACCAGATTATTTTAGCAACAATAATTACTGTTTGTCTGTTCAAATTAAAATAGATCTAATAGTTTTATGCATATTTCTTTTAAATTACGGTGCAAGCATTTCAGGCATTTTTAGAGAAGGTTGTCATATCTGTCCAAGACTGACTGGACTATATATTAAAGATGCTACTGGGTACTCTAAGAACGTAATGACACTACACTGCAAAAACACAAAACCTTATAAAGTATTTTTGGTCTAGTTTCTAGAGCAAATATGTTAGTACACAGACAAAACCAACTTACAATAACTTTTGTTTTAGGTCAATAATTCCTATAATATTGATGGAAAAGTACTAGTTGTCTTGTTATAGATAAAATAACCCGTAATCACAATTAAGGAATTACTGACTTAAGACAAGCTTTCCATTGACTTCTTAAAAGTACTTATTCAACTAAATGTGTAGTTAAAAAAAAAAACAAAAAACAGGATACAAAGCTTAAAATCAAAATATCCAAACTTTGATAGAAGCCGTTTTAATATTTCTTCTCATAACTGACCTTGCTGTAGGTGGTTAGGATGCAGTCCTCCGTCTGAGAGTCTGCTCCTTCTGAAGAGACAGAAAACAACAACAGGTTGAAGAAAGATCCCAGCAAAGCACAAATACAGAGATTAAAACTCTGACCAATCAAGTGACAGCTCACCTTTTTTGATGACTAGCGGAATCTTAAAGTCACATCGATGGTATCTGGGACAGCAGAAATAGTCAGTCACATCAAACTCCGCAACAAAAGGACTAATATGATTAAAGTTGAGATCTAGAAGAGGTGATAACAAAAGGTGGATCTGACAGCAGGAAATATTTACATATTAAAGTTGTAATGCCCAGGGAAGTTCGTATGGAGGACGAACTTCTTAACCAGGTGGGTCGTCGAGTCAAACAGGATGTCCTGAAACACAACACAACCCATCGATCAGCTGTAGCCCCAGCCAACCTGGGTAAACGGAGATAAACGCAGCCCTGCAGCCTCACACAGGGCCGTGCTGCTGTTTTTAGCTCATCTCTGCAGTAGCGCCAGATGAGTTCAGCTTGTTTACTTTCCCAGGGCAGGCTGCCCAAACCGCTCCGGGGAATTCAGGCAGTGACCCGCAAAGGTCACTGGATAAACATCTGTTTAACTCCGAAAATGACAGAGAGGGGCAACACAGGCTCATGTTGTCTAAAAGACACCAGCTGGGATGGTAGCGTATTAAAATGCGTTGTTAATGATTCATTTCAAGGCTAAAACAATTAAACAGATTAATTGATTATTGAAAGAACAATAATTGTATTTTTAATATTGCATGACATAAGTTAAAAAAAAATCTGCAGAATGTGTTAATTTGTTAACGTGAATAATTGTCAAAATAATCTACGGAATAAAATAAGTAGTGCAATTTACATGTCTAAGTTCCCAGAATTACAATATCAAAACCACTAAATGTTTGGTGCCATGCTCCCAACATTTTATAAGGCTGGGCCCACGTACCACTCCGAGGGTGAAGTAGTTGAAGAAGTAGTCGTTACATTTAGAGGGAACCTGCTTATGAGGAGACGGAGAATGGATCTTCATCTAAAACACACAGGAAAAGGTGAACATTTTTATTTCAAGTTTCATTTTACTTAAGCAATGTGAATGCAACACAGATTCCCAAGACTCTCAAAAGGAGAAACAGCTCTGACCTTATCCTCAGATTTGTAGAAGACTTTATGCGGCGAGCCCAAAGTGCCCAGAACGTCCTGACAGGAGTCTCCAAAGAAGATGCTCCTCTCCACATACCGGACCTTAGCATCAGCCATCACACCGAGTCCAGAACCTGCAGCAGGAACGGCAGACAGTCATACAAGCAAGTTAGTATCAGTATCATTAGATAATATGTCTATTAGAATATTTAATAAACAAAATATTCACTGAACTCCGATCCAAAACTGCACAGGTAAATGAAATGAATCAAGCAGGTTCTGCTACTGTTTATAATCAGAGTTTCATTGAACTTTACCAGAACCTGATTTTATATTTTATAAAATCAATTCTATAAACTTTTATAAACTATAACACTGAATTCCTGATGTCTGCTAATCCATCTAACCAAATATATTAATAGGGTCAGTTTTAACTAATGGAATATTCCAAATAATATTGCTGGAAGAGTTTTTGCACTTGGATGCTTCAAAAAGCAGCAGATTGATGACAGTCAGTCATTTTCAGTCTTTCAGGTGTGTTACCTGCTGTGAGAAGGCGGAGCTTGAGCCCCAGAGGACCCGCCCCATCCCTCAGGACATCGACACCCTCTGCAAAGATGTTGCCCATAAAACAAGCCAACGGCATCACAGGAGCTCTGAGGAAACACAGGAAACATTCCAGTCTGAACTGGTTTGAAAACCTTTTCTGTTGCTCCCTATTTTCTCCTGATTAGATTTAACATAAACGCATTAATGTCCTCTAGCAGGAAGGTCACTGGGCCACATGGAAGTGTTGTGGTCATTATGTACTTTGTTTCTTGGAGGTTGTTGCCAGTGTAGATGTGCATCCTCTTGACCATGGCTCCATGTGGAATCTGCAGGAAGGATGAAATAACAACACAGCTGGTGAGCTGGCGCATAATGTTAAATGTTTACGAGGTATGAAAGATTGAATTCATAGTGATGTAGCAAATAATACATTTTATTTGTCCATTCAGGAGTTATTCTGACATGAAATGTCCATTTTATATAACATACCAGAGGTGTAATGGGGACTGACATCAATGAGTTGGGACTAGGGCTAAAACAATTAATTGAATTCATCATGATTAATCGATCACAGATAGAATAGATTTGTTTTAAATGAAATATTCAGACTTCAAAACGGTCATTTGCTGAACGAATAAAACACTCAGCAAACTAATTAAGCCAAAACTGTACAAAAAATATGTATATATTGCATTTAGGCTAGAAAAATAAGAGTACACTAAAGGAATGCTACATTGCTGCACTTTAGGCAATAAAATTTTTATTTTCTTGTTAATTTGTTTACTTGCATCTTTTAATGTATTTGTAATGTATAAAAATGACTTAAGTGGTCAAATGTAGCCCAAGTTAACCTGTAGCAGAGGGTAAACGGAGATAAACGCAGCCCTCTAGCCTCATTCTGCAATCTGCAGAATGCGTAAATTTAAAAAAATCTGATTTATTGATTAATCATCAGAATAATTGAATACTAAAATAATCTTGCAGCCCTAGTTGGGACATGTTTGGATCATGATTCTTAGCCATAAGATGCCACATTTGAACTAATGTTGACTTGTATGAAAAAAGCCTGACAAACAAACAGCAGTTGAGCTCAGAGTATATCTATTAATAGTCTTTCTTTCATGGTGTTTTCACGCCTAACAGTTTGGAAGATTCTGTTCCATTGGGGACCAAAATTGCAACATTGTTACATTTTCAGTTGCTGCTGTTCTTAGACTTAGACTGACTTTATTGTCATTTTGCATGCACAGGGTGTATACAGAACGAAATTTCGTTGCATACGGCTCAGGACAGTGTTTTGAGCTTCCAATGTTGTGAGGATACTCCAGAATAAAATAAAATACAGTATAAAATATGAATATAAATCTAAATATAAAATATAAAGTGCAGGACTGACAGTAAAATAGAAGTTATTTAGTTCTCTTTCACACTGCACTGTGTCACACCCTTTTCTCTTTTTTTTACTTTTTTTGAGTAACCTGTTCCTGTCCTCCTCGCCTGTGGGGGCGCTGCACCAAAAACCACTAAAGGAAACAACACGAAAGCCTCTGAAGAGGACACGGAACACAAATTCCTTCTTCACAAAATGTAAACAAAAATGAAGTGGTGTCAAATTTTAGCAGATGTAGTATTTCTCTTTTGTCTTTGGTAAATACCATTTACCCAGAATGCTCTGAACTGTAGTCCACTCCCTGGTTTTGGAGCGGTTTCCAGTCTGCTTAGTGTTCACATATGCATTCAAACAGCACAGAGTGCATTTCAACCAAACCGAGACATAGGTTTCTATGCGTATCAGAGTTTGCCTCTTTGGTCCGTACATTGCAAAAACAAAATCTTACCAAGTATTTTTGTGTAGTTTCTAGTGCAAATATCTCAGTACACTTAAAAAAGACTAAAATAACTTACAAGTAGCAATAAATAGGAGCCTGTTTTAAGTAAATAATTTCTTAAAGTTGATGAAAAAACACTGGTTCCACTGGCAGAGTATTTCACTTGTAATATGCAAAAAAGGTCTTGCTGTAAGTGACAAAATTCTGCCAGTGGAACTAGTACTTTTTAATCAATTTTAAGGAATTATTTATTTAAAACAAACTCCTATAACTTCCTGAAAAGTGTACTAAGATATCTGCACTACTCGACCAAAAACACTTGGTAAAATTCTGTGTTTGAAATGCATCAGAGTTGGACTAAATCAGTTTAAACCAGTCTGGTGAATGGACCTTAAGTCACCAGGTTCTGGTCCTTAAGTCTTCTTTAACAGGCTGAAGGGAACCGGTCCATTCTTACCTCGTATTTTGGAGCTTCATTCCACGAATCCAGTTGAAAGGAGAAGGAAAGTCCTCGAAAGTTGAGATGGAACAATTGCTCTGCAGCATTATAAACTGCACAAAAGGAGACAATGTTCATTAAACTACATTAAAAGTTGTTTAATTGTGAATAAAATCTTTGTTATTAAGTACCTCCAGGGTGAGTCGCTCCAAATGACTGGTCTATTTGCTCTATTGTGGGGGTGATGGCCTGAGAGTTGAAATGGACTCCACTAAAATACAGCACACACAAACACAGCATGTTGCGTCAGTTAGCGTTCATACAACAAAGAGCTGCATTAGAGAAAGAACGACTGAGAGCAACTGGAAGTGGTTCAGCAGGAAGAGACAATAACAGAGGCCTAATCTAACAGATACATTAACATAAACAGATTAAATTACTGTGACATGACTGAGCAGCTGTGGGTCTCAGAGGGAGCGATGACTGAGCTGTGAAAGTGGCCTTTTGGATCTTATAGCTCAGACTTATTACCAACCAACAAGAGTGACTTACTTATGAACGTAGGATGAAGCAGAAGTCTAACATTATTATGCTTGTAAAAATCCTTGTACTCACCAGTACTTCAACTTGACTTTGCTCAGGTCGTACACTTCAATCACCTAATATGTAAAAACATAAATCCAGCCAGTAATAAAGAGGCGGTAAGTGACAAAGGTCAGCGCTACAATGGGAGTTTGATATCTGTGCTAAATGAGCCATTCTCACCTTGAGTCTCTGATTTGTGGCGTCAAACAGCAGTTTAATCCCATCCTGAGTCAGGTTCAGTATGAGGTCGTGGCTGAGCGGTGTCTGGAGGGATAATGGGAAATCTCGGTCATAGTTTCTTTAATACAAACAAACAAACAAAACTCCACTTTTTTTTTTTTTTTTTTTTACATTTTTCTTGCTTTTTAAACCCCAGGGTCTCTTCCTTTGCATTAACTCGGTTCACAAAAGCAACATTTTTGGTAATAAACTGTTTTTGTTAGTTGCTTCTCTCATCCAATTGATTGAAATGCACAAGATGTTTGGTTTTTTCACTGATTTTAGTTACAGAGAGTAAAAAATGGAAAGTGATAAACAACATAAATACAAGTCACACAACAAAACTGCAAACAGACAAGCAATCTAACTTTAAGCATTATGCTAATTTTGTTCAGTTGAAACTTGATAAACTAGTTATTATCTGGGTTCTTTGTTCACTGTAAACCCTAGACAGAAACACATTTAATTATTTGTTACATGATTATTGCAATGTTTACCAATATGATCTGTGCAGATTTGACACATTTAATTGAATGACAGAAAGTAGAAACTGATGTTCACTGTACCAAAGGTGCATTAAATGCAGAACAAAGTAAAACAAGGTTTCCTAAGGCATAATTTATGAGTTTCTTAGGCCTAACAATTTATAGTTTTCCTGCATTCTACATGTTTGTAAATGAACAGCACAATAAGCCAGGATGTGTCATTTTTTGGCATAGAGTCACGCAAGAAGCTTCAACTTAACTGAAATGATTCATAGGTCAGACTAACTAAAATTGGAAGGACAGGAATGAAAATGTGTGCATAAACAAAAAGAATGAGAAAGAATGTCAGTAAACTTAGATTAAAAAAATTGATGAAAGGGGCGTGTGGCCCCACGTTTGGAGGCCTTAGTCCTCGACGCGGACGTCGCGGGTTCGACTCCCGGTCCCGGCGACCTTTACCACATGTCTTCCCCCCTCTCCTCGCCCTCTTTCCTGTCTGCCTACTGTCGCAAAAAATACGAGCCACTAGCGCCGCAAAAACTCTTCGGAGAAACAAATGGGAAAGAAAAAAAAAAGAAATAAAAAGTGATGAAAACCACCTTTAATATCAGTAAACTGAATGCTGGACAATGTGTTTTTTAACGGTAAGGTAGGTGTGGCTTACAGTCTTACCAAAGATTGAGTTTCAAAATAAATCTTTTGAAAATGCAGAAAGTCTGCAAGACTTCTAGAGCTGCCAAATTCTTTTGCAAGCTGATTAACATTTTTTTAAGGTTACACAACCAACAGAGGCCCTATGAGCAGAGCTGCAGCTGGCTCACCTGTTCGCTGTATAGCACCTGGACATTTTTGATTACACGGCAGTGTTTCTGGAGGATAGAGATGGCCTGGGAAAATGGCATCCCTGTAAAAATAAAGACATGTACACGTAAGAGAGGAATACTGTTACAAAGTCCTGAAAGTGGAGTCATCCGACTGCTGCCAATTCAGGTCATTTAATTCAAAGTAAATGTAATCTCAAGGTACTTTACTAGACAAGAGCAATTTATACAGAGCTGTATAGAGACAGACAGGTATAATTAGGGAAATTAACATAACTGAAAAGTTCATTTCTTTAAATAATTCAATTCAAAAATCAAAACTTGTATATTATATAGGCTCCTTACACACAGACTGATGTGTCAAGTTTTATTACAGGTTTTGGTTATTACAGCTTATAGATTTAAACTCCCAATCCAGTTTTTTTTTTTTAAATACAAAACATTAGCCAAATAATAAAAAAAAAGTTATTAAATGTGGTGAATCGCCACCAAACTACTGAATACTAACAGCTCTCAAGGCTCCACTTATCCTTGTCGCATTTGTATGTTTTTTTTTTTTAAACAGAATTTTTTTTCATACAGCATTCCATGAATAGAGATTGTCTTTAACATATTGGCTTACCCACATTCTGGACATAAGATTTTCTACTAGACCAGCATTTCCTAAAGTTGGGATCAGAACCCCATTTGGGGTCACAAATAACTGTGGGGTCTATAAATGTTGTAATAAGAGCAATATATTGGCCAATACAATGTCTACTGATAATGATTTTGCTTGTTATTTTAACTAACGTAGCAAAACTTTTTGCATGCTCAACCAAGAGTCATAATCAAGAATCTTTAACATTTTAAATTTGATTGTCAGAAGTTGAAAACCATAGGAAATTAAATACTAGAATAACAATATTATTATTTTATAGAATAACATTTTTCTATTAAAAACCTTCTACACTTGTTGTCACCTTCCTAAAATAACAGCTTAAGTCAGTTTTTGCCAAAAATAATTATTTTTGTGTGGCTAAATCATCTTTTTACAATTAGCAGTTGGTGGTTTTCTTTTTTCTGCAGATGTCATTTTTGGGGCAAAAATGACATCACCATTATTTTAGGAAGGCGACTAAATCCAACTTTCTAATTTTTCAGGCAATTATCACAAATTCACAGAAATAAGATGAATCCCTCTGTGTGTAATAAGACTATATTAATTTGTCTTTTGAGTTAAATTATGGAAATAAAGCTAGTAATATCCTAATTTGCTGATACAGTGACATTGTAACATAACTTCATCCTAACTGGTTCTACTGTTTGACACTTACCTAAGGCGAATTCCCATTGCTCATTTCCTAGTGATCTCTCAGGTACCACCTCCAGATCCAGCATTGGCAAGTAGTGTGGGGGCAGCTCACCTCACCTCAAGACTCTGTGGGACCCTGTCTCTGTTTCTGCTGGCTCTCCCTGATCACAGCGACTTCCCAATGCGCGTTCAGCGTCCTATTTTAAATCATAACGATGAACTTTCTTAGTTCAAAGCTGCCAAATTCATGAGCATCAAAGCGGGTTGTTCCTTATCTCATGATATTTGTCCTGGGTTGTAAATCAGCTCCAAAGAAGAGGTATGAAAGTGTTTAAGATTTTTCTACCTACGAAAAAAACTGTTTAAAACATAAAAATAGCAAAAATATCCAGCACGGACCGACAGCTTGCGGATAAACAAATGACGCAACCTGCCAGCAAACGTAAAACACACAAGACGAAGCTGTCAGTCAACCAACAGTTTGTTTATGAACTCTAAAAATCAATAAAGACAACCTGACACGCTGCAGAGCAGAGATCAGTTCAACTTGTTCAGGAGCGGGACAACAGATGGCACAGTGAAAAATAAACACATATCAACTCTGATGGTTATTCCCTTTCCAATACAGCCGTTATGTTTCGTATCTGTGAATGTCGGGCGATTACGAAAGGGGGAAAAAAATCTAAAAATGTCTTAAATCTGCACTGCAAGCTAACGTTAGCAAACCAATTAGCTGCCCCTGACGGTGTCCTGGTTATTAATTATAACTATAAATATAAATAACGGATATGCAAACAGAAATACTTGAGTGAAGCGAGAGAAAGTTATTATCCTGCTTGGGATTGGAACAAAGAGACGCCGTGGGCTGTCGCTGCTGTTTTTCTCCCTTCAGCTCAGGAGCTAGCGCCGCTGCTGCCCGCCGGGGACGCACGTTCAGACCTCCACGCGACGTGACGTGACGCGTCCCTTTGCCCGGTAAATGGCCGCTGCCGTGTCCGTTCCTCAGCTTGTCACCGAGTCCGTTAATGTCGAGGGGCCGACGAGAGAGAGACGCAGCGACAACAGCAACTTCAGACATCAACAACAGCCAGCGGGATCAGCTGATAGCTCTACTTCCTGTGCTCGGACAACGTCCTAGGCTGGCGTGATGACGTCACTCACACGTTTCTAAACAGCCGCTAAGTGTGCTTTTTTTTTTTTTTGCATAGGCAGGAAAATGTGGAAGTAAATACGTGCCAGAGGCATTTTTAAAATTCAAATCCTGATGGCACATATTTACTTCCATATAACATAAACATATTAATATTCGTAGGTAATGTAGGGGGGTAAAATGTCCACTATTCTAATTTATAAATACATCAATAAAAACTAATATTAATATTTATATATGTAATAACTTGGGGTGCATTTTTATTAAAAAATGTAAAAATCATTTACTATAATTTGATATATAGAGGGAACCATATCTATAAGTTAGATACTTATTTCATTTAAACATTTCAATAAAATACTATCTTTATTGAATAAATATTACATAAATAAGTTAGGTGGAATGCTGTAAATGAGGAATGAAGAAGAGGTATAATACTTGCATATTATGTCAGTTAATTATGAAATAAATAAGAAAATCTGAAACTTCATAATTAAAAATGATAAATGATTGTTTCATTACTCTCTCAATAATTTGTGTTTATTACTTATGGATAAATATGCCTACATATTTAATCCAGATAAATGCAATTATATAACTTACACATACTGTATATTATTCATAAAATAATTTTCTATGGTTTGTACATACAAATAAAAGAATAAATATATTGGTACTACTTTAAAAAATACTAAGTCCAAGAAGGACATAAAATGCTGTCTAAAAGAAAACAGCAAACATCGAAGGCAAATAGGGGAATTGATACACATTTATTGTGATAAACAATCAACATTTTGAAATGAATATCTCATATTATATGTTAAACTCCTCTGAGAGGACAAGTTCAACATTAAAGTAGATGAAAACACAGAGCACACAAACAGTAAAAGAAATGCAAGAAGGTTTACTCAAGCTACAAAACATCCAAGTCGTTCTAACATATAAATAAGTTAAAAAAAAAGTAACAGATAATGTAGAAAAGAAAAGAAAATGATATTTTAATGGTTTGACTTAATGCCTGCATTAAGAAAAGGAAAGGATGGATTTGATGCTTTAGTTTTTTTTAAATTCTAGTTCACTTGGTGCAAGTGGTGGAGAAAAGATTGAGTTTTTAATTTTTCTTAAACTTAAAAGCAAATTTGTTTTTTTCCTTGGAGAGTTCTCAGTTTTCTTCCAGGTTTTAATCTCAAAGCTTCAATTCAGAGAATTTAGAACAATTTTCTTATTCTATTTTATTTTTGTAGAATTCCTCATTGTCCAAGTATAAATCAAATAAATTTCCTTTAAATAGACCAAATCATCACAAGAAAAGGTTGCTTCTTAAGAACCTTTTCCCTCCTCATTATATTTCTATTTGTACAACAATATAATTTATTCTCTAAACATGAGACGTTAGAGAGTTTGTAATCAATGTTCCAGTTTAATTAATGGACTCTGCTTGTATACCTTTAACTCACACAATAACATCCACATTCTCTCCTTTACTTCCTTTAAGCTAAAAACACCACAATCGACCATAAAACCACTCCTCATCCTGCAGGTTCAAGCAGAAAACAAAGATTTTAAAAACATTTTTGACTAATTACTTACTGAACCAGCGGAGAATAAATCACCTGATTGCCAGAAGAAATAACACAATCGAGCCAATAAGTTTTACCATTTTAAAAGCTAGAGTAAAGTATTGTTATGTCAGATAAAGTTGTTTCTGTTGTGACCCCTGAGTTGATTTTATGGCTGCATTTGCAGAGAGAACCTGAAGAAAATTGGTTGAAAATCCAAACTCCAGCTTATCATGTTTGTTTTGTTTAATTTCTAAACTGTACAAAAACCATTATGAGTCTGCATTTATCTAAATAAGTCAAACTTAAAGGAGCCAACGGCAATACAACCGTTCATTTCACAAAGTGTAAAACATTTTCTGATTACAGGACTTGACTCAATCCACATTCAAGTGGATTTATTTAAAAAAATAGAACAATACAAAAATCATTATTAAAGAGTACATAAAAAAAAGCAACAAAAGTCCTAAAACCTCCCAATTCTCTGGAGATGCTTTTCTTTTTTTTGTTTTGTTTTGATTTAAACAAAATATTCTACAGTTGTTTCAGGTATAAGCTGAGAAAAGAACTAAAAACTCCTACTGAGACGAGAGAAATATAAAAAGTAAACATCCTGACTTTCACACAACAAAAGGAAGGTGACGACATACAGGAAAACACATGGCTTCAATAGACGAGTGCTGTAACCGGACAGGGAAAAGCGAACTGCATTCAGGCTTTTACGGCCCTGCAAAGACCAGGAGCATCTGGGTGACGTGGAGTCCGGGAACTAAATGCATCTCTGATGAGTTATTTATGCTCATTCTGGTTCAGTAAGAACTGAACCGGTTCATAAGTTCAGTTCAGTTCTCCGTAGGAGCAAACTGTAATTAATGTGAAGCGAGCCGAGAAAAACCAAGCTTCATGATCACTCAACAGATTTTCATTTACAGATATCATCACTTTACAGGACGCTGTATGCTTTTCTTGATTTTGATCCATTGTGTTAGAATATTTTAGGATTAAATGTTTGGACTTCACTGAGTTCACCTGTGAATATGGATCTCACAACGATCATTTTAGGTTATGTCTCATGAGTTTAACTTTTAAACTTTCTTTTTAACTGTCTCAAGATGAAAGGCAGTTATTTTTCTAAATAGGGGTTGTGATGAGTTGATATGAGCAAACAATATTTGAGCTGCAGCTTGGAAGATTTTATTTATTGGGGGACTAAAGTAAATCCTTAATTTATTACCAAAACTGTAAAAATTAAAATTACAAACAGAAACATAACTTATTACGTTATGTTATCCAAATATGTCTAGAGTATATATTTCTTTTGCTTTATTTACAAATAGCATCATTATTTCACTAATTAATAATTTGATGGTTGCATTCTTCAGTACATTGTACATTTATTTTACTTATCAGTGAGCTGGACAAACATTGCTCTTTTTAAAAAACTTGATCTGAAGTCGACTTGCTGTGCAGGTTAACCAATCAGAGGTGAGGGTCTCTTTGATGGACAGTTGAAAATATTTCATGATGAACTGCAGAACCATAACAAACATTATATGATATTTTAACTGCTTCAAAGTTTAGATTTAATTATCATTCCAGTATTTATTCCATTATTGTCTCCAAAATATTTGCACATATATCTACGTATCAAATGCTTGTTTCCAATTTTACATCAATAATTTTAAGATATACAAAAGTGGCACTTATGGCACTCTGTACTTGTAATGCAGAAGTCAAACTAAACGTCACTAATAGCAACTAAAGACTAAATTTCTGATTGTGAAAATAAAACTCTGTGTAAACACTAGAGTTCACTCAATCCAATAAAGTATCAGCTCCTTGTCCTGATCATAATATTATTGATTAATTGGTATTAGAAAGGTGCTGACAGTGATAAATACCAACCTCTGGTGTTGACCTATTTAAAACACAACAGTAAACTTTCCAACCAGACTTGCTAATGTGTGCACGTTGGAAGCGGTTTAAAACAGAAAATCATTTTGGTTGTTATTTCCATATTTAGGAGTTTGGGTTTTGCTCAAAGTGGCATGGAAACAGCCGCACAGCTGAAAGAGGTGAGTTTCTGAAAACAATTAAGCTGAATCCTTAATTTCCTTCAGGAAACTGAAGGAAAGTTATTAATTATAGTAAAAACTTCAAGCCAACAACAGTCAACTGAGATCCCTTCCTACGATTCCTCTGACTGCCAATAGCTACTCCACATAACCCCACAATAACCGTTAAGCTTTAATTTTGTGTTGAGGTTCTTTTTAATGATTCTGAAAATCATAAGGAAGTAAGTATTATGTTGCAGCTTTGTTTTTACATTAGAGTAATAAAAAGGAAGAAAATGATTTTATTTAAGGGTTAAAACTTTTTGACAACCAGACTTTGAGTCACCCAGTTGTTCCTGATCAAAGAGCAGACAAAGAGCACTCCCAGGATAAAGAGGCTACAAGCAATAAAGAGCAAAGGAAGCCCCATATTTGATTTCATGCAATAAAAAGACAAGAAATGTGGAGATCAAGACTGTTTGTATCACATAGTGCAAAACCTCTCGGAAGACGAAGGACGTTTAAATCTCCTCCTTGTAGCCGTTTCTATATTTAGAGCCTCCAGGTTGTGTCTACAGAACCTGTGATGTTTTGAACAAATCTAAATTTACACAAAGCAAACACTTCTTAACCCTCCAGCCTGGTAAATATGTCCTTGGTTTGCCTTTCTATAATTTTTTAAGTCTCCTATTTTTATCCCTCCCTCCCTTCTTCCAGCAAAGTGAACTTTGGTCTCAGAAAACAGCAGGTTTTAAGAAATTAAGTTGATAAAATGGAAGTTTTTCACAAGCATATCAGCAAACATGAGGTGTTGAAACACTGACAAAAATGCATATATATATATATATAATTATATATATATATATATATATATATATATATATATATATATATATATATATATATATATATATATATATATATATATATATATAGATTTTAACATCATGAACTGTTGAAACCTCACATTTGATTCATGCTGTGAACGTAAGCCCTGACCGTGACCCTGAGCCACAACGACTTCTACCTTTTCTCTGCTCCTTCTTGTTCTCACCTCTTCCTCTTTCTCTCATTATCAACGTTTTGCCTAAGTTCTCCAAATTAAGTCAAAATCTCAATAACTGTTCTTTTTCTTTCTTCATCCAAACATTCCTGCTTAAGTCTTTGGTTTCTTTTAAATCGTTTTTGTTAATTTTATATCTCCGTTTCTGTCTGCCTTCAAAAGTTTGAAAAATATAGCAATTTTGAGGAATAATGCAAAACAACTGGCCAATGAGCGCGGTCTCATGCTGACTGCGTTGAAATCGAGCAACAAACAAACAAACTGCCTCAGTTTCCATTTTTTTCTTCCTTCTTCCATCCTCAGCGCATCTTGTGTTCCATGTCAGCGTTGGCCATGTTTGAGCCAGGGCTGGGGTCCTGCTGTCGTCTGGACTGGGGAGAGACAGGGATGGAGGGATGACGGAGGAAAAGAGGAGGAGGAGGGCAAGAAATAAAAGAGGATGACGGCCAAAAAAAAGGATTAAAGAGAAAAGACAGTAAATTAAGTACAGCATTCAAAAATGGTACACATATTGACTAATTTATAAAAAAACAATTTTATTAGCATTTTTATCTCACTGTTTGACATTAAAGCTCTTGTATGTAACTTTTATAATTAGTTTTTTATGTTTACTGAAACCGTTCCCCCTTGCTCTCTGCGACCCTGCAGTTAATATAGCCTGAACAAATGCTAAGGCTAGATAGCATAGCCACCGATGACAGCAGATAAACAGCTTTCCTGTACAAGTAATTTGTTTCTCTTCCTTTAGCACATTTAGCAGCGTGTTCATAAGTTGATTGACAGCGCTAAGACTCTACTCTGGACTCTGATTGGTTGTTTTTGGTGCATTTCTTCAGACAGCAATAGTGGAGGAGATCGATCTTTTCACAGATTATCCATCTCATAGAATACTGTCAGGACATAATTATAATTCTAGCAATTACATATATATATGTCTATGCTCATACAGTACAGACCAAAAGTTTGGACACAACTGTGTGTCCAAACTTTTGGTCTGTACTGTATATATACTGCAGATGTTTCCTGAATACAAACTAAGCATAAAAGAATTTGCAGTACCCTCTATTGCCACTAGATGGAGCCAAAACAGCTTTGAAACGAGTCGCTTACTCCTGTTTTTACACACTGATGTTATTTTAGTCAAGGTATCTGGTAGACAGACAAATACAGCAGCAGGCAGACAAACAGATACATAAACTGGCAGACTTGCAGGCCGACACACTCATACACACACACACACACACACACATACCCCCACACACAGACACGCGCAAGCACACCCCACCCACGCCCACACACACACACACACTCACAAAGTTGATCGTTTGGTCATCAACAGAGGCCGTCAGCATGAGAAGACTTTTAAAAATATTTCCTGACTCGGTGTGGTGGGATAGTGTTTGCGAGGCCATGGTGTGACCCTCGGCTGCCGTAACAAAAATACTTGTGGTTGTATGTTTACACTGAAGTGATGGCTGGGGGGATTTGGCACGGCTCGGGTGATAGAGGTGAGAAGGTGCGGGAGAAGGTGAAGCCGGGAGCAGACAGAAATGCAGACAGAGATAGTGGAGGGGTTGCTTAGCTCAAGAGGAATGCAGTTTGTGTCATCTCAGTGACTCACCGTAATAGCAAGGCACTTGCAGTCACATGCACACACACCAACACACACATACACACAGACGCGCGCATACGTACAGTATGTCATGCTTCCATTTTCATTGCAAGCAGCCAGACTGGCTCCTCAGTTGTTTAATAAAAACTGCTGCTTTTTCAGATATTCACATGTTGCTCAGTTACAGTCACATGACTCCTGGATCAAAGCAGAGTTGAAACAAACAAATTGCAATTGTTCAGCAGAGTATTATGTTGAATTTCTTTACAGTGATTTTTTTCTATTATTTTATAAAAAAATAAAATAAAAAGCTGCAGAAGACGGAGAACAAATCGGGGCAATACATAATACATAAGATACATACTGTACAGCAACACTTAGTTAAGAAATCTTAAACCAAGATGCAGAAATGAAGAAAAATTGGGGTCATTCTCTACATCAAGCAAATTCTTACCAAGTATTTTTGGTTCATTTTCTAGAGCAAATATCTAACTTACAAGTAAGATATAAGAGCTTATTTTAAAAAAATAATAATTGAATATTGGTAAAGTGCTAGTTCCACTGGAATAGTTTTTACTTATAACGTGGGAAAATGTCTCGTTAGAAGTGAAACATTCTGCCAGGGGATCCGTTTGATTGATATTCAATAATTATTAACTTGAATATCAATTCTGTTAAAACAAAGCTCATATTTCTTGCAGAAAAGTTACTTGTAAGTTAGTTTTGTTTTATTTAAAGTGTAATATGATATTTGCAGTGAACAGTATTAAGCTAAAACACAAAGCTCTCAATTTATCTCCGTGTTTACATTTGACCCTCATCTATGGTCCAGTGATATTGATCCTTATCAAAAGAAGGAAATTCTAGATTCAAACAGTCAAAAGTATCTTCCAGATTTCACTCCAGACATAAACTGAGGGGAGGTTGGAGCTGCAGTTCCACTGTGTTCAAACTTGAGGCTGTTTGATTGGGATGTGTCAAGGAGCCATTCATTAGAAACACATTTCAATGGGAGAAGTTCTCAACTTCATAATTTTTTCCATCTTTGCTTAGTAAACACTGACTCCATGGAAAGGTTCCTGCACTTGAAATGAGATGCAATGATTAGAACCTGGTTTGAGTTTTATTTTTCCAGACATTCTTCTATAGATTGGCTGGATGATCCAACATGGCCTTCCATTTGTACAAAATCTCAAATTATCACCAGTCTACCACTTTACACACAAAAAAACATCATCCGTAAAAAACAAACCAAATCTACTAGTTACTGTCTCCATCTGAATAAAAGGCCCTATTATTGAAACACTATAAAAATATGACAAAATATAAAGAAAGAAGCTGAAATATGCTCAAATAAGCTGTTGGATCAATTGGAATGTATGTATGATTGAATTGAAATCATATTTTTTGAAAAGTGCCTTTAGTCAACATTTACATAAATAAACTCAATTGAACTGCTAAAGAGAGATAATGTAGTTACTGTTTGTTTCTGTAGGGATTAATAAAATAAGGGCAGTAAAACTGAAATAAACATTTATTTGACCACTGAAGTAAAAGAGGAATTTGACCATTTAAAAGTTTTGTTTTTATTCTATTCTCTCTTTTGCAGCTAAAAATGTATTTGGTAAATGTCAAAATGTGTTATATCTATGATTTATTTAATTATCTGAATTTTTAAATAAAGTGAACAAATAAGAACAAATTGGACCTTTATGACTTTAAAATGCCTGAAGGGTTCATTAGGTGAACAAACAAAATTAGATTGTCTTCTAAACTTCCAGCTAATGAACTGAAAATGAGTGGAAAAAGTGTCAAACTCAATGAAGGATGAAAACCTAGGTAATGTCTGCACACCTCTCTGTCTAAAAACTAAAATAAAAACATCTGTACAGAATGGAAACCTCATTCCCAACTGAATTTGGAAAAATAAAACCATGTGGATAGTTTGTAACTTGTGTTTCTGTCTCCAATTAACGCTTAAAAAAGTAAAATTTCAAAAGTACTATTTATGTATTTTTTTGTTTTTGGTCAAGTGCATCAATAATTCAACTCAACTATTTCCTGTTATTTTTTGTGTTGGAAAGTCTGCTGTTTTGAAAGGTGGTTTCAGGGATCTTCTCATTTTTTCCCCTCCGGGATTCATGGAAAGCAGAAGTACTAAAACCATTAGGTAGAAGCTAATGACGTGTGTTTGTCTGCTGAGTTTAGTGAAGCTTTATTAAAATGTGACACAGAGAGCCTGAGTGTTTGTGAAGAAGGGAGTGGTCTGTGCTAATCATCGGGGCCGGAGAAAGCTTCTCATATTGATCCGAACACAAATGGAAGCCTGCAGGGCCACGACGGGCTGCTTAACCGCAGCTCAATACTCAAAGCCTGTGGATGTATGTGTGTGCGCATCGTGACGAGATCGGAGTAGATTTGCTGTTTCTGCAGGTTTGTGCACCTGCAAAGCGTTCGAATATGTTTGTGAACTGGAGTGTGTGTTTGTGTGTGTGTATGGGGGGGTCTGATAGCAATCAATACTAATGATATATTAATGCTTTCAGTGCCAGCTCATCATTTATGGACAAATCTCTTTCTGCAGAGTGCTTGGATGTGTGTGTGTGTGTGTCTGTTTACATCTGATTATATTCATGTGAATTGAAAATCTACAACACTTCAGGGGTCCAATAGCTTTTAGGTACCTGACTGCTGAATGTTTAAATAGTTTGAGGCTTAATATTTCAGCGAGAACAACGCAACGTTTACTGAAGAGGACAGAGTGAAATTAAAAAGCTTTCATCTTAATCTATAGCTACATCATCTATCACTATGACAGCTACCTTCTGACCTTGGTTGATTGGAACATCACTGCTTTTAGATAAAAAAAAGTAAAATCTGCTGAAATGACAAGACTTCTGCTTTAGTAAGCAAAAGAGACGTTAATATTTTACTACAAGTCTAAAAAAAGCCAAAGAACTTCTTGACCTCTTAATTTTTCTGCATAGATTTTATTAATCCAACTACTTCAAAGAGAAATGTTAACATTATAATTTGTTTGACCTACATTTTTGAGCTACAGAACGATTAAGTTTATTTTATCAATATAGTCTTGATTCAATCCTTAGACATAAAAGAAAAATTGAGATTTCAAAATTCTGGGAATGGAAACGTAGAGGCAGTAATCAGTGAGATTTTCTGGTTGGTGTGATGAGCACTAGAGGATATATCATCAGATGTTTAAATAAAAATTTGCATATGAAATGTTATCTGCTGATGGGAATCTGCTGGTTACAGGAAAGCAGAAAATAAATAAAGACCACATCAATTATTGCCTTTCTGGTCGAAAGCAAATCTGCTTCCCTGTCTTTGACTTTCCTCTGATGGAAAGGGTTACTTTGTCTTTGAATAGCAAACAGTAGAGATAACTCGATCAGCCGCTAACAAGACACAGAGAGTCACAGAGAAACAGAGACGCATAGCGAGGTGGAGCGCAGACCACAGAAATGCAGAGGCCGAATCTGTGCAACTATTTAGCAAAACTCGTCAGTCACACCCAAAGAAGAAACTCAGAGCAGATCTGCAGAATCTTCCTGCAACGTCTGGCTAACACTCTCCGAACCCATCTACTTCATTTTATTATGTTGGATAACAAATCTGGATGTGATTTAAGATTTAAATTCTTCTGTGTCCAGCTTTAGATTTTCTAATGTCAGAGATTCTACTGTTTTTAGCTTAAAAATGTCATATTAATCCCAGCATGTTTAACTACCAACAATCAAAAATAGACATTAATATTTAAACGTTCTTAAAGTTATATAAGATTCTCGTTCCCTTCTTTTGACCTGATAAAGTTTCTATAACCTTCCTTATGACTAGTGGCTTATGGTGCTGACTGTTGTTATAATGAAGGCCTTTGAATGTCTGAGTCATGGGACACATTAAAGCCAAACTCCCACCACCATCTACAGTTTGCTTGTTGTTCCAACTGCTCTATAGATGAAGCGATAAGACATTCCCTGCACACCATCTTGTCCCTTCTGAAGACGAAAAACAGTTTCACCACGATTCCTTTATTTTCTTTTCACAGTATGATCCCACATCTTTCACTTTGTAGCTCGATTTTGGTTTTCCTGTGAGAAAAAGTACAGATAGTAGCCAGTAAGACCAAGTCCTCTGTCAGACTGAGCACAGGAGTTCCTCAAGGATGTGTATTCGGTGCTTTACCCTTTAGTGTGCTCACACTTGTTAAGTAAACACAAATAGTTAATAAAGTTAACTAATAAAACAAGAATGCAAGGACTTATCAGTAAAGATGAAGATACAGAGAAAAGCTGAAACACTTAAAAATTTGAACAAAACCAAAGAATTCATCTTTAAAATGCAGAAGCATGGTGTTTACCAGTATTTGTTCTTGATTGGCTCACTCTAAGACAATAGTGTACAGGAGTCCAGGGTGAACTTATGCTACGTTCACACAGCAGGTCTCCATGCTCAGATCAGATTTTTCTTTTTTTGCCTGGTTGATCACATTACAAATTAAGTGCAACCGCAAACAGAGGTTTGTGAAGAAGTGTCTGAGCTCTGTTTGCAGAAGAAATAATGGTCAATTAATCTTAAAGTTATTCAGCAATTGGAGCTAGAATTGGACAGCATCGTCACATTCATCATAGAAGACGAAGGAAGCTAAGAAAAATGGAAGCACAACTGCAACGTCTGTAGAGAACTTTGTTTGAATGCGCAGTTGGAACCAGAAGTGGTGGGATTGTGATGTGATGCGCTTTAGTGATACAGATTTCTTTCATAATTAGAATTTTAAGACATTGCATGAAATCGTCTCCGGCTATTTCTGGTCCAAAACTTTGACTCATGTCTCAGGACAAAAGTCAGAAAAAGGCGACGTGCACATTGAAAAATTATTGGATACGTATCCAATTTAATACCACATCTGGCTTTCTGGGGCTGAAAAGATCGGAATTGGTCCGTTCAGACTGCCATGAAAAAGTCAGATATGGGTCGCATTAGCCTGCTGTGTGCCCTTAATGTGTATCGGTAAGATCAGGGAAAAAATTAAGTCCCCCAGTTTTTCAACAACTCAAACAATTTTTAGCTGATTTGTTTTCTGTATGACTTTATCAGTTGTTCACTTAATTGTTGATGATTTTTTACAGTGCTGCCTTGATGCGCTGACTTGTTTGGACAACTTTCATGAAGTCCCACTACATCATTTCAGCCAGGTCTGGACTTTGACTGGGCCAGTGCAACACTTCCTTTTGTTGTGAATTTGTTGCTGTGTTGGGATTTATGTTCTTTACAGTTGGGATTACCTTCAGATAATCTCATATTTCCCAATAAAACACTTTGGTATACAGAGGGGTTCATGGTGAACTCAATGGTGGGGAAAAGTATTTGTTCTCCATTTTGTTTTTTTGCACATTAATATTTCAGATCAACAAACAAATTTCAATATGAGACAAAGTTACATGAGTAAAAAGAAAAAGCTGTTTTAAATGGTGATATGATTTATTAACAAAACCAGTCTGGCCCTATGTTTAAAGCTAATTACCACTGTTGCTAAGTCAATAATTAGCTTTTATTCATCACTTCTTCTTTGTGCGGTTTCTCTAGCCAAACCCATTCAGTGTTACTGCCAGACTTGTAAAATGGATACATTCGGTTGGCTGCTACTTTTCCTGTTAAGCCCAAAGAAAGCAAAGAGGGTGTGTTTTTTATGTGGGTGAAGTTGATGTTGCACACACTCAAAGTAATGTAATCAAGTGCCACATGGTAGGAGTAGGTGTAGGTTTATAACACTAAGGAATAGCCTGGGGTTAAGTTTTATTTTCAACCGTTGTCTTTACGGCACCAGTAACCCTGATGTAAATAGGAAGACCTCTGAGAGCCGTTCTGTCATTTCTCCAGTAATAGCTCTTTACCCTTTGGGCTCTACAAAGGACATGCCTGTGCTGCACAAGCTAAACCAGAACTAGTTTTACCTCAGTCAGAGTGCAACATCTATCTTTATTTGAGTAATTTAATATTTTTCAGAAGGTCTTCCTCCTCTTGACCTCCATGTTTGGTCAATGTCACCTTAAATTACTGCATGTCGGCATGACGCCATATTGCACTCACCCTCGATTTGGACACTTTCTCCATTGTTAGATGCTGAATGTGTATCCAAGCAATTTGTTGCACCAAATCTAAAGCTTTTGACACAGTGCAGATTTTTTTAGGAGGTGATGCTGCTGGTTTTATTGATTCGTTAGAAGAAAAAAGGTTTTCTTATTCTTTCTGAGCCTCAGGGGAGAAACATGATATCAGTCAGATGAAAGATGACCTTCAGAGAGCAACTTTACTTTTTCCCTTCTTTAAAACGGCAGTATTGTTTCTCATCAAATGACCTCATTTTCAGCTAAATTTAATTATTTACAACATAATAAAAAAGCACATTTTATACACATACGTACATAAATGCATGCACATATTTGAACAGCAAACACAAACAGGCAAACATACAAACACACATGGAAAATAACGGACAGAAACATGAATGCAAAGACACGAGCAGGGCACTTTGGCACACACACACACACACACACACACGCCCACACACACACACACACACACACACACACACACACACACACACACACACACACACACACACACACACACACGCGCGCGCATGCAGACACAGAAGGTGGTTTAGTGCATGACAGTGTGATAGGTGGTGAGAAGTGAAGGACACAGACCCTGTTCTTTTCTGCTGGCTGTCTGTCTTTCTGTGTGTCATCAGTCCCAGATTTTAGAAACCACAGGGTCCTAAAAAAATAAACAATTTGGTGTTCATTCGAAGGGCGTCAGCTTCGCATCGATGCCTCTGATCCCCCCAAAGCCTTGCTGGGAAAGTGAGGTGACTTCAGGTAATCATATGCAGTCAGAGTGCCTTTTAAATCGTACAACATAACAGTTTTAGCAACACTTCATATTTCAAAACAAATGAAGTTTCACAGTTTTGAATAAAGGAATATGAATTTTTACATGTTTTTTAATTTTTTTTATAATACACTACTTTCCTTTCTCAGGCTTTTGAGGAATCTGACAAAAACTGAATCAGTCATTCAATAGTTCAAAAAATTAAATGAGATTATATAGTCAAACTGATCATGCACTAAACCTACAATTTGGAATAAAAAAATGAATAATTTCATGAAATAAAGCTAAGGCACACAAGCACACATCACACAACTCGGAGCCATCAAAGCGCTAAGCAAAGAAAGGTGTGCTGTAGCTTTATTATTGTCTGTACACATATATAGGCACCTTGCAAAAGTATTCACACCTTAAACATGTTCACATTTTGTCACATTGCAACCACTTTAGTGTATTTTAGTGGGATTTTATGCGACAGGTCAACTCAAAGTAGTGCATAATTCATATAGATTACATTAAAATACATGAACGAGTTTTCATCCAGGATTTTTCTGTATATGGGTACATCTATCTCCACACAGCATGATGCTGCCACCACCACATTTCACTTTGGGTTCAGGGTGAAGAGCAGTTTGTTTTCTGTAACACATATCATTGTCTATCTGGTGTTGAATGTTCTCAAAGGGCCTTTTGTGGCAGAACTTATCGATAACATTCCCCATTAACAAACTGTTGGAATGTTTTACCTTCCTCTTGGTTTGATAAGCACTTATAAAACTCTTTTCAAATTTACATAATTTAGCAGTATACGGTAAAAACTTACTTTGATTTGACTGACAAAGTAATATTTAAGCGCACAACCGTTACCTTAAGCGTCTATTTATGGTCATCTTGAGTCTAGAGGGCCATATGAAGGATGAGAGTGGGCCGGATTTGGCCAGCGAGCCTCGAGTTTTACACAGTTGATGTGGACCAAAAATTAAAATCTTGCCTTCATGTGACCGGAGCACCTTCTGTCATGTGATCATAGATGAATGCATGATTTTGATATTTAAATAACTTAAATAAGGCACTTTTGTAATAGTCTATCACAGAAAATCTCAATTTTGTTTTTGCATTAAAGTCTGAGTTTGTACCGTTCACAGGTTGTTCTTTTGCAAAGCTTTCACAGCTTGATGAAAGATGAGATTATTTTTAGTCAAAGTCTTGCAAACCCAGCCAGAACACATGAAATGGACTAGAGTTCTGCTAGAGATTAGCAAGCTTCATGAGAGTACACACGATAAGAGGGGATTTTTAATCTATGCTCATCTTATTTAACTCCAAATGAAACAAGCTTTCTGTATTTTACATGTTATTCAAAACAAGATGTAAAACATACATATAACTGAGCCTTCATATAACTACTGAGCCTTCTCTGTTGGGTGTGGTTATGGGCGGATGTGAGTCAACAAACAAATATAATATTCATGGATATAAATCCAACAGTAATTTACACGTTTCTTTAATTTCTGTTTGTCTTGGGAGACTCCAGACCTCTGAAAACACACAGACCCCTTCTCACCTCTAAATCCTCTCGGTGTGATCGGTCTCTGTCCTCAAAGTCTCTGGTTCTGCGCCGAGCTTCCTCAAATGCTGCCTGAGCCAAAGCATCCTCTTGCTGCACACAAAAACCAACAAGTAGTGATCAAACTTCAAAACAATCAGAGGTCTGGGACAGAAAAAGGTAAAAGTGAGTGAGAGGGTTTCCTACCTGCGCTCGCTCATCATCATACTCCAGATATCCCATCCCGTCCAGCCGCTGTAGGTCAATCCAGCCTCTCCAGATCACACAAACCCCATTCAGGATCATAGGCGCCTTTAAATAGACCTGAGAAGACAGAGACACAGACTCCTGTTAGTCGACGCTGCATCACATCTGAAACACCATGATGAACAAATTCTGCATTGTAAAATTAAAAAGTAAAATTAAATATCCTTTTTTTTCTGGGTGATGAAAATTTCAGTATTTTTGATCCTGTGTAGCAACCAAGCAGCTTGAAAATGTTGCCAGTTTCATGTGTAATTTGTATATTTTAAATGTGAATGAAAATACTCAAACTCAGGAAAATAACTTAAAATAAGAAGTAAGGCACTTTGGAGGCAATTCAGGGATTGGATATTCCTGAGTTGCTATTTCATCGGTCTGCTATATTGGATCCCACAAACATTTTCTTGCACGTGCAAGAGTTGATAATGTATTGTATGATTCACTAGTGTCCACTTCAATAGTCTGTGTGCATTAGTAACATAAAAACCCATAAGAAACACAAGAAAATGGCTTTTAGATTGTCGTCCACTGTGCATAGAAGGACTAGTGTAAATTTGAATTATGAAAATAAATATGCTTAATGGAAACACAGTAATTTTGAAAAGAACTCGTTTTTTGATAAAACATTTTTGCCCTTGGATGAGATGGTTTTTAGGCCGTATTGACAGGGTATTTCGCAAAACTGAAATGGAAACACTTTTTTCAGATCACGAGTCACATGATCATCAGCCGGATGTTACTACTGCTGGAGGAGATGAAGAAGATGACAGGAAGTGGTTGGGGGTGATGGTGCAGCTTGTCACGTAAACAAACGTATTCATGTGTGATTTTAATTGTGTTTCTTTTTTAATAGAAGCAATGAAATCACTAAATTATGTTCTTTTTGGCATTAGCAGTTTTGCACACATTTGTAATTTGAACACAGCTATTGACATTTTTTGAATGTATTCCTCAAGTAAAATCATTTTATGGAAAAACATGAGTTTTTCCAGAACTGACGTGTTTCCATTAAACAAATTTATATTTTTTTTTTCTGAATTTGAATTTATGTGGTCAAAGGAACTGCAGCTTGTATAACAATTTGGTTATCAAGTGACTTTCACAGTTCCAGGTCAATATTTTGATGAATTATGGACATAAATAACCATTCACTACTCAAATATCACATATAATTTAATTGTATTTTTTTTCTCTCAGACTTCCACCACACCATGTTTTCACTGGTTGTGGTTCTGGTCCCTGTTTGGGTTTATGATATTTGAGAGAATCTGAGAAAAGATTTTCTGCAAGTATACAACCAAGAAAGTCTGAGAAAACCTTAGAAAACTCATTTAAGTAATCTCTTGTCAAAGCGGCTGTAAAATATGGGGGCTGCAAACCAGAACAAGCTATTTTATTTCCAACGAAATATTTTAGACATGTTTTTTGTGTTGGTGCTTAATTTTTTTACAACCGTTGTTCCAGGAAAGGAGAGAAATGGAGCATTAATCTATCCACAGTTTCCAGGCTCTTCTCTGCTCGTTAAAAATGAAAGCTGTGGCGTTGCCTCAGGTTTCAGAAGATTTTAGAAAAATATAAAAACAAAAAATCAGCTGCTCTTCTTTGACCTTGTGCTGCCTTGTTTTGTCTTCATCTGGATCAAATAAGAACAGCAAGAGGAAAAACTCAGATAATGATGGATTTCGTTTTCATAAAGTGTTTTTTTGTTGATTCAGCAGCGCTGTGAGGTCAGTTCAGACTTTGTCTGTCTTTGCTTTCCAGGTTGTGTTACTCACTCTATGGCTCAATTCCAGAGGGAAAGCAAAGTAAATATACAGTATGTGTGTGTTTACATGAGGAGGAGGAGGAGCCCCACACACATCTGCACCGTCACAGAACCATTTCTTTGTTTGGATTTGCTTGAATTTCTCAGCTCCAGTAAGAACAACCAAACTGTGTCCCAACATTTCGCAAAACACAGTGAAAATATTTAGTCAAGAACAGACAGAGAAAAACAGTAAAAAGGCATTTAGAAAAGTAAACCTCACCAAAAGATGCTATAAGCTGATTTTAATGATGAATTGCCTTTGTGAGAATCTAAAAACAAAATAAGATGTAATACTGCCTTCTTAAGCAGAAATATTCAAGTATTTAGTTCTGTTTTGGTCTTGGACATATTCTAATACCTTCATCACACTATTATTCACCTTCCTTCCATTTACACTGCATACAGTTTTCAGTATGTTTTGTACATGCTGAAAACTCCCTCAGCGTTAAACGCGTTAAACGCTAATCAAATGTTTCAATAATAATCAAAGTTAACATTCATTAATCTTATAGCATGCAGATGCTCTGTCTGCACTGATGACGATCCACTCAATTCAACATGTTGTTTTTGAATAATTATGCTAATTATTATTTGACTGTTGAACTTTGAGCCTGAAATAGTCAGGCAACCACAAAGTATCGAACAGCCATGTAAGAAAACATCACCCACTCTGTCCATGCAGATATGATAGGCTTTTATGTATTTAATATGACTTTGTTTGTACTTAAATAATTAAAATTCAGAATGTTTGTGATTTTGTACACTTCAGATCCAGTTTACATACAGTTGACCACCACATGTTCACGGTTCAGTATTTATGGATTTGTGGTTGGAACATAACTCCAAATTATTTGCAGAAAATCAGCCTATTTGCGGGTAATTAAAATATTTCTTTTAAAAATTACAGCTTAGGAAGTTGAAATACTTTGGCACAATGTTACTTGACACACTATCAGCTGACTTTTGCAAAGCAGGAGTGGCATTTATTTTCCTTGATACTGATTAGCTGTGAGTGGAGGCAGATATTAGCTTCTGTGCTAGTGCTAAAACAGTTTCCACTGTGTGTACTAATGCATATTAGGGTATATTTGGTGTTTAAACTATTAAAACTGGCAGTTGCAAGCCTTTTTAAAGGAGAAAGTATTGACGGAGTTTAGCTAGTAGTCAGCTGTGGTCCCTAAAGCCTGCAAATACTAGGGGTCAACCGCAATTTTAAAACCAAGAAGGCCCAGATCAGTCATGTGTTGAAACCCTGCATTTACTGTGACTGTGCAACAGATATAAGATGGAGGACGCAGTACGGCAGATCAGCTCAGTGTCCCACTGACATCTGAGCATCACGCATAAAGATTAGACACAAGAAGAAGTCATAAATAAGTTCAAATTCACGTTATGTCCTAACCTGCCAGAATGGACCCACACAGTCTGTCAGCAAAACACACAAGTTGCATAAGAAATGGCAAATGTATTTGAGCGTAAATCTGCAAACTGTGACAGAGCAGCTCAGTTTTTCTCAGGCCTCAACAGTTTATAGATAATATTTTTATCTGTGTAAACACATATTTCAAAATGAATTAACAAAACCAAACACTCCTCCTGAAAAACACGCACAAACACAGATTATCAGATTTTTATGCACAGCATGAGAAGAACTCCACGTTCCTGCATTTTAGCTCCGGCTATTTTTGGACAGCCTCTCACAGGACCTCTTTTACCACAGCTACCCACAGTGCACCGGGGTTGCAGGGGAGACCGCACCCCAAGAGACTGTGGGTTTTGTGTTTATTCGAATGAATGTTTTTCTGTGTGTGTGTGTGTGTGTGTGTGTAAAAGCAGGAGAAATGGCTTCCACATCTGTGAGGCTGAACGATGCTTTTAAAGGAAAGCTTCATTTGCTCTGACAAGGAAAATGCGTTCATGTGTAGGGGTGTGTGTGTGTGTGGAGGTGGGCGTGTGTGTGTGGTGGGGTGTGCGTGAATGTGTGTGTGTGTGCTCATAAGGGGAAAATATGTAGAAACGGCCCAACCACAGACTTCCTCCTCTGAGAGAACCATGTCAACCCCCACATCTCCATTTGCTGAGAGAAACATACGAAGACGTTGGAGTTCTCACATACTGCAGCACAGAAAGAAAAACAAGTTGAGTGAAATCGAAGGCAAAAGCTCCGCTGTTCTTTTTGGTTTAGAAAAAATTCTGCACCTATTTGAATATTCGGGCCGCTCACTCAGGTTTACAGCTTCAAGTGAACTCAAAGACCTTCGTACAATGAATTCATTTACGTTTTTATCCACTTCCTACAGAACTAAATGAAAAATCCACGTGAATCCATCAAAGCTTAGTTATCTGAAGTTCATATTCACTCATCATGCACTTCAAGTCTGTATTCATTTTGGGCATTAATTGATAAAACATCAAACAAAGTTACACTACATCTATTTTTACTCTAGACATGATTTTGCTTCTGGCAAAATTCTTGCTGAATATTTGACGCCTCTTTAGGGAGAATCACTAGAATTCATTCAAACTGGTTTGTTAACTTTTTAAAAATGTATTTATTTCGAATAGGCAAAAAATAAAAACAGGAAAAAATTAAAAAAACAAATGATCATATCCATTGACATGCAATTTTACATAATTTGTTCAAGAAGGAGCACGTAGAAGATATAAGACCTTATGATTTCCTGCCCCTCTCATACTCATCAACTTACAAACATAAACTCTTAAATTATTCCACATCAAATGATGCATAAACCTCACATTATCATCCTTAAATATACAATCATTTATACATTTTTCATACCAGCAATCGTACTTTTGGTTTTTGAGGCAAGTATCCTATATAATATATTTCTTAATAAGCTACTTTTGGACAGTTTTTATATTTGTACTTTATTTAAGCTCATCATCCAATCCATTCCATAAATTACTCCACACACTGATTTACAAAACTCTTTTAAAACAAAATACCCATTCTCTGTCAGCAAACTTTTTTTTTTAATACTTCATGGCATTTAGTGGTTTCTTACTTTAGGCATAAATTGTACAAGTATGCTTGAAGTATGTGTGGAGGACTCGAAGCAAAAAAAACAAAACAAAACCATGTAGCATCTGTCAGGCATGGTGGTGGCAGTGTCATACTTAGAAGCTGTTTCAATTCTCCAACTATAGCAACAAATAAAAAGCTAAATGGCAGGTACTCCATAAAAACAACTATTGCAAGCATAAATTCAAACAATGCAGACAATAAAGCTAAAAAGCGTAACACTATTCTTATGCTGAAGTTAGGATGAAGATATGAGGAGAATAGTATTTTCTTTTAGATTCAACTCCCAAGTTTATCCTCCCATTTTTCCCACTTATGCCACTATGACCACATCATCCTGATTTTCTGCTTTAGGCATGTAGATCACATCGTTGTGGCTCATGTTCAAGATGAAGTTCTTGCCTAATCCCATTTTCTTGTATTTAAACTGGACATCAGCGTAGAACAGCGTACTCTGATGCGTTCGCTGAGCTTTTTGCTATTTTCAGGACTTCCTAGATGCTGTGTGTGTGGGTGTGTATGTGTGACGCAGATTCACTGGGATCTGTTGGCAAATAGCCTTTCATTCAGCAAAATACCAACCATAAAGTCAGCACAATCACCGTCATTGCACACACACAGACAGGCCAGTGCCCACGAGGTGTGCAAACACAATGGCTCTCTGTCTGTTTCTTAGCCTTGTGAGTTGTGGCAATTTGCCTGTCCTGCTCTGCACACTGACAAACACTAAGGCCGTCTTCAGACCTGATAGTCCTGTAGAAAAGCTGCAACATTTGTCACAGTTTCAGCTGCTGTAGTTCACTTTCACTCTTGTGTCAAACAGTCCAAAACCTTTTAAAAACCTGTTCCCCTCCTCACCTGTGGGGGCGCTGAACCAAGAACCACTGAAGGAAACAAAATGAAAACCTCTGAAGAAGACACGGAGCAAAACTTCCTTATAAACAAAAACGGAGTTGCATCGGATTTTAGCGACTGCAGGATTTCTGCTTCATCTTTGGTAAAACACCACAAACATTTTCTCCCACTAGTGCTAGGCTCTCATGTTTGTTTTGGTTCTATTTACCCAGAATGCCCCGCGCTATAATCCACTTCCTGTTTTTGGAGTGGTCTACGGTTCACATTAGCATTCACATATGCATTCGAACTGCAACTAAACCTGGATCCTGCAGACAAAAATCGCTGAAAACAGTCAGGAATCACTTCAATGTGACGCAGGGACAATGGATTACAGGAAATATTTATTATAGCATAGATTACAGCCATAAAACAGCAGAGGTCAGACATGAAATAAGCCTAATCTTTTTCTCTTCTCTGGCTGCTGGTTTGATAAGTTGCACTTAGCTCAGTGATACTTACACTGTTGGAAAGAACAGAGTTTGGGCTTTAATTTGAAAGGTCACCTGACCTACATTGTCATTGAGTTTTTTTTCCAAGTATGTGTCTTTACCGGAAGCGCTCAAGTTGTACAGGTTAAACTTTGAGGTGAAACAGCAAAGTTTGACTTGATGTTATTCCCAGGTGAAATTTGTACTTTAGAGGTAAATGGAACGCACCGTAAATAAACACCTAAATGTATGTTCATATTCAGGTCCACAGCCTTTTTGTCAAAGGTTTTGATTAAAATTTAAAAAATGTTTCAATGCATGACAGGAAGACTACAGACGTCCACAAAGATACCTCTTATGTGTGTTTGCGTGTGTGTGTGTGTGTGTGTGTGTGTTTGTGCATATGCAATGTCTGAGGCTGGAGGCGTACCATGATTTCGCGCTATAATTATGTTATTATCCAGAGGAATGTTACATCAGAGAGAGTCATCAGAGTGACTGCAAAGCTGTTTGACTCCATTACAAAGACTCACACCAGCATCTGTGTGTGTGTGTGTGTGTATGTGTGTGTGTGTGTGTGTGTGTTTGTGTGTGTGTGTCAGAGAGAGAGAGATTAAAGATGAGCTTTAAACACTGGCTGGAAAAGTGTGTGTCTGTGTTATTCACCCAATAAATGCGTGTGTCTGAGTCAGCATCCAGTCTTTCGTTCTCTTTCTTTCTTTTTCTTTTTCTTCCTTTCTCTTTTTCCTTCTGTCTTTCAGTTAGCTGTCAAAGGCTATCACTGGATTCTCATAACAGAAGAGGTTTTTCCAGTAAAACTGTGTCGGGAACGCTGCCAGGACAATAACTCACTGAAGTGCATTTCACATTAATCACTTCTGATTCATGTTGTACTTCCACGGCACACATGGCGGTCCTTTCACATCCTGCAACAAAGACATAATAACTCCTCTGATGCTCTGAACATAGATGTGCCTTGGACATTATGTTGTCAGAGCGAATCAAACAGAAGCTGTAAGAATAAAGGAGCGAACGTAGCACAAGCAGACGAGGTGAAGAATTCAGTTTTACACAAACAGAAACGGTTCGTTCTAGTGAGAAAAAACACTAATATTTTCAGATATTCATAGCACAAACACAAATACAACAAGATGTGCACAGAAACCTAAACTAATGGATTCAGTGTCAAATTCTTCAGTTTCCTTTACAAGAAAACTGAAAAAAAATTATGTTATCCCACCATAAAAGCTGGGTTTGAAATAAACTATTGCAGATTAGATGTTGGTTAGTTAACTTTAAACATAAAGTCACGGGTTTGATCTTTATCCATTTTGTATTGTTACTAAAACATTTCAGAATAAGTTGGTCAGTTATCATGATGGAACAATATCAGGGTCCTGTAGAAGGAGTGTTTTCTAGATGACACTAAACTCTTGGCCTTAGACTTCAAGTATATTCAGAGATCCTAGCTTTACAAAAGCACCCACAACTCCAAATTGCACCTACGCTGAGCTACACGTTGGATAATAAATTATACTATGATTTATCTCAGATTAGATAAAGACTCAACATTCTTTTCAGATGAGAATGATGATAAAAAAGCACAAGCAATGACTCATAAATTAATTTTACATCAGTCACAGTTTGACTCATAAAAACAGCAGATTCAAGCTTTAGTCTGTCAGTCACATTGCAGGAGATTAGCAATAAATTCACTTGACTCTGGATTTCTAAGTGTGTGTTAAGTTCTGCTTATAATTAGTGCTGCATGTTTTTAGACAATTTGTCATGTGAACAAAGTTATTAATGCCTGATTTTAATTTCCTATTTAATGAAAACACAGCAATTGCGAAATCATGTTTTTTCGACATTAGCTGAATATCAACAAACGAGAGAAACTGCAGACAAGTCGATGCTGTCCTGGGACTCATCCAGCTAGTTGTCCTATAAGTTCAACTTAGCTTGGTTTTAGTTTTGGCTGATTAATTAATACTTTTCTGTGTGTTTTACAGGGAAAGTCCAGATTACTCAGAAATGTCCAGCAGTCATGTGCTGTGTGTGTGTGTGTGTGGGTGTGTGTGCGTGTGTGTGTGTGTGTGTGTGTGTGCAGCAGCTGTGGCGGCAGCAGATGGAGATCAAAACGTTATTAAGCCTTCTGCTCCGGATCCCAGATTGAATCCAACCAAACATCCTCATACTTCTCTCTTTCAAAGCAAACCCCCCCCCCCCCCCCCCCCCCACACACACACACATCTGGTAAAACAACAAAAGAACAACAGCACAGTGGTCTCCTTTCTTATGATCACTCTCTCTTCTTGTCTATTCACACCATGTAATTACGAAGACTGCAGAATACCATGCAACAAACACCCACGCAGCGTCACATGACACACAGCGACTCCTGGGTCATCTGAGATGATGACTAAAATGTTGTTGTTGCATTTGAAGGAAGAAAATAGGCAAAAACATCACATCACATCACAGGACGTCTTTAAATCTGACTGTGCAAGAACATGTAGAGAACAAAGAGGAGCATCTTATTGGACACATTTTGTTCAAGCTGACTTGTGTTTATGTCCAGAGTAAAAATTTCTCAAGTTATTTTTGTTCTGTTGTCTGATGATGATTAAAGTTCCCTTTGTGACCAGGTTTGTCACCAAAACCAATTTTGCTGCCATAATAAATTATCGCAGAAGTTATCGCGATAAATGATAATATTGTTGTTTTGAGACCATTTTCAAGTAATAAACATGTAATAATGCAAGAACATATCAGACTTTAAACTCTAATGAACATTTAACACTGGAACTGGAAGTCATTTTAAATATCCAAAATAAAATAAACAAAACAGCAAAAACAACAAATAAAATGAATCATGAAGTCTCTGTAAAAATAATTACTCTCCAGAAAAAAAAACCCAGTTGAGGCCAAAACACCAGACCTAAAACTTTTGTCATCCAGCTTTTGGTAGACAGAGAAAAACAATAACTCATGCAAATGGAAATGAATGAGTCTGTTTTAATTTATCATGCGATTAATTGAATTATTGCTTATTGTATTAATTGATTTAATAGAATCACTCGGCTATTTGTGAGCTGAGTGAATTCATCCCAGGTAACTCTGAGTTTTTAGCTTCTGGTTTAAAGCATTTACAGGCCAAACCATGCAACAAGTGAAAGTCCCTTTGGTTTTACATGTACATGGAAATAATATGCAAATCCTGACATATGGTGGAGGCAGAGTTACTGAACAAAAAGTCCAGGGAAAGGAAGATGGTTAAACTGAAACAAATAAGTCAACAGGCCGTGACAATGATTAACAAATTAGTTTGAGGGGCATGGCATAAATGACATTTCAGAGAGTGTCCTATCATGATTTAAGAACTTTTTGAGTCACAAAATATTTTAAAATTGTCCTCTATTTGTTTTTTGTTTCATTTTCCCCCACCAGATAACTCAAGCATCAGTTTCCTGATCTGGTTGGAATGTTTTTGGTGTCGCTTTTATTACATTTTTTCAATTTTGTTTCTGTTATTGTGGAATAAGCATGAATTATTTTAAAGAAGGAGCTATTCCAAATAGATGCTACGAAAAAAAATAAAGCAATGCAGTCATTAATTCATCGGAGAACATGATGAGTGCCAATAAAAATGTTCTCAAAAGTAACACATACTGTATGTGTAAATTTTTGCTTGTGTTTGTTTAATTAACACTCCTGCTTGGTTGTTCATGTAATTGTTGCATTTTTCTGTATATCTCATCCATTCATTCATTGAAGCTAAGTGCATTAAATGTTTTAAAAATGAGCAAAAACCTCAAAGTGCTAAATGAAAAATTAGCTCCAGTTTTCGCACATTAATGCCTTCGCAGTAGGCTAGTTATTAAGTAGTTAACTGGGTGAGTAGGCATTACATTAAGTAAATAAGAATAATTAACTGAGCTATTAAAAATGTTGGTATACAAGGAGAAAAACTGGTAAGTAAATAAGTAAGTACTACTTCTGCTAGGCTGATCAACAAAAATTGTAAGTTAATAAGTTAAGTAAACAAAATCTTATTTATGAGACAAATGTAACACATGAATCAAATAAAAAGTTTCCTTTACGTCATCTACTGGCACAGAAGCTGCATGAAAAATGATCTGAAAACACAGCAATTATCCTGCTCCAGATGTTGGGGTCCAACATTCCTGACCTTCCCTTTATTCTTTATTCAAATTGTAACGTCACTGCTGACAGAGGACCAGAATGCACAAATGTTGAAGTACTTTCTCTGTACTTCAACAGTACTTCTGGCCTCCACAGAAACAGGAACACACACCTTCAGGTCCAGGTGAGACGAGTTTGCAGACAGTTACTGGAGCTCAAGAACTGACACAAGTGCTGGATTTCACACCGGGATGAAATCAGTTTTCTGTCTGACTTTCAGCACCTCCAATCATGTGTGCACAAAATTTACTCAAACACAAAGACAGCGAGTCACACAAAGAGATCATGAACAGGGACCAGCAGATGGGACCGGGCATTGTTGGAGAGGGTGTGGTCATCGATTTAAGGCCTGAAGGAGGCAATCTGATATGCCGTGGGAGGAGGAGGAGTGTGTGTGCGTGCGGGTGTGTGTGTGTGAGTGTTTGGGTGTGGAGAAAAGATTGTTTAGGTGCATTGATGTCTGGGTGACTCGGAGGTAGACTCACTTTAACGGATGTAAGCGAAACAAGACTCATTAAAACCCAGTAAACACCCGCTGCCCCCTGCTGTGGACGCAGGCCTCACATCACACTCATCCAGAGGAGAAAATGTACAGACGGAGAGCAGCAGTCGCAGAGGGAACCAATTAGTGGTCTGGCTTTGATGATGTCACTTCCGCTCAGAGGGAAACGTGATCCTGCACCCTCGCCCGCAAACACACACAGGCTTGATGTTGCTGTGACAGGAGAGTCCTTCAGGCCTAGAGCTGATGAATAAATTAGAGGGCTGCAGAGGTGTAACCTGAAACGTGATTTTAGGGGGTTTCTGAGAGCGACTGAGATCACTGCCAACCGCAAGGACGCAATAAATCTGACAAAACAAGCTGAATGAGCCGTAATTTGATCTCATTTTCTTGATCTGGCCGATGGGATAGAAGGAGGAATAAATAACAGCACAGATCCTATTTTCCACGTTGACTAATTTTATCATTATTTACAGCTTCACCTGTGAGCTGCTGAGCATGTGAACCGAAGAATCCCTTCTGCTAATTCTGTCAAGTTTCTCTGTGTAGCACATTTCATCAACAAGGCAGTTCAAAGTGCTTAATATCATGAAAACATCACCAACCACGAAACAAGCAACAAACATTACATTTTGTCTCACACCATCATGAAAATCATCAATATATATCCAATTATATATCAATGATCAATGTTCCAGTTATAATTAATCAGAAGCAACTCTAAACAGCTGGATTTTTACTCTGGATTCAAAGGAACTCGGTGTTTCTGCTGTTTTGCAGTTTTCTGGATGTTTGTTCCAGATTTGTGGTGCATAGAAGCTGAATGCTGCTTCTCCATCTTTGGTTCTGGTTCTAATTCAGAGCAGAACCAGAAGACCCGAGAGGTCTGGAAGGTTGCTACGACAACAGCTGATCTTTAATGAGGCAGTATTTTGTGTTTTCCAGCCACCACCAGAATAATTTTATAGCACAATCAAGTAACTGTGTTTCCTTCCACTGACATAAAAAGTTACTTAATGGAAATTTAACTTTGTAATTTAACACTTTGAAATTTGATCTCTGTCTCATTATAAACTCCTGCTCTGTCTGAAGCTCCACCTTCAGGAAGTCATCACCACATGGCTCCTCTATTAACTCTTTAACAATGCTTTACCAGCGTTGCACTGAGAAGTAGCTCCTATAGTGAGCTGAGCAGATGCTCAGTTCCATCCGGTGTTTGCTAATTGCTGCTGGCTAGTCTGAAGGAGCTGAGTGAGGGAGTTGAGGGGCAGAAGTGCTCTGTGAAACGGAAGCTCTGAAGCTTGAGGAGGAGCTGAGCCTCGAAGGCGGAGCTAGGTCCAACCAGGAGTTTTGCACAGGTGAATGGTTGCCATGGAGATTAAAGGATTTCTCAAAAATGCATGAAATAACCAAGGCAGCACTCCAGGTGGGTTTAGAGGGAATAACATTACAGCATGAAAAAGTTCAAAAAAGTTGATTTTACACAATTTTTTGAAAAAAATAATATTAAACAAATGTAATTTATTTTGGTTCAGGGATTTATAGATTAATAAAAGTATTTTGAAGCCTATTGTCTGAGCTACAGGGAGCCGGTGGAAGGACGTTAGAGTCCTGCTGTATTTTGCGCTAACCTTTCTGTATACTGCGCTTTGTAAAAGCATTCGTGCCTTTTGAACTGTTTCACTTTCTGTCACATTTCAACCACAGATTTCTGTGTTTTTCTTTGAGATTCCCCCTGACTGTCGTTTATACATCCCCCTTTCACTACAGCTGCTGCTCCTTTGGGGAGTTGCTCATTGTTCTCCACTAAACATCTCAACATCAGTCAGATTGGAAGGAGAGCGTATGCAAACAAGTTTCAAGTTTTCTAACAGATTATCACTTTCACTTAGATCTGGGCTTTGACTAGTCCATTCTAACACATATATCTGCTTTTGATCTAAACCATCGATTGTAAGTGATACCTGGAATATCATTTACCCTTTACAATTTTCCATCATTTGTTTTTAAAGTTGCACCACTTTTATATTTTATATTTTTGTACATTTTGTTTTCAGAACTGTTATAACTAAGATAACTGTATAAAAAGTTTAGTGTCCCTGTACACTTAAAGCACAAATGGAAAATAAAGAACCTTAAATTTTCTCTCATTAATGCTTCATTCTTGCAGTTGTGCAAGATAAATTACACCAAAGTGGACTTTAATTTCATTAAGTAACTTCTGAATCCAGTTTGTTATCTAGAGTAAACCGGACTGAGTACAAATTCATACTTCACTTTTAGTTTCACTTCCACTTTATATTTATACACTGCATCAATCTCTGATCCTTAGCAACCATGTAGTAACAGTGGAGAGGAACAAGAACCAGAACCAGAACCGGCTGACTGGTTGAGAGGACAGAAAGCAGACCAAGAAAGACACCGACACATTGAACCAGAAGTACTTTCCATAAATTTAACAAATACTGCATAAAGTTAATGGCAGCAGTTTCTCCTTTGTCCAGAATCGACACATTAGCTGCGCTTCCATTACAAACATATGCAAAACTTTGTCAATATTCTGCTATTGTCAAAATAAAACACAATTTTGCAACTGCAATGTTTCCATTAAATAAGAAATTAAATGAAAATAATGTGAAAAATTTGTTCACACGATAAGACATTAAAAAACATGATCCTCTAACTACTTCCTGTCGTCTTCTTCTTGCATGATGTGGAAATAGTTTCCATTGCATTTTTGCAAAGTAAACCAAATTTGACACAGTCATAAAAAAAATAAACACACCTCATTCAGGCGGCAAAACTTTATAGAAAAACTAGAGTTTTTTCTAAAATGTTTCCATTTTTACAAATTTATTTTTGAAATATCAAGTTACCTGAAACACAACTATAGTTAAACACAGAAGAACTGAGTTCAATTTTCCTTCCATGGTAAGAAAAAAGGCAGAAAATGTCAAATAATAGCAGAAGAAAAACTAATGGAGAGTAGTAGGAGAAATGGGTGGTAAAAAGTGATGGTTGTCTCAGCCTCTGTGTGACATGAAAAGAAGAAACAGGAAACTGAAAGGAGCGTTTATGGTCATTAAAACAATAAAAGAAATCAGGCTTTTGGAAATTTGCTTAAGCATAAATCCATCATTTCTATGCAACATTCATATCTCATAATCTTACATTAGGTTTAAAACAAATTTAAAACCCAACTCCTACAAACATAATAAACCAGAAAATTACGTGAAAGTGATTTCCTTTAGTTTTATTATCAGGGCAAAGTGAACAACTCTCAGCTCACAGCTTAAACTTTAGAAAGTTTCTCAAATTTAATGAGACGTTGATAAACAATGTCGAGCTTCTCATTTTGGGTCTGCCCCTCCACCACCCACTCACTCTAACCACAAATCTGTCTTTACGCCTCCCTTCAGCCTCTGCTTCAGGTTTATTTTGCAGTTTGTGTCACACTGCAGACACACCGTGCATACACACTCAAATCCAAGTCTTTCCTCTCTGAATCTGCCTTGGACTTTATTTGCAACAGATGGTCTATTAAAGCCTCTTTGTCTTGATGCTTCAGTGAAAATGCAGAATCAGTCGTTCTCTTTTTACAGCCAGTACCACCTCAATAAATACCAAATACTCCAAGTAGATCCGGCTTGATACACATTACTGCACACAGTTTGTAACTTTATAGTTTGTTGTGCTATGTCACATAAAAAACAGCAACAGAAGAAGTATGGTGGACCCCGGTACATGTGGGAGTTAAGAACCACAACCAGCCGCTAATAGCTGAAATCTACAAATACTTGAGACTCCCTCTAAAACACATATAACTGCCCATTTTAATAGTTCAAACATCAAATAAACCTCAATATGCATTAACACACACGGTGGAAGCCATCTTGGCGCTACAATAGAAGCTAACAGCTACAGTGTAGAACTGCACCTTGATATTTCAGCTTCTCAAACGGCATTTTTTAAAAAATATTTAAGACATGCTTGTCGAAAAAAAGTGCTTGACGTAAAAGTGAAAGTATATTAGTCTTGTGCTTCTAGACTTTTTTCGGTCTAAACTTTGTGTTCTTGTCATTGACAGGAATTTAAATATTGTTTGTCTATTTTTGTTTTGTATGTTGTTTTCCCCATATTTGTGTAGGTTTTCTTTTTTGATTTGTGTAAGAAAAGTTTAACAATTAAATGGAGTTGCATTCTACAGAAAACTCATTGGATGCACTGTAAAACATTTACTTCTTGCTTCACTAATGTTAGTTTGACAAAGCACTCCATTTTTACTCATCAGGGGAAACTTTCAGTTTTGTAGTTGAAAGATAACAGAAATGTTCTAGGAGTTGGAATTCTGATAGGAAAAAGTCAGAGGCTTTTTCCCGACATTGTAAAAATCCAATATGGCTGCCTTCCATGTACGCTACAGATCATGTGTTTCATTACATCTTCCATGCACTCAATAATAAATATTTTTTTAATATAGTTAGCATTTAGTGAACATGCAGCTGCATTGTTTGAAAGTACAACATGCAGATAAATGCATTTTTATTAGATTGTGCTGTTGATATTAGTTGATATTAAAACACAAAACAATCAAAAATAGTTCATCTATTGGCTCCTGGTGTCATTAGACATGGATCCCAGTACATTTCATTGTATTTACCTTGGGAATAATTGATACCAAATTTTCCAGTGAGTACCTCTGCATGTACCTGAATGAATTTTGAAGCAAAGTTTGAGATTCTTGGTGGTTGATGAGCAATCAGCTTTACATGCTCCACTATTTAACTTCAACACCTTGTTTTTAAAAAGCTGTTAAATTTGAGTGATTTTATGACATTAAAAAACTTTGGGAATGCATTTGGTGCAGCTTCACATGAATCCAACCTTAATCCACTCAAAGAAAAACAAAAATGATGCCAGAAACAGATTTTTAAAAAGGCACTAAAAAAAACTAAAAACATGTAAACATTTAAATTGATCATGTTTTACTTCCTATGGTTTCCACCGTCGTCCATTAAATTCAGCAGAAGCAGATTTTGTGTCAAGTCTCAGAGACAAACACCTGCGATCATCACATTCCTTTCCCCCAGCTCTTATTTTCTTTAAGGAATGAAAAACATTTTTCCTCTGAAAACATGAAAAACCACAGGAATCATAAGCAAAATAACAAGTTGGACTATTTAATAGAGTGATTTTAAGACAGATTAATAAATCTCTGGCTCAATGGAAGATATTAGTTACAAGTCTTAGTTGTTTTTTGAGAAAAATTGCTTAATTGTATTTCTTTAAAGCTGACAAAGAAAGTCAATCCACTGATTTCCCACTGGGATGCTATTGTGACTTTTTTTAAACTCCAAGTGTAGCTGAGAGTCATAATTAGTGCGCCGGTTTGATTCCTGAAAGTCTCTGTGAATCTCTAAAGGTGAGAGAAACGCTGCAGGTCAACTTCTGGTGGCTCAGTTCATGTCCTCTGCAGATGTAAGGTTGTGTTGCCCGTTAGCAGCGAGCTCTGAGTGAACCACAGCTGGCTCCCATTAGCTGCAACAACACAAGGAGCCAGAGCTCACACACACACACACACACGCCCACGCCCACGCACACACACTTTATATTCAGTCGCCAAGTCTAACCTGGCTGGGTTGCCCGTCTGGTTTGGCACCATCTGTGTTTGGAAATGCAGGCGGGGAGAGGGGGAGCGGATGGAGGGATGACTGAGAGGAAGAGGGAGTGGGGGATGTACGGCGGGAACGGGAACAAATCAGAGAAAAGATCGCAGTAGAAAGACGGGAAGAGCAAACACACACGAGGCGTGGATGTTTATGCAAAATGACAAAATTTTACAAAGCGTTCATTGTCTAGTTTCTAGTGGAAATATCTTTGTAAACTTAAATTAAGACAAAACTAACTTACAAGAATCTCTTCAAGATATAGGAGCTCGTTTTAGGTCAATAATTCCTTAATATTTATTTTTAAAAAGTACTAGTTCCACTGAAAGATTATTTCACTTATAACATGTGAAAAATATCTTGAATTAGTCTTGCACTTTTTCCATCAATATTAAGGAATAATTGACTTACATAAGCTCCTATATCTTGCTGAGGAGTTACTTGTAAGTTAGTTTTGTCTTATTTTACGTGTACTAAGATATTTGCACTAGAAACTAGACCAAAAATACTTGGTAAGATTTTGTGTTTTTGTAGTGTGTTTATGCAAAATATGTTGTAGAAAGTATTTTTTAAAAAATAATTTTTTAAACAAAATAAAAGAAGAATGAAAACGATGGGAAAATGTAGCTTATTTAATGTTCATTTCATTTTAGTTTGTATGAAAAGAAGAACAGAAAGAAGTGTAAAGTTAGAATATCTGCCCCCTAGTCAAATAAAAACTCTTTCTCCAACTGAGATTCATAAAAACACAAAAAACTTTTTGTTCTCTGCACATTTTCAAATTTCCTCTGCGGAGTATGCTGCATATCTGTTCAATAATATGCATGTTAGATAGAATTGAAAGCAGACAGTCACACTACAAAACATTTGCTGTTCTGAAACATTACTCCAAAATACTCTAAATAAACAGAGTTACACATGTTGATGAATTTCATGGAATTACATGAAATACACAGCCTCCTTATGAGACGTTAATTATATTTCTAATGGATTTCTAATAGATATACACACAACACAAAGTTATTTAAGTGCAACTTGTAAAGTAAGTAATGTCCAGCAACCGAGGTGTGAGCATCAGTTAACGAGTTAAAGTTGTGACATTAATTAAGCGAAGAAGCTGCAGACGAACACAGTATCTGTTCCTGGGCTTGACAGCAGCTTCCTGCAGGAGGTCCGCAGGGATCATGATCAGTGTGTGTGAAACCAGATCCCGATAGAGCAGCGCTGCAGAAAATCTGCACAATTAAAGGCTCTTCTAAACAGTATCGCCCACCCCAACCCCACCCACCGAGCGGATCTTTGCTTTCAGGAATCCACATTGTTGCTTTTGTAAAGTGGAATATGAACAATAATAATAAAAAAAAAGATGGAAATGGATGCAACTCTGAGTACATTTATTGAAGGTGGAAGTTAGTGTGAGTAAGAGAAGCAGAAACTTTAGTCTACTTCAACAGAAGGAACCGTAAACGTCTTGGTATTGACGTCTCCTGGCCTCATTAAAACTTTATGCATCTGTGAGCAGTGTTAACGTGACAAAAACAAACCGCCTTCAAACACATTCTTTCTGCTTTTTGTCTGACACCGGTAAACACCAGCAATGCCCAGCACACACCCTTACACACTCTCACACACACTGGTATTAAATAATTAACAGTTTGAGATTAGTCAGTCAGCCTCAGGCCATGGAGGTCCATCGATTCCTCAGAATGAATTTTTAATGAGCCGCCAGTTGGCATTCATTTCAGCTGGCCAGTGTCCGTGGACGTGGCGCATTCACACACACACACACACACACACGCACACACACACACACACACACACACACACACACACACACACACACACACACACACACACACACACACACACACACACACACACACACACACACACACTCTGGGGGAGACAATTACCATGCAAATGAACGCGACATCACTGATCTACTGAACAGAGGGCGTCACCCTGATGAACCTTTATGTTGCTCAAGTTTGATCTTAAACAAGCTTTAGTGAGTGCAGCTGCAGAAACAAAATCTTACTAAGTATTTTTGCTTTGATTTCTAGTGCAAATATCTTAGTACATCTCAATAAAGATAAAACCAATTTACAAGGACTTTTCAGAAAGCTGTAGGAGCTTGTGCTACTTTTGCTGTCTGAAGAAATGCACAGCTTCCAGTCAAAAACAACCAATCAGAATTAGGAGGAGGGCCTTAGTGCTGTCAATCAACCCTGTGTACGCTGCTCAATTTCTTTCTTTTTTTCTGACTGAGTGGTGTATTTCTGCAGTTGGTACGGGGAGCACTGGGAGAAGGCAGAGGAGCTCAATTTTTTCACAGATTACCTGTCTTTATTGATATTACGTTGTCACAACATAATAGTTTTAACAAATATGTAAAAAACAAGGATTACCCTCCCTCTCGCCTGAAACTTTCACTGGAGAAAAGCACCAGCACCCGTCCTGACCCCATTAGGGCCAAGGGTGTAAGAAAATGTAAAAAACATATATTCTTTTCATAAAACTTACATACTGCACCTGTAATCTTGCTGAAAAGTTGTTTGTAAGTTAGTTTTGTCTTATTTCAAGTCTACTAAGATATTGGCACTAGAAACTTGAGCAGAAATACTTGAAAAGAGTTTGTGTTTTTGCAATGAGGCTTTTATTGAGTTGTGAGGTGTGATCTGGGTCTGAAATCAGGAGGAACCACAGAAATGACCCTATAAAGTCTCATGTGTCCAAAACACGATGCAGACCACAAAGAGCCTGAACCGTTCTTATTCAACATGACAGAAAGGATGTGTAGTGAAGTCCAAAATCTTCAGTCATCTTTATGTTTTGTTTCCAGTTAGACTGGACTTCTTTGTAATCTTTTAAGTTAATTTTGAGAGCTCTTCTTCTTAATTTAATTTGAAACTATTAAAAATCTCCATTGCAACACAGTCTGACAGAAAACACGACAGCAGTGCCAACAAGGTGACTCCCAAAGCGCTGTGAGCTGGAAACTTGGCACAGCGTAGCTAATCTGAAGAAGATTGATGCATCAAGTCCTGTTCTAGATTTATTTCTATTCCTTCACTAAATTAATTTCAGATTCTGTTTATCTGTTGGGAGAAATTATTTTAAGCTGACACTTCTTTTTTTCTGACTCACTGCAAAAACACAAAACCTTATTACGTATTTTTGGTCTAGTTTCTACTGTAAAATATCTTAGTACATTTGAATTAAGACAAAACTAACTTGGAAGCAACTTTTTTAGCAATAAGTGGATTTAGTACTTTTTCATCAATATTAAGTAATTATTGAGTTACAACAAGCTTTTATATCTTGCTGAAAAGTTACTTGCAAGTTAGTTTTGTCTTATTTCAAGTGTACTGAGATATTTGCACCAGAAACTAGACCAAAAATACTTGGTGCGATTTAACATCTTTGCAGTGTACTTACACAACGTGAAGCCCAGAAGATCAGATTTGATCCCTAAAAGGGGATTTTTCATGCTCTCCTGTCTACGCACTGATTTTCTCCAGTTTTGCCCTCAACATTCAAAAACATGCTTGTTAGGTGTATTGAGAGTTCTGCATTGGTTTTGATGTGAACGATTGTGTGTTTCTTGTGTTGAGTCTGTGATGGACTGACGACTTCTCCAAGACAAACACAACCTTTCACCCACTAACTGCTGGAGATACGAACCAACCCACAACCCTGCTGTCACTGTCAAGTCCAAGGATTGGACTTAAAAAGACTGACAGGGTGTCAGAAAGTCTGAAGAACTTTTGAAAACTATTAAAACTCCAAGAAAATTTGGCGCCTTAGAAAGTAAACATTATAGAGATTAGGAGATGGTCTAAAGCTTTTACAAAGTACTGTATGTTTGGACAATTTGTGACATTTTCATTTCTCGAAATGGTCTTTGAAAACAGGAAGTGAAAGCAAAGTTGCAAACAGAAAAGAATGCTTTTTGTTTTAGCAACTTCAAAAAGCAGTGTACTTACATAAGTACACTGCAAAACAGAAAATTGTAATTATTTTTGTCTAGTTTCTAGTCCAAATATCTTAGTAGATTGGAAATAAGACAAAACTAGCTTACAAGTCATTTTTTCAGCAAGCTTTAGAAGATTGCCTAGAGTCTATAATTGCTTAATATAGATGAAAATGTACTAGTTTCCCTACTATATAATATGGGAAAAATGTCTTGTTATAATTGTAAAAAATCTGCCAATGGTACTAGTTACCTTTTCATAATTTTTAAGGAATTATTGCCTTAAAACAAGCTGCTATTCCTTGCTGAAAAGTTACTTGAAAGTTAGTTTTGTTGCATTTCATTTGTACTGAGAAATTTGCACTAGAAATTAAACCAAAAATACTTGGTAAGATTGTCTGTTTTTGCAGTGTGGCAACTGTGACATCAGAATTTGACAAATTGAGATCACATAATGCTTCAAATCCAGAGTTTGCAAAAGTTTGCAAACTGTAGAAAACATATTCCAATGTGAGAAAGTTTGACATGAAGGTCGATCTGAACCGAGCAGAGAGAGCTGTTTTGTTGTTTCACTCATCCTACCTTTCCCGTCTCTCTTTCGAAGTCGACGTATTCCCGTGATGGCACCTGCCTCTGGTCGCCATGGAGATTGGCTGGAAAAAACTGCAGGGAGAGGTTTGTTCCTGTTGCCACGAAGGCCTGCAGACAGAGAGAGGACGATATCAGGATGGACCCAGAAATCTTAAATCTGATATTCTTTGGGATTTTTAGGACGAGGAACTTTAAGTGGTGGGCCTGGTGAAAAGATTCATTCTGGAAACTTTGTTTGGGAAATATTTTAGGCATTTCCCACTGGAAGGATTCCTCACATTTGGGATTCCTCTAGAAATAATAACTCATGACTGATCTGGAAATGCTTTAAAGTAGGGTGTGTATTGTTTATCAATTATTTTGAAAAATTTACCATGACAAGAATTTTGATTTATTGTTCAATAAATCAAAATACAATAAAAAAGTGTGTTACCGTAGGTGATGTTTTTACTATTTTGTCCTCTGTTTCACAAGAGCATCACTAAATAGCAGTAAATTAAAAAATATGATTAAATACAGTTACTGTGTGAAGTTTAGTGACATAAATAATGCTTCTTTAGTGAATGGCATCTAGAAGAACCTGATTTAAAATGTGAATGTTTGTGGCATTACTGAGCCATCCAGTCGCAGCCACTCTATCCGCTAAATAATAGTGTTTTTAGCATCATTTTAATTATCATAATAATATGATAACAATTAAGATTAAGATTTTAATCTGATCAGAATAAAGTCAGAATTTTATTCTCAGAATTCTCACTTTTTTCTCTCAGAATATTTTTTTTTCATGTACCATCATGTAAATGCAGTCTTTATTATCCCAAATAAATCTGGGACAAGCATTCAGTGTGGATAAGATGCACCTAAGAAAGTTTGATTCTCTATTTGGATTTTGACATGGATTGACACAGAAATAGAATTTTGAGAAAAAAAGTGAGAATTATGATTATTTTTATTTAAGTGGTTTTAATCCTCTTCCATAAAAGTGAGTATGAATACTTTTGAAAGGCGGTGTGTTGTTTAGAACAAAGCAACGTGTCCAGTCGTGACTCTGACTGCTCACAAAATGAAACGGTTGCTTTCGTTCCTCAACAACACTCTTACATACAAACATATAATCAAATCATACAGCAGCTTTCGCCATTCCTTTCATTTCTTTAAAATGGCTTTGTGCCATAACGAGATGCATCTCTCTCCAGATGCACAGTAACACAAACGAAATGAAAAAAGCAACAGAATGCATTTCTATCCGGCAGTCATGAAGCGATAAATTACAGAGACGCAGAAAATCCAATTAGAGAATTTGAGTTTTTCTCGGTCTCGCTGTGTCTGTATGTCTTTTGTCTTTGCGTGTGATATATGTTGCTGAGACGGATCGATACTAAGGGCTTTAGAGATGGGACTGAAGATGGAAGCATATGAATTATGCACCCTGTCAAATGTGGAAGACTGAGAGGATGAGAAGGGAAAAGCGAATAAAACAGAGGAAGGACAGAACAACACTGAACAGATGAGAAGAAATTAAAGGGTTCGAACTCAAAGAACGCCCGAGTCATCATTTCTGCTGGATTTGAAGTATTGGATTACAACCATCTGATTCTAATTTGCTGCCTACTACTGCTGGCAAGAATGAGACGGAGCAGAGAGCCAGGAAAGAGAGAGGAAAGATGGAGGGAAAATGAAGGGAATAAAAATAAAGGGGATGAAATGAAGCAGGACGAAGGTTGGAAAATAAAGCAAGCTGGATCTGAGGAAGAGTGAATGGGAACAGAAAGAGGAAATGGAAAGAAAAAGACGAAGAGAGGAAAGGAAATGAAATAAAAGAAGGGCAGCAGGAGGGAGTGAGCACAGAATCATGGAAATCAATAATAGTTTAGAAAGCGACTCATCTCTAATGAGCTGAGCTGAAGATAATTTAGTTCAAATTATTGTTCAATTTATCAAATCAATCCTGAACGCTTAGAGCCGTGCTGCGAGTCCCGACACTCAACTCTTCCTGTGTGTCTGTAGGAGGAAAACTATTTAAAACACAAACCTGCAAATACAGCAAACCAATTTCACATTTATTAGGAATGCTTTATGCTGATTTTTTTCTACTTGGGGGGGAAAATATCCAGTCATATTCTTCATATTAGAATGAGTGAATAGTTCATTTATTTCAGTAACTCTTTAACAAACTGAAACACGTTACAGTGTAACCCTGGTTTCAAACTTTATATTTCTGATATTTATGAAGATTAAAGCTAATTTAAGATTATATTATAACAAACAAATAAAAAAAACATTTTAATGCAGAAATGTGGGCTTAATGAAAAGTATGTTTAGTATTGAAATACTCTAATATAGCTGGAAATTTTATTTGCATGCAATTTTAACCCATAATTCTTACTTACACCGCTATAAGTAAAATCAATCTTGTTTATATTTAAGCTATACCATTTGGAGAGTTATATATTTATGCTGCCAAAGAGATACCTGTGGGATACAATGTAATTATGAACAATTTTCATGTCAACACAACATTTTGTTTACCTTCAACTCAATTTCTGCTCATTTTCTTATTAATCCTTATTCCTGGTTTTAAGCCATTGTTAAATATTAAAACTTGCTGTATAACTTCTCGTAATATCAATATAAAAAACCACAGTGGATCTTGAGGGGATATCATTGGGATGGAAAAAAAATCAATAAGTAATTATTATGCTATTTTTGAATTAGTTGATTTACACTGACAATGACTGTATGACTTGGTTTCTCTTTCTAGCTTAGAGTCCCAAAACTCCACCTTACTGCTTTTTGATTTATGTTTGGAAGTAAAATATCTTTTTGAAGGATGTGATATTTAATGTGGTAACTATGAGCAACCATTTTGTTTAGGAAGAAAATTCTGGGAAAATCAGTAAAGTTAAAGAAAAAGCTAAAATAGCTTGTTATAGAGTAACTTTACTTCTACAATCTGTTGTTAATCAGCAACAAAAAGCTGAACATTGTTACAATTATATGTTCTGAATGCTAATGTTTAAGTAACATGTGACTTACTCAATACATAATAAAAATAGGCTTAAAATATTAATAAAAATCACAGTTTTAATTTTATTGATTAAAACATCTGGTTCTAAATCTGAGCCCTGGCAGATTTGGATAAAACAACATTCATTCAACCACCGAATGAGGAAAAGCATCTTTCAAAAGATGAAAAAAATATCACGTAAAAAGACTACCAGTTTTGAAAAAAGATTTTATTTTATCTAAAGATGGCATGTTTAGCCTTTTCATTAAACCAGAGAAAAATCTTTCTCATTTTCTTTCACATCCAAGTCAGGACTCAACGTCAATATTTCTTCCAATCAGGAAAAAAATCTTTTTGGAAAATTAAAAATGACTTTATGCCTAAATCTGGAGTGGATAATTTTGTGACTTTATGGATCCCATATTTCCAGAATGTTTTCTTTGCTCTTTACTGTTTAACTGCTCCAAATATTTCACTGGGAGAAATTAGCCAGTAAAAAATGCCAGTAAATATGTTACTGCTTAATTACACAGCAGGAGCCGTTAAACTGATGCTATTTTAGATTTTACTATTTGATATTTTTACAATATTTAACAGCAATTGTATGTTTAATCTATGTGTTTCGAATGTTTTCATTTTAAATTATGAATCATGTTTTTCTTCTGTATTTGTATTCAAGTGTTTTATTAACACTATGTACAGTTTGATTCAAGTCGCTAAATTGCCTCCTTAGCATTCAGAGCCATGCTAACGAGCTAACAGTTTGAGTCAGACGTGGTGAAGTAAAAAAACATCTAAAAGTTGATGGAAAGAATTTGAGTTTGAGATGCAGAGCTTTGTCATTGATCTTTGTTTTGTTTTCTGGACGTTTATTTTTATTATCATTATTATTATTGCTATATATCTTTGAATATAGTGAAGAATATTCCAGAGGAGCAGATCTGTACGTTACTGTTGCAGTTACAGTACCTGAACATTAAGTGGAACATGGGTCGTTATGACTCGCCTGCTGCAGTCACAGTTACTTTACCACATTTACTGAACAGCAGCAGTTAGTTGTGTGTTCTGGAGGTTCAAATGTGCTAAAACACAGATGATAATATATGGAATCCACATGTTGAGATTTATATCTGGATTTATAAGCTTAGTGATTTGTTGAGAAGTTGAGTCTCTGTAGGATTTAAAAACTCAAAAAATGATAAAAATAAAAAACTAAAAGATTCCAGTAAAAGATATTTTTGGGTGAGGTTTATTAGAACATTTTTGTTTGCATCGTTCTTAATTTGTTTATTTTGTCTGGACTTGTTAACGTTAGAAAACCTCTTTAAAGGATAAATTATAGAGTTGCTTATCTCAACTATATCATTGCAGCTGCTGTCAAATAATGATGATAATAATAAAATTCACTTCCTAGTAATTTAACAGCATTGAGTTAGTTTATAGGTGACATTGTAAATAATAACTATAATTTGTTACAAAGCTAATACTTTGTGTGTAAATAAATAACATAAATAAATCCTATCTAACAAAAAACCTGATAAAACAAATAACTGACTGAAGAGACAAAACCAACAGTTTAAATCGAATACATTTTTCATCTTGACCAAATATGATAATCAAAAGTTTCAGGCAGAACTGCTACTTCAATTGGCTCAAAATAAATGAAAACAATTTATTGTGGCTTTAAAATTTTCATCACATTGTTTTGAAATCAGTAAGTAAAGCCCAGGTTACAATTGTCCAGATAATTTGATCCTTCACAGATTTTTTGTCTGACCATAATTAATATCGAGAAATGGTCCTCAGCCGTGTTTACTTCATAGATAAATCTGCAGCATGATGTCACAGCTGGAGGTTTATAAATACAGACGAGCAGACGCATCATGTCCCTCTAAAAAATGGTGCAAGGCCCCCCGCTCCACCTTAAACGCCCCGCTGACCCGTCCTGCAGCAGGTCAGTGACTCTCCACACACACACTTTGATTTTATTTGATAAACTATGAGATTCTCTCAGTAGGTTAACTTCTAGTAACAAAAATTTCAAACTATCTCAAACTTTAAATCAAAAATGTATCAAATTAATTAAATTTATAGCAGAAAGGCACTGATTAGAATTAGAGAATTATAATTCTTTTATTGTTATTGTACAAGAAAGCACAATTAAATTAAAAAAATAGCAATCATAGAGACAAAAAAACACCTAAAAATGGATATAAGAATGTAGTGAAAAGAAATAGAAACAACCGGGATGTTGTACTTAAGATATTGGAAATAGAGATGCACCGATCTGACATTAATATTTGTAAATTTCTGTGCATCTGTACATTTATAATTTAGTATATTTTTTATGTGTGTTTAAAAACAACCCAACATTTTAAGTAAGTCAAAAATGTTTTTCTTTATAGGTATGAGCTGATACTAAACCTCAGATATTGGTATCGGTATCAGCAGTGAAAAAAGTGGATCTTTAATTAAAAATATTGCACTTGATATGTATTGATATTGCACTAAAAATATAGAATTGTTCAGAGTTTGGATGAATTTGCGGTATTTATGGCAGAAACTATTTTTTGAGTTTAGTAAAACTGGTTTGGTAATTAATTTTAGTTATTATCATGCTGCTTATTCTCCGTCTGATTCAAAAGTGTGACCTTAAAAAGTGATGGATGGCGCTCCTTTAGCTTCTGGCATATGGGAAATATTTCCACTGGTGCGGTACGTTCAGACGGAGCAGAGCATCCATCTCTTCGTATCGGCTTCATGTGAAGCCAGAGAGAACTGTGGTTTTTAAACGGTGGAGGCAGATTCAGCCCAGATGTCTCTCCAGCCACTAAATATTTCTCTGCAACGACACCAGCTATCCGCTGGCTGCAAAGTGAAAATAAAAAACACAAAAATATTCTGGTGAAGCACCCTCAAACAAAAGAACTAGATTTGCCTCAGATATATGCAACATTTACAAGGTTACATTTTCAAAAATGGTCATATAAAGCAGAGAAAGTGCTTGATAGGGTAAAGCCACATTAGCTTTTAAAGAAAAAAATAAAAGTTTTTGTAGCATCATATTATTTTTACACAAGGTTTTCACATCATGAGGATCTTGCATACATTATTTTCTCAATAAATCATTTAATGATCACTAACATTTTTCCTACTATGAAACAGGTTCTGATGAAGATGAGTTTTTGCTGCAGGTAATCATGTCAGACTCATCCCAACATCTCAAACATGGCAGCTTAATGATGGCCCAGTTAAAGCCCAACTGGGACCAACATGTTTGTCTGTGATCACACGTGTTTACGCGAGCCACTGACTGCATTATTATGATGATGATGACGATGATGAGCACAGCAGGAGAAGATGAAGATAAGAAGTTAAAGCTGGAGAGTGTCCCTCCTTCTTCCTGGTTTAAGGTTCTGACAGAAATTTGTTTCAATACAAATAAAACAAATTATGATGCTTCTTATCAATGCCATTTGAAACATTTTCTAAATTCAAGCCATTAAAATCATTTAATTTATAATTTAACACATTAGTTTGTGGATGGATGCTCAAAACGCTGCCAGAATAGTTTTACCAGAAAGGTGTTGGTTGAGCCAGCTGTCATCCTCCCAGGAATGAGTTGTACTATAAATAATATACGTTTAATAAAAGCTAATAGCCGTCAGACTTGTGGTGGAGAATATTTCAGTGCTGGAGCAAGATCTCAAGTTTGTATCCAGCTTCAACTTAGCAACAACATAAAACAAACTTCGCCTTCTTTAGCCCTCAGGCGGTCTTTGACGATGAATGACATCCGTGGTTGCCAGGGAAACAACACGCACTCACCACCTTGTCGGAACATTTTAAGTTTCACTACAGCTTTTCACAGCAGCAATTCTTATTTTAAGATAAACAAATTGATCTTCATAATCTGTTGAGGTTAGCTAATTTAGTTTGGTGTCTTTTTGTGGTAGAACTGATGTTTTACTAAGAAACACTGATTAAAAGTTTTATTCTAACAGGTTATTTTAACGGTGTGTGCTGTGATCTCAGAACCATTTCACAAGAAACTTCCTGATCAAATTTGAACAAAAAGTGGCCACAGGTGCAGTCTGAAAAGATTATTATTAGGTCAGGTGTTTGGATGGAATAAACAAGAACTAAAGAATTATACACTGTACTGTTTATCCAGAAAAGGTTCAGTTTTGAGGCTGTATTTTGAGGCAATATATTTTTAAAATTAAAATTCAGATTTCATTCCACAGGCAACTGACATCTCCAAATTTTAAACATAAATATGACAGGATTACGCCATGGTTTCAGACTACAACTAAAGCAAGCCATCCCAGTTCATATTCATTTGTTGTCTTTGTAAAAGTTCTGAATTATGTGGAATAACTATGATGCTGAGTCAAAGCTGGCATGTTTTCCATCAGTTTTCCTCTCTGCTGTTTGGCTCAGGCTTTATCAGAAGTACAACGTTGTACTCTCATGTCAGAATTCAATTCAAGTATATGAAAACTCCAAACAGATTATGTTCATAAAGGCCATAAATTCATTAGAAAGGTGGGTTACATGTAATATTTGAATCTTAAATGTTTGTTTTTAGTGGCTGTAGTCAGAAAATCATCATATTTAACATAAATAAAGACTTGAAAACATCCCTGTGTATCTATAAAGTGTTTCACTTTGTGATTGAGTTGTTGGAACACATCCACTTTTTAATAATATTGTAACTTATTGACTGCAAGTAAATGAAACCCTGGACTTGATTCGCCCCAGTACTTTGAGTCTAGCACCGCCTCTGAAGGCTCCAAATCCAAACATGCAGAGTTCCTTCCTCTTTGCTGGGTGTCATAAATGGCGCTCAGTAATCAGTACCAGCCCGCTCCGTTTTTACTTGATTGCAGTGAATTAAATAAATCTAGTTTTGGACTCACGACTTCTGATCGTCCGTCCCTGCAGGCGTTCTGGAAGCGGGCTTGCCTCTCCTCGTGGGGCCGGTCCCTGAAGCCAGTGTATTTAATCTGCACAAGAAGCAACACATTAATCCCCAAACACACAAAATTTAACTCACAAATCCTTATTAATGGGGGGAAAATGTACAATTTAATGTAAAAATTTTGATACATCTTGGGTATTGTTTTTGTTATTTTCAGCGAAAATATAAAACAAAAAAGTTAAAGCTGCACAAAAAATAAAACACTGAACCTGAATTTAAAAAAAGAGCTTATAAGAGTGAAGAAAGGTGAAAAATTAAATCTTTAACTTAGAAATTCTAAATCCAACCACCGTTTGTGAAGCATCTGTGAGTTAATACCTGTCCCTGACTTTAATCAGCATGTGCAGAGATGAAATAAAGGCAGATGAGATGAAGCGGAGCTCTGCCCGCCGCTTTCACAGCCTTTCTTCTCTTTATTTCCGCCGTCTCACTCACCTCACACTCTCTGCTTAACTTGCGGAAAAACTCCTCATTCTCAAACTTGCTCCTCTGGTCCGGGACTACCCGCGGCATCTTCTCCGACCCTACGCGGCCACTCGAGCCTGTTTCCTCCTGATCCCGCACACTTTAAAGTTCCACAGTGCGTTTTTTTTTTTTTTTGCCGACCGTCCCGCACTCAACCTCTCTCTCTTTCTCTCACTTCTCTTCCGTGTCTGTTTGTCTGTGTTTTTTCCCCTCTCTCTTCCTTGTGTGGAGCAATGTGCTCCTTGCTGCTGGCCTCAGTGATTGGGACTGATGGTCTGCCTCAGTTTGGTGCGGCTCCTGCGCGCTCCGGGTCGCCTCTGGCTCCAAATGGCTCACAGAAAGTGACCCGCTGCGGTACATAAAGCTCACTTTGGCCTTGAGGCTCCCCCTCCACCTCTTCCTCCCTCCTTTCCTCTTGTCTCTCGACGAGCGCCTGATCTTGAGCCACAAACGAGCGCTCTCAGGTCTACCTGCAGCTTTCCGGGTGATTCTCTTCTCGTTTGGATTCGTGCGTAAAAATGTTTTTTACGCACACACAAACGACTAATTAAGGATTAATGGTCAACCTCAATTAAAGTAATACATTTTACGCCTAAAAGATGTTTTAGGTTATTATGGAAGAGGAAAACTAAAGTTAAACATTTATTCGTCATGTATCATAGCAGCAATTGTTTAAAATAATTTATCGAAGATAAATAAATAAAATGAATAATTTATGTTGCACATCCTGAAGGCAACAAGAACAAAAGCATTTCTTCTTTGTTATCAGCTTCAGCCACAAAGTTCCTCTGCCTGTTTCCTTTGTGACACCTTCTCCGCAGCTGTCAGTGTTGAAAATTACGACACTTTTGCCGGAGCTTGAAGGCGTCAACAGTCTACTTCCTGGCTCCGCCGAGTCGCTCTTGTGACTGTACACCCAAAATACCGCCCCCACCCACCTCCACCCCTCGTCATTCACAATACTATCACAACCACACGCTGCAGCCACTGCGCATGCGCGCTTCCGACCAGACCGCAGGAACTTTATGGGAACCGTATGTGTGAAGTGAAACAGAGAGGAGGAAGCAGACGGACTGAGTTTGAATTTAAAAAATCCCGTAATAATCCTAAAATCTTCCGGAAAATACACAGAATGTCTTTTTTATGTCGTGTTGTAGTTGTGGGTCATTAGTGAGTTTTCAAACTTTGTGATTACAAGCTGAGATGTAATCACAAAGATCCAGATTTCCTGTTAATAAATCAGGATTACACACTCAAAATGCACTTTTTAGAGCACAGTTACCTTTGGAACTATTGAATTGACTTTTCTCTGAAAATTGAAAGAAAATTCATAACAGCAGACAACCAAAAAGCACTTGCAGCACGACTGAATCGTAAAGATTCACAGTGAATCTCTGGGGTTTTGTTTTTGTTCAAAGTAAAAAGTGTACTTTATCCAAGATTACTATTCCTTTAGACAAATGAGGATAACCCAGATGATTATGTAATTCCTTTGTAATCTTCTGATTATTTCCAAGCCTTGAAGGTAAACAGAGGCACACCTGTGGATGAATTGTAAGGGAACAACTCAAATAGATGCAACATCATGGAAAAGACCTGAGTGTCATCATCCACAAGGAAATGAGTTTTGTACTTAGATGGGCTGAAAGGAAGCAAAAAGTCATCACTCAATGAGTAATCTAAGAACACAAATTAAAAGTTGCACAGTAGAAATAAATGCTTTAATTTTTTGAGACATGACCAAAGCTCCACCTGGAAGAAAACTGGATGCATGCAGGCCAGATATGGAGGCGGCATCATCACGTTGCCACGTCAAGGAGTCCATGTAGATCTGTTGTTTGCTTTCCTCCAGTATCTTCAGTTTCTCTTTTGAGTGACTGGTCTTAATCTACTTATCCATTATTATTTTTTAACACAATCCTTTTGTAAGCTAACTGTACCGGCGCACTTTGAGCTCACGCCCCATTGCAGACCTTTAGGGGGCGCCCGCGGACCAACAGTGGTCTGTGAACCACAGTTTGAGAAAGACTGGAGATTGTACAAAAAAATCTGGAAGCACAATTACTGGAAATAGGGTGAAATATAAAATCTGCAAAAAAATATTTAATAATAAAGCAAATGATAAAACTCTAATTTTGAACAATTTCATAAATTATTTTTGAAATTCCATTAACAGATTTACTTTCAGGAGAAGCAAGCTGACACAGTGGCTGAGGGATAATGTGGAAGTAGTTCTGGACAAAATGGACTAATGGGTTCAGAAAGCATATTTTTTTATCTTGCATTAAAAACTCTAAACAAAAAACTTCAACTTCCAGCTGTGGTAAATTTCCAGATCCATTCATGACTTTTTAAAATTGCTTTAAAAGTTTTAAATAATCTGGTCATGTTATTCAAATCGTATCAACTTTACATAACAGTAAGATGTAGCAAAGTTTCAAACTGGGGCTCAAAGGGGATCCAGATGCTGCAGTTTCTGTCCAACAAACTCAATATTTTTACACCATAAAATGCTGATTTGGGTAAAATATGATCAATATTTAAGTCTAAACATTCCTGCATGCATGTTATATTTGACTGTATTTTCCAGTCTGCTGATGTGCTGACAGTAACACCAGTGAGGAATGATTGTTTGATCCTGCAGTAAGCAGATAAAAACATGTTTCCATCACTCAGAGTAAAAGTGACTGTGAGACTCCCAGACATTTTTTTGTTTCTTAATCTCTCTCAGAAATCTTTATTAAACCATGAACATGAGCCAGCAGGCTTTCAAAGTGTGTGTTAACATTCTGGTGCTGCGTTTCTTTGTCGTGACATGTTGTGTTGTTTGTTTTGAAGGTGTTTGTCGGGCTGTCTGCCTCTGTGTGTGCCGGGAGATCAGAGAAACGTGCGTTCGGATCAAAGAGGAGAACTTCTGATGAAGCTCTAACTGCGTGGAGGTTTGAGAGTTTGAGGGTTTCTTCTAATTTTAACTGTGGCAGAATTAGCGGGGCTCTTAAACTTTTGGCCTAGTTGCGGTGCTTCTGTGCTGAATGTTTTAGTGATGACTTTTCACGCTCAGAAACGAGGCCCCAGGCAGCAGCATATGCTCTCAAACCTTTTTATGGAAAGAAACGCTCCTTTTATGACGCCTGTGTCATTGATTTCTGCCAAAAGCTCAACCATTCAGATAGCCTGGAGAATACTCCCCCCCTCACACAGAGCTCGCTTTTTTACTGCCATATGTGTGCATGGGTGTGTGTGTGTGTGTGTGTGTGTGTGTTCTGGTTGGAGAGTCAGGGGTGATTAAAAACGGTAGCTGATGTTGTAAAAGGTTTCATTAATTAATCAGAAAGTCTGTGGTTGCCATGGAAAAAAGTTCTGACAGTTGAATCATTACAGGACAGTGGACTCGGCCTGGAAAGTTTTCTCCTTCATGTTCTGTGTTTAGTTGAGCAAAGCGTATCTCACTTCACATTGATTTATATGTCAGGCTGCTTTGAGACTTCTGTACTTTGTTTCATTTTAATTTAGTAAGCCACAAAATACAACAAATACACTATAAAACTATATTAGTTTTATTGAACTGCATACATTTCAACTATTTATAAAACAGTCAAATTAAATTAAACTGATAATGCTGAATGGCAAAAATACTTACATACTTTTCATTAAGCTCACATTTCTTTTTTTGAAAATAATGTCATTGTTCTGATGTAACATTCTAATTTTAAACTTCATATTTTCATTATCTGAAAGTGGAAATGCATGATAATTGACAGAAATAAAATCTGTGTATGTAATGAATTTATTAAATATGTTTCACTTAGTGATAAAGTTTGTAAAATAAATGCACTTTTCAATAATATCATAATGTGTTGAATTGGAAGGTTGACTAAAATTTAATCTGATTAACTATAGAAAAGTGAGACTTTTAGCTTCTTCCATTCACTTTTTGCTATTTTTTTCTACATAGCATTAAGCAGGCTAATCTGGTACTACAGTGTAAAACGTTGCCATGTTTTTCTGTTTAGGTTGGACAATGTTCTGATTTATTGCATAAAAATCTCTTCAAACCCTAAAACACGTCTCATCTAGTGTTCATACTGTTATATAAATCATTTAAATGTTTATAATTCAAAACAGATCTGAATCTAATTTTAGTTACAAAGAATGTCATATTTGTCTCATACTGATTCCAATTTGTATTAAAACAAGTGTTGAAACATCCTTTATTTTCATGTCTTAAAATTAATTTGCTAACTGAGGATCTCAATTTTGATGGTCTGTTAACTTTTTCTGTTCTTCTAAATTTACTGTAACCAAATAGTGAATGCCTCGTCAGCGGAGGCGGAGCGTCAGAGTTGATTTCAGTGAAATGACATTAATAAAGAATGACTTCACGGTAAGAGTGTCGGATCATTGTCTCCTCTGAGTGAAACATTCAGACTCCTCGACTATCTGTGACGAACATCCAGCTTTAAGCTCCAGCTGGCTTAGAGAAAATTTATTTTTGACTCAGTTTTAGCAAGTTTCTTTGCTATAGAGTACAAAATTCCAATCAAGATTCACTGTAATTGAAGAATTGCCCTAAAATTGTTTCCTGGTAACAATGAAAGATTTACATTTATATAGGAATAATAATAATAGCTTAATCAAAATATCCTGGGTTGATATTTTTATGTCAATGAACAAAGACAAAGTCTCGATGTAATCTACTGGGTATTGAAAACTCTTTTCAGCCGTTTTGAATAAGAAACTGAACTTGACTGCACTGTTTGATAAGTAGGGTTGATTGCAATGTATGTAAGATTTAATGGAACTGACTTTTATAAAGTGAATTGAGATTATGTCTTGTGAATTAGGGCTATTAAGAAGGTGAATTGAATTAAATTGAATCTGATGTTATAAACCAATTAACTTAATATATAATCTATATTATCTTCAAACCTTTAGCCAAGTTCATTAAATCTGAGAATCTGGAGTCTATAAGTAAATAAAACTCACTGTGATTTTCTATTGTTCAAAAAATCTTTTCATTGGTTGTCTGTTCTTACCTTGCATGGTTAGAACAGACTAACTGATGTATATTTTAAGGATTGGTAAAATATTGGTTTCAAATCAATTGCTGTTTTTAAAGATGACTTATTATATTTCCTAGAACAGGTTAGGATAGGTCTATATGCAAAACATGTTCAGTACATTTTTGCACAAAGTCACTTTAACATGATGAGATTTTAATCTGCTCAGTTCTGCCTATTTTGACTGAGTTATATTGGGGTCTCAAATGTGCAATTATACAGCCATACGTCTCTGAAAAGCAGAAGTAGGGCCTCCTACACAACTAACAAGAATGCAGGAAGTGGTATCTGGATGGTAAGTCAACAACAAAACACTTGTGTTTTCCAGCAGCCATTGCACAGCGCATATAGTGGTAGGACCAGTTGTCTAAATGTGCTGGAACTCTGCTTGGGTTGCTAGGTAATGGGCAGGGTTTCGCTGCTGGGGTTGCTAGGTAACAGAAAATGCGACACCAAAAAACATTAATTTGCTGCCAAAAACCAGCTGGGTGTTTTTTTTTTTCTTTTATAAATGCTTGGCCTGTTTTTAGAAGCAGTAGAAACCCAAGTGCAAAACGTGCAAAATGTAAATTTTGCATAATGTGTCCCCTTTAAGTTTATAACATTTATAGGATCAGTTGCTTGGCATATTTTCTGTTTGTCTTGTTGCACTAAATCAGATCATATCTGCCCTGTAGTCAGTAATTGTTGTTGCATCAAATCATTTTGTATAGCTGTTTTTTTTAAATCTAAAATAAAAAACAGAAGGGCAAAATCTTGCTTGATCTTGATTTTCAGTATGAATACAGACCGTGAAAGCGGGGCCTCACGATCCTTCTGACCTTTTGGGTTTTAAGCAGGAGGTGTCAGAAAAGTTACCACAGGGATAACTGGCTCGTGGCGGCAAGGCGTTCATAGCGACGTCAGATTTTGATCCTTTGATGTCGGCTCTTCCTATCATTGTGAAGCAGAATTCACCAAGCGTTGGATTGTTCACCCACTAATAGGGAACGTGAGCTAACATGAGACAGGTTAGTTTTACCCTGTTTATATTGTGTTGTTGCAATAGTTATCCTGCTCAGGTTTGTTTTTTTGGGATGAACAAACCTCAGAACATGCCAGCTCCATAAAGAAAGTCTCAGACTGAGATTTGACCCTAACTGCCCCATCAGCCTGATTCAGACCACTAGTTATAACTGAATAAATTAAATGTATCCATGAAACCTAATGTTTAGGTCGAAACAAAATAACAATGTCTGAAATCCTCCTCATCACCTGGTTTTGTTTCTTTTCTTGTTTCTCATTGTTATTCAAGCATCCTAACAGAACAAAAATCTTCTTTGTTCACTGAGTGAGAAGATGCTGCTGCAGCCTAATAAATATTTAAAATGCAGCAATAAGGCAGAAGCGGAGAGAAGCTTGTGATGCCACAGCAACACAAAGCTGACTCCAGCGTTTGCCATCTGCTTGATGTTTGAGAAGAACAAAGTTCCTCCTCATCCGACCTGCTGCTGGATGGCGTCGCCTCCATTTTAACAAAGTTCTGTCACAGAAACGAGCCGTTTGCAACTTTCTGAACTGTCAGCTTCTCTATAAAAGACACAGAGTCTGGAAACTGAACCAGAAAAGTAGCAAATGCATTCTGTTTGAGTTTTTTGTTCTCATCTCCATGTGATTCATTTTATTTAGGGTGGGACTGTGATGATCCCATCATGAAGCCAGCTGCTTCTTTTAATGAAATGACCTGCACACTGTGTTCACTGAGACGCTGCTCTGACTGTCTGCTTACATCAGTGACTGAGAATCAGCCTGAACATCCCATCATGGTCACTGCGACCCTCTTCACACAGACACACATCTACACACACTGATGTACAGTATGGAGGCGTGCAGATGCTTCAGCGTGCATGTGTGTGTGTTTATTCCTGGTCAGACGACGGGATCTCGTGGCTGAAAGACAAATTTGGAACGGCGCAGGGTCCAGTATAGAGTTATAGAGTTACGGTCAGCCAGTCTGTCTGTCTGACTGGCTGTTTGTCTGTCTGCAGAGGAGACGTCTGCAGGACCTGCAGAGGACTCCTCCTCAGCAGAAAATAACAAACATGGTGCCACAAGTTGCTGAGATGATTAACAGGTTTATCTGTCTTCGCTCTGGAGTGTAGGCGATGATTTTCACTCTTATTTAGAAGAGGCATAAATTATGTATAAAGAAATTAAAGAAGGATTTGTTTTGGTGCCCTCTACTGGAACAACGCAGAAAATGCTGGTTTTTAATCTTCCTTGAAATGGATCCACAGAAACAGACTCAAACTTTCCTTTATACAAGACTTTCTGTTCTTTTGTGCTTTTATGGACTTTACCTGTTTTATCAATAAAAAAAATCTTTGACTTGCACTGCAGCACTTTGATTTCACCCCAAATCAAAGTGCTGCAAAATAAATAAGTGCTCAAATTTAAAGTGATTTTTTTAAATCAAGAACTTTATTCTTAACATTTTTCATAGAAATTGTTTTCATAGAAAATAGTTAGCTCATTTATTTATTTTTATAAATGTTGTTCTTATAGTTATGTTGTATTTAACAACATTTAACATTTTGGATGGAGTAGTTTGTGAACAAATAAGGAACGTCCCAATGGAGATTCTATTTCCCATTTTGATTTAATCCATGATAAAAATCACTCAAATGAACAAATTTTACATTATAGTTCATGTTCTATTTTACTGAATAAAAGTTTTGGGAGTGATGTTAGACTGTACTGTATCAGTATTGATTTAAAATATTTTTGCAGAGTGATCAGACGTATGTTATTAATTGCAACAACTTTAATATTTACTTATTTCACAAATATTCATTACTGTAGATTTGACCTACATGAACAGCTCACTTTCTTGGAGTACATCCAAAAAATATTGTTTGTTTTGTGATGGTCTTTCACACTTAATGATTTATTTTATTTGGTTATTTTTAAATGATATGGACTACCTTTAGTCTGTAAATAAAGACTAAATATGTCAGCAGTAAATGATAAAGTAGTAAAAGAAACTTGCAGAAATCGCAGATCAGCAGATTAATTCCTGCTGAAGATGCAGGTGGGCTGAAATGATTGTTTTTGTGTGTTAACAAGTTATCTTCAAGGAAAAGCATCAAGGCATTTTCCATTTGCATCCAGACAGCTTGACATACAGGAAACTGCAGCCAAAGGACGGTTTTCTGGAGGTTCAGCTGCAGAGAAAGTGCTTAAGGAAAGAGACATTTTAGGAAGGAAGACCAGAAAAGAAGCCACTTTTGTCCAAGAAAAACAATAAAGAAGAAGATCAAACCCCTAAAATGTTGGACCTGTGGCCCAAAAAGCAAGTGGAGAAACTGAAGACAACAAAGTGGGATTAACTGCAAACAACAGGGAGAGAAGAACTGATCTGGGAATACTACTACATATTAAGGAGAAATCTGAATTTGATGATTAAATCTTTCAAAAAGAATAGAAACACGCAAAAAAAAGTGTTAAGGTTTTATTGCATGTTTAACATAATAACTGAAAACAGAGTAATAAAAAAAAGTCATTAAACATTTTGAATTTGAAGCAAAATCATTGGAGTCAATTAGTAATAAGCTGTTGGTATTATTGGCTTCATAATTTGTGTTTCAGTTGCAGTAATCTTTTGCTGTGATGTTTCTGCATGAAGAGATGAATGTTAGAGCCCCAGAATACTAACGGTAACATGACGTTAAATTCAGTAACACACCAGAACACAGAAGGAGCTGATGGATGTTATTGTTTTCTGAAACACCATGACTGTTTTTTTAGTGGCGCTTCCAACAGATTTCTGAGGAGATCTCAGGCCTGATCTCCAGGATCAGGATGGATCAAAGTGTTCTCCAGGGTCATTTACGAAGAAAAGAGGCAAATTAAACACACATTTTCATCACTAAATATTTCTTATGTCAAGTATTTGATCTTGCCACCAGGTTTTTCCTTCCATCCATCCATCCATCCATCCATCCATCCATCCATCCATCCATCCATCCATCCATCCATCCACCTATCTATCTATCTATCTATGGCAGGGGTCTCAAACTCCAGTCCTCGAGGGCAGCAGTCCTGCAACTTTTAGATGTGCCTCTGCTGCACCACACCTGAATAGAATAAGATAAAATAAGATTTATTTGTCATTGTCATCAACAGATTACAACGAGATTGAGATTTGCTCGACTCGAGTTCAGATGCAGGTTATGTGTATATACATAATATACAAAGATAAAGAAATAAATAGTACAAAATGAGAAATAAATAGACATCAGAGGATGGTTGCAGCACCTGGAGGTGTCGCAACAGAATTTACATTTATAACAAAGTGGTGTCAAGAGCAGAAGTTCTTATGCCTTTGAATTTAGTGCCATGATTGCCATCGGGTAAAAACTGTTTTTTAGGCGATTTGTCCTGGTTTTTATTGCTCTGTATCTCTTGCCTGATGGCAGCAGCTGGAAGAGACCATGGCCAGGGTGTGAAGAGTCATTTAAAATGTCCAAAACTGTCTTGTGGAGCCTGGAAGTGTAAATCTGTTCCATAGTGGGGAGGGGGTAGGTCATTAAGGCTCTGGAGAACTGATCTTCACAAGGAGGAGGTAATTAAGCCATTTCATTCCAGTGTTTTGTACCTGTGGCACATCTAAAAACTGTAGGTCTGCGGCCCTCGAGGACTGGAGTTTGAGACCCCTGATCTAGGGTGTGGTGGTGCAGTGACTCCATCCCACCACTAGGTGGCTCACCCGTTCCACTTCAAATAGGGAAAATAAGAGGAACTTTCCAGCATTTCACCCAAAGAGAAGATCTTCAGGGGATTTCTGTCTCTGTAACACCTAATAAAGATATACTGTCACTGTGGAAAATAAGTACAGCTAAAGTCTCAAATGTTTCTTATGTTGTGTAATGTTCTCACCCACAGAAACCTCCAGGGATTGAGCAAAACTGAGCGTCTGAACTTCCTCTTCTGATATCCTGACAGTTTGTTGCAAATGGTGCCCATAAACTTTAAGCAGAAAGAGTTTGTCTCTTTAAAATATGAAGCATTGCTACATCTAATTGTCTATTTATTGCCATAAAATGTTACTCATTTTCATGTCTTCAATGAACTTTATGTCACATCATATGTTTTCAACTTTGGTCATCCTATTACTTCATATTACAATACAAAATGCTTTATTATGTACCACATATATTTGTTTGGAATTGAACAAAAGCTTAGCTTCATTCATGGAGGTTCTGTGTGTGAAACTGGAAACAAATCAATATTTTCATAGCAAAGCAGCATTTTAAAAATTATATCTTTCTTTTCTTTAGTGAAGCACACATTCCAAATCAAAGAGATGCTGGAAATATAAAAAGCTTACTAGGAAAGCTTTTCTTGTTTTTAAGTCAAACACTGAGTTATTGAAAAGACTGTTGGACGTAGCAGTTATTGTATTCATTTAAATGTCTTCTTATACAAAAGCCAGTTAATTGAAAGGGTTTAGTTTTGCCAAAGATTTTCTTAGAATACTCATGAATGCAAAATGTACACTCATAGGAGTATTTCTGTGTGTAACTGTGTTTTTTCCAAGCAGTTGCTATAACAGGGTAATCAATGTGTGTAGCTTAGATTCCAGTAAGTAAGCCAAACATTTAACCCATTTTTCAGATCTGAAAACAAACCACATGAGCTGAAGTGTTGCTGAGCTGGTGGGGATCATGTGTGCAGGCACATAGAGGGTCAGATGGGCAGTCAGGTGATGTACACAAGGTGGAGGCTGGCTGAGAACAACTTCTAGGGCGGAATATAAATTCAACAAGCTCGCATAAAACCACAGGCTGAAGCTGAGGGTGATGGTGGAGGAGGAGTTTGTGTGTTGAACTGTGGAGGCAGACAGATGCTCAGTGATAGATGATGACATCCAGGTGCTCACACTCAGTGAAAGAAGGAGGAAGAGATTATGATTAGTATAATGCTGGTGTCATAGCACCGTCTGGACATCTGTGCTTGCACAATAACCTCATCAGAAGTTTGAATCATTGTTTTCTTCACAGACATTTTAATTTCATTGTGTCAGGGCTGCATCCTAATGTCTGCATTGCTGCATATGCAAAGAAAGTTATTTATTATGAATCTGACAAGATCCTGCTGGTTTCTGGCTCCGGTCTAAAGGTCAAACCTGAGGAGAAACACATGTAGTTCTGATTTAGTTCAGGAAAATGTGACTTTGTGTTCTGAAAGGTTGAACCTTAAATAATCTGATAAATGCAACACTTATAAGGCTAAAAAATTTATGACAATAGCAACTTTATTCACTAATAACTGATATTCACAACAATTGTTTTTTGCATTGGCCGACAAGTGCAACTGTTCAGGAAAGGTCAAAACGAGCTACAAACACTTAATTGATGCGAACACTAAAACACAAAAAAACAAATGCAGCAGAAAAATGCTGCAAACCAAAAAAAGAAAATGCTGTGATCACATGCAAAATGCTGCAACCAAAGAAAATAGAAAAAGGGAAACAGGCACACATAGCAAAAATAACAGCAAATACAAAGAGTTGAAAACTTGTTCCACAAAATGAAAGAGCTCCAGACCACTAGGGGGAGTCTGGAGCATGTGATATTATGCTGCCAGATATGCTGCTGTTCTATAATATTGCAAAAGATCGCATATTTGAAAAATATGTCAAGTCTTCCTTAAACTTTCTTCTGAAAATCTTATTAAATCACGATATCACATATTTACTGAGTGTCTGGTCCCATACGATTTGGTAGCCGACTCCCCCTACTGGTCTGGAGGACTTCTGTGAAGCGAGTTTACATTGTTTCATACCTGCTGTTGTTTTTGACATTTGTGACAGACTTTCAGTTTTCCTTCTATTTCCTGGGGTTGAAGGATTTTTGTTCATCTGTGATAGCAGCAGATTTTGTTCGCAACATTTTTCAGTTACTTTTGTTTTTGATGTGTTTGGATGTTTTAGAGTTTGCATCACTCATGTCAAGTCATTTCATTTCAACATTTTCTGCACATTTGTACCTGTCATCCAATGTAATTTTTCATCATTGACATATGATTCAGCTGAAAAGGAGTTTGTGCTTCAACTCTACTTTCATTTGCTTAGTAATTAAATTGCTTAAAGTCTTTGGCAACAATCAAATAGCATGTTTTTTCTGTAATGACAACATATGATAAGGTCTGAAAAAGAGATTTTGACTCCTGGAAAAATGACACCAAAATCAAGACTGTTAAGGTCCTGAGAGAAAAAAATGTTTTAACTTTGAAAGCTTCTAAAACAATATCTGCAGAAGCTGTACTCACATTTTCCACACACCAATTAAAAGTTGGGTGCTATAATTTTCAGTCAGAGTTGCTGCTTCTTAAATCCAGACTGTGTCGCAGGTCTTTCAGTAGATTAACACTGGCAGCGGGTCGGGCTCATTAAATCAGCAGTCCTCTGACTAAACATCTCAAGGTGAATAATGATTATTTATTCTGCTTGATCTTGGTGAGCACCCTCCACCTTTGAAACTTCTTTCTGCTTCTTCCTTTTCTCACAAATCTCTTTAAACTTTCAGTCAAATCCACATAAGATTGCTGCTGGAACTCAAACTATAACTTCTGAAGCAGCTTCTTGTCGCTGATGTGTTCCTTAGTGATGTGTTATTTTGGATTTGAGAGAAATAAAAACAACACTAAGCTTACTTGCTTCAGAGACTATAGTGTGACTTAAAAAAAATAAATTAAAAGGCTTATTTCCTCAGTTTCACCAAATTGTAATTTTTTTATTGTGAGCAGATGGGCAGTTATGCTAATTTTCATTTTGTATATCTGAAATATGTTTTAAAAAAATTATTCAGCCAATGATTATGCTTAGGAGAGAGACAGAGGGTTAAACACTGAAAGAAAGGTAGAATGAATAGTTTATATAATCCTAACCTCAGGATAACCTTACCCTCTCTCACTCTAATCCGTATAAAGTTTGAAATTAAATGATCTCCATCTCAAATGTGAGATCAAAAGCTGATCATTTGCATGACATTTGATCAGAGAGGAGGAGCAAGTCTGGAAAAATTATGTTTAAGACCAGTTAAAGATCTCACAAACCGACACTCTATCCTTGGATTTAAAAGCCCTCTGCAGGAAGCCAAATCGGCCTGTAAATTAACACAGTGATAAATGACAACTTGTGACAAAAACTGCAACAAAAAATTATATAAAGCAGCCTCGCAGCATTCATGAAAACTCAATTTAACCAACATTGTTACACTAAAGCAGTGGTTCTCAAATGGGGGTACGCGTACCCCTGGGGGTACGTGGAGGTACTGCAGGGAGTACGTGAAGCTTTTCAAAATATCTTTAAAAAATCAGTAGGCTCCTCATAATAAGTCTTGGGAAAAATTAGTTTGTAAAAAGTTCGATAAAATATAAATGTGTGTTCATGCACTGAATTTTATATTCAGTATTTAGTTTCAATATCCTTTAAAATAAAACGGTTTGACTGGTTTTATACCTTCCTGGTGGTCACCGTCTTCTGTTTTTCTTTTTTGTTTAACCATGCAATGTTTGTAATATGGATGTATTTGTCAGGTTCACTGATATAAGTTGTTTGGCTTTAATAAATCAGACAGTGATTTTACAGCACTGTACCTCTTTTTAATTCCAAAAATGTTTTGCCCGTGTCAGGGGGTACTTGACTAAAAATATATTCTTAAGGGGGTACATCACTGAAAAAAGTTTGAGAACCACTGCACTAAAGTGTACAACCCACCACACTCAATCAATAAACCGGTAAGCAGACATCAGACAGCTCATATCAGGTGGCTAACTGCAGCGGTTGTGTAAAACATTGACAACATTGAACAGAAGCAGCTAAAAGTCTCACTTTACTACACATAATCAGAGCGCAAGACTCTACTGTGATGCAGCTGCCAAAACATTACTTATGAAATACCTTTATTTACACCACTCAGTCAAACTCTATACATCCCTTCACGTTTGGCCTCAGCATCAACGTGAAGTAAAAACGTTACTTCAACCTTACTTTCAGCATACTTTGCACTCTGAGGTTCCAGACAACTCAAACATAAAAGGAAGAGGCTTTTTGTTCTTGAGACCCACAGTGCCAACTGCTAAAGATTATTTTAAGCTTTTTCTGGTTCTAAAATATATTTCCTCCAGGTAATTGATGCAGAAGCAGAACATTGTGATAGTTTCTTGCTAACTCATTAAAGCTGCTATATGTAACTTTTATAAAAAAAAATTTTCTACATCTTTGTTGAAACTATCACTGTCATGACAGAATGCCAACTAGCACTGTCAATCACCTCTCTGTGTAGTGCTGCTCATACCTCCTCTCTCTGCCTCGTTTCTCTCTGCTAAGCTGCAGTTAACACAGCCTGTCATAAATGCTAAGACTAGCATTAGTTAGCATAGCCACCGATGTCGGCCGATAAACGGTTTTCCTGTAACGGTAAGTTGTTTCTCTGCATATTTTAGCATATTTAGCAGCAATTATATAAGATTGATTGACAGCATTAAGCCCTTCCTCCTGACTCTGATTGGTTGTTTTTGGTGTTTTCTTCAGACACCAATAGTACCTCAGAGAGGAGGTAGAGCAGGACGATCTTTTCACAGATTATCTGTCTCATAACATGCTGTCATGACATGGTGATAGCTTTAACAAATATGTCTTCCTTTTTTTTTTTTTTACAATAGTTACATACTGCAGCTTTAAAATCAAAAGGGAATAAAAATCCTTAAATCCATGTTTGGCCTTTTTTAATAACTGAAAATATTTGAAACTGATTTTTCAGAGATCAATTAAAACTTGTGCGTTATGGATCTTTATTTATACTATTATTATATTTACCTTGTATCCAGAATATCATGTTTCTGAAATCTAACACTAGTAGTAAAGTTTATATCTTTGATTCGAAGCGACTTTAAACAGATGCAGCTTTCTTTTTGCTGCTCGTCAGCTTTTTTCCATGAAATGCACTGAGTCGGGTCTGTTACTTAATGATGCAGTGCTACAGTAAGGGAATTCGTCCTCTGAGAACCATAAGGACCAGAACGCTCCAGCTGAATTAAAATGTGAGTGTGAGGCCTGTCGGCCAGATTTATGACAACACAAAGCAAACATTCAGCACAACAACAAAGTAACAGGATACTGATGGGTTTTAGTTTGAAGTTTGTGGCTCCACACCAGCATAATGAATATAAGAGGGAGAAATGGCTGGAGTGTCTGTACTGTAATTTATATCGCTGTATGTTAACCTCCCAGTGCAACACCTTTTCCTAAGGCAAACTGACTGATTTAATCCAGACTACTTATCTGAAACCTTTACTGATTATATTTACTTATAGGAAGGAACAAATGAGACTGCACAAAAGACGTGTAAAAACTCTGTTTTCTTCTTTGTATGTGCAAAAATACAGTTTTTGTGTACAAGACACAAATTCACACCATAGATAATATCTCAGACCTCTCAATCAGACAAGAATAAAACCAAACAAAATTAAATATTCCATATATTAAGAAGTCAAGAAATGTTATTTTTCTTTTAAAAAGAACAGGATTGTTATGACAAACATTTGAAAGTGCTCTTGAAAGTGTTGATTTCATAAGAGATTTAACATAAAAACAATTGAAAGAACCATTGGTTTTTGTTGTTGTTTTGGTGAAAATGTTTAAACCTATTTTTCCTCAACACATCTCTATTTTAAATTATTATCATAGGTAAAAATAGAAATATCCCTTATTATGGCAGAGTGAATAAATTCTGGAGCAACAGCAGCAAAGTGACAGGCAATCAAAGCAAAGAGATTCACAAAAAGATAAGATTATAAAATCTATAAAAACAGAATAAAGAACAACCTATTGTAAAGTAAGGCACATTTTCAACATGAATAACATGAGTTATGAAAATAGTGTAAACTTGTCCAGTTCCTCAGTTAAACATGGATAACTTAACAGCAATAATAACAACATGATACATTTTGATCTTCTTTTTCTTTGTATTGTCAGAAATAATCATAAAAGTTTTTCAGATAACCAGGGAAAGTTTGACACATCCAAAGAGAAAAGAAATATTAAATCCTCACAAAGCACACTGAATTAAATCCGACAGAGTTTTTTCCTTTTAAGTCCTGCCTGTCTTCATTGATTATAATGACTTTGAGGCTGACCATGAACATATTACTTTGTAGTATCTGCGATTAAATATCAGCAGAGAGAGAGAACAAATTATTATGTAGATGTCAGTGGGGATTTTTTTTGGGTTAAATCAACACCGTAAAGTGTTTATATTTATATATATATATATATATGTTTATATAAAAAAAGTTTCTTTTTTAAAAAAGAGATAAAGTCGAGATAAATTCCTAGATCAAATTCTAAAAAATGTTTAGCAGCATAAATTTTGCTCAAATAGCAGCCTTTCTGTTACCTCATTGCTTCTGTTTTATTTTCAGTTCATTTAAAAAAAAAGAATCTTCAGACTTTAGACTTTAGTAACCCTGAGCTAAGATTGAGTTTTCTTTACCCCCAGATGTGTTTATGGACTGACTGCTCATCACTTCATCCCCACCCAGTTAAATCAGAAAATCGATAACTCTCTCTGTCTCTGCTGCAGAGTCTGTTCTGAATTTACTTTCATTTCTCCTCAAACATCCTGTTGTACTTTCACTGTTTCACGAGCTGCGTTTCTGTTACTAATGTGTGTAAAACTTTTTTGATATTCCATTAAAGTTGAAAGAACACAATTTCGCAATTGCTGTGTTTCCTTTAAATAAGGAACACCAAAATTAAAATCACACATGAATAAGTTTGTTCACACAACAAGTCATTAAAAAACATTTCACCCTTCATCCTCCTAACACCTTTTGCTGTCTTTTTCAATGTTTCTGCCAGAAGTAACATCCAATTGTTGATCACATGACTTGAGTGATACAAAACAGGTTTACCTTTGCAGATTTGCAAAGTACACTCATTTTGATATTGCTGAAGAACTACCTCAACCTAGTGCAAAAACTTTTTATCAAAAAAATTTTAGTTTTTTCAAAATTGGTGTGTTTCCATTAAGCAAGTTTATTTTTGTATTTCAAATTTGCACAATTTCATCCGTCTCTTTCATTTTCTTTTCTTTTCATGGATGAAATCCCACTGGTTGAAGCATAATCATAAAAAAACAACAACATTATAAACAGACCAATGCGTTTTGGCTTGTGGCTTTCTGCAAGGTCACAACAAAACATTGAGGAGTTTACAGTGAAGTAGAAAAGGTGGGAAATTTCAAATTAAGCACTTAAGGACGTGGAGTCACATGGTTGAAGCAGAATCTAAATATTTGAGTTGAATCACTTCAAAGTAAATGAAACTGTTTATGTACTTACCAGGTGGTGAGCAGCACAGCAGGCGCCCCATGTGATTAGGCTGCTCAACTACCAACCTCTTCTCTTTCTGCTACTTTCCAGATCTTAAACACTGTAAATAAAAGGCAGGGATTTATCATGCAACATTGATTTAAGACGCACTCTTACAAAATAAATGTGTTTCCATCACATCTTGCAGCTTACTGTTGATGCGAGGAGCGGCCACATCGACACACAAAGTCAGCCTTAGTCGTAACTGGGGCGAAGTCAGAATTGCTTGGGAAATCTGACTTCGGAGGGCATTCCAGGTCATTTGACTTTTCTGACTGGGAACTCGGAATTTTCCACTTCCGAGTTCGACAGGAACCCAGCAGTCAGTCAGTGATGGTTAACATGCTAATGCTAGCCCACTGGTCAGTCAGTGATGGTTAACATGCTAATGCTAGCCCACTGGTCAGTCAGTGATGGCTAACATGCTAATGCTAGCCCACTGGTCAGTCAGTGATGGTAAACATGCTAATGCTAGCCCAGCAGTCAGTCAGTGATGGTTAACATGCTAATGCTAGCCCACTGGTCAGTCAGTGACGGCTAACATGCTAATGCTAGCCCACTGGTCAGTCAGTGATGGCTAACATGCTAATGCTAGCCCACTGGTCAGTCAGTGATGGCTAACATGCTAATGCTAGCCCACTAACTACATTCATACTGCAGGTCTTAACGCTCAATTCTGATTTTTTTTTTTAAAACTTGTATTTAATTTTATTGTTCACACTTCCAAATATATGTGACTTGTATGTGAGTTCCCGAACTGCCTGCCCTAAAAGTCTCTGAAGGCACAATGACGTCACACACAGCTGGCCTGCTCAGTGTTTTACCAACCGGCATAAAAAAAGAAAGTGCCCAGAGTTTGCGGCAGTAAAACTAATGATGGAGAGTATCTTACGATGTTAAAGTTGTTTTCCGACCGGAACCAGCACATTGACAACTTTATCCTCATTATCGTCCGCCATGGTTGTTGTTTTTCCTCCCGTTTGTGCAGATCAGGACGTTTGTCGGTATCAGGGTTAGTGGTTAATTTGTCCCTTTACCAATACGCGCCACATTTCATGCCTATTCATCGCCATTTCATCATTTCCTACTTCTGTTTGGTTCCTGTAAATAAACTTCATACTGAAACTTCGGATTCATACGAGGATTTCACTATACTTTTCTTCGTAGTAAAATATTTTCACAAATAATAACAAATAATTCTTAAATCTCACTTGAGATTTAGTTATTTACAGAATATATTACGTTGCATCCTTTTTTTCATTTAGTTTGGGTGTGGACCCTGTTTATTCCGATCAAATCAGAATAACGTTAATTAACCTCCTGCTGGGAGTCTATAACCTTAAACTGTCAGCTGATGAAGTGAATAAAAACCAATTCACGTGGGAGAACTTTGATAGGAAAAGAGTAAATCTGCAAAGAGATGAATAAATTTCTCACTCCAATGTTTTTTTTTTATTTTGTTCTTGATCTATTAGCATCTCATCTGATGAAAAACTACAAAATTCTTTGTTGTGGCTGCAACATCTTTCAGTCTCAAGGCTCTCACACAAACACATCTACACTAAATGCATAAATCTTTGCTCTGAAGAAAATATAGGCTATGTATATTTCATAAAGCAGTGGGAAAGACATAGAAAACAAAGTAAAGCAAAGCAAAAACTGCATATTTCCTGCAGATGTTTGAGGCTCTGTTTCCTGCACCTCTCTGTTATTATGTGTTAACTCAGTGAACCAGGCCAGTTCTTGCAGCAGCAGCAGCAGGATAAAAGCAGTTGCTCTCTGCCTCAAAGCTCCACTTACATCGACTTTCCCATCTACTGTGACAAGGACGTTTTGTGTTAGGTTCATGTCAGGATAAGTACTGGATGTGTAGGACGTTTCCTCTGTGCTATATCTGAGGAAATGCAGTTATCGAAATGTGTATTCACGTTGCAAAATTACAGATAGATATCCGTGTACATGTAATAAATCCCACTGGAAGAGGTTAAGTGTACTTTTGTAGGACATTCCTGTAAATGCACCAACAGAGGAGAAGTAAGTGAATCCAATTTCCTGTTGACAGGAAGAGTGTGGAGAACAAGAAGCACTTTGGGAATTTGTGTGGAGAGGGCCAGAAGACGTAAGGATACAGTTACTAATTTAATGGCAGGAAATCAAGCATTAAATGAGTCGGATGTTTCAAAGTCAGTCAGTCAGAACTATAAAGAAAGTGATATTTCACCTCTTTAGCCCCAAACTGCTCAGTTTCTGTGTCGGAAGGACAGAGAAAAGACATGGAATGGCGTGGCTGCTGTGAATGACCTTTAACCTGGTGTTAGGACCTACCTGCAGGAAGTGGTTCTGGATGGTAAGTCAACAACAAAACACTTGTCTTTCCAGCAGCCATTGTGCATTGCATTCAGAGGTAAAACCAGCTGACCAAACGTGTTGGAGCTCTGCTTTGGTTGCTAGGTAACGGGCTGGGCTTCGCCGGGGTTACTAGGTGACGGGCATTCAGGGGTTTTTTGAAACAATTCATTTTCTAGACGCCAAAAAACATTAAATTATTGACAAAAACAGCTCTGAGTTTTTTTTAGGTGCTTGGTCTGTTTTTATAAACAGTAGGAACCCAAATGGAAATACAAAAGTGTTAAAAATTTGAATTTAGCATAATAGGTCCCCTTTAACAGCAAAGCATTGTGGTCCTGTGCTGTTTTCTAAAAATTGCTTTATATATAAAAATTAAGGTACAAAAACTTTTCACACCCTGGATTTTCTCCCTTTTGTGAAGACAGTAATCACATTTCCTTTTAACGGTGAGAAACGACGAGGAGATTTTTATAATGGAGCGAAAGGCAGGAGAACTCTGGATGACAATAACCCTGCAGCGAGCAGCGCCGTCACTCAGCATTTATTGCCCTTCATGAAATTAAATCAACGCTGTTGCTGGAAGCTTCCTCTGCAGGGACAGAGATGCATTCCTCTAATTTACTGCAGCGCTTCCTAACTGCTCCACATGGCTTTTTGCAGCTCAGGGTTGGAATCTCTAGATTTAAATGTTTCATCTGAGTGATGAAGCATTGGAACAAACGTTAAGTTACAGGTTTTATTGGGATGTTAATTTTATCCTGAGGTTGAACAGTCAAAAATGTATCTTTACCTTCAACTAAGTTTTAGAAGAGATTGCAGTCAGATGACTTATAAATAAGCTTAATGGTTTAAAGCTTATGATACAATATTAAGCTATATTAAATGTTGTTAATGTTCATAAAAAAATAAAACCAATTCAAGTTCTTTATCTTCCAACTCAGCAACCACATTTAAAGTATATTTCTAGATATTTCTTATTTATTTAGAATCAACATAAAGAATTTTAAATTCCTCTAGTAGTGATGTAAGAAAACCAGTAAAACATAATATGAAGTCAAAAATTCAAAATGGCAAAACTCTGAAATTTCCAATTTTTTTCTATAAAATTTGGGAAATTATTCTCAAAATTTCAGAGTTTTTTTGGCAAAAATTGACTCAGCTAAGAGGGGAAAAACAAGATAAAGGGGAAATAAAACGACAATTTAGAACGAGTCTTGATTGTTTTACTGTCAGAAACAAACTGAAAGAGTTTCTTACTTTGGTTATTTAGGGCCTTTTGGTCCTTAAATAACTTTATGCAGCTGCTTTAATCTAATGGGAAACTGGACCTCATCGGTTCAGTAATTTTTATTCTAAAGCAGACTTTGATGCCTTTTTATTGCTTATTGAACTTACCAATCACAGCATGTGTTTATAAAAACAGGGACTCATATATTGTTATTGCTGACAACAGATTTTTTCTTTTCAACAGAGCTCAAACTTTTTTCAAACTGATTGCCTTTTATTAATAAGGCAAATATTATTAACTGATCTTTAATAATTATCCTACACAAAAATATAACTTCTTCTTTTTAAATATTGCAGTTATTGCTAATAAGGTGAACAAGAAATCACACTTTGGGATTTTAGAAAAATCAAAAACTGAAAATACTTTTGACTTGTTAAATTGGTTCCAGTTTGTGTTATTCTGGTGCTAATTAAACTTATTTAGACTTTTATTATTTTTTTGTTTTATATTTGATCAAAAACAAAAGCAAACTCCAGATCTTTACATGATGCCACGTTAATATACACTGCTGCATATTAATTGAGATATATTTGTTCTTGAACATTTAAACGAGGCAGTTATACATGCTTACAGAGAGTCTCAGGGGTTCACTGTAATTTAACAGAAGTGTAACAAATGAATGAGCAAATATTTGGCCAGAATTATCTTGTTTTGTTGATCTTTTCTTTGAGAAGAAACGAGAAAAAGAATAGTCTTTTAAAAAGTGTTGCGTCTATAATTATCCACCCTGAAAAAAGAAGGTTTAAGTATTAAATGTTCATAATGGAAACTTTTGATCACATCTGTACATCTAGAATTTCTTAGTCACTTGAAGCTTGACTATAAAACAAACCGCGATGTGCAATGCTTCTTGCAGCTGAAAGTCAGAAAACCAGAGACAGGAAGGTATTTTTTCTGTAGTCATGAAAACAGTGGCTTTTTAATGTAAACACTACATTCGATTGGTTTTTCCAGCACGGACATCCCACATGAAATAACAACCATTCACTAAAGAAGAGTAGAGGGAGAGAAAGAGAGAAAAAAGCTGCACAGAAAAAAAGCATTCACTGGGTAAAGAACAGAACGTAGGTAAGAAAAAATAAATCATGAGGATAACAGGAACGGAATGCAAAAAAACCCCAAAACAGCTTCATCGTGTCATTATACACAGTTTTTTCTTTTTTTAAAAACTAGAAATCAAGAAGGCAAGAAAGAGAGGTTTCTATAGATAGATTGATGAGGGGGAAACATAGATCAGGTATGAATAAATAACAAATTTCCAAATCTACTCATTGTGTGTCTGCGTGAGTGTGAGCGAGTGTGTATGTGTGAGGTGAGAACTGTGCTTTTCATTATAGACCTGGAAGGTGTGCACTAAACTGAAGAGAGATAGAGAAGAAGAAGGAGCATGAATTTATACAGCGCCGATGTGTTAACATGCGGCATCCCTAACTAGCGGATGCAGCCAGAAACGTGCTCTCCCCCACAAAAAGAGTGTTTTTCTTTTATCCCCCCCCAGAAATAATAAAAAATAGATATTGTTATAATATTATATTTAATCGTTCTGAGTCAGGCTAAAGTGAGGAGACGATTCTAATGCAGGGAAACAAGCAGAGGAGGTGGAGCTTGGGCCTGGGGGCGGGGCTTGGGGTGGGGCACAGAGCGGAGCATTACAGCAACACCGGGTTCTCCGTGGTTCCTCGTCAGCTCACCATCCGACCGGAACCGTCCACCAAACATCGGTTCATGTGAAATGGAGAAAGAAAACGTTCCGTAGCTACAAATCATGAGAAATCGTCATGATGTCGGTCAGTGTCGTGGTGAAGGCGGTTTTTCTCTGGGAGATTTTTGCCCTTTGTGTTGCTGCAGGAAAAATCTAAACTTTTCTTCACTTCAAAGCTTCCCATGTGAGCTGTTCCTGCTCGGAAACTTCAAACTCACATTTTTCTGACATATTCTCATAATTCATCCCTCACCCCCCCATTCAGAAACCCATCAGCTTCCCCTTCAGTTGCTGCTTCCACATATTTTTTTTTTTATTGTTTTTCCATTTAATTTGCACTTTTTATGAAGTGTTTTTTTCCCCTCATAAGCAGCTTTATGTTATAAGTTTTAACAATTAACTGGTCTTTTTTTATACAAAGTTGAGTAACTCATGCTATTTGTGTTGGGAATGAAAAAGAAGAGAATGAAAAGGACAGGAGGGGGGAAGGGTCAAATCTCGGCGCCTGGGCGCCATGCAAAAGTCGACAGCAAGGAAAGAGAGGATGGCAGGCGATTGGTCAATAAATAAATTAATAAATTAATTAGTTTTCTTAAATGGAGAATGTTATTAGATTATTATGTGGAGGAAGGTAGAGTTTTACCTGCTTCTAAAAGCGCAGCTATCTACAGCGCAGTGCCTCTGTTACACAGCACTGGCGATTCAGTCAGTAAGCAAGCTTCCTATTGGCTCTCGAGCCTGGTTGTGGTCTGCGGCTGGCCAATGACAAAGACCAGATTATGGAGACAGGAGACCAGGGATCCTGGGTGGAAACTGGGTCATGAATGTGAAGATGTTAAAAGTTACTCAAAACAAAAAATAACAACATCTTAAAATGTCTTCTCAAATGTAAACAACAAAAATAATCAAGCCAGTTTTAGCAGATTTTTTTTTACGTTCTTATCCAACTTGTCAGGTGCATTTTAGTGCTGCTCACATATACACATATTTCTGCAAATAAAAAAAGTATTAATAAGCCATAAAACAGCCCAAAACGACCAGAATTAAACAGAAAGTACAGGTGAGAGGTGAGAAAAATCTGTGTACAGACTCAATAAATATACACACGATCATCAAAGAAATAAAACAGCATCATCATTTTCAAAGTAACAATACATAAAAAAAAGTATGCAAGAAAGAAAACGTACAGGCTTCGGTTTTGTTAACAAAAAACAAAAAAAAAAAATCACACAGTCGACCACGTGAGAGAGCGGGAATGAAGGCTTTCCTCAACTTTGTTCAAGATGTTTCAAGGCTGCATGTTTGGGTTTTTTTCTACTAAAACTAATTTTGTTTGCTTGGCAACAGACCAAAAAAAAACATCAGGGGGGAATCAGAGCAGAGAGGACACAAGAACCAAAAACATTAGATAGATTTATATATATATTTATATTTATATGCATGTATGCCTATTTTTTTAAAATCATCCTCATTATTAATATGTACCTAGTTGGATTTTTTTTGTTGTTTTTCTTTAGAGAATCATCATCATCATCATCGCCATCATCATTTCCACAGCAGTGCCAAAGGAACAAGACAGAGGATTAGGAGGAAGAGGAGGAGGACAGGAAGGATGGGAGAAAAGTGGAGGGGGAATGGTGGTGGGTGGAGGGAGGGGGTCCAGGGTGTGTGTGGGCGTGCTCAGTACAAGCCACATCCTCGGAGGTTGTTGGCGATGATGATATCGGTCACAGCGTCAAACACGACCTGGATGTTCCCCGTATCCGTGGCGCAGGTCATGTGACAGTAGATTTCCTTATTTGGAGAGCGGTTCTTGCTCTCGAACTGTGCTTGGATGTAAGCTGCCGCGTCTTCGTAGGTGTTGGGTCCTGGACGAGCAGAAAACAGGACAAAAGAACTCAATTTAAATGAGATTTTACCAGATTTTATACTAAAATGTGCGTGTTTTGCAAAAACAAAACAAACAAACAAAAAAACTCTGTTCAGTTGGAAAAGAGAAGCAAAAAAATAATTGAGATTTTACAGTATTATACATTAAAATCTGCCTGTTTTGCAGAAATTGCTCTCAGTTCAGTTGCATGTTGATGTAGTCAACTTATAGACTAAGAGATCACCAACAGCTGAGATAATGCTGCCATCCGCTGATCGTTCTCCCTCTCCAGCTATTAACTTTCTATTTTCATGAACATGAAAAATAATCCTAGATCCGTTCTTCTGTTTCTTTCTGTGTCTGCTCTGTCTTCTCAAGCCTCCAGTCGGTCGTGTCAGATGGTTCTGGTTCTGCTGGAGGTTTCTTCCTGTTAAAGGGGAGTTTTTCCTCTCCACTGTCGCTACATGCATGCTCAGTATGAGGGATTGCTGTAAAGTTAACAACTCAATGTAAGCAATTGTCGCTACATCCAGGAGGAGTAAATGCTACAAGTCACCGACTCGATCCAATCTGCTGGATTTCTAGATAAAAACTTTTAAAACTATTCTGAATAATCAATTGAGCATAATGTTCTGTTTGATAAGTAGGATTAATTGGAATGTATGCATGACTGAATCGAAATGATTTTTTTGTAAAGTGCCTTGGACAGTACTTGTGAATTGGTGCTATATCTGTTAAAGGTGACCCACTATGAACAGGTTAGGATAGGTCTATGGTCTTTACAAAACATGGTCATTAAATTTATTTGCTCAAAATTATTCTTAGATAATAAGATTTTAGTCTGCTCAGTTCTACCCATTTTGAGCTCATTTAGGGCCTCTTGTCACTTTAAATCCAAATAAGCTGCTGCTGGCCACGCCCCTCAACTCAACTTAAAACAGACGCACAACTGTACATCTTTGAAAAGCAGAAGTGGAGCCTCCTGCACAACCAACATGAATGCAGCAAGTGGCTTCTGGATGATAAGTCAACAAAACATTTTGTCTCTTCCAGCAGCCATTGTACAACGCACAGTGGTAAAACCAGCTCAACAAATGCAGTGGAGCTCTGCTTGGGTTGCTAGGTTACAGAGCAGTTCCTGCTGATTTGTGATGTTTCATTCTGGCACCAAAAAGCATCAACTTATTTCCAGATTGGTTTGTTTTTAGAAGCAGTAGAAACCCAAATGAAAGTACAAAAACGTGCAATATGTGAATTTTCCATAATACTTTCCCTTTAAGGATGCAAAGCTGCAAAACCCTCCAATTCCACCCTGGCATTTCTGTCATATAAACTGAAATCAGAAAATGTATTTCCAGTGATCAGAATAAGGAGTGATCAGACCTTTGGTTGGACAGAGAGGGAGAACGTGACGCAGCAAAAAGAAAAGGTGGAACCTGTCAGAACGGCTCAGTGTGACTATCAGAGCAGCGTGAGAGACGGGTGCGCCACTGTGAGTGTGTGAAGTGGCTTATCATAGCGCACCACGCGCGTCTATTACTCACAGTGCTTTTATCCGTCACCGCTACGTCTGGCTCCCACTTCCACGTCAAGAAGTCGTTTTGCTTCCCTCTGCTGTTTCTGCAGACTCTCACTGCCAACAACTTTCCTCTCCTCCCTGTACTCCCTATCATTTCTCCACTTGTGGAAATGCAGTAAAGTAAATCTCCTCTTGAAGTGAGGTTTTATGTTCCTCCAACCATTACGCTCTCTCTCTCTGCTGCAAACTATCTTGCAGCTGTAATCGTACCGCAATATTTAAAGTGGCACATTTTTCAGACGGTTTATAATGCAGAGACAGTAAATCCACATCTGAAGGTCTCATGCACAACTAATGCCCTCAATCAGGCAGCTGTTAATCAGAGAACAGACCTGAGGTTTTGAATTTCCAGGAAATATCATTCAGACAGTAAAGATCAGTCATTCATGCTTTCGTATCCAGTTTTAAATGTGATCAGGACGTCCACACGGCTCTCTGACTGAACAATCTTAAGGTTAATTTAAGGTTTTAGGTCAAGAGTTTGATCTCCAAAGTAAGTTTAGCTGAATGAGGTTGTTTGCTTTTTTGCCAAAAGCTGTTGGAGAAAATTGATTTTCTGTCCCAACAGGAAATATGAAGCCATCACTGGCAGTCAGAACCGCTGAAACATAAAAGCAGCAACTTGAGCTCTGACCAAAGGCGCTGAACACAACTCAAAGTTCGGCCAATTTATTTAGCAGTTTTAAACAGTTGTAGATACATTTGTAAGAAAGTCTGAATCAGAATCAAATCAACCTGAATTTTGAGAAGTGGAGTTATACTGGACCAACACTGCAGATACAGGATGTATTTTTCCAATATAAATATTTCTTAGTTCAAAATCAATAACATTTTCTACTGTAAAACAGAGATAATCATTAAAAATGTAAATAATTTATCTACATTCCTAAGCCATACAGACATCTTCACCCTCCTTTGCCAAACTGGGATGATTCTTCCTGAGGTCATTTCAGCTCCTGCTGTTTCTCCTGAAAGCTGAGTCTTTAAAACATGGATAAATGTGCAACTGGCTTTTCCAGGGCTGGATAAGCATGAAGCCCCTCTGCCCCCCGTAAAACTGAATCTGGAAAACAGCTTGTTCCACCAGAGTCTTAAACATATTCCTTTGTTCTAAAGCAAAAAAAGACTTTACAAGGTAAATGCTCAGAAAAAGTCCCATTGACCACAAAACAGACGTATGACAGAAAAAACCCCGGCTACTAATCATTTTGATGTGACCATTTTTAGAATCAAGAACTTGATCATTTGGGGAGGTAAAAGTGGTTATTAAGGTGCAAAAAACACCAAAAAGTTCTTGCTTATGATCCGCATCAGGGGATAACCTGTGAATGTGAAACTTTAATGCTTGCAGCTTGAAACTGCTGGCAGCATGAATGTCATAAATTCATGCTTGAAATAAAGATTGTTTCAACAATTCAAGCCTCGACATCTCCAGATCAGGAGATAATAAAATGAGTTTCTCATCAAAGAAAGCTTGAAGTCTCATTATTTCAGCAGATTAATAGGATAATAAAGCTGTCGCCTCAAGAGAAAACCCCCCAAAAAACCTTGATATTGATTTTTAATGGAGCTGTTATTGAAACAATAATAAGTTTGAGAGTTTATTTTCTCAAGATAAAGAAACAAACAACCTCAAGGTAACGTTATCTCCAGCTGATGAGATAATGAAACATTAACATGAAAAACAAACTCCAGGTGGTATTTAGAAAACTAAATCTAATGAGATAATTAAAACAAGCCTCACATTTATCATCTCAAAATAATTCAAGTCAAGAAAACTGAAACCTAAACAATCTCAACATCACATTATGTCTACATGCTGATGACACGGTAAAGCATTTCCATGTCAAAATGAATTTCTTTACTCCATATTTGTTTACAATTTTTGACATCATTAATTTAAGATCGGCTCAAAATCTGTTTTTGAGTTACTGACTGTGAACTCTTCTACAATAATCAGTGCTATAAATAAAAAGGTGTTTACTTCTTTCATTTTTTGTTTTACAAGTTTAAGGTGACCAAAATATTTTAAAATCAGAGAAAGATGACATGAGGAAAAACAAGTGTTTTTGCTCCTGCACATACGTTGCAGTCCATTTGGCAAAAACAAATAAAAACCGGCAGCTACTCTTGAAATCACATTCCTTTAACAACAACACCAAAACTACTACTACGACTAACAAAGGATATTGTTTAAAGATTGTAATTCTGGTGACAGTTGGTAGCACTCCTGCCTTGCAGCAAGAAGGTCCTCGGTGCAAATCCCAGTCTAAGGTTTTTCTACATGGAGTACTGGACTAAATGCCATCATCACTTGAAAACAGTTTTTTTTTGTATTTATTGTTATTATTGTTTAATATTAATGTTTATTTTAGGATCAGAAACCTTTAAATGTGACAAAAAACAAAAATAGTCTTTAAGGGGAGTATTATGTGTTCCAGGCACAAAGTCCCATTTTATAGCACAATCAGGTAACTATGTTAAGTTCAGTTGTTATAAAATAAAAAATATGACTTACCAGACATTTTACTTGCTAATTTAACACCTTGTAATTGGGCCTCTGTCTCTTTAAAAACTCCTGCTCTTCCTGAAACTCTCCCTTTACGAAATCATCACAACACGGCTCCTCTATTAACCCTTTGACGTTTTTACCAGCGTTGCTCTGAGAAGTAACTCCTATAACGAGCTCAGCAGATGCACAGTCCTATCAGATGTTTGCTAATTGCTGCTGGCTAGACTGACGGAGTGGAGGAGGAGCTGCATCTCGAAGGCGGAGCTAGGTCCAACCACGCGTTTTTCACAGCTGAATAGAGATTAAAGGATTTCTCAAAAATGCATGAAAGAATCAAGGTAACACTCCAGGTATGTTTTTGATGAGGGAATAACATTATAATAAGTGAAAGAAATCTCTCACCTGTGTACTCTGGGAAACAGATGCTGAGTGCAGACTTCTTAATCTTCTCTGCAAACAGATCCTTCTTGTTGAGGAAGAGGATGATGGAGGTGTCGATGAAGAACTTGTTGTTGCAGATGGAGTCAAACAGCATCAAAGACTCGTGCATGCGATTCTGCGGACGAGGAAGGAAAGGAGCGGGGAAAGGATGAGAGAGGAGCAGGAACAAACAGGAAAACGGGATGATGAGGACGGATGATGGGGAAGACGAGAAAAAAAGAGGAAATTTTCAAAGTTAACAGCAACTCAACAAAAGTGAAGATTTACACAATAACATGTTACTATTAAAAGTTGAGCGAAAGAGTGATGAGGGAACAAAGAGGGAAACTTTTCTCTAGAATTATTGCGTCAACATTTTCCTCAGCCATTATGCTGCTCTCATTTGACTCGCACTCAAACAAGCGGCTTTTTTACTTGTTTACGGAAATCCTTTGTTAATAAATAATTACAGCTGTGGAAAAAAAGACAAACCCAGAAAAAGAAATCGGAGGAAGAGAAGTGACGAATGAGAGCAACACTAATAAACTTCTTCATATAAAGGAAAAACATTTTAGGAGGGAAAATAATCACACATCTCCGGTTGCTCATGTGGTGCTTTATTATCATTGTCTCATGTATAAATACAATGTTCAATAAATTATCAACAGAGAGGGAGTTACAGCACAAACAGTTTAGCACTTGCACACATACAGTATATACACATCCATATACAGTTTGTGCAGGTTTTGCAGTACCTGGACAGTGTTTACAGTGTTGGTTGGCATGGAGACAGAGTTAACTTATGGTAACAGGAGAGCTGGGTTATGGGCGGGATGAGAAAAGGCACAGTTGATGCTCTGGAGTTCAATCTGCTCTAATGCAGCCGGGAGACTTTCTGCAGGAGAGCGAGTGACTCCTCGGCTTAAGTGCTCATTACGGCAAAGTGGGACTGAAAATCGCTCATAAGGACATGCAAGCAAGGTCAGGATGGGAGCTGCTCTGGAGCTAATAAGGAAAATATTTGGCACTTTGTTTTAGTTCTTCATCTGTAACACTGTGGCATATCAGCAGCTTGTTATGCTGCTGTTGTAGGGCAAACAACAAAAACAAAGAAAAAACGTGGCACAAATGCAACCATTTCTCTGGGCTGCAGCCACACGGCATTTTTTAAAATCTGAATTTAAGATCTACACTGAGAAATGACAGATAAACTACATTACCCACAAATCCCTATTTTATGTAGCCAACACAGATTTGATATTTACTAAAAAAGATAAAGTTTTGCTTTTTGGTCTTGGCTGTTTGGCCCCAACACACACGTCTACACACAGACACACTGATTGGCTCATTGTTCTTCTCTCAGCGCTGTTTCCATCTTATTAACCCCAAACTGCTTTAGTGCTACAGTGCGGTACTTTATTTCTAAGAAACAACTGGATGTTCTGGAAGGTCAAGCTGAATGAGCAGATCACACTGTTTAATCTAAACAAACACTATAAGCTGCTAAGAAATGTTCGTTTTTCACTGTTAATTAAAGAAAAAAAATTCTACATGTTCTATAATGTATAGATAGCAAAACTCAAGTCTTGTATTTATTATAAAGACATAAATTTAAGTTATGTTTGAAAAAACAGCTGACTAAATAAACTGTAAGAAGAGAACTCCCCAAAGGTTTTCACTAATACATTTTTAATTGGAAACTTTAGGATGTTTTGGTCCATTTCCTCATGTAATGTGGGCTTTTGTAAATCTTAAACTGCTTTAGCTGTTATTGCTAAAGACAGTAAAAGACATCCAATGTTTAATTTTTTTTCCAAATTAAAACAATGGAAAGGCTTTTTTCCAATTAAAAATAGTCATAATAATTACTGAACTTGGTTGAAGAGATAAAAGTAACAATGAAAATATCCGAACTTTTGTGAATCCTGAGAGGTACAAACTGTTTGCAGATACTTAATCTACTCCCATTTAACTAAATTAACTAGCTCTTAATTACAAGGAGAAGCATTTTCCTGAACACCATCATGAAATTTGGTAACCAATTCTTACAATCCAGGATGATGTAAAACAGTAGCATTTTTAGCCCCATTACTATTTTATATGTGGGTTTTATCTCACTAACGCCATAAAACCACAGTAAACCACCACTGTGAAATTGCCTCTCTATGCGTTCCTACACATAATCTGACCACCAGCTCAGCCAGAGGATTTTCAGCCAAGCCAGAAAAATGAGCCACACGCCCGTTGAAGCTCATAAACACCGTGTATACAAACATCTGGGCCGTTGCTACAGAATCAACAACACTGTTACTCAAGCACAGCAACAATGATTCAGAAAAACAGTTAGTAATTTCCCACCAAACAGCCCAGGTGCATCACTCACCTTGGCATGCCTGATGCTTGAAGCTAAAAGTGAAACTTCAGACTTTATCTACTTTTTATTTATTTGACTAATAATTATGTCTCCACTTAAATATGGCACTAAAATTTAGTTATCAGATAGTCAGTTGACTTTCTTTTTTTATTTTAAATAGGAGCCAAAAAACAAAGCAAAACATCATGGAAAAGTTTTGTACCCGGTCATGACGAGACAGAACGATGTGAATTCCACACCACTGATCCCAGTGGACACACTCCATCAAAAGTCACACATAATTCTGCTTCGTTTCCTCATGTTTAGACCCAGGAAGGACACCAACCGATATAGCAAGACAGCAACTGTAGCTTAAAAACATAACAATGATGATAAAGTGAAATGACTATCAGAAGGTACTGTACATTTCTGGTTCTGAAGCTCAAATGTTTCTCATCAACCCTGCTTTCAAATTACAACATAGCTGCAATGTGTATAAAACAAATACCAGATGCAGTTATAAACTGGTTATTTGACCTGATAAACGTTTGACTCTTAATAAATCATTCGTACAAACATTGTGCTCATAAAATTTGTTACTCATAGTAATACTTAAGCAAGTTAGTCAACAACATTTTGAAATTTCTCAAACAAGTTTAATTTGATTGTTACATTATTTCCAGATTTGAGAACTAGCAACTGGAGTGCAGCATAAAAGTCATGTTTCCCTGCAATGTAATGCAAATATAGGATATAATAATAATAAATAAAGTAAGGTAAATATAGGATTTTTTGTAACGAGTTCAATGTTTGGTTTCCTGTGAGAGACTGGTGACCTTGTCCACAGTCACCAGTCTCTGACCCTGAGAAGATTCCTGCAGAATCCTTCTATGCATCCTGATTTTAAAACCATTTATCAAAAGCTTTTAAAAACCTTTAAGCTTTTCCTGGGAATCAAAGAAATCAATAGAAGCCATGTTGAGGGGTGCATGTACAACATCAGGTAAACCAAAATGACTTTACCACATATCACTTCGTAATGCTTCCAATAAGATATCTGCAAAGTTGTTTCAGTTCTGGATAACAATTAACTTTAACCAAAAATATGCAAAATGCTTCAAGCTGCAACTCACAAACTCTTACACTAATAGATTTAGATGTACAAAACACATATCAGATCATTTAGGTTTGAATTATGTTAATGCTGTGAACAAACTGGGGATAAATTAATAATACTGATAAAGAACAGCTGAAAAAACACCTCCATGTCATTCAGAATCAAGAGATGGAGCTCAAACAGTATGTTGTCACTTTCTGGTACGAGTCAAATAAAAAAATGAAAAGCCTTTTATTTTATCACTGTGAACTGATACAGAACATCACGTAAATGGAAAATTCAGCAGGATGTCTTCCTCCAACTGCTGACAGATCTTTATGTGAGGCACTAGAAAGAAAAAACCAACAAAACTAATAAACCGCACTCATTTGCTACTATCCTATTTTAAAGCCTTTTCTGGCTCAATTCAATGGGATTAAACAACAAAAATTGTAAGGCAAAATTTAACAAGATCAATATTTGTTGATGAAAATGTTGCCAGTAAGGTGCATTCTTTGGATTTGGAGACCCAAGAATTTAGTTTCCATTAAAAAAGACAAACATGCAATTTCCCCTGTGGATTTAGATGGAAAGTAGTTTCCATAAAAAAAGTAAGGAGAACTTTATTACTAAATAATTTTAATGCACAGAAAAACAAAATAATAAAAAGTGCATCATTATTCTTACACACAAACAGCAGATTTTCTGTTTGCCAAATCAGCCAGAATCCATCTGATGCTTTTAGCTACGAACGACGGGAACATTTGGCAAAGGAAGGTGTGGCGACATTTTAAAAACCCGAGGGCCGTTCTGTGCGTTCAGTGCGTGTGTGAACACTTGCCTGTGCTGCTGTGTGTGTTTGTGTTAGCGTAAAGGGTAGACAGGTGCTTTGCGGGTAATTAATCCAGATACTGACTCCATCACTGCACCCCTGAGCTGATGCTGTCTCCCAACACAACACGTACACACACGTTTGTGAGCTGACCTTTCCTGTTCTGTTAAATGACACGCGCACGCACACACACACACACACACACACACCATTAACTGTACGCAATCTGCAAACACACACAAACACAGAAAATCCACAAGCAGAATCATGCACATCAGGCCAATCAACAGCCTCGGGGAACGCTCCGTCACTAATTAGGAAATTTGGCGCAGATGTGGAAAGATGAACTGATGATGTCATCTACCTGTTTAAAAGTGAGGCAGAGGATGGGAGTGATGAAGCACGAATCACAGCAGTAAATCCACTCACATCAGACACTTTCAACCTTTCAAGAGGGGTGGGCAATATGGACTTCAAGTTTTAACACAATGTTCTGTGGCACTATTGTGATAATGATAAAAGTGATAAAAACTTCTCTAATTGGTAACTGTATGGCTGTGACTTTTATCAGTAAGTCTGATTTTTATTACTAAACTACACACAGTAACTGCATTTAATCATATTTTCAAACATATGGATATTTATCAAAACTCTTATTGAAAAGTGGAGAAGATAGTAAAAAAAAGCAATTTTGACAGTAGCTATGTTTCCATTACAAATGTGCAAAAAAACTGCTGCTATTCCACTAAAGTAAAAAAAAAAACTGAATTTTGCTACTGCAGTGTTTCCATTAAAAAAAACCACAATTAAAGTTACATGTGAATAGGTTTGTTCACGTGATAAGTTATTAAAAAAACATGGCCGCCTATTATCCTCCAACTACTTCCTGTCATCTTCTTCTTTGTGGTTTGTGCCAGTGGCAACATCTGATTGTTGATCATGTGAGTTGTGATGCATAAAAAGTCTTCCCATTACAGTTCTGAAAAATAAACCAATTTTGATACTACCAAAAAACCTCATCATGGCGCCAAATCTTTTTATTGAAAGTTGAGTTTTTGCAGAAGTGGTGTTTTCCTACCTTCCATAACACGTAATAATCTTCAATCTGAACCCAAATCCCAGCCATCTACTCTCTCCAGGTTTCAGTCTTCCAAAACTCAGCTGCGGGTTTTTATGGCCGACAGCAGGAATGTTACAGACAGCAGCCTCAGATAATGGCTGTAGTCTCAGGGCGGGGTGAAATCGATGAATCCATCCAGCCACTATCTGTAGCTGCCGGGCTGAGTCAGCTTTTCTAGCCCTTTGCTTTAAGTGGTTTCATAATGGAGTCGTGCACACTACGACATGAGGCAATGATGCAACCTCCTCCCAGCTCAGATCCTGTTTTCCTCCACTTACATCTCAATTGTCTACAAATAAAAAACAAAAACACACAATTGATAATTATGTAATAAAGAATGTTAGAGTTGTAAGTATTTACTTTCGGTTTACATGGTGAGATTTTTAATAATAATGTTCTTTGTTTTAAATATGGTGGATTCTCAGATCTCTTGCCAGGTCTTATGTCTCATATCAGAAGTCAGAGGAAAAACTAGCCTAAAATGGTTTTCATTATTAGAAATGGTAAAAAAAATACTCCATGTCCAAACAATACATTACTTGTCACCATGCAGAAAACAGTGTAGAGAAAGGTGTGACATCCCTACTATTCATAGGAGACATGGAGCACAACCACCAGTGAATACCTAAAACATCCCCTAAAATGCTTATAACTCCCTACTTTATTAGTTCAAACACCAAATATACCTTAATATATATTAATACAGACAGTGTAAACCGTCTTAACACTACCGCAGAATATCAACCATTTTCCTCATTTCCGCTCTCAGGAGTTACAGCTAATCTGTGTCAAGGAAAAATGGGATTGGCTGCTTTGCAAACGCCAGCCATTACCATGTCAATGAGCATTACATTTAGGTATTTTAGCTTCTCAAGCTACATTTCCTTTGGAATAATTTGGAGTCATATTCCACAAAAAATCCATAAATATAAAGACATAGCTAATGTAGGAGTGTTCAGTTATAACCACAGACATTAGCTTACGGTTGTCTTCAGAGACTAGCTAACTGTGGTAGCAAAACAACCCAATTTTCTGGTTTGCTACTGCGTTCAATCACCGTAACAAAGATAGCAGAGTACTGTGTGTGCGACTGATTCAATGAAATGCAAACTCAGTAATACAAAAAAACCCAGGTAATTATAGGAGCTAAGAATACACATGCAGCGGCCATGTTGGATTTTGAACGAGGTTGGTGAGGAATCTCGTGATATTAGGCCAAATAGAATGAAGCATTAAGCAATGGAAAATTCTTACAACACTATGTATGCATTTAATGGCTTTTCTAACAAACTTGTTAAGGTTTTCTCACAATTGCCCCTTTACAGAATGAACCAAGACACCATTGTTTGATATAGAGGCCTGAATCAGAGGGAACCGGGGACAGGTAAGGTCAGAAAAACAACAGTACACAGCGGGAGTGGTCCAGCACTAAACAAACAGAAGTTAAATCAAGCTGGACCAACAGTCTGCTCTGTAATAAAGGAGGACATCATTTGACCATCTCTCACAGGATGACCAATCAAATTGGCCCCACACACGTGACATAACAAGGTACCACAGAGGTAAAAGCATCCGGTCAGTACAAGCCGCAGACCCGCAGGTTGGTGCCTATGATGACGTCTGTGACAGAATCAAAGACGAACTGGATGTTGTTGGTGTCCGTGGCGCAGGTCACGTGAGAGTACACCTCTTTAGTGGGTGACTTGTTCTTGCCTTCGTAATGAGACTTGATGTAGGCAATCCCGTCTTCGTAATTATCTGGACCTGGAAATGGGACCCAGAGAGGACATGAAGCAGGAGTTACGACCAGTTTAATAGATTTTTAATTTGTTTAGTTTTATTACGTTTTGACTTTTTGTTTGTCTAATACAGTTAGTTTCTAGTTTTTATTAGTTTTGTTTTAGTTTAGTTTATATTACCTTTAGTTATTTCATACTGTGGTTAATTTTTAAGTGCAGAATTCAAAAAGGTTGCAGTATTGCATTGTGATACATCGACAGGGTAATGAGTACTCAACAGAAGATACTGTTTTCATAAAATGTAGTTGATTATTGTTGAACAACAAATTGGCTCTGGCATTTTTCCCAACTTTTGCTGTCGCCATTTTTCAGACTAGCCGTCATTTTGTGAACTGGTGTAATCGCCGCCAGGAAGAGGAGGAGTGTTGTCATTTCCTGACAGTTAACGTAAACTGCTTGTGCGGAAAAAAACAAAACAAATCTACATCAGTTTGAACAACTAATGAATAAATCCATAAACACAAAAACAAAAGGTATTATAATTCTAATTTCAGCATATTTTCATAATATGTACAGAATATAGTTCCAGCTAGTTTTCCCCATTAATTACTGTTTTTATTTATTTCTGTTAATGAAAATGTTTCAGATTTCATTATTTAGTTTATTTTTGATAACTTTAATAGCCTTGGTTACGATGCGGCTTTTAACACATTTTTCATCTGAACCGTTTAAATCTGTTAGCCGCCTCCTACTTCCCATTATCCCCGTTTTTTCCTCCATCAGCGCTATTTTGTGATTTTCTTTCTGAAAACCAAACCTTTGACTCTTCAACTCAGCAAACATTGTGCTGAGGTGTGCTGAGCTCACTGCCAGCGCACTTTAATAAACGTGATGCATGGACAACTTTCTGAGACAAACTGCAGCTGTGAGTTTGCTCCAATAAATGGAAAGTGATGGACATTAATACGTCCCGTTATTGTTGCCCAGTGCGCCGCTTTCTCCTGGATTACTATGATAAACCAGCAGTTACAGAACGAAAGTCTGACAGTTCTGACAACCTGAAGCTAAAAACACTGGAGCCATTATTTGTACAGTGAGTGTGGTGATCAGTTTAACGCCGGAGCCAAATCCACTGTGGCTCCTTTCAGGTCCAGTTCATAATTAGCTGTTGGGGCGAGCGCCGCCTTCTGCCAGCTCTTGGCTCACTTTCCTTTGTTCTCATGCTTTTGGGATGAGTCTGACCTCAGGGACTGGAGTCATTTTTGGTCCAAGCGTCGCCGACGTCTCGGTGGCTCTCGGCCATCAGCAGCCGCTCGCTGCCTGTCTGCTCCGGCAGGAAGTTGGTCGGAGACCGGCTAGTGGGAAGGGATGAAGAGGGGAAGGGACAGCTTTGGAATCCTAATCCCTTCTTTCTCACAGTCTTGCTGCTTTCTGTCTTTCTGTACCCATTTTTCCCACAGTTTCTTTTCTTCCTGATTTTCCTCCCACTCTCAGGCGTTTTCTTGTTTAGTTGTTTTGTCTCGTGTTTTCTCTTGTCTCACACACACTCAGGCCCTGGCAGTTTGGACCCTGGAAGCCCTGATTTCATTTTCTTCTGCTGTTTTCCTTTTTTTACTCTCTGTAACTCTCATCCCTGGTAGGATTCATAGTCCCCAGTTGATCTGTTTTGGTTGATAACATGAACCTGCAGCTCTGTTGTCTAAAATTTAGCAGAATATTTCCTCCGTTTTGTGTAAAATGGCCACTTTACTCGACTTTTATTAGTTGTAGAAAAGTAAGAAAAAAAGAGAATTCTAATTTAATCCCAATTTATAAAGGTTTAGCTTTCAGAAAAATCCATAATTGAAATTTAAGTATATTATTTAGCAAAATGTTACTTCTCACAATTACCTACTCAAGTAGATTGTTTTTCATTTGGGCTCTTTGCACTTTCTGAGACTTAATTTATTAGGACTAATGTTATTGTAAATGTGTGCATGTAATCAAGAAAAATTATTTTAGCATCCAAAAACAAAAAAAATCTACAAATAAATTGTGGGCTAACTGTTTTAAATGAACCGGAATATTAAATTAAAATCCATAAAGAAATAAAGGTCTTATTTCCAGGATGGAGAGCCATCTAGTGGTTTAAACTGAAAACTGCAGGCAGTTATAAAAGCTGATTTCCTTTTTTTAAAAAAAAGGATTTTAGATAAAGTTTTTGATTTTTATTATAATGGGGGAGTAATGTCAAAAAAAAAATTAAACCCCTGATTAACAGATTTGATTTGTCTTTATAACAAAGTAATATTACATATGTGTTCCTTTTATTTTTTATTTTTATTCCTCATAAATTTTTGATTAATATCTATACGCTGAGCATGTGAAATGGAAGTGAGATTCCTTATTTGAGCTCATAAATCAACGTATGCTAAGATGGTTCATGTCAGTAGAATATGAAAAAATATCCCCAAATAAACGTTGAGCAAAGCCTAAAGATTGGGATTGTCTGTTTTTTAGAGGTTAGACAAGTTGGTGACTTTCTAATGTTTGAACCAGAATCCAGTTCAAACAGTCACTGTGAAGGATGTACCGGTGTATTCTGGGAAGCAGATGGTCAGCGGAGACTTGATGATCTTGTTTTCGAACAGGTCCTTCTTGTTAAGGAAGAGGATGATGGAAGTGTCGTTAAACCACTTGTTGTTACAAATAGAGTCGAAGAGCTTCAGCGACTCGTGCATGCGGTTCTGCAGGAGAGAGATCAGAACATGTCAAACGGGACAGAACTCCATGAGAAAAAACTCCAAACTGCAGAATATCATGACGTGTGCAAACGACATAATCTGAGCTAAAGGAGGAACTGTGATGAAAGCTAAAACCAAAAAGCAGAACAGAAGTTTGGGGGAGTTCCTCGTAAAACCACAGTTTGTGATCTGAGTTTGTGTTAACATTTTCTATCAGCATGCAACATTCAGAAATGATTAGTAAGACTCACTGGCAGTGAGCTTAATGAAGCCATGCATGGTGAGATGTTAGCTGTGTGTTAGAGTCTGCTCTAACGGCATCATGTTAAACTAAAACCCTGTGAAGTTTTTCACCTGTAGGGGCGCTACTGAGCACAATTTCCTCATGTGACAACAGTTTGATTAAACCTGACTTGTCAACTGAAGATGAATCAGCCCAGCAACTAGTGAAGAGCTTAAAAAAACTTTTTAGAAAAGTTTTAGGGTTGTAAAAATGAAAAGAAACTCGTTTTTGTGATCAAACCCTGTTATAGTGAATAATTTAGGAGAAACTGAAGATAAGGGTCTGGATGCACCACAGAAAACTAACAAAACGAAAGCAATCATTTTGTTAATATTTTTAATATCAACTATTAAAAATATTAACTATTTTTAAAAGTTAATATAACTCTAATTATTTAAGAACAAACAAGTATTTCACAAAAATGATTAAATTTGCACCACCTTATCAAGGACCCACTAATATGAATGTAAACTTATTTTGAGGCTCTTATTAAGAGATATCTCCAATTAAAGTTGAAGAAGAGGAAATAAAAACATGAAAGTCGTCCTCCTTGTTCAAATCAAAGCATCAAACCAGAACTGTATGTAGTTAAATGATCACAACGATAACTCCACAGGGTTCTAATGTAAGTAGAAACATGAAGAGCAGATGTAAAAGCTGCTAAATTAATTTTGCAGCTGCTTTGGTTAAGAAGTATCAAACCTCGTTTATTACATAAAACCAGAATATTTTACTTGATTATTTTTCCTTTTACAAAATTTATCATGCTTAATTTGTGTTTTCAGTGAATCATTGCCACCTAATTATTCACATTGCATTACAATAAATTGTGGATTAAGGAGAAAACTAACTAGCTGTTCCAGTGATTTTTTTTTTATGTAACAGGTAATAAAAGCAGACAGATTCCTTCAAACTGTGAGCTGAAAGCAGTTTCTCTCTGGTTCTGATCCAACATTAACTTGAGGAGAAAGAGATCGATGGGATCCATCGATCAGATTCATGAGAAACGACTGTTGGAGTTTCACATACAAGGAAAAGGAAGAAGACAGATCTATTAATAGAGATGCACCTTTTCATTTCCGATACCAATATCTGAGGTTTATCGATCTGATATAGAAAAACAGCTGTACTGACTTAAAACATTTCTTTTTTTTTTTTTAAATGCAGACATATATGTACTAAATTAGGAATTTATTTGATAAGTCTGGTACAGTACAGCTCACTTAAATACACCAACAGCATCACAAGCTTGGTCAAAACTGTAAAAACAATTTTAATTTGTTCGGTCAGTGCAATTAGGAGTAAAACAGCCAATGTAAAATAAATAATGAAGAAACTGAAACTGAAAAACAACAGGGTGACTTACTTTGTAAAAATAAACTGCAACAAATCATCTTTCAAATGGCTCAGGAAGTGCAATTAGGAATTGTAAACATAATGTAAAATAAATAATAAAGCATTGAATTAGACCGAATAGATCTGCCCTTATGGATTGGGAACATTGTCGTCGATACCCGATCTAGAATTTTTTTCAATATCGGGACCGATACCGATATTAATAAGGGATCGGTGCATCTCTAGCTATAAAACAGAGGAAACAGCAAACACAGAGAGGACCTGCTTCCAGCTGCTAAAGTGAGTGTGTCGACCTATTTGGAGATTTTCATACCTGGCTGTGGGTGGAGCATCTGCATCTGACAGCTGATTGGTTAGAGAGGACAGTCGGTGGCGACAGTGACAAGAGGAGTAGAAGGAGCCAGAGATGCTGCAGGGCGGAGCTTAGAGAAGGAACAGAAAAACGCAAGGGACCCGCCCCCTGCGTCCGCTTCCCCTCCCCTCCTCAACCCGACATGCTAATGCTAACACACATCCGGTGCTGCAGAGAGAGCGTTCACAGGGCAGGAAGGCAGCGTTCACAACGAGCAGTCGTCATTTCAGAGAACACGATGAAGAGGAGCAACGACCAAACACAGTACATGCGCATCTGAAGAAGAAGGAAGGGAGTGACAGAGAGTAAGTGGTGCAGGGCGTATTTGTACCAACAGACACCGATGGGAAACCAGTCAGAAGCTGGGAGGCGGAGCCTATCAGGAGCTTTTACTGTTTTTACCAACAGAGAAAACATAAACCAAGCAGCTCAAAACTTTCCTGGAGTGAAAGGTTTTAATATCTGATGGTAAAATAAGGATCCTCCAACAGAATCATGAAAGAAATTCATAAAATGGATAAGATTCAATAAATTAACATATGTAAGAATTTTATAAAAATTGGAAGGCCTGTTTTTTTATATTTGTCACTAAAGTACTAAAAAGGGCTTAAAATGAACCAAGTAAGTTTAGATGAGATTATTTTTTCTCCTTTTTTGTGATACTGATGTGACCTGAATTTTTTGGTCTTATCTTCAAAACTTTCTGCCTATCATATTCCTCACATACCTCATACCTGTGCAATGTATTTGTATGAGTTTTTCTTTTTAAAATATATAATACACAAATTATGTTGGAAAAAAGAATAATCTGTTTGCTGAATAAGCTAGAGATCTTTAACAAGTTTTGTCTCACTCAAAAACAGATTTTTAACAACTTCATCTTGTGAATATCATTTCTGAAAAAGATGTTGAACATTTGATGTTTTTGATATAATAGGCACACATTGATTTTTGTGAGCAAAACGTTCCACTTAAGACCTTAAGAACAAGAACACAAGAGTTATATGGTTTTTAGTGTTTTTCCTTTGCACTCTGGTAGCCAAGCAACAACATTTTGTGAAAAAATTCACTGTTGTCCAAGTCTAATCTAATACAGTAAGGAGGCAAATACTTTTGCTCTACACAGCAGATGACTAATCCACTAAGTTAATATTCAGCTTGTGTTTGCTTTCCAGTGCTGTGACACACATCAGCTCTGTTACTTACCCACAGGTCCTTTTCACAGGTGTTTTGACATTATAAAACTATACACCTCCCTTTGACTAAAGTTCAGCCTGTTTGCATGCAAATGTTCCTTTTATGAGTCCAACTATTGAAATACAGAGACAGGAGGCTGAGCACAGCTAACAGCTTGCAGCTCTGCTTCCCACAGCAGGTTATATCAGCTTCATGGTGCTAAAATCTAACATTCTGGCTCAAGATTTAAATGGTTTATAGATTATTACTGTCTTAAGATATCTCTTTTAACTGATCCCAGACTGTTTTGGGAAAGAGAAACTGTTAACCTGAAAAGTTCAGCGTCTCATAATATCATGTCAATTCCTTCACATTTTGTCACGTTACGCTACACTGGGTTTTACTGGGAGCTGAAGAGGTGAAAGTCATGTATAAATTCTGATGTAGAAGAAATGTTATTAGAAATGCAAATCTGAAAAGTCTGCATTTGCATTCAGCTGCATTTTCTCTGAAAAATGAAATACAGTGCAGCTTAACCAGCAAACAGAGTCAGAAATCCAGCTGTTCTACGAAGGTATCGCAGTTTACCAGAAGCCATGTGAAGAACACAGCAAACATGTCCTCTGGTAGGTTCTCACATCACAAGACCAAAAACTAACTGTGGCGTTGCACCAAGAACCACTGAAGGAAACGATACGAAAACATCAGACGACACTGGGAGTAAATTTCCTTCTTCACAAAATATAAACAGAAATCTAGTGGCGTCAGATTTTAGTGGTTACAGGATTTATTTTTTGTCTTCGGTAAAAGACCACAAACCATTTTTCTTGCACACTTTTGCGTGTGTTTAGGTTGCTTTTACCCAGAATGCCTTGCACTGTAGTCCACTTCCTGCTTTTGGAGCGGTCTCTGGTTCACTTTGTGTTCACATATGTTTTCAGACCGCAGCAGAGTTTACGTCAAATGAACTGAGACTGAAGTTTTTAGGTGGACCAGAGTTTGCTGTTTTGTTGCACTTCAGAGTGTGATTAGCATTCACACCTCACCAAACGAACTGGACTTTCTAGACAAACAGAGTGGAGTTGAATTAAAGTGGACTGAACAGGGCTGAAAACAAATGCAGATCAAACTTTTCAGAATTTATTTGTAAAAAAAATGGAAACCAAAATAAATAATTTTCAAATCAGTATAGTTGTCTGGTTGGAAAACACCTGAACCAGGACTGGTCACTGAATAATAACCAGGAGTGAAGATGGATTCAAATCCAGATTTCCACTGCTTCCTTGCCATTACAGGCAGATTAGAATTTTAAGGAAAGTTGCTTGCTAATTAAAACTCCAGCAGAGCAGTGAGTTTAACGAGCTGCCGGATCGGGCTATGTGTTGCTTCTTCGGTCCAATTACTGGGAGGTCCTTCGCTTTTTCTTCCTAATTGTGGAATATTTTTGCTGAACTGGAGGCTTTCGGTAGTAAAACAGAGAGAAGGTTGAAGCCAGGAGGAGAAACATTTGTCTGCCAATTAGAACTCCTACATCATTTCTAGCTTAGTGATAATAAAACTGGATAACAGAATGAAGATCAGGTCTGTTTAAAGCATCCCTGGGTTTCTGTGAAAACTTCACAGTTTTGTCTCACTGCAAGTTCCTCAGTTTACAGACGTCTAACAATTACAGAAACGGCTGCGTTAAATGAGTCAATGAAGTTCCCCATTTATTTCCTCCATGATGGATTGTGTCTCCCTGTGTGGTTACGAACCAATCCTGGGGATGTGATGCTGACTGCAGACGACGATTCTCTCCGTTGCTGTTTAAAATGTCATCGAATGACTTCAAAACGTATTCACAGCACCAGCGGCATTTCCATTCACCTTAAAACTGTGCAAATTAGGTCTACAAAACTAAACTGGTTTAATGGAAACACGCTAACTTGAGGTAGTTTCTCTGCTGTACCAAAATTAGTGTGTTTTGTAAAACTGCAATGGAAATGCTTTATTCGCTTCATGAGTCACGTGATCAACAACAAGATGTTGCTATTGGCAGAAAATATGAAGGTGGCAACAGGAAGTGGAGGGAGAAAGATGGAGTGAATCATTATTTTTTGAAAGGACTTATTGCATGAACAAACTTATTCAAATGTGATTTTAACTGTGTTTCTTTGTTGACAGAAACAATGCAATTGCAAAATTTTGTTTTTTCAACATTAGTGGAATACTGACAAAGTTTTGCTCACATTTGTAAAGAAAACGCAGCTACTGACAGATTTTTACTTAAAGTTAACCTTTAATTTAACAAACATGCTTCTTCAAACTAGAAAGTACAATTAATATCACTCGGCTTGAATCTGTGGATGGAGCAAAAAATTAGGGTTTCGGCCAAGAGGCCTTCCAATGTCAAGGACTTTAACTCAATGCAAACAATAAATCAAACATAAAAAACTGGTCATGTATTATTTGTAATTCCGTTAAAGAATATTGAGAATTGTATAAAAACAACAGCTCTTACACATTATCTGCCAGGAGTATAAATAATAATTTTTTTGTTTTTCACAGCCTTTTGCATCATTTCAGACGTACCACATGGAGATCTGGGCGGCTTTGCCCATTGACTTTATCAAAGTATGCATGTTGTTTAATAAAATATGATCCTGTGTTTGTGTGACTTTAAACTTTTGGATGATTTCGTGGGCGTGAATAATTTGGGGCTTGACTATGTGTTTGACCTTAATGAAAATGCTCACACGTCCATTGTTTCCTGTTGTACATAAATAAAAAAAAATTCTGCACAGATTCCTCAGTTTCTAAGAGAATATTTCAAATGTATTGCAAATGAAAAATGTAAAAGTATGTGAACATTTTGGATTCAGTTTACAATATCAGAGTGTACAATGAGGCAAACATGTATCAGCTCTATGGTTTGAAAGTTTAGAAAAGCAGAACAGGGGCCTGATTTAGGATTTGAGAATCACTGGTTTAGTGAAAAATGAGGGTACAAATTGGCAAAGGGCTGAAATTATCCTGAGATTTATTGGTCAAATATTATTTCTGAATGCAGACTATGATGCTTTAGGTCAATAATGACATATTTTACCTTCAAGATACTCAGCAAATCCTCATTAAGGTAAAAAGGATTTTGAGCAGTGTTTACTCTGTGATCAGACGGCTTGTTGCAGCTCTGAATGAACTTTGATCATTTTTTAAAGCGTTCTCTGTAACCGAAATGCTTATTCCTAAATTCTGGAGACATTTATCCTTTCCTGTCTGAAGCCTTTCCACAGGCCGTTTGTTTACTGTCGGCTTACTCAACACTTTCTACGTTTAAAGTGTTTAAAACACACATCGCGTCTATTTTCAGAAACTTTTCCTTCTGGAATAACTGAATTAAAGCTCGTTTGGATTATTGCAATTCATTATATAGAGGCCTGGATAAATCACAGATGCAGCGACTTCAAATGATCCAGAACGCAGCAGCACGGCTTCTTACAGGAACCAGGAAGCATGACCATATAAGGCCCATACTGGCCTCTTTACACTGGCTGCCCGTCTCTTATCGAATAGATTTTAAGATTCTTTTATGAACTTATAAAGTTTTAAATGGGTTACCTCCCCTTTATCTTTGGGAGCTTTTAAAATTTCAGTCTGTGTCCAGAACCCTACGTTCAAATAATCAGCTGTTACTGACAGTTCCTCGGACCCGACTTAAGAGGAAAGGAGATCGGGCTTTTTCTGCTCCTATTCTATGGAACAATTTACCTCTCCAAATTAGATCTGCCCACAGCCTGGATCATTTTAAATCGCTTCTCAAAACTCATTTTTATTCTTTGGCATTTATTTGAAGTAGTGTTTTTGATACTCTGTTTTTATGAATTTGTGTTATTGTTGTTCTTGTACAGCACTTTGGTGCAGCTTTACACCTGTTTTTAAAGTGCTGTATAAATAAATGTGACAGTGACATTCACAAAGCAGCAGACGCTCAAATATATATGGATAGAAAATCTGAGTTTTTATCTTTGTGTTCATCTTTCAGATAAATTAATTGCACAATGTAAAGTTACTAGTGAGATTGACAGCTTCAAAAATCCCCTTTCAATAATATTTATTAAACACATTTATGTAATCCTTAAATTTTTTCTGAGTTCCTGAATAAGCCACATACAGGAGCATTTTCACATAAGCCTTGTTTTTAACCAATAATATTTATATTTTTTAGGTTTGTCACAGATGAAAATAAGGTTACATGTCGCTAACGTAAAAACATATAAACTATTAAAAATAATAAAACTATAAGAATCTCTGACTTGTCAGGTGTTTAAGCTGTTACAATTCACCAAGTTACAAACAGCTGTTTGGTTCAAGGGGATTTATTTGACTTCAAACCACGTTTATAAATGATAAAACAGCCATGAATAAATCTATAAGTAAAATATTCGTCGGGTTCTTACCGTGGTTTCGTCCTCATGCAGAACCTGGTCGTATCCACTCAGAGCCACGCAGAAAATGATGGCCGTCACATCTTCAAAACAGTGGATCCATTTCTTCCTCTCCGACCGCTGACCTCCCACATCAAACAGCCTGCAGGACAGGAGACACAAACAAATACAGCAAAATAAAAGGTTGTGTAGGTGCAACACTGTCTACCTTCCCATTGTAGCATCTAAAAACACAGTTCCACTCTGGAAACTGTTTACACTCTGATTATTTGTGCTGCAGATATATTAATGGACTGAAACACCTGAAGGGTTTGGCAGCTCAGCTTGGAGTGAAAAAAGTGTATTATAATTACACACACAAGCTTCAATGTGTACATAAAGTGTCAGTAACATGTAGCTAACTCTCCATTAGCAAGTTGCACATCAACTAAATCCACATAACTTCTGGAGAAGTAGAATAAAACAGTAAATTGTTAAACAAGATAAGATAAGATAAATCTTTATTATCATTGTCACAAGGACAACGAAATTCAAAGGGTGCCATCAGTTAAACAAGAAAAGACAGCAATTTCAAAAGCAACAAATGCCATTAAGCAAACAGAGTTAAGCTATCCTAATAATATGAATAATGCAGAAGACAGAATTACTGAAACACAAGAAGAATATAGAATAAAAACACAGCTGACCTGTCCATCTGGACAGCTTCAAATTTCCGTTGAGTTTAAAGATTTTTGAGACTTTTGGAGACTTTGAGGTAACACTTTATTTGACGGGTTGTGAATAAGACACCGTCATAAACATGACATAACATCTGTCATGAACATGAGTAAGTTTTCATGAATATTTATGACGGTTGTCATAAAGTGTCATTCGGTAAATCATAACACTTTTAATACAAAGTTATTCAAAATGTCTTCGTTATTACAACTTGTCATTAACCAAGAAATCATGATCTGACATAAATTTGTTATAAAAGTATTTCTGATTAAACTTTAGCTTTAATAACATAAAGCTACGTAATTTTTAAAGTTGAACTTTTATTATAACAATTAAAGTTTAATTGTTATAATAAAGTGTTACTGACTTTGATCTCGGTTGGGAGCGTCTCAGTCAACACAGGAGTTCCAGCATGAAATCCTAACTAACCTGCCTTCACCTGAAGCTGATGGTTAGGGTCAGTATATCTGATGCTTTGACACAGTTCAATGTTCGACATTAAAACACTGAGCTGCTGGAGTGGCACAAACAAGAATTCCGGTGAAAATTTTCAGAGTAAACTTAAAAGCCAAACCATTAAACGCAACATTAATGGAGGTGTATGAATATATTTGAGCCTGAATGTGTATATTTGACTGTATGTGGTTAAAGAAAAAAAAAATCTTCAGTAAATTCAAAGCTGTGAAGAAAATTGTTGCCATGATTTATTTTCTGCAAAAATAACTGAATTATAGAGCAATTCTAATTTCATTATAACAATTTTTTCCCTCATTTTAAACGTTCTTGTAAAACCGTTTACAGATATACACTATTTTTATAGTGCAGGGATTTTTAGCTTAGCAGTCCTGCAACTTTTAGCTGGAAAAACCAAAACCTGGTTGGATTGCTGATGAATAGCTAAAACTATGAAGTGTTTGAACCTAGAGGAAAATGTCTAAACAACAGATGTTATCCATTACGTCATTTTGCCCCAGCAGAAAACCACCCAGCCTCACTGTGTTGTGTTTTTGTGGTGTAGGGAATGAGAGGCCTGAGTCCGGAGAGAAACGGAGCCAGCCGTGTGTGTGACGGGTCTAATGGTAGGCAGGATGACGGGTCCCACCCGTTACAGGAACAGAGGAGCCTCCCACTCCCCGCATGACTACCAATAATAGCAGCCCAGCTGGAAATCTGCAGGATGTGCCTCTCAGAGACACGCAGCGACGGCGCATCACAACCAGCTCAGTGGAAAGCCTCGACCAGCAGCACAAACATGCATCTCAGCCTTTTGTAGTAAATCAACTAATCGCATGACAAATTAAAATGAGTCAATAAAGAAATGCTCCCTTTTAAAATATTTGAAAAGTCGATATTTTGAGAAATGCTGCAAACATTTGACACCCAGTTTGAAGAATTTAGTTTGCACTACCTGCCTGTTTTCCCTGTTAAAGCCCAATGATATTGATGATGATGATGACGATATTTTGTGAAATGCAATTTTAGTTACAGAGACTTTATTATCCATCCTACTTATTGTTGTTTCAGTGTTTTTTATGTCTATTTTGATATTGAAAATGTTTTCCAATTCCAGTGTTAAATGTTCTTTAGAAGTTAAAACGTATTCTTATTTTTATTATATTAGTTGAAATGGTCTGAAAATCAAAACATTATTCTTAATCACAATCATTTCTGTACAAAAAGGGATGAGGGCCACTGCAAAAAAAAAAAAAGAATTGTGACTTTAATTTTCTGCGATCAAAAGTCAGAATTCTGAGATCAAATTCTGAATTTTGAGATTAAAGTCCAAATTCTAAGATTAAAGTCAAAATTATGAGGATACATGTCAGAATTCTGACATTAATGCCATTTTTACCTTTTTCTCCAGCAGCCCTAATTCTCTTCCATATTTGCTCAAATATGGAAGAGGATGTGTTATGGTGACTGGCCTCTGTGCATCTGTAGCTTTAATTTGTTGATAAAAACAGCAAGAAAGGGACGTAATGATGCATCCATTCAGATAAATAATGGCCATTTAACAGTTTACTAACCTGCCACTCTCCATGTTGCTTTATAAATATGCAGCTGAATTATGACAAAGTCTCATCCACTCCATTTCTCGCCTCGCCTCTCGCTCCCTCCGCTCCATGCTCTAATTGAATCTGACCTCGTTAAAGAGCCAGAGAATCATAAATATAGATACTTGTTTAAACCATCGGATCTAATTAATTACAGATTGGAGTTTCTGCGGTGTGAGTGGAGTGGGGAGCAGGTGGACACGCGCTGGGTCATCCCAACCTGAAGTGAAGGTTTTTGAAGGTGAAGTGCGTCTCGACGATGCCTGTGGTCTTCACTCGGGTCCGGAGGATGTCCTGCTCTGTGGGCTGGTAGTCGGCCGCACCGATCCGATCTAGGCTGTCGAGGTAGCTGCACACACACACACACACACACACGCACGCACGCACACACACAGAGGGGAAATGTTAAACTGCAGCAGAAGATCAAATCGTGGTCGGATACCAAACTACTCTGAACACAAAACTTACACAAACCCAAATATTAGACTTTTAGGAGCACTGAGGCAGATTCAACATCAACTGACTCATTATTTAAATTTTATTGTCACATGACTTTATTCTTGTATTACTAAGACTGTCTTCTTGTATTAAGACTTTACTCTCATATTTAAAAAAAGAAATATCACAGGGTTGACATGAATTCAAAATCCAAATAACTAGAAGCTGTAAAACAAGATGGTGGATGTTTTTACTCTGAGTTGTGGAGACATAATGAGGACAATGGTGAAAAAAATTCAGATTTTCCAAAAATCAAATCTTCAAAAAACAGAAAATCAACTTATCGCCCAGCCCTGTGTGTACATGATGGTTACATTGTATTTTCATTCTGTTATAACATGATGTCATAAACCTATGTGTATTTCAGATTTCTCTGTAATGTTTCTACATTGTCCTGATCAAAATATATGCAGACTTTCTGAAGCTCTTTGAAAAATGTTCTTTGTTTTTCTACTCATTTTTTTAGTCCAGTCAAAGCCTTCTCCAAAAAAAAAAAAAAAAAAATCAAAATGACTTCATTCTGTTTGCTGTACATCCCAGAGACGCTGGTGGATGTGATGCAGATAAAACAGAGAGAACGTCGCCGGGTGGTCTAACCTACTTTCCATGACATCAGAATGCTGATGATGAATATTATGGCTCAGGTGGTTTATAGGTAACATTACATAACAGTGATAATATCACTCCCACCTATTACATTACTGTCACTGTAACTGTAGTTAATGTGCTTCTTTCAGGGATTCTGCTGGCTGTAGATCAATTTCACTACAACACGCCGCGAATATCGGCTCAGTGCTAAACCAGATGAGGTGATCTTACCTGAAAAAGCTTCATCATCTTTATTGTATTTCTCACAAAGGAGAACAATGTTTTTAAAGTTTAAAGTGCAAAGCATTATTCATATCTACCTTTCCTGTCGGTGCTAAGCTAGCTGAATGTCTAAATTACGTCCTTGCCAAGTGAGCACAGCGAGCAGCTGCTTGTTTAGAAGAGAGGAAGAAAGGCAGGGAGGATGAGATGATTCTGTTTGCTTGTGTAATGGCATATCCCTGGAAGTGCACCTTTATTTTTACTGTAAATCAAATGATCCTGAACAGAGCCGGGCAGAGATGCATTCCAGCAGTGTGTGGAGTGCAGCTCTCACGTACAGCTACAGTAGTAATACCCAGCAGTAGTTTCTCGTCATGCTAACTGCCTGGCGTTGTGTTGTAGTTGGTAGCACTACGGCAAGTTTCTGATTCCCTTCAAAAAAAACCAAGAAAACATTTTCTGCTGGACTTTCTGGCCTGGTTTTGTTTCTCTGAGTTTAAATAGTGCAGAAGTTTCCTCCCCAAATCAAAGATACACATGGTTGCTGGTAGCTACAGACTTCCTGTATTAAACCTGGACCCTCAATTAGTGGGAACTTGCTGAAGGTCTCTGGTCAAGAGACCGGGAATAACAGGAAAGGTTTAGTCTGCAGAGTCATGAACACCTTCAGAAAGACATCGTTCAGTCTGCAGGCCAGTAGCAGCAGTCTGGGTGGTCTGACTGCTTTTTAACGCCGTCCAACTGATGCTCATTATTTCTTCATAATCAAGGCAGATTGAAGGCTTAATGCATATTTTTCCACCTTAATCTCCCCCAAATGAATTATTAGGACTCTTTATTTCAGTCCTTCTTCTGTCCATCAGTGTAACAGGCCAAACCAGGAAGAGGCAGACAGTCACTCTCCTGTGTTTAGATGCCTTTACTGGCTTCCTGTTAAATGTTGAACTGAATTTTAATATTAAATTATTTTGTTTTTAAATCACTCACGTCATCATAACCTACCATGAATGTTAAGGCTAATTAGCATAACCACAGATGACAGATAAATGGTTTTACTTGTTTCTCTGCTATTAGCACACTGAGCACCGCAGACAGGAGGTTGATTGACAGCGCTAAGATCCTCCTCCTGGCTCTGATTGGTTGTTTTTGGGGTCTGCATTTTTGCAGACCATAACAATAGCACTGGGAGGAAGTGGAGGAGTTTGGTTTTTCACAGTCTCACCCGACATGGTGACTGTTTTAATAAAAATGGAAAAAACATTTCTTAACAAGTTTCACACTGCAGCTTTAAGATCAAATTTAAAAAGCTAGTGACAGATCAATTAAGATCAACATAAGCAAAAATATAGATCACTAAAAATTAAATAGTGGGTAAAAGGACCCAAACTGTTTCCGCAACCAATCAGGTTTTATCCGTCTCTTATACGCCTCACTGTTTTCTTCTAAAAATCTCTGAGGAAGCAATCATAACAAATCACTTCTCCCAAACAACCAAACATTACTGATGCTCTCCATCAGCAGAGGTGAACCCTGAAGTACGGACTGAGAGAAGAGATGAACACGATACGCACTCAAACGTCCTGCCAACGTAATGGATATAATGCTTTTTTATTTTTAGATTGGTGATGTTCTTTTAGGGCTAGCGGACACTCAGTTACTTCAAAAGGAAAAAGATAACGGCTCGAGGGAGAAGATATGTTGACAGAGTAAGAAAAGGTAGACGGAATACACACACGAGCACACACAGCTTCGCTGATGAGAACTATTGATTTTAGAGGGAAATATTGGTTAGATTGTGGTTTGAAAGGGAAGAAGAATATGACGAGCTGGTCAGGAGGAGACGAAGAAAACGAGAAGCAGAAAGCACTCTTTACCTCCTGAGACTCAACTGGGCATTAATCTGCAACCACAGTGTGTTTCATGGAATGAAAATGAACGCAAACACGCACCACATCCTACACAGGCGGGCTCTGTTTGCTCCCAGTGAGCGTGAGTGGACAGGATTAATGACGACTCGATGCTGAGACAGGTTTCAATTTACAAAGTGAAATGGCAATGATTAGATTACAAGGCAATCAAACAACCCACACATTCTTAGCATTAATGCAACAGAAGGAAGAGGAGTTAAATTGAAAAGAGAATTGAGAATAAATTAAAGCTGCAAGCAGTGAAATCCATCCAGGCCTCTGACGTCAGATCAGAAGAATTTTATTTTCAGAGACTTTTCAGGTGGCAAAAGCGTGAAGAATATTCCTTTATCATGTGTCAAAAACACTAAACTATCACAGATAGAGTCTGGAGCAAAGCATTTGTAGCATTATTGGTATTTTGCGTAAATCCGCTAAGTGTGGCAGACATGTATTCAACCCACCTAACTCCATTCTTACTAAAACCATCCTTCACTGCCAATATGACAGTAAGTGTTTGAGATGCGTCTCTGCTAGATTTGCACATCTAGAGACTGAAACATTTTCCCATTTCTCTACCAGATATTTCAAACTCAGTCAGATTGAGGAGAAAAGCTGTTGGTAAATCCTACTGAGAATCTTTCAATAGAATTTAGGTCTGAACTTTAAAACTTTAAAAATATACTCATGATTTGTTTTGTATGGAAGCCAAGAAGTTTCATTTTGTTTTCAGCTGACCAGAGTAACTTCTGCCTCCTGTTTGAGTTTCAAGCTTGTGTCAAACTTTTCAGTAGCTTTCTTATTGCCATCCTTTTATAACTTTTACATTAATCAAACAATGACAACAGATTCATGAGTCATCCATTCAACAGATCCTCTTCTCCAGCATTACTACGGTCTAGTTGACTGTTCCTCTGATTAACACTCTCCTCGCTCCAGTCTGTCACTTTGGGTGGACTGCAGTTTGTTCATCCTCTCTCTTTGTTTCCAGATGACGGATTAAACAGGGTTGATATTCAAAGCTTATTGTTTTATAACATAAATCTGCTTTAAACTTCTCCAGTTAACAACAAATGAACCGATCCGTTGTTAATATCTGTATCTGTCCCGATATTAAAAAAGATTCTAGATCTTTTTCAATATTCTAGATCTTTTTCACTGGTATCAGTGATTATTATTAATTTTACATTATATTTAGAATTCCTAATCACACTTTCTGAACCAATAGAAAGAAACTGTTGCAGTTTATTTTTTACCAATTTAGTAAATCCATTGTTTTTATCAGTTTCAGTTTCTTTGTCATTTATTTCACATTGGCTGATTTACTCCTAACTGTTTACGTTTGACCAAGCTGGTGAAGCTAATGTGTGAGCTGTATTTGTGCAGAGTTACCAAATAAATGTGCAATTCAGAGCTTTTATGTCTGTGTTTGAAAAACATTTACGTTTTATCTGTTTTTCTGTATCGGATCTGACGATAAACCTCGGGTATCTGTATCTAGAAGTAAAAAAAGTGGATCAGTGAATCCCCATCCACAACATTCTCTCTGACCTTTCAGCTGTTCCTTAGTCTTCATGCTGCTGTTTGTTTGTTTGCTAATGTTCTCTATGAAACTCTGAAACATGAAAAAGTCAAAGAGTTCTTTGTAATTTTGCAAGACGCTGTACGATGTGTGACACACCCTTGCAGTTACAACAATAGATGTAAGAAATGTTTCCTCTTTCCATCTACTCCAGTCAGCAAAGTAACTATGAAGGCTATCAGTCAATTTCCACAACTCCGGTTGTTTGATAATTGAGTTATAAAGGTCAGTCAAAGATCAGTAATTGTTTCGACTTATCCATTTGTCTTTCACGACCTTTCCTTCGACACGCGGCTGACCCCTCTGTGCTGCTTCTGCTTGTCGTTCACCCTGCAGCCACTTCTCGCCGCGCTGAACTTGCACTAACACTCATGTCAACATTATTTTATGCGCAGCATCGTTGTAAGCCTAAGGACTCACACACAGACAGCAATGTAAATTACATTTAAACCAACCTGGAAAGGGATGATAAGTTTTCTGTCTGGTTTCTGGATGACATATAGTATGTGCACAGCTGCTGCATTAGTCTTTCCTCTCAGACTGATATTTCTCAACATGGCGCATTAAGTTGATTAACTCCAGACCCCTGAGTGTGCTCGCCTCATTTCACTGGTGATGTGCAGAATTAGAGAAAAGTGGTGGATTTAAAGCCCAGAGAGGCTGTTACTGTTAAAGATGAGCGGCCAATTGGTTCAGAAGCTAATAAATGTTCATTTGGAGAAACAAAGTTTAATTTTCTGTAATCATTAACAGTCCATATCCCACCCTCTGACTTGGAGGAGTCTAGCATTTATAGTATAGGAATGATGCCAACCGCTCATGTCTATTCTAAAATTTCACATGGCTGAAGCATTCAGAAAACTATTTGAACTATTCCAGTTTATTTTGGTTGTCTTTGGCTGTCCTTTCCTCTCCGATGCTCTTTTTTCTCTACAGCATCTAAACTGAGAAGCTTGACTTTGTCTCTGACCCAGTTCTGTGTTTATTTGGTTTTATGTTTTGATTGACTCTTCCAGGGCTGTCTTATGTCACCGATCCAGTTTGTGGTATTCATGGACAGCATCTCAAGGCGTTGTCGTGCAGAAGAGGCTGTCTGGTTTGGGAACCGTAGGGTCTTATTGTTGCTTGTCACAGATGATGCGGTTCTGTTGGCTTCACCTCCAGTCTGAACTGGAGTGGTTTACTGGTGAGTGTAAAGTGACCGGGAGGAGAATCAACCACCTCTGGGCTGGGGGTCAGTCTCTGCCTCAAGCAGAGGAGTTTCAAGGGGACATATTATGTAAAACTCACTTTTTGCGCATCTTTGTACTTCCATTTGGTTTTCTTCTGCTTCTAAAAATAGTCCAAAAACACACAACTGTTTTTTGGAGATAAGTTCATGTTTTTTGGTGTTAGGAAAAATTAATTTTTCAGAAACCTCCAGAATGTCAGGTGGTACAACGGCTGCTGGAAATAATAATAATAATTGTTGTTGACTAATTATTCAGAAACCACTTTCTTCATTCGAAGGTGCATGGTTATATAGTTGTGCGTTTGCTTTTAGTCACTTTAATATGCAAGTGTAAATGTTGAGTTGGGGGCGTGGCCAGCAGCAGCTTAATAATATTTAAAGTGACAGAGGCCCTAAAACAATTCATTCTGAAAAGAGCTCAAAATAGGCAGAACTAAAATCTCATTATCCAAGAATCATTTTGTGCAAAAAAATTAATAGGCATGTTTTGTATTGCTACACCTCCAAACAGGAGCTGCTTAGAGAAACCTTATATTAGTTTTTTAACCCTTTAATTTGATTGACAGCACTAATTTTTTTATACCATGATGTCATAGGTTGCTTTTTGAGATATTGGGAACATGATATTTTGAGATATCATGTTCTCAGGTGATTTCATGATTTATCAGACCTGACCGTAAATGTGGCTCATGAAAGTGAGCCACATTTCATGATGTAGCAAGGAGGCAATAATATTTTCACAAACGGTCAGGTTGATTGGATAGATTTGTCTTTCAATACATAAGTCATCACTTGGAAACTCCATTTTACATTTACTCTGGTTATTCTGCCTAAAATAATAAAAACAATCTGTAGGGGTATATCTGTAATGCTTTTTCAGGGCAAAGTATGTGACGTTTCTTCACCTAATTGTTTAAAAGAAGGTCACCACAGACGAATGCATTCATGGCTGTTGCTTAGTAACCAGAGTTGGGATGGTTAGATACCACCCTCTGGAGTGATTTACTGACACATATTTACTTGTGACTTCTATACAAGCGACAGAAAGTAACATAATAAAACCACAGAGCAGCATGAAGAAGAAAGGTTTCTGCCGTCGCTGAGCAGAGGGAAGCAGAATAAGGAGACCAAAACTATTTCCCAAAATGAGGGATATAATGATGTTTTTTCCAAAAAAAACAAAAAGAATTTAAAGTTTCTTACACCAATTTACAGCTGCAGCATAATCACCTTCAGCGGCACTGCAGCATTTAAAGACGATCTTCTGCTGTGTTTATCCACAAAACAAAAAGTCTAATTCAAAATCTGTTGCAAACAACTCAAACTGCATGTTTTCTTGCCTCTGCATGGATTGTTAAATATTGCCAACTCAGAGAATTTAGCTACCTCATGTGGCATTTTTACATTATTCTCAGTGTGCGTATGTGCATCTTGTGTGATCGCCTTTCTAAATTATGGCCGTGTCACAAAGGCAGGAATGTAAATCGCAGATGGAGTGTACAGTATGTGCATTGTGGTAAATAGGTCAGAACACTCAAGGCCTTTGCACACAAACACACAGAGGTGGCTTCAGGCAGGACCTACTCCTTTCACACAGCAGCGTTCTGCTTTCTATGGAATAAAAACACGCATTACATGCATGTGTGATTACCAAACCTGCACCATGCACAGAGATACTGCTTACGTCTCCAATAGTCATAAGAGCAGAAGGTTTTGACCACAGCTGATCTCTGGTTCACTGAAATGTTATCAGATTTCTGGGGTTTCTCAGGAAAGATGCAGAAACGCACGCTTGTCAACAGTTTGTGTGTTCTGGTCATGTGATGTCTGTCCTATGGTTTCATTGGTTGGGCACTCTGCTCGGCTGCACAGGCCACAACATAATAGGAAGTGTGCATCAATCTTTAATGTGACATTTAACACACACACACACGAAATGATAAATAAGCTGCAACTGAAAGGTTCACATCTGATTTCACCATCAGTGAAAAATAAATAAATAAATAAATCTCAAATAAATGTTAAAAATGTTGTCTGGCAATAGTTTTACCAAAGAAAAATAAATGACTGTTTCAGGAAGAAGGCAACCACAGGAAGTAAAACATCACTCAAAAAGCGCTCACAAGTAAAGAAGAAACTCGTATCAACAAAGCTTGAACCAAACCTCAGTGAGTCTCTAACGTCTGATTTGTAGATCTCTACATGAGCAGATTTAGAAACATGGACGTACTACTGCGCCGAGTCGTTGAGCTGGTACTCCCGGGCGCGGCTGAAGCACTCCTGGATGCCCGAGTCGGCCCACAGGCGCATCATGGCGCCCAGCAGCTCAGCGGAGTACGGCTCTGTGTCTTCCATACGACTGACGACGTCACACACCATCTTAGCGTCCGCCTGCAACACAAACAGAAAAAAGAAAACAATTGGTTAGCATGCTGCAAGCTATTTCTGAGGGATTGATGAAAACACCTCAAAACAGCAGGACGTCTACCCGTTCACTTCGACAAATAATAACTGATGAAGTGTTAAATATAGCAGAGAACAAGGGCAAAGTTCAAACAGGGAAGAAGAATGACATAAGCCCTGAAAACAGTGGAACATGTGTTATTACTGAACAAAACCACCCAACAGAGCTGCTCTTACAGAGGCGTCACTCCAGATCTATTTCCATCACTCTTCATTGTGGGCAAACCTTAAAAATAATAATAATAATAATAACACTGGATATTCAGACTGAAGTGGCCTTTTAAAAGCTGCACATACAGAAGATCCAGAGGGCTGGAAATAGACGGAGCACTCTGGCATCTCGCTCAGCCTGGCAGAGGTTTGTTTTTAGGCTGTTGTCATGGTCATGCAGCTGTGATCCGGCCGCGCTTCCCTTCAGGGCCAGAGGCTCCTGATCAGCTCCGGGCTCCTTCCACACAAAGACGCTCCAATGCAGCACTTCTCACCGAGTCACAGCATCATAAACCGCTCATATGATCGCAAAAACCCGACAACAGAGTTAATCTGCTACACTTAAAACCTACAGATGTTTATGTCTTCATGTTCATGGTTTAGATTAGAGGAAGCAAAACATCACAAAAAAAGACAATATTGATAGATTTTCTTTTTAAAATCGGCCTTTCTCAAACAATTTTGTTTTGCACTTGAAAGGACAAGCCAAAAAACTATATTGATAAAAGCATTCAGTAGTAGGTTAAAGGTTAAAACCACCCACAATTCATCCATTTTCCTTCTCTAAGCAGACGTTCATTCTTTGAATCATGTGAAGCGGTCCTGATTAAAAACTTCTCCAGGTCTTCTGGGCATTTTCAAAAACTTTTTATTTAAGTTTGGATGCATTTTTATTCATTTTCTCTACAGATATTGTACTTAACCATGAAACCGTTTGATGGTCAAGTTCCACTCATATTTGAAGTGAGTTATTCAGTAGTTACATGTACTGAACATGTTTTGTATCATCCATAGACCTATCCGAACCTGTTCAGGGACTAATAATAGGTCAACTTTAAATCACAGATTTTCAAAGAAATATTTGGAAAATCCATTTTGCATTTACTCGTTATTTTGCCTTAAATAATTTAAAAATCTGTAACGGTAAACCTCTAACACTTCTCAGGGTGCTGTATGTGACGTTTCTTTACATAATTGTTTAAAAGAAGTTCACCATAGGCAAATGATTTTTTTTTATTTCAAAATTCTGCTAATTTCATTTAAAAAAATCTGATTTTAAATGTGGATGGCAATGCATGTGCTAACAAGAGCTTAAACATTGGGATTTCTGTCAGCAGAATTATTTTACTAAAAGAAATTAAGAAATTATACAATGGTTCCGGAATCGTCCAATCCTCCCTCTGCTTCCTGGAAAATAAACATTCCTGGATTAATCCGTTTTCCCCACACAAATGTACACGTCAGCAGTAAAGGCGACCAGATAAATACAGGTTTTGTTATCTGAGTCAGTGATGCTTTAGATTTACACACCACAGTGAAAAACAAACAGAACGTACAGCAGGATATACTGTGATACTGGGAAATAGGAAACCCGGAGCCCTCAGCGGCAAAATAAAGACATAACACAGCGACAGGAGATAAATATCAATTAAGGAATGCATTAAAATCCACATTAGACCCAATAACTGCTGTCACTAAAACAATACATCATTAAGCTTTACGTCAGAGAACTCAGCATGAAGCCAGTGGAGCGGTATAGTGTGTCAGATTTGGAGCCGATTTTCATCGAAATGTAATTATAGCCAGACATTATAATTAGATTGTGCAGCACTCAGGCTCATATTACACCACCTGAAGACAAGGTCTGTGTGAAGTCTGACATTCTACAAAATTTAGCAGCAAAGTGACTGAACCTGAGCACAGAGGTGATTTAAACACAGCTGCTCTGATGAACTCATGGATCGCCCAGTTTAACCCCAAATCAGAGCAACAAGCTGTAAACGGCTTAATAAGCAGGTTTTCTTTTTTCTTTTGCACTTTTACCCTCTTCTGTTGCATCACTTCATTTGCTGCCTCTACATCATTAACAAAGGTTTGCACCATCATAACACTCCAAGTGCTTCTTTACTGAAACTCTCTTCCCAATTGGTATAATTCAACAAGTCAATTCAAGATGTTTTTTGAACACTTCAAAAACACAAAATCTTAAAACAGAGTATTTTTGTCTAGTTTCTAATGCAAATATATCTTAGTACACTGGAAATTAGATAAAACTACCTTATAAGTTTTATTTTATTGTTTCATTCAGTCAACAATAACTAAAAAAGTAACAAATAAAAGAAGCTACGAATGAAAAGCAGCAGAATTAAGTATAAACTTATATCTGCCTCCTATTCACAGAAAAATCTAATTAAGTATTCAACTCAGAAGACTATTGCAAATATATTTCAAATATACACAAAAGATTTAAAAAAAACTGTCACGATTATTCCATAAAGTGACACTTTTTATTGAAAAGCATCTTTCCAATGTCACTAAGTCACTTTTTATAAAGATATACTAGCTTGTTTTAGGTAAATAATTCCTTAAAAGTGATGAAATAGTACTAGCTCCACTGGCAGATTATGTCACTAATAACATAACATTTTTCCCTTGGTATAAGTGGAATTAGAACTTTTTAATCAATATTAAGGAAATATTTACTTAAAATAATTTCTTACATCTTGCCGAAACATTACTTACAAGTTAGATTTGCCTTATTTCAAATGTACTAAGATATTTGCACTAGAAACTAAACTAAAATTATGGTTTTGTGTTTTTGCAGTGAAGCTGCTGCAGAAAAACAGTTTTCTGAAGTTCATTTATATTGCATATTTCAGTGAGAAGACAGTTTCATGTCACTGAATCTGTAAGTGTGGGTGTTTTAACAGATGATATGACTCTACATGAAGGTTACACACTTGAACATGGAGCTGATCCACCTTCAGCTTCGATTACAACACATGTGCATGACTGTGATGAGTGCAGTATGCAGCGCTGCATCATTCATCTGCTGCCAGCATGCTGCTGAGTGACGTCTAAGATTCTCAGTTCTGTTCTGGAGCCTGTTAGCCACGCTGTTTCTAATATTAACTCGCCTCACTCTCTGAACCAGGGTCTCTGCTCTTTTACATATCAGCAGATTGTGACTTGGTCGGCAGTGAACGAGGAATCAATCTAATAAATATGAATAATAATTAAAATCTAAAGTCGCTGACATCACCTCCTGGTAAATCCAGAGACCGGGATTCCACACAATCAGCAGAACTTCTCACATCATTTATTCATTTTAACTTGAAAAACCTTCTGCATGATCTCACATAGTTCAATAATGACCAGCCGACACCTCAAAACCAATGCAGCAAGTTTTATAAAACAAAACCTCTACTTATGGCGGACAGCATAGTTTTTCAGATTTAAATTAGAACTGGATGATTTAATCAAGATGAAGCTTCAACCTGAACAGAAGGAACGAAAAGGTGAACAGGCAAAGGAGAACGAGAAAAAAGGATGGGACTGAACGAGGTAAGGAGAAAAGAATAAAAGGGGGCATTAGAGGATGAATGAAGGAAGGGAGGAAGGAAAAAAGAAAGGAAAGACAAGAACAGGAAAAAGGCGGGATTGAAGGAATGAAAGGAAGAAAGAAAGGAGGTAAGTAGGTAAGGAAAGATGAACGAACAAAGAAGAAAAGTTAAAACTGAAGAAAAAAAAGAAGAAAACAAGGAAGGTTGTGGCAGAAATGACAGGATGAGTCCCAGTTGAACCAGTTGACCAAGCTGAGCCAGTAGACTGGTTTTCTCAGAATCCACCCAGAGCTGCCACTCCTCTTCCTCCCTCTATTCCTGTCTCTCCCTCTTCATCTCCATGTGCAAACATGTCACCTCTCCGCCCTGCAGCCAGCGGGCCTCTGGTCCCTCATTAGTAGTCTCCACCATGTCGTTCCTCCATCCCTCCATCTGCACTCGTCCTTCTGTAGCATTGTTCTGTCCTTCATCTGTCTTTCCGTTCCAGCTCACTGACATGTTTGTTTTGTTCTCTAATGTTCCTCCCTCTGCATCATATTTCCCCCCCTCTGATTCTCCTCAGAACTTCTGTCATTTCTTCGGCTGTTTTCCGTCTCTTCTCGCCTGTTTCACCAAGCTGTGTTCGGTTTCCCCTCTCTGCATCTATTTTTGAACACCAGCCACATTCACGATGACTTACTCCTCTCCTTTCAATCCAATCTGTCTCTTCCCTACTCGTCCTTTCCATCTCCCCTGTCAGTTCCTCTGCTCTACCCATCATGGCAGAGATGAACTCGACTGTGTTCTGTTGCTGTGGAATGATCTTCCTTTGGGCATAAGACAAGCCTCTTCACTCGCTGTTTTTAAGTCCCTTCTTAAGACCCATCTTTTTTCTTTGGCTTTTGGCACAATCTGAGAGGTTTCACTTTGTCACTTTGTGTCTGTATATTAATATGTATTTTATATTCAATCGTTTCTATTTTATAATTGCATTATATTTTTGTGTATAGCACTTTGGTCCTGTTGGTGTATAAAGTGCTTCATAAATAAAGTTGGTATGGTCTGGTATGGTTGTGTCAAGTCATTTTTCAAACCTGACACCAAATGCTGCATGTCAGTTTATCTTAGTATTTTAAACTGAATGTCTAAAATGCCAACTTTTAATTATGCCAAAAAGATTTAACATATTCATTGAAACAAGATTTAATAGTTTACAGAGTTTCCCCACAGAGTAGCTTATCATGTTATGTATCATGTTTACCATATGAACAATAAGGTTCTGTGTTTGCAGATTAACCTATTTGTGGATTTTTCAGGGGAATGTAACTCCAAAATCTGCTGACTCAAAAAATGTTTCGCAAGTCGTTTGAGAGAAAATGGAGCTTAGGAAACTTTGGTGCAAAGCGGCCAATCCAGAAGCACCTTTTCTGTTCCTTTGTGCTGATTGGTTGGATCCTGAAGAGCAGAAATAAGGGAGTCTGCAGATATTAGCTTCTGGTGTAGTACAAAGATGGTTTCCACTGTGCAAATCAATGCATTTTAAGGTATATTTGTTGTTTGAAACATTAAAATAAACATCTACTGTGGCTCAAAGTAGTTTGTTTTGGTGTGGAGAAATTTATTTCCACCTTTATAAATGTCGCTTTTCTAAGCTTTTAAAATAGAAGTTTGAGGCATTCCTTTGAAGTCATGTAGCTGATTATGATTGGTTTACTGAGCCTCTGCAATGTGGCAACTGCAGGAAGTTATTGCAGCAATCATCTTGAGTACTGATTTCTTTTAATGTTGTTTAGGACTTTAGGTGATTATCAGCCAAAGTGATAAAAACATTGTTGCCAATGACTCACATTGTGCCAGAATTCACAAAGCAACATCACCTGGCTGCAGATACGCATGTGGGAGGCATATTTCCACTTAGTATTTGTGAAATATTATAACTAAGGCTTGTTGTCAAGCAACTGTTTTGGCCAGAAACCCAAGAAGGTAATGGAAAAAATGATCAAAAATATGAAATTCAAGCATTAAAGTACAAAAATGTGACAAAATACAGAAAAAGCATGACAACCCTACAGTAACATTTCATCACTTATAAACCAGTATCAGCTGGATGGATCTGTAGTCTATTTTACTGTCCAGCTTTATAGCGCAGTGGAGTTTACTCTCATCATTCCATGATAATCAGCATCAGCTTCATAAACATACTAAACACATACTGGATCATACAACATGGGCAACGATGAACATGTTGCTGGTTCACTACTTATTAATGCAGACTGGGAAAACCCAACAAAAGAGACAGTTTTGGAAAAAACTAAAGACAAATAAAAATCTAACCATCAAAATGTCTTCTATGTTTTTTATGTTCCCATCCACTAAAAGGCACCATGATAAGAAAACTATCAGGGTTGTTCCCTTCACCTGTCTGTCAGATGGACCACAAGTCACTGCTTATTTTATATAATACTTTCATTGCACCACATTTGGGTTTGTGTGTGCAAGTTTGGCTTAATATGTACCAAAACTTAACAGCCAAGTGTACAATACAGAAGAAATGAGTCAGAATACTACATAAAGTAGGACATTGGGAAATCTAATGTACATCCGTCAACTTCCACTCAACATGCAAAAAATGTTTTGTGACAGAGAGGGGAGTTATAATTTTAGGGAACAACCAAAAATAGTTTTTGTATCTAAATGTGTGGGGTAGATTTATGGAATGAATAAAATGATGAACTCAAAGTACAGATATTGACCATCTTAAAAAATGAACTTATTTGAAATTATGTTGGGTAAAATGGGACTTCAAAGGTCAAACATGTTCTTAATTCTCTCTATCGTGATAACAATAAAAACTGTGTCACAGTAATTACTGTCCCACAAACACAAATACTGTTCCCACGTATAATACGCTTCTTTAGGACAACAGTAACACAAAGAAGTGGCATTTGTTTAATTAAACTACAAAGCATATCTGTACCTAACCGTATTTTGTAATTTATTGATGCTTTCACTGAAAGGGGCTTTTAAGGAAGATTAAATGGAGTTTATCATGACAACAATAAATCAGAATTATCATGATAATAAATTTATCATGATAAATGCCCACCACTACTTCCAAATGCCCTTTTTCTAGCAAATTGTGTAAAATTGCAAGTCAATTAGCATGACTGTTTAACTCATTATATTTTTTCAGTCTTTCCTTTGTATTGTTTGTTCAAAGTAAAAGATAAATAAACAGTGAATATGGTTTTGCTTAAACAGCTTTGAAACAGAATGAACTCCTGTTCAGCTCATTTTAACGACGTCCATGCAATCAGATCCAGTTTTATTCACAGTTTGTTATTCTGTTAACGTCCACAGAAGAACAAACACAGAATGTGACTCCGCCTCTCTCAGTGAAGACATTTCTTTCCCAGAGGGACTGCAGGGGTTGAAGTGCCAGAGTCCATGGTGTGACCTTTGACCGGGATGTGCCGACAAGTTCCTCCTAAAAGCCGAAGCTGCTTCTCAGAGTCATCCTCTGCCGAACACTGATCCCACTCAGACTGAGTGGATTTCAGCGAGCTGCAGGAAACAGAACTCCACGTTTTCCTGCGACTGTCCTGTGTGAGCAGAGCCACACAATGCCTGCAATGGACTGAAAGTTGTGTGCTTCAGGGGGTTTGAATGGAGGAGGACACCAGATGAAACAGAGCATGAGCTTCCTGTCTGTGTGTGTGTGTGTGTGTGTGTGTGTGTGTGTGTGTCTGTGTGTGTGTCCAGCTTTAGTTTAAAGAACTGGGCACTGCACCACAAACTCACTGAATATCCAGAGCCAAAGCCCAGGAAACTCTTCAAACATATTAAAAAGGCACGGCTGTTTATTTTCCAATTAAGCCATGAACTGAAATTCTGGAAATATCTTTCAACACTTGTTTTTGTCACACATTCAGTTGTAAATTCAAGGCACAAGATCTAATTTCCTGATCACACAGATACATAAGTTCTGCGAGATAATCTTGCTTTGCTGTGTTTTGGCCTTATAAAAGTTTTCTTCAAAGAGAAATCTTTGTCACACTATTTTCGCAGTAAAATATTTTAAATTGTAATTCCTGTAAAAATACAATTCAATTCATTTTATTTATTTATATTGCACCAACGCACAAACTCACCACAAGACGAGTTGTTTATTTCAATTATACAGACATTCCAGACTTGTTCTCTTTTGTTTACAGTGCTAGGAAGAAAACAAACCTGGAAGTCCTGCGTGCTGCATTTCTGTTGTGTAAAAACTGTAATGTTATACAACGTGATATTTCAAATTTTGGAAAGTTGCCTAAAAATGCAAATGAAAGGAATGATTCCAGTACAATCACTACATGCAGTAGCAGCGTTAGAACAAAAGATGGTTTCCTGTAGTTGCTTCGAATCGAGGCTGGTCTGTATTCACACCAGAACCGCACCAGAGAGCGTTTGGAAGCAGACCAAGACCACCTAAAAAAGTCAGTTCGGGTCGGGTTGTTTGGCTTGAGACCAGAATTGAGTGTATTCAGTCCAGATCAACGAGCAAAACTAACTCTGGTCCGATTAAAGCAAACCAAATGCATCAGGTGTAAATACCTGAAACCCACTCTAAAAACACTTCCAACTACCGAAGATAAAAGACCAAATATATCTTAATATGAATTAAGCTTCGTTTATGGGGAAGTTTTTATTTCTACTCAATTTATATCAAGGAAAAACATGTACATTGAGAAGCTCTGGGTCATTTAGTTTTCCCCCCATACTCATGTCTTCGTACTTCCTGTCATGACCCGATCCACAAGATGCACAACGTGACTTTCTGTACCAGTTGTGGTCAGGAGTCGATTCCTGGCGTCTCCAGGGAGAACAAGCGCAGCTCTGCTGTCAGAAACCCGACCCAATCGACTTCTTTAAGCTGCTTTAAGCAACTTGGTTTCTCTAAACTGTTATTTCATTTTTCAAGCTTCGTGCTTTAATTCTTTACGTTTGTGAAAAGCCACCTAGCAATGAATAAACTGATACTCAAAAAGCAACAGAAAACACCAGAGTACAGATTCTAAATGGACTCGAGATCAAAGACCCGTTTGTCCAGACTTTCAGAAAAATATACTGGGACGCTTAAAATGGTTGATCACTGTTTAAAAGGTAAATTTGTGATATATGTGAAATAAATAAACTGATTTATAACTGTCACTCATTCTAACAATTAGCGGATCTGATTAGGAAACTTTGTTGAAAAGAAATAAGTGAAATGAATCAATGGACAGAGCAGCAAAAAAGTTAATAAAGAATAGATTTGGGTTTCCAAAAACAGAAACAGAAAAACACAAAATTCCCCCCAAAAGATTCAAAATAAAATATAGAACTGATTTAGATCTGTTTAATAACTGCCTGCCTTCACCAGCAGGTGATCAGATATTCATCTCATTTTTATTTTGTATAAATGGAAATTTATTATTGTGTTTCTAGCATCTCAGATGTCTCCTTCTCTGGTGTGTTTTACTGAGTAACTGGTACATTTTAAGAACAGAACCAGGTCATTCACATCCAGTAAAAATGACGCGTATAAATAAGTTTAACTGGCTTTTTAACGTCATGGGATTCATCAGCCAATCGGATTTCTGTAAAAAAATAAACCCAGCCTATGGAGCAACTTGCTCTGTGACTCAAACCTCCTTTGTGATCTGGTGTTTGACTCTTTGGGTCTTCTGCTTGTTCTGGAAACCATTTATTTTTTTCACACCCGTTCCCTCTCTCCCTCTCTTCTCCTCCTTCTCCTCCTCTGCCGGCGGAGCGAGACGCCCCACCCTTCTGCTCCCTCTCTCCCTCCTCTGCATCACGTGGTGCTCGGCTGCAGTTACCATGGTAACCCTCCTCTTTTCCCGGGATGGTGAGATAGTCTGATTTTCTTCCTCCTTTCTCTCTCTCTCATCCTTCCCATCCATTCTGTTGCAACCCCTCTTCTATCTACCCATCCCTCTGTTTTTTCCTCCTCTTCCTTTGTTTTCCAATCCTAGGATGAATTTGTCCGACTCACATCAGAGACAGAGATGTCAGAGAAGCATCCGGAGTTGGGCGCACAACCTCCCTCACCCACCGCCTCCCCCTCGTTCTCTCAGGCAGTTACTGAATAATAAAAGCGATTAAATATTTCATCGGGGTTCAGCCCTCCTGCAGTTCGCCTCAGCAGCTCTTACTCTCAGACTCGTGCGCGCCCGTCAGCGTGTGTGCCATCCTTTACTGTTGCCACCCTGGCTGAGCTCCCTGCAGCCACACCCATCCCCGACCACGGAGACGGCGGATGTAGGGAATGTACAGTATGTGCTATTAGAGTGTTAAAATCCACTCAGGGCGGGGAAGACAGCGAGAAAAAAGAACTGCTGTTCAGCCTCACACTCAGCAGCAGAGACGAGAGACTCATTGTATGTAATTATGGTTGTGCACACAAAGCGTGGAGGAAAGGAAAGATACATTCATGGGATGCAGATCTGTGTTGCAGTGCAGCTTTGTGCTGAGTGAATCTCCATTACTGTTATTGATTCTGATTATTACGGCACGATAAACCGGTTTAAGTCACTGCTGTTTCATTCAGCTCCAAAACTATCTTATGTTTCCTTACATCTAGTTTTTTCAGCTACTGATATACAACTGTACAGCAGCAGGTAGTTCAGGTCTTTGTTAAAAAAAATTATGACAAATACCAAACAAACCAACGGAGCTACTAAACTATTTCTGTCAGCTGTTTTGTTGACAGTTTAAGAAATGAAAACTTGATGTTTATCAGACATTTTTTAGATTTTGACTTCATGTCTGACATCATTTTTATAAAAATGATTTCCCAGATCCCAGATGTTGTTTAAAAGCTTTAATTTTTACGTTTATCCAACTCTACCGTGGTCATAATGCTAAAGAAGAAACAAATTGTTCATTTTTTGTTTTTGTAGATCCTGATAATCTCTTCAGTCAATGCAAAATTATCCATTTCAGCCTTGACTGGGACATTTTGAACGAGATACAATGAAAACAATCAAAAATGTGTAAAAACAAAACAAAACTATGAAATAACCTTTCAGTTTGGTGCTAGCTAACAGAAAACTACAACTGCATCCCAGAAAGTATTGAAAAATCTCAACTTAACTGGTGCAAACATGCTGAGTCCAAAATGTAAAAGCTGAACTTTGGAGAAAGGATGAATAAAAGAAGTTTTCAATGCCAACATTCATTCATTCAGCAGCAGAGTACAGCGTGTCGTCAAACCCAGGGTATTTTTTTTGTTTTTGGTAAACGGGGTTGGCATTGCGTCAGGAAGGGCAAACATTTATGGATTCATAACTTATTTATGGCTGCAGAGAATTATAAAAATATACTTCAGAAAAGCAACCTCGGTTAAGAAATCGAGGTCAGATTTAGAAAAGGAAAACCTGACAAGAACAGATGATAAAAGTAAAACAGGAGGATCATGGAAGTTCATTGGAGGTGGCAAGAAAAACACAGAGGTGAAGGATCTGAAACGGAGTCAGTGGTGACCTCTAAAGAGAGCAGTCAAAGGAAAACAAAAAATAAGATCCTAATCTAGGTGAAAATAATCTTAATCCACATTCTTGTAAATAATTTATGGCATTGTTGTGGTGTATGATTAAAAAATGTTACAAATGCAGATTGTGTGATGATTTACAAAACTGAGAATTTGGCTGGAAAATGCTCTCAGGATAAAACAGAAGTTTATGCAGGTCTGAAAAACTGCTGCAAAGATGTTGCAAAAGAGGAGAGGAATCACTCTGATCAAGTTCTGGAGATTTTCTTGCTATTTATTGCCATTAGAAAAGGTGTTGCATGTAAAACTTTAATGTGACCCTCACAGCCCACCATAGATCCAGTGATGTCAGGGATTCAAACAAGCAAGAAAAATCTATGCCGTTTTCAGTTCTATGAGATTAAAAAAAATCATTCCAATCTGTAAAATTTTGTTCTTCACTTTTATTTAATGATGAATCATAAATGTATATTTCTGGTAAATATTCAAGCTAAATGTAAATCCCACTCAAACCCACTCCTACCAAACCAGCTGAGCGCCGTCACATCCCAGAATGATGAGCAAACCGTTCACCTTCAGCCGTCATGACGACGACCCCTCGCCCGCCACCCTGAGTGACAGTGAAAAATTCTTTGCATACAAAGTGTATTGGCTCAGGACAGCTGTCTGGAATAAATCCACTCCTTAAACACACACACACATTAATACACACAGAGAGCAGCACCTTCATGTGTCTTTGTCAACAACGGTTCCTGAAAAAAAGTCCAACAGGAGCCGTTCCTCTCTCTCTAACCACCGTCTGCTCCATCTCATGCTGGCCTGATAGTTTCCTATTAAAGATCTCCAGCTATGCGGTACTATATCACTTTCAGGCGCTTCATCTTTGGCCGGTTATTCTGTAGCTGAGCAAACCACTCAGGAAAAAGAGACAGAGAGAAATAGTTGGAGAGAGAGAAAAAGAGAGAGACAGTGTGCTCCGTGAACTGTTACATGTAAAAAGCTGATCTCAGTAATCGGCCTGCATATTTCTAGAGGTGATTTTTTTTCAGTGGTTTTGGGTTTTTCGGTTGGAAATGTGGTAATTTCTTTCTTTGCAATATGATGCAAACAAAATACAACAAACAAACATGCAAACAAATACACGAAATGAGCTCCAATTATTGGTGGGAGTTTGTTTTTATTTTTAATTTAAAGCAACGTTAGTAAGCGTTTAGGTGAAAAGGTTTCAGCAAATTTAAGTGCTAATGCAATAGACAGAGATATTTACACATTTACTTTGTCAAGTTCAAAAACATTCCAATCTAATCTGAGGTGAACAAAAAAAGATCTATTTAAGAAAGTTGAGGTCAAACTTGAAGAGTCTGGGGAAAAAAAAAATTCCGCATAGTGGATTGCTGTGATTCACAGGGATTAGGGACCACAGTCACCCAAAAATAGCGAAAGCCTACAACTGCACCTTAATATGCATTAATACACACAGTTAACGCTAACACAGAAGCTAACATCCACAGTCTCCCTTTTTTCTGCTCTTGGCGGTTCAGCCAATCAGCACGAAGTCCAGCAGCATTCCTTCTGGCTGTTTCAGCTTCTAAAGTCACTTTTTAACATGGTAGATATGCTCTATGGAAAGCTCCCTAATAGGCAAATATTTACCAAATAATTAGGAGTTATGTTCCATAGAGAAATCTGCAACTAATTTCAACTCAACACATTGTTAAAGACTATACAGCCAGGTTCATTTACTTCACCACATTAACTGTTATAGAGCAAGCAATGAACAAAACACATCAAAGAAAGAACAAAACATTTAATCTGGTAATAACCAAAACCTGGACAGCTTCTCCTTCAGGCTCAGTTCATATTTCCACCATGATTGGTAGAGAATGAATCTCCATTCTGTTTGTTTTAACTCAGGTAAGATAGATAAACTCCTCCACCTGTTTCAGTGACTCCTAACCATGTGTAACAGCGACCATCGACTGTTCATGTGAAGATATGAACGGCTGAGTGTGTGAAGCTCAGAGACGTGTTGGGTTCATGTTAAGCCAGCTCCTGTGAACCTGCGGATGTGATTTTCAGAAGGAGGTGACATCTGGAGCTAAGTATAGAGGAAATTGGAGAGGAATCTGACACTGAGTGACAGAGGAGCAGATTGGATGAGAGGCTGATACGCCGTCAAGAAGGAAACCGGGAGAAAGAGTTGGAGGGGATGTTGGGTTATAGTAAAGAAAAAGAGAAAGGAAAACCGAGAGAAGAAGAAAATATTCCTCAGTTTAATACATTTTTAAAAAATGAAGGTTGGTTTTTACAAACCAGAAGTCTGCATCCTGTACAATCCATTTCTGCCCTCAGTCCAGATTATTAAAAACAATTTAGAGCTGCAAATTTTAAGATGATTTGAAAAAAGACAACTTAGTTTTTGCTGAATATCTACTAGTTCACCTTTCTAAAGAACCACCATTTAATCTGAGTTTTGGGTTTTAAATAAAGAAAAACATAGCTTTTCCAAAATGTATATTTACACATTTTCATCTATAGATGCAGTTATTTGTCAGAAATATTTCAAGAATAAAACAAAGAGCACATTTAAAAAATATATTACTGGTATGTTTAGTGTCACTTTGTTGTGGACATTTAATGAAATAATGGAATCTGACTGAAAAACTACTAAAACCTTTGTGCGTCATTGTGGCAATTTTCAAAACCGTTAGTTATGTGTTTAATATTTAGCCAGTTATTAAGAGCCACTTGTGGCTCCGGGTCCGCAGGTTCCAGACCTCTGCTACAGATCAATACAAAGACTGACTCGTTGTATTCTCACAGTGGGTTAGCAACTGTTTTTACCCTGTTGCAAGATCAACACACTTTCTGTGTAGATGCCAGAGATCCATGTGGTCAAATGTTTGATCTGCTTTAACATTTTAATTACTTGAAATGCATCAACTTATATTTAAAATAACATGTTTGCATTCAGCGGGCATTAAAGGTGACCTTGATCAGGTTAGGGATAAGACTTATGGACAATACAAAACATGTTTATTACATGTTTGACACAAAATCATTCTTAGACAATGAGGTCTCAGTATAATCATACATCTTTGGAAACCAAAAGTGGAGGCTCAAGCACAACCAACAAGAATGCAGCAAGTGGTTTCTGGAGGGTAAGTCAATAACAAAACATTTGTTTTTTACAGCAGTCATTGTACAGCGCATACAGCAGTAAAACCAGCTGATGTGCCCTTTAAACAGCAGCCACTGGGAAGCTCCTGCTGGTTATATTAAAGGACAGGATGTCATCTAAAAGAGAGGTTTTCTGAGGGGAGCAGTCTGCTGACATTAACCAGACATCTCTGCTGTTTGATAATGTCCTTCTGGCTGTTCTGATCAGACGGTGATCTCTACTGTCCATCTGTACAATTGAAACTTAGTTGAGAAGTAGAAATTGCGAGTTAGTGAGCCGAGTGAGCGGCTGCATCCAGATGTGAACAGAGTCCTGCAGGCTTAACAGGAGCAGGTGGGTAAGTGTCACCACAGTTTGGCAGAGGAAGGATGAAAAACTGGACAAAGAGGACAAGGAAATGAGTTCAACAATCACAGGAGCAACAGAGAAGGCATTCACACCCAAAAATTGCACAGGATGTGCTCCTTCTGCTATTGTCAACGTTTCGTTTTGCTTCACAGCCATTTTCACAGCTGCGTTCTGCGCCTGCCAGAAGTAGGACTCAAGGAATGCAACCTGTTCAGGTTTCCAGGACTCTCAGTACTGCTGTTCTTAAAGCCCGAGTGTGTTAGTAAGATACCTGAAGTACCACAGTCATGGTGATGCTTTTAGCAGGAAACACAGAAAAAGGCTTACAGGATTCCACTAATGATTTATTTATTGCCCCAAAGTGATGCTTCAAACCAGCAACTCGTCATCAGACACAGTGACTGAGCCGAGCTCAATCTTACATCAGCAGGTATTTAGAACAGCAAGTCAAATGACAAACATGTTAATTGGGAATCAAACATCTACAGTATATGGAATAATGATGATCATCTGTAAATAGGGGAACGGGTTTGCCGTCAGTAAGATATGAATATTTGTAAAAAATTACTTTAAATCTAAATGTGACAAGGATATGAATGCTTTGGGTACAATATGTAAACATATGTAGAGTGGCGCAGTTGGTAGCACTGTCGCCTTGCAGCAAGAAGGTCCTGGGTTCGATTCCCGGCCCGGAGTCTTCCTGCATGGAGTTAGCATGTTCTCTCTATGCATGTGTCAGGTTTCTCTAAATTCTCCTTGTGTGCATGGATGTTTGTCCTGTGTGTCTCTGTGTTGCCATGTGATGGACTGGCAACCTGTACAGGCAGTTTCATGCAGATTATTCTTCCACATCTTATTTAATTTGTTAAACTGAGGAAGACAGTTGATAAGCATATCACACCATGGTGGGCCTGCAAGCCAACATAGAGAAACCAGATTGGTCTGATTGAGTTGATGTTGGCTTTCACCATGCTCAAACAAAGCAGACCATCTGAGTGAAAGGGCACTCAGAGGGCAAAAGTCAGTTAAAAGCAAACCCAGCAGCTCTGGTTTGACAGGTCCCTGAATGAATGTTTTCTGCTGTGGAATCTGTGCCTCTCAGAGGGGCATCCCCTACGCAGAACCACCACCGACACCAGGACACACTGAAAACAGCTCACAACTGAAAATGCAAATGTTCTTAAACTTTAAGCTCAATCTTCATTGGTTAACTTTGCTAGGCTAGCCACTTAGTTTGCCGAGCATCTGTGGTAAACTGTCAGCATAACCACAGCTGGCTGACTGATGTTTCCAGAACAACTCACAAGACAATTACACCAAAACAGACAAAGTAAGTTAAAGAAATGTCACACAAGCACAATACGCAGTTCTTACCAAGCTAAAAGATAAAAATACATGTGGCATCAATGTGAAAACCAACAGACAACTGACAGGCTGCAAGACGAATGCAGCAAAAACAATGAAAGGGGAAAAGGACAAAAAAACAGTTTTACTCATCATAGATGACCAGTTTTAACTGGGTCCACTACACCTTAGTATGCCACATGTGATCATAAAAGTGTCATTTAGCTCAAGACAACTTTCTCTACTTCTGTAGCTGTTTCCATTACAAATGAAGGCAAAACTTTGTCAATATTCCACTAATGTAAAAAAAAGAAAACAATTTCAAATGCAGTGTTTCCATTAAATAAGAAGCAGAATTAGAATCACACGTGAATACTTTTTTATGCGATAAGTTAAAAAACATGGGCGTCATGTTATTCCATCTACGTCCTGTTGTCTTTTTTGTGATTTACGCCAGCAGTAATTTGGGTGTTGATCATGTGACCTGTGTGATGTGAATAAAGTGTTTCCATTTCAATTTTGCAAAAAATAAAACTAAGTTTTGATATGGCCAAAAAAAAACCTCATCCTAGAGTAAAAACTTTTTTGTGTGTTTTTATTATTTATATATATTCTTTTTTTTTATTCCAACAGACGCATCCAATTTGACAAATAAGAAGAAAACCTGCTATGCACAATCATAAAAAAACAACCACGGAAACATACCAAAGACCAAGCTTGCATAGAGCCTCTGCAGTTGTCTAAATTAATTCCCTGCGTAAATTCCCCAACACTCCAGGACACAATCACACTGACAAAATGAAACACCATACAATATGTTCTTAAATGCCGCCTACCTTATTTAAATAGAAACTCACTCTGACGACTTTTCTGGGACACAAAAAGGCTAAATAATTCACCTCGTTTATGTTAATATCGATCGCCATCGCACAAACTCAGTCTACGCCAAACCACGCCCACACACACACGCTTGAGCTGGAGTCGATGCTGATTGGATGAGACCAACCGGGGGGGCGTGGCTGAATCGGGCTGCCAGAAGTTAGCCCTTCGGAAAGACCCCGGGATTTTCCCCAGGTGGTTTGACACCAGATTTGTTGAAAATTTAACAAAATGTGATACATTATTTCTAAAATGTATTCATTTTTAGGTAGTTATTTTTAAGTTGTTTATTTTAACAACTTAAAAATAATGTCAGGGAGGGCTTAGTCCTATTAGCCCACTTATACCAGCCGTCCCTGAACGCAGCTAATGTTTTTGCAGATTTGACTGAATTAAAAAGTCTCAAAGCCTTTCTAGTTTTTTACAAACTTCTTGGATCAGATCTGTCATCTATCACAGAGTTCATCATTTCCAGTTGTTAAACTCAAAATCAGCAAACTAATCCAGGACTGAAAAATATATTTACATACCACAAACCTTAGCAGCCAAACTATGCAGAAAAAGCCCGTTGGCTCATTTCATTTCCTAATCCAGAAGCAACTCACAGAATTCAGATAGAAATGCAAGAAACAAGCTTATGTTACATTAATATATTACAGAATAAATGCTCTCCATTAGGTGATATTATTTATAGGAATCCTGTTTCTCTGCAGACTGTTCTTTATGTGTTAAATCTTTATGTTTTAAAGCATCTCTGGATACTTTATAAACTGGTTTCACGTTAACAACAGCACTGGCATATTTTTATGTACAAAGCTTTACCAGATAAGCCACCATTTTTATTTCAGAACATTGTTTTATGTTTGAAACAATATGCTAATAAATCATACCACTTATGAATCACTTTATCACACATTTATACAATCTAGGTATTTGGTCGGAGTGTGAGTGTGGCTCTTAAGTGAATCTTCACTCTGCTGCCAACTGACATCCTGACAGAAATCTTTTCACTCATCAGAGCTGCAGCTGAGGTGGGAGGTTAAAACTGTCCTGCAAGCTATTCCACTCAGGAGATATTTCTGATTATGCTCCAGAGGGCCGGATCACCCAGCAGCCTCAGGGAGCTTTAGGATCCTGCTGATCCTAACCAAACAGGTTACACAGTAATGACAAATCTATGTTTAGTTTCCACTTTTATTGTACGGTTGGAACTATGAGCATTATAATGAAAGCAAATTTTAGGTGAACCCATTAACTCATGATTTCCAAGAAAAATTATGGAGCATCAGTGAAATTTCAGCTTCTGCAATTTAGATTCTGAGTGATTCATGCTGGTCACTTTGACATCAATCAAGTGGAGTCCCACAGTCCAGAAACATGAATGTCGGGGAACACATTTTGTGAAATGTCAAGTTCTGTGACGTATCCCTTAATTTTACAGAATTTTTATTATTGTAAAATCTTACAGTCCTAATTCTGTCCCTGAATTAGGACTGAACCATTGCTGCAGAATAGAATCCGTCTTGTTCCTTTATTACTGGTGTGATGTTGCAACATATTAGTGGCATTTCATGCACATGTAATTTTTTGAGGTTCACTTTCATGAGATTAATTTCAGACAAATCATCAAAACTTAAGTAAGACTTGTGCAATGAACAGACAACATGTCAGTAACAAAACAGCCAACTGTGTAAACAGACAGCGATTTTGAGCAACTTTTCATCAGTGCAGACAGAGCGTTTGCATGCTGTGGTATGTATTTGTCCAAAATTACGCTGGGCTGTAAAAGTGATTAATGTAGTAGGTCAGTTTGGTAGAAAGCAGATTCTCAAAGTATGACCTTTTGTGGGAAAGTGCATCTGTATGTGAATGTACAAGCTTGAGCCAATTTGCATGTGGTGCAGGTGCAAGAGTGAGTGAATGTGTATCAATGTGATGACCTACTTTACTGGCAGTATGTACTGTTGGGATTTAATGATACATAAAACTCAAGAGAAAAGATGAGATGAGACACAATATTGAGCTCACAAAACAGAACAAGAGTTTAATATTGCTGCCAAAATTCATTATTGCTACATGATTTTGCCACAAACTCAACAAACAAATACAAAGTCTTCTTTTTTGATTTCTTGAATCTCCTTAGACATTTGGACAATTCTTTAACCACTCATGATCTGCAGCACATTTCGCATTTCCCAGTTGCTACTGACAGGTTGCGCTGTGATGGTAATGTGACTCAACATATTGATAGATCTTGTTTTATCCCTAATATTCATACACTGCTGAAGCAGTTTTTTTATCTTAATGCAATATTATTAGCAGTACCAAATGCATGCTCTTACATAGTAACGGTTGGCATGGAATGAAAAAAAACTTGATAAACAAAAAAAGTCAGCATGTTCTTTATCTCCTGTTTTATCTGTCAGCCTACACAAAAGGGTGCTGCATCAATGTCAGTCATTCCCTTTAAATATTATAATGTTTGAGTTGTAACATCTAAAACATAATTTTTGAATGTGTAATAAATCCGTTGTGGGATAGCATTAGTGATGGTTCCTTTACGAATCAGATACAGACATGCTTCTTCATAGAAACGCAACACAAATATGCAAAGGTGTGTCAAAGGTATCCCACTGCTATGAAACAAAACAGGGCCTCCTGACAAATAATTCATGATTTATTAGCTGATTTTCTTGGAACTGATAAAGGGAGAAATTATACATAACAAATGCACTAGTTTATGCTTGATATAAAGTTCAATAATTATTTTTTAAGGATCAACTAAAAATGATTAAAAGCTTTAAAACTGTTGTTATGCTGCATATCTTCTAGACTTGTAGTCTAAAATATCCAATGATATGTTTGATTATCCATCTGAATATAAATGTTCTGTAAATACATTTTAAGCTCAAGTGAGTAAATATATAGAAAACTGAGTGAACTTTTAAAAGACAGTTTAAGTCTGTTGAGTTTCATCTTAAAGCACCTAAAGAAGTTTTCTTGCTAACTGAAAATGAAGGGGAAAACCCAGAAGTATGACCAGACCTGATTAAATGTTTAATTGTAAATATCCAGAAAACTAACAATTATTGCAGCTTTTAGTTGCAGTCTCATACAAGCAAGCAATTGTGCAAAAATCAAAGCTGCAGTGATCTGCAGCTTTTTTATATAAGGAAACCCAGTTAATTTCAACCTGCAAGTCAAACACCAGGGAGTCATGAGACTGTTGTGAAGGGGGGCTAAGATTAGCCGTGCTCTTTTTGATAGAGCACAAAGTAGCCCAGTTTATCTGAAACACTGATTAAGGCAGATCAGGCTCTGAAACATGTAAAATATGACTCAGAGTGAATATAATCAACACCAATTAATTTAATCTCCTTGCAGTAACAGATTAGTTGCCTCAGATACTTTCAATCAAATCCTAATTGTCAAAAGCACACAGGAATGTTGCCATTGCAGGTTTTTACTAATGTAATTCAGTTCCTGGGTCTAACAGGCGGGTCGGTGGGGGTTGAGGTGTGTAGAGGAGCAGCAGAGAAGGAGAAATGGGACCAAAGAAAGAAAATCCACTTAAAGGTATAAAAATGACGGGAGAGAAAAATGATTGGGGCCCTCCGTTCCGGCCAACTGCATGCAAAACGGCGAAGCCAAAATACAGCGTCCAATCGCAAAGGAGATGGCTGGTCAGGTGACCGCCAGGCTGAGAGCTCTATAGAGGCGGCTGCGAGCCTGGTTGCCATGGCAACTGGTTGGTATCCTAGAGACTGGCAGAGAGGGGCTTATAGGAAAGTGAATGGTAAGACACCCAGAGGAGGGAAAGAGATGGAGCAGAAGCATCGTCCTGCATCTCACAGCCAAGAAAATGCACAAGCACTTCAAGTCTTATGGCGGCATGTGAGGGCCGGTGTGTGTAGGGGTGGGTGTGTGTGTGTGTGTGTGTGTGTGTGTGTGTGTGTGTGTGCGTGTGCAACTTTTAGGCCACTACGGCCATTACAAAGAAGTGCTGTTAATTTAGATTATCTTATTTTCACAGCCAAACACACATAGAGCAGAGGAAGCACAGACCGTCCCACTACATTCAGGTCTGATGCTTCATTGAACTATAAATAATAGCAATCCACACACACACAACCCCCCCCCCCGCACACACACATATAAAGGCTCAATCACAAGGAATACAAGGACGCTCGACAAGTCCTGCCTGGATATGCCTGGGTGTGCGCCAACTCATCCCGAGAACACGTTGTACTGAATCTCAAATCTGCCTTTGTATAACAAAACGATCAACTTTAGTTTATGTTTATTTATTTATGTATGTGGTAATTTGGTTGAACTAAATGATATCTTACCAGATGAAGTCGTAGCTGGTGACATTTCAGCCAGAAGAGCAGCTATTTGCTGTAATTATGTAACTGTTTGCATCTGATGGGGTCAGACTGTAAATGTAGGTCTCTGAAAACAGTTACAACCTCCGCATGAGAGATAACAGGCTTTAACGTGTAAGATGGTGGAACAAAATGAACCATATTAATCCTTTTGATAATTAAACGACAGCCTTGGTGACAGAATGAAATGTATGGTGTGAGTCTTGTTCATATAGGAAAACAGGTCAGTGTCTCTATGATGCTAAGCTAAAATTTGAGAGATTAATTACATTTTTAAGGCAATAATAAGTTAGTGACAACAAGGGTATTTATTTCTTTCTAAACCAAATGTGTACATGTTTCGTTCATCAATTTTCTAAAGCCTCGTATTTCTAAACATCTGATATATACAGTATATCTCATAACACAAGTTTGCCCTCTCAGAAATCAATAAACTCAAATTTTCTGAAGAACAATTAAAACTGGAACAGCAAGATATTTTAAATATCCAAAACAAAACAAAAACAACCAAAAACAATAAATAAAACAGAAATTAACACCACTTACAACTGAAACCATAAATAAAATGGATTGTAATTTTGTAAACAAAATTAGGAAATTATGAATCTCATTTTAATTAATTGTTTATTGCGGCAGGCTTAACAACATATGAAGGGAAATTAAGAATGCATGGTTAAGGACAGTTGGAGAAAATGAGTAGCTGGAGAAGACCTACGTACAGCAGGAGAAAACTCCAGCTGGGATCTGAACCCAGGAAGTGCTGCTCTTAACACTGACTGTACCATCAAAAAGTGTGTGTGTGCATTTGCGTGCGCACAGTGTGTTGTGCTCCTGTCAGCTCCCTGTAGGCTGAACTTTCTGCAGTACGAAACCAGAAAGCTGCAGTGATGGACTTGCTGCTCGACTGAGTAGGCAGCACAACATCTTCCATCTTTTTTCTCCACTTCCATTTTCCTCCATTTCTTTCTCACCACTCTGCCCATTACTCAAGCTGCTCCCTCCCTCGCTCCCTCTCTGAGGTGGAGGGATGAAGAATAGTGAAGCGAAGCAGCTACGGGCCGAGCGCCGCGGTCAGAGAGAACATCAGTGCTGAGGCATATTACTGTATGCATGACAGCATGCATGCAGGATGCACTATAGCTGTGAAATCCAAAGACAAAACATGCAGGCACAAGGTCCTGCTCTCTTCTTCTACCTAGCAGCACTTCCTCTGTGTGTCACCCTCAACATCACAGCAACACCCGTCTATTCCTTTACAGTCGGATCTTCTGCCGGTTTGTTTTAGCGGATTCTCATTCATACTCTGCGAGTAAAACATGGCCGATAAAAAATGACAATCTGGAAGGATTTTAAATATACATTCAAGACAAATGTTGCATTGTTTGAAAAGCTATGTAAAAGAAAATGCCCCACTCTGGTCTGAATTGCAAATATGTATCACAATAATGATTCCTCATCACTTAGTAGTGTAAACGAAGGTGTTCCACAGGGCTCTGCCCTCGGCTCGGTTTGTTTTTGTTTTTTTAATATAAATTAGATTCTTTTTCACGTTGTTTAACATGTTGACTCCTATATGGTTATATTTCTTGCAGCTCTCTACCGTTGAGTTCCGGAAATGTTTTGATGTTCATCAACATCCTTCTCACTGTGAATGGTGGCACAATAAAACCAACAATCAAAAACTTCACAGTTCATTTTCTTTGTTGTTTCTGTTGTTTTGTTTTTCTCATTTGAATATTTAAAATGTGTTCTAGTGTTAAATGTTGATTAGAATTTAAAGTTTATCTTTAAGAATGTGCTCTTGCATTTTTATGACATTATCTTTATATTACTTGGAATATTTTCATTTATCGCATTAATTTCAAGACAATTTATCATCCAGAATCTGTCATCATGACAGGCCTAGGTTTTCCTATATTCCAACACAGATTTTTTGTTTTCTTTCAGGCCTGATCTGAGTATTGCAGTTTCTTTTATTTTATTTTAAGGACTCTCACACATAAATAAGAAAATGTGCTACACCTTCTTTCACATATGCAGTGGATTTAAATCAAATAGAAAACTAAAAAAAAAATCAGGATTATCCCAATTTATGTATAAGTGTAAATATATCTCACTTTTCTTAACTGAAAATTAATTTCATTGAAACCGATGTTCCAAGTTGATGCGTTATTAGACCAAAAACACCAGGTGTTTGTAGTTCTGATCAGGTATGGGTGCCAGGAAGTGTAGCACCAATAATGTCTTGATTAATTATTAAATATCAAACATGTTTAATCCTTTTTTTATGAGAGATGATGCTGTTGCAATAAAATGTAAATTTATTTTCTTCACTTTGACAATAAAACAAGAGTTTAAGGTTTTTACACCTTTTTACCAGGTGCTGCGAATTATTATGGAGGGATTTGTTAATTAGCAGACAATAATATATTGCTATATTGTTTTTCTTATATTTTCTAAACATAGTGGGAGGCAGAGTTGTTGTTAAGCTTTTCTTTTCTGTGATTTGTGTTGAACCTGAAGGTCCTGCTGCTATCTGCAGTTTTCTAATGAGCTGGTAAAATTTATCATCATCATCATAAGAGTATTTTTTAAATTTATTTTTCTTTGGACAGTAATATTGCAGGACTCACATAATTTACAGAAAAATATGTGATTATTCAGATGGAAACAGTTTCCAGCATATTTCCCTTTTGAAAACAAGAACCTGTTCACTCACACATAATATGCAGTATGTTTAGTGTGCAGACACTCTCCAAGGATAAATTTTATTCTCTTTTCAATCCCTGGTTTAAAGAAGAGAGGGATGATTCAAAGACGGATGAAAGGAGGGCCAAAGAGAAGACAGAATAGGCGACAATGAAAGGGAGACGTGAGAAAGAGGGAACTGAAGGATACTTGCTTGATAAGAGGAGAGGGAGCCTAAAACAAGCCTTTCATTAAAAGTCCAAACACATTGGGGCCCATGTTATGTCACCACACACACACACACACGCACCCCCTGCCCCCCACACACACACCCCTGCACGCCCACACACTCATTGGAGTCTTTCTCCAAGAGCTTATCAAGAGAAGAAGCACTTGAGAGTGAAACACAGACAGAAGTGGAGCGGTAGAGCGAGAGAGGTTAGTGAGGAAAAACCAGGACAGATCAAACGCCTCCTTGTTGGGTTTAAACCCTGAAGCCAAACCCAACGGCCACGGCGGCCACGGCGGCCATGATGGCCGTCATGGCGGCCATGACGCCGGTGTTCCGATGGGCTGCACTCCAACACTGAAACAATGGGTTTACGTTAAGGACAACTCACTTTGTGAAAATGGGTTTAAACTAAAGTTAGACTGAATAAGCTCTATGTCTTATGTAGAGGCTTTATAAATCACAAAAACATCTGTAATCACTGTTTAATATTTCAGTTCAGGTTTGATAAATAAAGTGTGTTTTATATTTTTATCCAAATCTAAGTGGTCTTAGGGCAAGTAAGAATTGGAAGTGCAGATTTTTTGTGTTGTCACAAATACTGTAGAAAAGAGGGAAAATGAACCTGAAAGTGTAGTTTGAAATGCTGCGTTCAGGGCAGAATTATCCAGTTAGTCTGACCAATCTAAATACACAATATTTTGATGAGATGCAGTCAAATAGAGCAAAAAACACAAAAATAGTCCTTTAGTTTAGCACCAAATTAGAAGCTGTGAATCAGAAACTTCCTCAGCCACCTGAGGTTTGGAGTAATAACTGCAAACTTAAATATGTCACAGCTGTTGATCCAAACTATTTAATAAACCATTACACCTCCACTGCAGACAGTTGCCAACATTTAAGTTTGTTATTTGTAACGAAGCAACAAATGTTTAAGCTGCTATATTGATGAGTCATTTCTCTGGTCAATTAATGTGCAAAAATCTGAAAGCATTTCAGTCTGAAAGGTGTTATTAGTTTAGCTGCAGAACCAGTTGAAGTCGTTGACAGGATTTGTTAAATGTGTGGATAAAAAGATCGACAGGAAATGAAACTGGTTAAAGCCGGAAGGCTTTGAAAAAAATGGCACACAAAGTGTAAAATATGAAGGACAACATCGATGTTTCTCATGTGTACGCAACGTTTTCCAGCCCAAACTCCACCTTAAACGTGAACGCAGGGGACACCCCATTTAGAAATGAATTATTAATGTTCAGCCAGATGCAGCTTTTTATGGAGTTAATAATTAAAGAAAGATGAATTAGTGGAAGGAGGTGGACTAGCAGTGGGGAGGGGGTGTCTTTATGTTTTTCCACTAACAAGCTCAAAATGGAGGACTGGGCTTCCTGCCCTCCTTTCTGTCAGCTGCCTCATCCCTCCATCCCTCCATCCATCCTTTCCTGTTCATCTGTCCGTCTCTCCCACTTCCCTCCCTCATCTTTATTTTTCCACATCAGCACTGATCATTCTCGACTCTCCCACTCCTTCACTCTCCTCTCTCAGGTGTCCTTGTTACCATAGCAACAACAGACCTAAGAATTAATCGGCTACCATCCGAGTGCTGCTGTTTTCATGCAGATATGATACAAACACTCACACACACACGCTTACACAATGTTAGGTGACATGACACCATTTTTGCAACAGAGACAGTTTTTCTCTGCTGCAACTTTTATTTGGCTTTACATTCCAGAAACACACACACACACACACACACACACACACACACACACACACACCTCCTTAAAGATCTGCTGTTGATATTAAAATCCAAATAGAAATGAAAACCTAAACAATCAGGGTTGAACTGGAATATTCATGACAGCAGAAAAAGAAAATTCCAGCCTTTGTTTTCATGAATTTCCAGTTAATGTATGAAAGTAAATAATTTACATAAAGCAGCTGGTTGGTACAAATTGTAGGACAACCAAAACAAACTAATCATGGTGAGCTGCTGGAATAAAGCGACCTTTCACCTCATCTTTGTTGGGTTCTAGTTTTAATTTAGACAGAAATGATCAAGTCATTTACAGTTTCTAACACAAATTGTGTATTTCAGAAATCCAAAAATATCATGCCTGCTTAAGGACCCACAGGATCGACTAAAAGGTAATTTTGTAGCTAAAATACAAACAAATATGATAAACTGAAGTGTGAAAGGTTTTAAAGTGAGGAATCCTCCAGTTGCATCACTCTGATTTTCATGCATTATGCCTTCATCGCATTGAACCCAGCAGGAGCTGCAGGCGTGATAATATCCCACACAAACCAGGATAAAACATTCACTTTCCAAATATTAAAACACAAATTTGCATCACATTTGAGCAGCAAACAATGCCACCCAGTAAATATGAATAACAGCAGCAGAAACAGAGCTGATCCTGTGAATCGGTGCTCGCTTGACAGCTGGGTACTGTAGAAGTTACAGTGGACAAAAATACGGCTTTATCGACCGAGGACAGGAAGAAAGAAGGGCAAAGAGAGGAGGAGAACGACAGAAAGAAAGAGAAGAGACACATGCTGATGCTATCTGCTAACCTTCAATTAGCAGCGGTAGTCAGCAGGACATTGACTTCCCTCCAAATGCCAAAGCAGTGTGCAAACACTCCCATCCACCTCCACACACACACACAGGTAGGTAATAATGCTACAAGTTATTTCATAGTGATTGGTAATGAGTAAAATGCTGGTAATGAGTAAATGTTGAAGCGTCGGTAAAATCTGAAGCGCCACAGCTGCATTAGCCACACGGCAGGTTTTTCCTCTGACTCCAACTTTACACACACGACAGAAATACAGGAGAGGAAGTCGGCGTCTGACCCTCATTAAGGTTTGGACTGAACTGCGAATCAGGCTGATTGGTTATAACCAACGTATTTAAAGATTTAATTAGAGATACACCAATCAGATATTAATATCTGTTTCAGTTCTAATATTGATAAAAACTCCAGATCAGGTGTCAGTGACAAAGTTCCCGATCCACCAGGGCAGATCTATTCAGTCTAGTTCTATACTTTCTGCTCTGAGCGATTTCATGCTTTATTTATTTTGAATTATATTTAGAATTACTAATTGGCCTTTCTGAATCATTTGAAAGAAGGTTTGCTGCAGCTGCTTTTACATGTTTGACCAAAGTAGTCAACTTATTATTTTTGTTAATTTCAGTTTCTTTCTTATTTATTTTCATTGGCTTTTATACTCTTAATTACACCGACTAAACAAATTAAAGTTGTTTTTACGTGTTTGTGCTTGTGAAGCTATTGATGTATTTAAGTGAGCATCACTTTGATGCTGATGTTACCAGATTGGTTGCTGTCTACTATTGTATAATTTTACTATTTATGTTTTTTATTTATCTTTAAGAATCCTTTAGGATTAACAAAGATTTCTGAGCTGAACTTCAACAGATGCTAGTTTTCCAGAGCCAAGTCGTAAGAAAGTAAGTAAATATTCTAATGTATCCACATTTCGAATTTTCTCTGAAATGATTGAAAGCTAACCTTTATAAGTTGCTGTTTATTTACGAATTGCAGGAAGTCCCAGTGTTTTCTGTCGCAACATTAATGAAGTGATGTTAGCGCTCAGTTCAGACGTTTAGCAGCTCCAGAGGTCGCTGAACGGCGTTTTCTATCCAATTACACGGCAAACAGCCGGGAGAAACACTGACAGGGACTAAAACAAACAATTTCTTTTTCAAATACCCAATTAACACCCAAAATCTCTTCACTCAAGCCTGTGAGACACTAATGATTCACATGTTGTTAGAAAACCGTATTAAAGTCATGTGGCTGGTCAGATTCCAGCAGTTTGTTGGTTTTCATAGAGATAATTTTGGACCTCGACTCTCTGCTTTCAGAGCTGATAAAAGTCAGCTGAAGGATATAAAAAAAGAAAAGTTCATCGTTTATTCTTTCAGAAATTTAAAGAAAACAGCTGAGAAATATATTTTTTTTACAGAAGCACCAGATCTAGCGGTAAACTTAATGTTTGTAACATCACCATATCTGTCATATCGATGCTGACTTTAAATCTGGTAAATTGTTTAGGTCTGCTCTCGTATGATGAGAAAATGTCACGACAGTTTTGCAATATCCGAGTAGGAACATTTTCACTTTGTACGTGGATAAGTTTCATATACAACATTTCATTTCCCTTTGGAATAAACAAAGTATTTTTAAATGAATTTACTAATTATCTGATCTTTTCAAATCACACTGGATTTTATTTAATGGTACAGAAGCAAAAGAAGCTGAACTTAAATCTATGTAACATTATGAGCTAAAGTGTCGGTCTATCCCAACCCAACATGGAGGTGTAAATACTTTATCAAATCAGCTTACAGGTTAGCTCAACCCTCCAAGCTGTTGCTGTAATTTTCATGCTGCTATAGTTTTATGTGGATGTGTTAAATTCAATCTGACTATTATTGCGTAAACAAGCTGTAAATGTTTTATGATGATAAAGGTATATTTATGCCGTCTGGCACTCTGATGGTCTCTGGACTTTCTAAACTCCTTGCCAGCTTAGTTATCTTTAATATTATTACATTCTAGACAACCTTATTTATAAAGACGAGGAAACTAAAAGCTGCACAGCGACAGACTCTGATTAAAGTCTCCTTACAAAGTTGCAGTCCTTCAGAAATAACCAGTCAAAGCTCTTTGGGTTCAATACAATTTGAACTTGAAAAGTCTCTTCATTTTAAACATGTAGCAGGAATGTCACTTTTAGTCAGCTGATTCTGTGTTTAGTCTAAATGATGTACATGTGATGCAGACATCTGGTATGCAGTAAAATGACAGGACAAACAAAAATAACAGAGCAATAAGAAAAAGTAGAACGCCCCATTAATTTCATTAACTCCTTTCCCTCCCAGGAAAGAAACACAAAGAGCTTCTCTGTTGGATTAAATAGAGTTTATGCATCTATTAATGCAGCTCATGCTGGTATTTGTTGCTCTGTTTCTTCATCCTCGCTTCGTTTTTTCCTCTTTTTCTCGGACTGATATTCTTTGCCGCTCTCCATCTGTGCAGCAGAAATAGCAGCGCTGACCGTGTTGCTGTTTGTGTGCATGAGTGCGAGGTAAACTGTGTGCAACTGGCCTCACACGTTGTCTGCAGATGTTATCACGTATAGTCTTTACGTGAAGTCTGACGTTTAATACAGAACTCTGCAGAACAAAAGCGCTGGAGTCATTCTCATGGAAACAACTCGATGGTTTTTAACGGTTCTGACATCAACACCCATCATCTCGTCTCCCGTTAATCTGAGACGACCCGGCTGCTCTGACCTGACCGGACGGGCCGCCCTGAACTGCTCAACCTTCAGGGAGGATCGGTGAAGCACATCAGCATAATCAAAATAATAAGTCAGATAATGTGATGGACTCATCCACAGACGATGTTTTTGTTGTGAAAAGGTATTGTTGTTTACATCGGGAGGAGCTGCAGAGATGATTGGATAATTCTGCCTGAGGTGACTCATTCTAAGTGCATGACTGTATTAATATTCCCAGTTTAGGTAGTGAGTCAGCACTGATGGACACAAAAATAAAAAGACACTTTTGTGGTACTAGAAAGTAAAAAAAAACAAACAAAAAAAACATCCAGTGTATTAGTAATATGAATAAATAATCTTGTTTTTATTCTGTTTGTTTTATTTGGTTTCCTGCAAAGTGCTTAAATGCGGCCATGGATATGATCTACTACATAAATTATTATTATTAATGTTTTAGGGCAGATACTTTAACACAGTAATGCTGATGAATTAAAAACAGGAAAAAGTGTTTGATCGCACTGAGGGCGTGGCCATCCTGATCCAGATGTGTCAGAATCCATTCAATCCAGTATAAATATGACAAGAAAGTCAATTCAAAGATCTTAAAATTTTACGGATTAATTCCTTGATATTGGGATTAAAAATAAGCAGGCAGGGGACAGCAGAGCAGCAGCATCATGGGTCAGAAAGAGTTCTGCAGCGGAAGGGAGGTGGAGCGGTTCTGAATATAGAACTCCGCAGAAACCCTCTTCTGGAAGGTTTAGTCATTTGGAGGTTTTTATTTTACCCAACGTATTTAGACGATTTTGGAGAATCTGACGAGTCAAGCTGCAGTTTGAATGTGACTGAATCTGGATGAACCACAGCATGGAAGCAAAGACACAACAAGCTTACACTCGTTTAAATATTATCTATCTTTATAGATTTAGTCGTCAAGCTAATTAATTTGATAGATAACAGATTTTTGTGTCAAAAACTCCTATTTGATAAAAATGTGATTAATCAAGTCAAATTAATTGCAAAGCCAACGATTAAATTTCTAATCACATCCCATCAGTAAATAATCTACATAATTTCCTTTTTTCTCTGTTTCTGTGAAGATCAGTACATTTGAAAAGTAAATAAATAAATGATGCTGTCGTTAATAAATGATCAAATAAATTAATGTCTCCATGAAATAAAAACAAAATAAATATTTTTAAAATTCTTAATGGAGATATTATTTTGTCAGTCAGAAACAGATTGATTTATTATTTAGTTCAGGATTTTTAAAATGTATTTATTTAATTGTTTATTCATTTAGTAATGGGTTCAGTTTTCTCTGTGGATCATCTCTGGTCAGAATGAGTTCACTTCTGTTTCACACACGTTTCCATTTGAACATTAGAACAGGAAATAAAAAGAGCCAGAAATAAAAACAACAATAGAACAATAAAAAATAAAAGCTTTTGAAGTACGTAAAGCAGCTTTGCAAAATTAAAAACAATTAAGTGAATAGATAAAAAACCCCACAAATAAATTTAACACATGGAGTACTTATTATTTATCAATAACATATTTACCAATAACAGTATTTATTTATCTAATTGTGAATACAATGGCATTGTTGTCCTTATCCACAATATTTCTTGAGCAATTTTTGTATTTTTTAACGTGAAACATACATTTTCTTTGACATTGCTCATTTATTTTACAGCCAGTAATGTCTTTACCACTCCAGCCTTCTGCTGTGATGGACTGTCAACATGTCGGGGTGCAACCCGCCTCTCCGCCCGATGACAGCTGGAGACTGGCACCAATATAGATTCAAATGTCTGAGGTTCTTTCTACGAGGCCCACAGATAAATGAAACAATCCCAGGGATCTGCCTGAGTGTGTGTGTAAAACACAGAGAGAGTTCAAGGAAATGTTTATATAACCCAGCAAGAAAATTACAGCAAGAGAAGAAATAGAAATGGAAGCTCAGGAAATTAAAGGGTTTTTCTTTCTGCAATCATCCTGCACACATAAAGGATGAGGGCCAAACGTAACTCCTGACAACACTCATCCAAACATATTTTAAACAGATATTTCCCAGAATGCCGCTGTCCAGACTGGAAAAGCAGAATGGACCTTCAAGAGGCCCGGTTCTTGATACAGCAGACCGAGACACTTTAATTATCTCTGTTTCTATTTTGAGGTTGATATAATTGAGAGTCTCAACAGCATGAAGGATTTACATGACAGAGAAGAGTTCAATGCACACAGCACTTCCACTGAAAGGGTCTGAAACTCTAATATGACAATAAATGTTAAAATACTCAATGATTTCTACACTTCACTCGCTGCGCTGGCAGCTGGAGGAATTCCTATCCTCAGAGTTATGGGGAATGCGCGGCCTGGCATGGCTGCAGATTGGCGTTGGGGGGGTTGTTATGAAAAATCCCTGTCAGTAGTTTGTCTTGAAAGCATGCCCAGAGGAACACTAGAGTTACCATTCAGCATTTATCAGAGCTCATCTGACATCCCGCTGGCACGAGCCGCCGGAAAACTGACGGAAAACTGCTGTGGTTTGTTTGAAGTTTCCTCCAGGGGTCACATCCGGGTTGGAAGAGGAGGAGAAATAACCGACACCTCTAGACTTACAGAGGGACCGCCATCACTAAATCACACTTCAAAAAATGATTCAGTACAATACAATAAAACATTTTGTTTAACTTCTAAATAGGGACGCAAGCTATCAATTAATGAGTTGATCTAAAGTTGATTAATCTTACTGATTAATTGATAAGCAGCCATTTTCTTAAAAAACAAAGTTTTTTCTGGTATCAAGAGGGACAACCGTCTTTACATAACGTGGTACAGAAAGAAAAAACAATAGCATTTCAACATTATTTTGTGTCAGCTCTATTAAATATTAACTGAATAAACCATTTTTAACCATTTCTCTTTTCTGCACTGAAATGGGCCTGCCAGCTTTATTTCTGTATCAACTGGCTCCACTTAAGGATGACCAGAAGTGCCCTCTTCTGGATGGTGGCCACGCTACAACACTAAACGGACTAAGTGGACGTTATTAGTTAATCAATTGCAACAAATTTTAATTTAATAAACAATTATTCAACTTAAAATTGTTTGCATTCCTACTTTTAAAGTATTTTATCAGTTGGCTATATTGTTTAATTGTAGAAATGTTTTTTTGACAATCATAAAACTAATACTGCTGACATAATGAAAATGTATGTTGTTACACAATGCAGCTGAGAAAGGTTGGCTATATCACTATGCAGGTGAACAGTCTGAGTGAGTTGAGCATCTAAGTGATTTTTACACACAAACCACTTGTTAAATGGCCGAATTTTAGAATCAGTACATCAGTAACTCCTGTGGGCTGTTTCACATCTGCAGCCGTTAGATCATTCCCAAAGCGATCCAAGGAAGCTCACCAGCATGTAAACAAGAGGATGATTATCAGAGCGTTGCATGTGGAAACCAAAGGAAGATCCATAATGTTTGGGGAAAGAGAAGGCCTTTCATTAAACTGCAACAACAAAACACTTTAAAGTCCATTTGGTAAGATATCTTAGGTATGGAACTAGATAACTGCCCTGAGACAGACTGGTGACCTGTCCAGGGAGCCTGAAACGTTCGCTGGAGATAGGCACCAGCACCCCAGTAGGGACAAGGGTGTACAGAAAATGGATGGATGGATGGATGGAAGTAGATAGCACATCTGCACTCACTATAAGCTACATCTGTTCAACTGCTTGCTCAGACATATACAGTAGGTAGCCAACCAATCAAGGGACAATGGGCTGGTTTTTACCAGGCTAGGAACTGACAGGTCCTCAGATTTAAAAGCCATTGAGAATTTGTCAGATGCAATGGAAATCTCCCTCATAAAAGGATTTTGTAATCTTTGTGATTCGATCCATCTTGGCATAGACATTCAGACGTGTGCTGTGGTAAAAGTTGTTCTGGTGGAACCACAAGTCTGGTCATTTTACCACCACGGCTAAATGATACACCAGTGAAACCCATGAAAGCTCTACTGACTGTAGGCTTCACATGATGAAAATTCTGCATGCATCTTAAAGGTAGGCGACTATTTTTAGCCCGGCCTGATTAGCTCCACCAGCGGCTGGTCGACAGCAACAACAATGCAGGAATATCAGTTCACAATGAACGCTACAAATAGTTTCCATTTGAATCCCAGCGGCGTTAGGAAGACCTTGTGAACAGAATTTACTAATTATTAGCAAGCAGCTCCAAGGCAGCAACAGATAAACTTAATCCTGCTGCTTTGGTCATGTTCTATTTTTTTTCCTACATGGATGTCTGCAGGGAATGAAGCTTAACTTAATGCAAACGGTTCAAGGCTGGGATTTTGTGTCGCTGCACCTTAAGTGTGCACGCATTGGGAAACAGCATCATGCTTTATTTCTCATTAAAGCAAAGCAGAAAGTGATGATATTCTGCTCTTTAGCAGAGGGAAGGAAACAGGAATTCAGGCTCTCTTAACCTGATCCTCTCTCTCCAAACGCTCACAGGGACATAGCGTTGTAGCATTGTGTGTCAGCACACTAACCCCAGAAGACCATCTCCTTGGTCTTTTCTTCTCTCCATCCACTTCTTTCATCATTTTTCCACCTTAGGGAGAATAATTCATGTCTCTGTCCTCCTCTTCATTGCTCCCTCTTCCTTCTCTCGTGAGTCTCAAGTTTTGTTGTCTTTCTGCCTCTGAGCACCTGAGAACCAAATCCCTGATGTCTGCATGCACCTTTCAAAAAACCTCTATTAGACTCATAAATGGGGGTGTCTTTATGACTGATCACAGGCATGTTTGTGACTTTCATCACACCAGCTTTCTCACTGTTCTCCATGAACTTAAGCATTTTGGGGGTTTAGCAGTAATGTTTAAAATGTTGGTTGTGATCATGAAAAACTTGCAGAATTTTCTCTGCAAATGCCAAACAGCTCATTCTGCTATAAACCTTAGCTTGATGTTTATGAGATCGGATGATTTAACACATTGGAAATATAGCAAATTATCTATTTAGCAAACAAAGGCCTCATAAATGCATGGGAGAAAGGTACAAAACCACAAAAATGGCATCTTCTCCTCTGGCTACATACTAGTGTGGTCAAACACTAATGTGGGACTCAACACTGACTGTTGAGTCAGTTAGTATTGTGACCACGCTCTTCTTTAATAGACTTTTTAATCGATGTTTGTACCTATCAGTCAGTTGTTGCCGAAGTCTCTGCTGCTGGTGTTTTGTGGGTCGGAAACCGAGAAGCATGAAAATCGAATGAACTGCAAAAGTCACAAAAGAATGCATGCCAGGAAATTTACAATTTGTTCTTCTAATGACCAAAAATCAGTAGGAAAAAAGACTTTATTAGCATTTTTGTCCGCAGGGCATCTGATTCTGAGTTGTGAGTGGATGGAGCTGGAGGGAATTAAATTAACTGTGTTTGAATGGGAATATGACTGAAACTAAACCGGAGTCGTTTGATTATTGGGGTGCATCATATAAATAGACAAAATTAATGTGAATTTAAATATATGACTATGATTAGAGATAGTAACATAACTGACGCTCGTAAGTCAGGTTATAAAAAAAACACTTATTTTTTTACTATGCGATCTTATTTTGCAGCACTATCATGACAGCTATATTTCCTTCTGTCTCTGCATGTGATTTGTTTTTTATAGATTTAAAATTTTTTATTGCACATTCTAAAGTGTTTTGCAAACCAGCATCTGTGATCGACAGCCTTGGTAACCGTGGACGACAGAAACCAGGAATCATGGTTCTGTTCTTAGTGGGGTGTTGTGGCTCGACGGGTCCATGTGCCTGTCATGTGATGCTGGCAGCACCAGTCTGGTTGCTGAGGGAGTCAGGCTGTGACTTACACCTGTGTGTTTGCGTGTGTGTGAGAGATAGAGAGAGAAACAGAGAGAGAGTGAGAAAGATGCTACCAGGCGATTTCTGGACTGGTTGTACGAGGGTGTGAGTGTGTGTTTTCTTCCCTTAAGGCTCCACTCTGAATCTTCCTGATGTTATGCACTTTGACAGGCTTTCCTATTTAAATGCACTGCTGGTTCACCGACACACAAACAGAAGGGAAAGCACTAAAACAGGCGGCTGCAGCTGAGTGAGTGGATCTCAGAGCGACGCTGACCTCTGCTTCAGACGCAGAAATGATCCTGTCAGGTGCATCGCTTCAATCATCCCACTGCTTTAAATGCTTTCATGCAAATGAGCAACTCGATGAGTAATACAGCCGCGCTGTCATATATACACACATAATGTCACAATGTGAGACACCAGTGCTGCAGAAACATAAAATATGCTAAATATTTTAATAAAACCTTTATTCCAATCAAAAAATGTTGTCAACTTGTAAATTAAGAGAATATTAGAATATTATGACCCATTTATCACCTCAGTTTCTAAATTTCAGTCAGTTTGTTTCAAACATATTCACATTAATAATTCAAAGACCATAATAAAAACTTTTGATAACTATTTGTTTGAAACGGAGGTAAACATTGGTTTTTAAAAGTAAATGATGTTGCTTTGGTCCAGCTTCTTTCCACCCACCTAACAACATCAAATGCATGTTTTTGGGTGGATAAAATTTACATTTTTATCCATTGAAATTACGTATTTTGTTTTTTGTTGTCAAAATCAGCTCAGCTTTCAAGAATCTAATTTTAGGGTTTTTCTGAGGACTTAAAGATGTAAAAGATGCATTATAAAAGAGAACCAAATGATTGCTTTAATTTACTTCTTTCATCCATTTCCTGAGTTGCTCACCAGCAGAGTTGGCAGAATGCTCGATTTCATCCCAGTTTGTACTGGTTGGCAGGCTATCACAGTGACTGGCACACACACACACACACACACACACACACACACACACACACACACACACACACACACACACACACACACACACACACACACACACACACACACACACACACACACACACACACACACACACACACACACACACACACACACACACACACACACACACATTCACAGCAGCAGGCAGTCCAGATCATAAAACATACAAGTCTTTGGACTGAGGAAGAAGAGAGAGCATGGCAGCAGGACTGAGAGCGGGGGGCGGAGCCAGCCAGTCAGAGGAGAAGAGGGAACAGAAACTGGGAACAGTGGAACTGAGCTGGGAAAGCTTCATCAGAGAAATGCTGAAGTAAAAATAAAAAACTTGCAGTTTTAGACCCTAAGCTGCAGCAACAATGGAACAAAGACAACACTGATCAAACCAGCATCGCTGATCTCAGGTGTAGGATCACAGTCCTCCCTGTTGCTAGGATGCGTTTCATTTCTGACAATCTGACTCCAACAATGCCGAAAATTCTCTCTGTTCTTGCTCTGTGGTTCACTATTTTTATCCTCTAAAATCCACAATGTGTGCATCTTTGAGTAAATCACTCCTCATCACTCCAGGGCTTCAAACTGAGGCAGTTCATTCCAGCCCGTCACCTCCCATCTGCGGAGCTATGGGAATAGAAAGTCCAAAAGATGACTGCTGGAAATCTGAGGAAATAACTCTCAGCTGCACCAACCTGCCAAAAGACAAGACATTAAATGACAATGGCTGCAAAAAGACAGAACAGGAAGTCAAAACAGGAGGAAAAAAAGATGAGAAACACGATAAAGGAGGAAAGAAAAGGAAAAAACAGGAATGACAGACCGAGGAGGCGGAGAGACGATGGGATGATGCTGAAAATAAAGGTGGAAAGTAGGGGGCGGCATCAAAGAGAGCACAGGACTTCAAACAGCAACACACACACTCCAAAAAACACGCCAACAAGCTTCAAACATTGGATTGGGAGTGTGTGTGAGTGTATAAAAAGCTCAGTCTACATGGTGACCTTCTTAACCTGGTTGGAAAGGATCTATCACACACACACACACCCGTCGTGTTTTCATCACTTGTGGGGACTTCACATTGACTTACATTAATTTCCACAGCCTAACCCTTACAATAATCCTGACCCTAACCCTTACCTTAACCTTTACCCTAAACCTAAACCTAACCATCATGGGGACCAAGAAAATGTCCCCACAAGGAGCAATGGTCCCCATAACCCCACATTGTAGACAGAAATAGGTTCCCACAACCATATAAAAACCTGGTACAGACGCACACTCCCACACCCCTCACACTCACGCACACACACCAGGTGTGATGATCTACAACCTAAAAGGTTATTTTCCTTTATTTAATCAGGTGAACCCCAGTTGATTTCTACTCTGATTAACATTAGGAGCCATTTTTATTTGAGTCTTAATCTTGTTGTGGAAAATGTATCAAACATTTTTCAGCTCACCTTGATCAAAACAGCTAAAATCTGAAAGTTTGTCATTTCCTGAAACGTACATTTATAATCCTTCCATTATTGATCAATAATTAATTAATAGGCATAAAGTAAAATAAAAAATATTAATCCAAGAAGTGGGAACAACTACATGATCTTTGGTCTTGCAGAACTCGAAGGACAAATTTAACAAATTTAACATCAGACCCTCAACTTCTCCACATTTATGATAAATCACAGAATATTTACTCCAACAAGGTAAATAATGTAATTTTATACAGTGTTTTTCTGGTCATTGTTTCTCATCACTGCGGCTTTACAACAGAAACACATTCATGCTCTGATCAGTAGGTAATTTGGGGTTTAGTGCCTTGCCCAGGAGCACACCTACACATAAAATGAGAATGCTGGAATTGAACTCACAACTTTTCCCACTGAGCTTCCCAGGAGTCTGCTTTTAGTCCCAAACTCAAGATGTTAAGAGTCTCTAGTACAGGAGCACCACAGGGCATTGTTCCAAACCCATTTTTATATACTTTGTGCAGGTGAAGCTAGACAGTCAGCCATCTTCTCTGAAATAAATATTTTTAGAAATCAACAACAGAACCAGAAAGTTCTCTCATCCCATCACCATCAGCTTTTAGGTTAAAGTTTTTCCCCCAAAAAGAACATGGCGGAAGCAGCTGATGCTCTACCAGCTCCTCTACGTACCAAACTTTAATTATCCAAAATATATCATTCAAATGTTGTTTAAGTTCCAACTGTATCATTCAATCATTAATCATTATAAATTCCTCAACAATGGTTGAGCTTTCTTAAACAAATGGTTTTCATCAAGTATTGTAAACAACTGAATATGTATATGTGTATATAATAACCATCTACAGTATTGGATTAGATTGTCAGGTCTCTGGATATGAACTGCATTTGTCTTAAAGTGCGTGTAAGATTTTTTTCTTCTCCGTCTTTTGATCTATAGATTTTGTGGCGCTCATGCCTTCAGTGAAAACTGTTTCTACCACCATCAATGACCAGGTTTATCTTTCTGACTTCACCTTTGGCAATCTCATGAAGCAGCATCCAGGATTCCCAGTTTGGTCAAATGCTTTTGCTTGTCAGCCATTCCTGCTTGTCACATATTAGCTTGACATAGTTTCATTGGCCAATTTCTTTTGTTAGTGATTAAAAGCAAAACTTTCTTTATAAACAAAGAAAGGTTTTGAGTTGGTGACTCAAAGGGAAGCTTAGAGATTTAAAAAGTCTGTTTGCCACCTCTATGAAACACATCAATAGTTAGAAAATAATTTCAGACACTAAGGTATCCTGGTTAAACTGTTGAAGTGTAGATTAATATTTAGGAACCAAAGTTGGGGTGTTCAGAAGGAGGGAGTCATACTTTTAATGAGCAGAAAGGATTTTATGGAAGGATGTCAAACCTAAAACTCATCCAGACACACACAAACGAATCTTCAGAATAATCTGTTTCCACAACAACAGGCCAGCCGGTTGGCCTGCTTTCTGGCCGGTGCATCGCTTCATCCCATCCGTCTGTTCATCCCATCTCCCCCCTTATGGTGCAGCCTCTCTGTCTTCAAGAGTCAGTAGAAATGGTGAGTGTTTCTCCAAAGTATTTGTGCTTTAGTTCAAAAGAAGTTGCATTGTTTATTTCCTTTTTCAAATCTTACACTTTGTTCTTAGTGGAGTATGAACTGCAGACATTTTGGGGAACTAAACAAACTCTGGTGGAGTTGCTTTGTTAAATGACATGTGAAACTTAGTGCCATTTATTCTCTGTTTATGAGCGATAGAAGAACCGGATCTTTACCGCAACTGCCCAACAAGCACCGAACATCTAATACAGACACACACATACTGCTATCTCTCCAGCTTTGTCTGAATCCACTGAAGCAATTCCTATATGGAAAATGGATTTAAAGGTTAACCCATCAGTAATGCAGAGACTCACTAAACAGCTGACACAGGATGGCTTCAGGCGAACTCTTAAGAGGTCTTGGTGCTTTCAGAAAAGTCAGAGCAAAAAAATAAAGTGAAGCTCTGCAGAGGTGGAAGAAAGGTCAGCCATGATTTCCTAAAAAATCAAATTTACAAAAAACACATTTATTTAATACAAGTAAAGATTGCACAATTTATATTTTTCATATATTGGAAATAGTTGATTGCTTATCAATACACAGATGTGTATGCATTTTTTTTAAAAGTTCCACATTCCTTGGATTGGAGGTTGTCATTTCTAATATTTTTATGTTATTATTTTGTCCTTACTGTATGGCACGTCATTATTCCTAATTTATTTTTGTTTCCATTATTTTTTATCTTTTGTGTGAATCTATATGCCTAAAATCTGATGCTATACCTGAATTTCTCCACTGTGTCATCCTGTGTGACGCAAGAATATTTCTATTCTATTCTATAATGACTAAATAAGATGTCCACTGTAAAACTACATAAATCTAAGAGGTCACATCCCACGGTTCAACCTCTCTCCTCTTACTAAGCATCTTTCGGTCGTAAACAAAACCAATTCATGTCTCAGTTGTCCATAAACAACAAAGATGAGCAACATCTGGTCTAAACCTGAAATTTTAGCAGCTATGAAAATCAAGCTGTAGATAGATTTTAGCTGGAAATAGCAGGGCTAAATAATTAATGAGGAGGATCTAACTCCCTGAGGTAGTTTGTTGTCAGTGCAGCATGATCACTGTGTTGGAAAAGCTGATCTGATCTCAGTCGGTCGAATGCTTTATCGCCATTGTTTTTGGAAGGTTTCATGCAGCCATTTTTTAAAATTAATCTGCAAATCCATCATGGTGTCATAACCCCAGGGACAGTTTAAAGGTTTCTACACATTTTAACATTCTGACAGAACAGTATCTTAAACCATTAATTTTATTTTTCTCATTATCACCATGTGATAGATACACCAACCAACCAGCTTAAGGTTGAGATTTATTAGACCACTGTTCCCTTTATCTGCTTGATCTGGTGATAAAAGGGTCAGCAGCTCAAAACTATAAAATTTAAAGTTTTTCCTTCTTTTTAAAAGCATATGACCTGAAAACTCAATAAACATCATGTTTATTGACCCATGTTGGTTTTTGGAGGTTAGCAGAAATCCGATAAATGTTACTGACATACTGGAGGCCACTATAAACATTTGGCTCAAAAGACGTTGCAAAAACATTGCATGTCTTACCAAGTAGCTTTGGTTTAATTTGTAGTGCAAGTATCTTACTAAACTTGAAATAAGACAAAATCTAACTTACAGGTAACTTTTCAGCAAGATATAGGATTTTAAGTTCAGTATTATATCATTAAGACATTTTCTTCATGCCAAAGAAACTATGATCTTTTCATCAATATTAAGGAATTATTGACTAAAACCAAGGTACTGTACAATGTTAAAAAGTTACTTGTAAGTTTCTTTTGTCTTCTTTTAGACATACTAAGATATTTGCACTAGAAGTGAGACAAAAAATATTAGGTAAGATTTCGCATTTTTGCAGTGTGTGACCAAATCTTGTTGCATTATTGGAAAAGAAGCAATGAAAAGCCAAAGCTGAACTGAACAGGTCACTGCAGGAGCATCCAGAGAGATGCTCCCACATGCTGTGAAGTGGCTCATATCTTCAGGCCTGAGTGAAAAGTGCTCAAAGCTTCATACGGCAGTGGCAGCACAGTCTATTTCAGGCCTGCTGTCGCTGCGCGCGCGTGTGTGTCACACCGCCCTTGGACACAAGCTTGCGGAATGTGTTGAGAGCAAGGCAAAACACCAGGTTGCCACAGCAACCAGCGAAGGCCACAGGAGCAGATGGGGTGGGTGGGTGCGGTGCTAACAGAAGATGAGGTGAGAGCGAGCGCCAAAGGTAGCAATCAGTGCCATCCTGAAAAACTAAAAAAAGATTATTTAATATAAGGAAAGGTGTGTTTATGCACACACACACACGCACACACACTCCTGGTGCTTTATAGGAGTCGGTGTGTCTGGTCCCTTGGTGGGGAAGTGAGGTGTAGACTGTAGTTTACACAAAGCTCACTGTGTCCTTCTGTCTGTCTAATGTCCACTGTCTCCTAAAATGCTTCTACTTTTAGATCATCTGCCTTCATCCTCTCATGTATTTCACCACATCATGGATCTCTGCATTTCTCTAGCCATGTTTCCATTGACCATGACTTAATGGAAACACGTCAATTAAAAAACAACTTGTTTTTCAATAAAAAGTTAGGATGAAATGTTTTTTTGTTTTTTGTGTGTTTTTATTTTTCAAAATTGCAACAAAAACACTTTTTTGATCAACAGCCGAATGTTACTTCTGGCAGAAAATATGAAGAGGTAGACAGGAAGTGTATAGAGGATGAAGCCACATCACGTTTTAATGATGTATTTCATGAACAAACTTATTTACATGTGACTCTAATTGTGTCTCTTATTTAATGGAAGCACCACGATTGGAATCAATTTTCCGACAGTGGAGTATTGACAAAGTTTTTTCTTTCTGCATGAGAAAGACTCAGACCAGTGGTCTCAAGCTACATTCTGATGAACCAAATCATTTCTTTTTTAGTCCGCATCAGAGTTCGATTAGCATTCACACCTCCCCAAATGAACAGGACTTTCTGGATAAATGGTCTGGAGTTCGACTAAAGTGCACTAAACAGGGCTGTTCTGCATCCTTCAAGGTTTCAGGAGCAAGGCCTTCAGGCAGTGGAAATAAAAAAACATGAAGCCCCTGTGGAGAAAACTTAATAGTCTTCACCTTCAGATACTCGACATCGGGGACCGACTTATTTTTACATCCCACCAAATGAAATGATGCAACAACAAAATCAAAGTAACCATCTTCCTTAGTCAGAGGTCGATTCTTGTAACCGTTTAGAGTATTTCTCTGCAGTTTACAATCCAATATTTTCAAATGTGAGGATTTAACAACATAATGCAGTGCCACACACACACCTACATACACGCACACACACACACCAGCAGCAGTCCATTAGGTTTAAAGCTGAAGCCGTCACCTCTAATAGGAAACGCAATGCCGATGTGTACTAAGCACTCCAACACACACAAGGATATATTATCTTAATCAATAGGCGTATTGTTATTTCATCTCAGCAGTGAACATCAATAGCTTGGCTGTGAGTAAAAATATTCTGTGCCTTTGAAAGAGGTTAAAGCCAGAAGCAGAGTGTTCATTGTGTGAACCGTAGCTGCAGAAGGAGAACCCAAATGCAGAACCAACCATGATAGTAACGTGCAATCAGCAGGTTAATGATTTATGCTGCAAAAATTAAAAAAAAAAAAAAAAACTATTCAGAGGCTTGTGGCAGACAGCAGAACAGGAACTCAGGACAATGATCTGGCAGTGAGTGGAAATGAACTGAGGAACAAACATTTATTCACTCACAATGAAATGTTTTTGACTCATTTCAGTTCAATGCAAGTTTTATGGAGCTGTTCAAAGTTATTCACACCTCTGGCAGGTAAAAGGCTCAAACTCATCTTTAGATTTGACTCTTCAGAGTCCTGACTTGAAGCTAATAGATAATCTGTAAAGGGAACTACAGTTTATGGTAATGGCATGGAGACTTTACAGCTTCAAAGACAGACCTTTGAGCTAAGAAGGGTGTATTTTTCAACATGCCGTTTTTAATAAAATGTAGATAAAAGCTGATTTTTTCTTGTTGATGCTCCTTTGTTGTTGCATCTCTTCTGCAATGAGACGCAAACTTCTTAGATCAATAAAATCTGATTCATTTTGGGATTAAATGTAGATAAATTTACAAATAAAAAAATGAGAGCTGAATACATGATGTAAATCTGTCTCTGTCCAAATAAAAGAATGATTTTCCTTTGTTTGTTTGCCTAATGCTGGCGCTTCAAATACTATTTTGTATGTATTTGAAGTCAAAATCAAAACTGAAAGATAAATTTGCTTAATTGTAAAGGTATAACGTTATCTGTTGAACAGCCTCTGTGAAAACTTTCCCACAATATTGTGCCCTGGCCATTTAAATGCAGCAAACTCAAAGTGTATTTCCTATAAGCTGAGACTTTACAGATTGTTTATGAGTGTTTTAGCACCAAAGTTGCAGCAAAACACAGATAAGATGTTGGATATAACTAAGCACGTTGTTAATTAACCTTTACCCCATTGCGCCAAATTCAGACAGAACTGGTGTTATTCTTTGGATTAGACACATAATCCCCAATTAGCGTATTACATGTTGAACTTGCCTGCTGTGGGGATTTAGCAAAGGCAGAAGCAGGACTAACGTAGCCTGACAAGATGGAATTCTGCATGACAGAGTTGGCTGACAGCCTTTTCTATTAGCCTTTACATCTGGGAGACATACATCAAATATCAGAAGAAATGGCTCCAACAACCAACAATTTGCTGCTATACAGACAAAGAGCAGGAGACATGATCAACCTCACAAAGGGATTAATACTTTATAAACTGCATGATGTGGAGTAAGCATTAACCTGACCCTGCTGAACAGCTTCAGTCACGTGATCTCTGTCCCGTCTTCTGATTGATCATTAATGTTGCCGCTCCATCCCTGCAGTTTTATGGAGGTTTAACATTAACAAACCCCTCCAGCACCAGTTGATGACCAAGTCATTACATACCAGGATGAGTTAATATGTGCATTAGTTATAGTGTTCTCCAACACTGACCATGACAGAGATAATTACAGAGCAATCATTAAATCTGCAGAAACGTAATAAGAGGTCAAAGAGTAGCGGACGTAGAGGACTGTGCTGCTCTGATACGTGAGTCCGTTACAAGAGCTGGACTCAAGGTGGCTGACAGACAGGAAGTGTGTTTCTGTGTCAGGAACCGGAGGAAAAGCTTAGTGGGTCAAATTCATCCTAAATCCAAAACTTTATCCAGCTGAACAGAAACAAAACAGAAGTTTTTATCTTTAGACCCAAAGAGGAAAGATCTAGAGTCAGCACAGCTTCAGTTATTACAGAAACTATAAATCAAACTGAAATAGTGGTGGTGTAGTGATGAACTCTGACCTGAACCTTCAGAGTCACATAAAGATAAATGCAAAGGTGGCCTTCTGTCACCTGAAGAACATTTTTAGGATTAGAGAAATAATGTCTCAGCAAGTTCTACAGAAACTCGTCCAATGTGTTTATCTTTAGTCGTATTCATTTCTGCAACAGCGTCTTCACAAGTCTGTCTAAAAAGTCAATCCTCCATCTGCAGCTGATCCAGAACGCTGCTGCTGGAGTTCTGACTAAAACCATCAAGATAGAGCACATCACCCCAGTTCTAAAGTCCTTCACTGAGAGAATAGACTTTAAAATACTGTTGTTAGTTTATAAACGGCTTAACAGTAAAAAAACCCCAAAAAAAACATTAAAGAGCTGCTGTTGTTGTATCAACCTTCCTGGCCTCTCGGGTCTTCTGGTTCTGGTTCTGCTCTGCATCCCCAGAACCAGAACCAAACATGGAGAAGCAGCTTTCAGCTTCTATGAACCACACATCTGGAACAAATTTCCAGAAAACTGCAAAACAGCTGAAAACTGAGTTCCTTTAAATAAAAGCAAAAATCCCACCTGTTAAGAGTTTCCTTTAACTAGTGAAACACATATTTCATGTGTAGATGAGTTGATGATGATACATGACTAAATATAATCTTATTGCTTGTTTCACAATTGATGACTGTACGATGTTTTTATGATGTAAAGCACGTTGACTGTGTTGTTGCTGAAATGAAAATAAACTGGACTTGGTTGTGACTGTGAAGCATTTGAGTTTGCAGATCAAGTCCGGCCAACACATTTGGGAAGCGGTGCGTATGTTTTGCAGCTCATGAGCGGTGGATCTGTTTTGGAAAGCATTTCTCTGACCTTGCGCTCTTTGTCTCCGTACTCCAGGCCCAGCGTATCCATGGCGCGGACGATGGCAGCCAGAGATTGGATGGTGTTGCTGTAAACGACAGGCTTGTACTGCTTTACGTCATCACCAGAAAAACCGTCCTCATGGATGATCCTGGACAGAAACACACAAGAAAGTCAGTTTTTATTTTTGAAGGTTTTTTTCTTTTAGAAGAGAGATAAATTGGTGGAAGACTATAACAAAAAGACAAAGAAAAACACAGACACTGGAACGTAAGGGAGGGTTTATTACCAATGGGCTTAGCTGACATTTAGACACACAGTGCGTCCTGCTGTTTCAAATGCCATGATGTCTTTCACTGCAGTGAGCACACGGACAGAACGGCGGCCCGGTTAGCCAGGCAGACAGACGATCAAACAAAGTCAAACACAGCGAGCGATGATGATGAGATGGGCAGCAGAGAACAAAACACGGGTCACCAGGAAGCTTCCCCCCCGATGCAAAGAGACAGAAGCCGGTTGGACGAACGCTGTGAGACAATTAAGAGGGACATCGTCCCCACACATGAGGACGTAAGGAAGAGACAACCAGATGCATTTCTCCATCTCTATCAAACTGACCGGGTTGGTCTTCATTTGGGCCACCATGAATTGTCCCAATCATTAACTGTGCTTCACTATAGGCCTTTTATTCCTGCAGAAATCAGCAGGTAGGTAACCTAGCCAATGGAAGCTAACCAATGTACGACTGGTGATCGTTACTTTGAACTCCTCGTCAGTGGACGTCACGCTGCGTCAGCTCCCATTACACTGTGCATGTCACCTGCAGAAAGCAAGCCAGAATCGACCAAACAGCAATCACCTCTCTTTGCCTGGTGCAGGTTTGGTCGACTGCAGATGTCGGAGGTTTTATTTTTAGTTCATCACATAGCCTCCGTTCAGCTTGATACATTTTTAATTTCAGATAGTTACCTGCTTCATCTTAATTTTTCCAGTAACAGAGACCAAAAAAGGAATATTACTACTCATTTGTCCTTTTGCAAGCTAAACATGTTTTATTTTAATGAAGATTTACAGTTTTAGACAACACATATCTCACTGAAAGCTGTCCGTACAGTAAGTAAAACTGCTTTAATATTCCTTGTAAGTAATGTGTAGCGACTGAAGTTTGGGACATTTTTTCTCGCCTTTATCTTAACTCCTCTGAACGTAACACCTATGGATCAATAATGGGTCACTAAAGCCAATTTGGTAGCATAACATATTTCTAATGCTAAAACAACATGATTACTGCAGGTAACTATGGCAACCGGTAACAGTTTAAAGGCCGGCCGGCTCTTTCTGCAATCAAGCTGCACGCACAGCCGCCATCTTTACAAAAGAATAATCCCTTCAGGTTGTTCACGTTTTGCTATAATAAATGCCACAGAATTATATTTTAGTCAGATATTATGGGAAGTCTGACACAAAGTTTTGCATAAAATGACACAAATAAAAATCTAAAAAACTTACACCAACGAATTTGTTCAATTGAATTAAATATATATTATGTATCCCAAAGGGAAATGAAGTGTCATAACTCATATCATCCACTCATCTTTAGTCGTTGTGGATGGTAACGCTGTGGGCAGGAATAATATCCAAAAGCAGTCTGTTTTGCAGTGAATCTGAAGAGGCCTCTGACTGAAGACAGTTCAATGCCAGTAGCATTATATCTACATCCAGGCAGCAGAGATGATATTACACAGTAACAAATGAAACTTTAGTTTCCTTCTGAGGGTATGAAAGGGTTACCTCTGCAGAAGCATCATGCAGACAGTTGGAAGCATGCAGTGTGCAGTGACGGGGTTAGCATTGTCCTCTGGCAGCATAATGTTTCAGTTCAATCAGACATCCCTCCCTCAGAATTACATCACAGCTTCAGACCACCAGCTCTGTTCCTCTGCAGTTTTCTCCTATATATAATGTTCACAGCTGCCTCCACTAGCAGAATTACACGCAAAACCTCAGAGTGCATGCATGATTAAAAGGCGCCATGATAACTGCGCCTCTCCGTCTCCCTAGGTGCTCCTACTCAATTTTTACTCTTCCCACTCATGTCTCCCCATGTCTTAATGACTTGCCAACCAGCCACTTAATCTGAAACTTTGCCTCCCATCTTCCCTTGCAGCAGGGAGGTGAAACAAGGACAAACTCCTAATTGGATGCTGCAGCCTCAGAGGTAATGGTATGTTAAGCTGAAAATGCCAAGAGAGTTTCTGGTGTCGGATGAAAAAGAAGCTAACAAAACTTCAAAATACAAACATTCTGCTGTTGATAAGATGTACGATCGAGTCATCTTAACGTTCAAGGATGACAAATACTCAACTGCAAAGCATGGTGGTGGCAGGCTGGTGATTTGTTCTCATTTTGCATTCTCCAGACAAATGTAAAGGCAACTGTCTGCCAGCTGAGGTTCGACCCAAACTGGGTCATGAACAGTGTGATGATCCCAAACACTGCAAATAATCTCCATACCCACTGGAGATGATTCGGGACGCAGAAATGAATATCTGCAAGTAGCATTGCAACCATTGATTATTTTAACTTTAATTGAAACAGTCTTCAGATTTTTCATTTAAGCCTTTATATATATATTAGAAATGTATTAAAAGATGCAACTAAACAAATGTTTCATTTCCTTTATTAAATAAAAAATAATTATATCTTATTGCCTAAAATGCAATAACAGCATTCATTAGTGAACACTTGATCCTTTGTAGAAAAGGATGCATCTGCAGCTAAAAAATGCTTCTAACAATGCTTCTACGCTAGGCCTGATTTTTTGGATTACTAATTAATCGTTGGGCAGCAAAAAGCACTTAATTTTCTTAAAGACTTTGAATCAGATGAAGCTAATACTGCAATTTGAAGAGTTTTGGGTAGAAAATATTTACAAACAAATATTGTTTTATTATCTTAAATGCACAATATATGTATTTCTTCTATAATTTTGGCTTAATTACAGCTCTTACATTCTTTCAGCAATTTTTTTGAATCTTTACACTAAATTAGTTGACTATTATTTCAATAATTGCTTTATCATGATGAATCTGATCAATCATTTCAAGCATCAGTGAAGACACCAAAGAGCTCAGTTCTGAATGGAAGGTATCTTTCACAATGACGGTACAATCAAGAGATTTTCTCCATGCAGTGTTGAACTGCAGAGACTCGAAGTCAAACGGTAAATCATGTCACCCTGATTAGCTCAGAATAAAGCCACGTCACACCACGTGAAAAAAGAGCTGAACAATGATTTAATATTAATATTAATGAAGGTGTTACTGACCCGCTTAATGTCGGGGTGCATGCGTGTGTCTCAAGCTGGCATGCTGACGTGAGCTTTCATGCACAAGGACCTTTTTCTCATTACCCACTCTCAGCGCCCTTCTGCCTGCACCCAACTGGCCTGCGTGTGTGTGTGTGTGTGTGGGCGTGTGTGTGTGTGGGTGTGTGTGTAATTTTTTGTAATTTGGCACAATCTGCACGGTGACCTGAAACATAGTTTAGCTTCACACTGAGTCAGACAGATGGATGGAGAGACAGACATATGGGTAATTTACTCACTGCATTATTCCATGATATTATTACGCGGCTGCCGTTCTGGAGGCTGAATAGCAGGTGTTTGGCTGAACGGAAAATGCCAGTCAGTGATCCATAATCACATTTAATAACTACTATTTATGGTGCTCAACTCTTCCAAATCTACTTTTGGTCTACTTTAAAATGACAAACTCGTCAAATTTCTAATAATGAGATTGGAAGTACGCTGCTGTTATCTGTGACCATTAACATAAATTTATAATATTAACTCCTCAGCTACTGCAGCTCCCGAATTGTCCAAACCATGAAAATTATCCAACAGTTTAACACAGCAAAATTAGGAGGAAAGTAAAGCAAAATTATTAATAAAGCATGTCAGGTTTTTGATGCTAATCTGGCTTGATTTTTTTTTTGTCCTATTGGAAAATAAGTTCCTAAATCTGCCTATTGAAAGCCATATTGTTTTTGATACCTTGTGCAGATTAGTCATTTTGCCTGAAGTGAACTTCTTTAAAATGATCTTTACACTTTGGAGAAACAAATGCGCTGCTGGATTCGCTGCTTTGCAAATGCCAGCCAATAGCCGGTCAAATAGCATTTTGAATAGGCATTCCAGTTTCCCAAGATGTATCTTATTTTGAATATTTTTGATATCCTCTACAAAAAAATCCACAAATAGGTGGATATTTGTGAGTTACATTCAGAAAAATAAATGAACACTGAACCACGAATAGGCAGGGGTCCACGGCAAGTATGAGGAGTTTACTAGAAAGTAAGTTTTTCACATGTATTGCCCCTAACTGGACTTCAATGATACAGAAGGGTTGAAATGACCAGTATGGCTGTTTCTGAAATTTCTGCTTTACTGTGGAAACTGGTCCAAAGGTGAGGTCCACCTTACAAGCACACAGACTAAATATTTCAATTTTTATACTGGGTTTCCCCCAGACAACCTGCTAAGCCCAGGTTCAGCTAGAGCAGTCCACCAGCGGCCCCCCGTGTTTATTGTGTTAAGAAATGGTGTTTACTGTTACTGGTGAAAAAGAAACACTAAACAACAATTGTCCTGGTGGTGGAGAGGGCAAGAAAAGCCTGGTGGCCTGTCAGGCTTATGATACACTGAGGGAAACCCTGTTTACAGGAGGACTTGATAAGACAAGTGTTTTTACTTTCAATATATAATTTGGCCATTCTTCTGAGTGAAACCGTACAGATTGAAGGAAAATGTGGAGTAATAGACCCAAAGATACATGAAAAGACAAAGTGCATGAAGCTCTCTGCTCTCCGCCTCTTATTATCCTCCACACTCATATTTTTATCTTCACACCTACTCAAGTGAACACACACAAACACAGAGCTCACACACCACCCTGTGCAATTAGGTCTTTATCTCAGACCCTGCTAGCTCGGCACTGTTTGTCCTGACAAACACACGCACACACACGCCCGCACACACACTTGCACAAAAACCCGTGATTGGTTCTTTTATCTCTAAGCTGTGCTTTCGCTCACTCCATGCTGTATGTCGACAGCGCCCTTGGTCATGACAAAGTGCACGCTGACCGATGGCTGTCAACGCTGCAAGGTGCGATTTACTTGCGCAACAACCAGGTGTGTGTGTTTGTTGAGGAGAATGTTAGCGCAGGTGCAAGAAGTGAAACAAAGAGTTGGTGTAAGATGTGACGTGTGATAACGAGCTTAAAAAAGCATGAAATAAGATGGAGCTAATCAGAAAGAAGAGGTCTATTTATAGCTGAGGGCATCAGCGGTGCGGCCCCCACCTCCACACTGACTAACCACCACAAACAGCAGCACAAGCATCAGCTGCTGTCATTTGGCTCCATTCTTGTCTTCTCACCTTCAGGTCAAGCAGCAACATCCTACACACACACACACACACACACACACACACACACGTATGTGTCCCCATCTATGGTTGTTTTAGCTCCAGAAACATCCAACTGTCTGCCTTCCAGAGCCACGAGTCAGCAGGTCTCCAACAACGGTCGACATCTTTGGTTTAGAAATTACTTAGTAGATTTAAGTGCTCTGCATATCTGTCATCTGAAGGGTGTAAAATATGCAGACAGGAAAACCACAGTGTCTTCCTGTTCAAGCCTTTCCTACACCAGTTTGCTGTCCAGTTCAAGTTCCTGGTTCAAAGTACACCTTCAAAGAGTCTTAATGAAGTTAAGATCTGATCTGACGGAGATCTGATCGCAATAAAACAGAAAGTTGTAAATGATACGAGGTTGTATTTGATTGTGAAGTGGGAGCAAAATGAAATGACAGGTTTATAAAAAATTTGTATGTATGCAACGCATTCATTGTCATTTCCTTCACTGCTTCTCTTTTCCTGTTAAAGAAAAGGTCCTGTTGATGTCAGTACCATGCATCACCGTGTTGTCTCATCTAACCAAAGCAACTCCTTCCTGTTTTCCATTATTGTCTACATTCCTCGTGTCAAACTACAAGAAAAATTTATGCCGTTCCTTCAACAATGCCTTTCTTTATTCCACTAACAGTCCTGTCCACACATTCTGCACTTCCTCCTGAGTCTGACACCTCCGACCGAAGACAGAAGCCTGATATTGAAACATGTCAGGTATGCCTTTATATCCAAAAAATGTGTCTAATAAAAGAAACTAAAGACAAGCTTTCACCTGCTTTCTTAGCCAGTCAGGTGGACCTGCTTCTATCTCGGTAGGTCTGCAGTTTGTCCATTCTCTCTACATGTTCCGATTATGGATTGAACAAAGTTCTGGTGTTGAATGCTTTAGATATTGTTTTATGGTTTGCACACAAACTGGAGTACAGACATCAGTCAGAAAATGCCACATAGGCTCTGAGAGTCATCAACAATCTCAGAAAGGAAATTAGATCATTTACATAAAGTTCACAAGTTCTTAGAAGGAAATTTGAGGAGGTGGACTTCTGTCAAGGTTTAGCTTATGAGGAACTCCCCTGCTTTTAGATGAATTTTAAGTCAAAGAAATGTTGTGGATTCTAGATAGGGATTCTGTTCCTTAAAGAGATGATGGTAAAAGTTAAAGGTTGTTCTCCCTCTTCACAATGTGATGAGCCATCTTTCTGTTTCAGGTAAAGTGGGAGTGGCTAGGAGCAAGTTGTTGACTGGGACCACCTGAGCTGAATGCTCTCAGTCCATTTGGACCTGGTTGCTCTCTCTTGTCCCACACAGCAGTTTGGTTTCGCTACCCAATCATTCCATTCCTGGTGCCCATTTCTGGTCAATGGATTCCCTTTAACAATTCACCAGTCCATCCCAGGAAAACAGAAAAAAACTTGCAGACACACACACAGACCGAAGGGAAATTTACACAGACCTTACATCATACAACACTTGCACTTTCGCTCTATCATAATACACTTGTCCTACACCACTGCTTCACTCACGATCACAAACTTTATTGTTTCAGTTGATCTGTTTCACAGTGAAACTTGAGTTAACCTTTAACTCCAGGCTACAACCAGCCTGATGACTCATCAAGGTGACCGTGTGGCCTGGCTAGAGAACTTTACATAGGAATAATAAAACTGGCTTCAGATGGTGGGGCAGGATAAACATGCATACGTGTGCCTGCTCAGCTGCAGAGGTAAGCGAGGGACTTCAAAGGTCGGGAACACCTGCTGTGGAGCAAATATATCCGTTTGATAAAGCACTTCGTTACTAACATATCTGATTGCTCCAGCTCTAGATTTAACAGTGGGATGAAGAGTCAGAGTAGTTGAGGTTGAGGACACTTCAGATGAAAAACACTTTTATCCAAAATAAACTGGGTTGGAGGTCAAGAGCTGAGACTGACTGAAAAAACAGCAAGGAGAGGAATTACTTCTAAAATTACACTTTTAATTTGCTACAAAAAACTAAAAACATTTAATAAAGCCTTTATTAATTCCCCTTACTGCTGATTTCATAAGACAAATAAAAACATGGATCTGGTTGAACTATAATGAATTGTTAACTACGTATATACCAAGTGTGAACTTGCATTTTTTTTATGCTAATGTAATATTCAGCCAGTTGGACAGAGTTTTACCTCGGACACTAATGATGTTGTCCAAAATGGTAAAGGAAAAGACTGATGGCAAAAAGGAGAAATTAAAATAAGAATATATGGCAACTGATATTTTCATTGCAATATTTACCAATATTGTTGGCAGTGCAAAATATTCTAATACTGTGCAGCCAATCTGAATAAGTCTCAAATACAGCAAAAACAATACTTGCAACATTCAAGACAAGAAGTAAGATCAGTGATGGTATATTGTCAACAAGATGGCGGACATTATGTCAACTATCATACATTCCTGCATTTTCTCCATTTTGCAATATATATGGCAGGGTTAGAAAAAAAATCACAATATTAGTTTTTTCCACTATCATGCAGCTGTAGAAGATACACTCATGTTATACTGATGGAAAATGTCACATTCTGTTGGTTCAGCTCTTTGGTTTGAACCTACAGATGTTTCATTTGTTGTCTTAATTCTCATTAAGACTGATGAAGAGTTAAATTCTACACCAAATAAGCTCTGTCAGTGCTGGATAAAAGAAAAAATCAATAACAACATGTATGATCAATATCAATATATAACTGTCTATAAGTCAGATCCAGAACCGCACAGCATTCTGGGGGATTTAGGCAGATGAAAAACTTTAGCTCCTCAACCTATAAGCAAAGTTAGTGGGATCAACTAACTCACCCACTCTTTGGTTACCTAGCAACTCACCCACTCTTTGGTTACCTAGCAACTCACTCACTCTTTGGTTACCCAGCAACAACCTGTTGAGTAACATGCGCAGCAGCAGTTTAAAGTTTTGCCACAGTGTCTCATAACTGCTTAAAAATAATAAACATAAACATGCAGTAAAACTAAGGATAAAACAGGAAAGGTTCCTCCTGCCAGTTTGGGAGTTTTTCAGATATTTAAAACAAAAAACTAATCATTAATTATTGATATCAACTAATATGAAATCCTTATGTTTTGATACGTTTTTCAGCAATACTCTTTTAACACTTTTAACTATGTTAACTGTGTTAAAAGTGATCCATTTGCAGATGATCCAGTTCAAACTGTTTAGACTGTTTATCGCCATCATTCTCAATAATTGACTCTAATATTGAAATCTGTGACACAAAGCTCAGATTTTTATGCAGCAACAGATAAAAAGCATATAAATATCTGTGAAACTGTACAAATGTAAAGAATAAGTCGGTGTGTAGGTAACAGTTTTGTTCACCTCTCACATGCTTTAACCTAAATATGGCCGCCACGTGTCGTATGTAGCAAGGCTAGCGTTCCCCAGGCGGCAGCGCACACAGGAGTCTCATGTCTTGCGGCTCTGACAGGGAGGAGTCCTCTGGCTCCAGCTTTGGTCATCTGCTGATGAAGAGCCAGGGGAGCCAATCTGCTGCGGCTGCTTCAGCAGGGCTGTTAGAAGCTGCACATGCTTGCATGTAAAGCCAGGCAGACAGCAGAGCAGAATAATTACAGCTCAGGATTACATCTAGGGAGACCTCATTAAATCCGTCTGCCATCATCTTTCTGTTCCTCTGTCACCTGGTATCTCTATCTGCCTCTCTCCTCTGCCAACTCGCCTTTCATCCCTCCGTCATGCATCCTCCTCTTCCTCTCTGTGAAGATTTCAACACTGCACTCTGTTTCCCTCTGTGTCAGTTCCCTTTCCTCGCGGTACTATTGTCTTTCAACCTTTCCAACTCCTCGGTCCTAATTATTTCCGCTTTTTTAACTCCTCTCCTCGTGTTCCACTTCATTTTTCATCCTTGAAGAAGTAGGGGAGGAGGATATAACGAACTGAGCTGGAGGATTGGAAAATGTTGACATGAATCTTCTATAAGCTCTTAATGACCTTAATGTTTACCATCCTAGTATTACAGAATTTATATAGTTAGAAAAACTAAAGTTTCTGTTAAAACTGTAATTAGTCATGGTGCTTATATTAAACAAAAATTGTTTTTTTATCATCCATAAAGGCAACGTCTTGACAGAAAAGCAAAAAATCTTACCAAGTATTTTTTGTGTAGTTTCTATTACAAATGTTTTAATATAATTAAAATTAGACAAAATAAGCTTGCAAGTAACTTTCCAGCAAGATAAAATAAATTCCTTTAAGTCATTTATTTCACTTATAACAATGTTACAAGTAAAATAATCTGCCAGTGGAACTATTACTTTGTTTTTAAATCAATATTAAGGAACTGCTGAACAAGTTCCTATATCTTGCTGAAAAGTTACTTATAAGTTAGTTTTGTCTTATTTCAAGTATCCTAAGATATTTGCATTAGAAACTAGACACACATGGAAAGATTCTGTGTTTCAGCAGAATCCAGTGAAAGTAAATCAGGGATATTTATACCACTGAAGAAGACCAAGTATAACATGGCTGGACTTTTAAAAGACTTTCTGTCCTCACTATGTGCAGAGGGAAACTACACTAACTTATCAAACTGCTGATGTATCTATAGTTTGTATTTCGATGCATATTTTATATGGTCTTATATATCTTTGTGTGAACCTACTTGCTTTGGTTGCCTGTCACTTTATGGCACCAGAATTTCCCCAATGTTGGATAATAAATGAATTTCTGTTCTTTTCTTTTTTCAACAATAGGGTCTGCAGAGAGCATTGCACTAAATAAAACAATGACCTTTAATTTTAAGCATATTTTTTAGAAGTTAATAGTCAAGTTCTCTCCTCCCAATAGGCATCAAGAATCTCCTCTGAGACTCTTTCTCTAACGCTCCTTTCAGGTAAATCAGAAAAGGTGAGTGAATCGATTGTAAACATTTATAAAACTGTCTTGTTTTAAAAGTTTTTCTTCTAAAGAAGGTATCCGATGGATGATACTGAAAAAGAATCAGAGAAAACACAGGTTGCAACTTGCTGAAAGTGGTGCAAAAAGTAGGTATGGACTGAACTCCGAACACCGCACAGCATTCTGGGGGATGTAGGCAGAGGAAAGACTTTAGCTACTCAAACACTCACAGCCAGGTTGGTGGTGGTATCAATTAACTCAATGGCTCTTTGGTTACCTAGCAACTCACTCACTCGCTGGTTACCTAGCAACAACCTGTTGACTAACTTGTGCAGCAGCAGTTAAGGTTTCCCCACCGCAGCTCATAAAAAGTAAAAAACAACATTGTGGAGCGAAAGGAGAAAATGAGTACAACAGATGAAGAGAAAACTGGATAAAACAGAAAAGGCCATGACATGAAGTCAGGTATTTAAAACCAAAATCTAATCAATAATTATTAATACTGACTGATATCAAATCCTAGTATAATATCACCCCTAATTTTAGATATGCTGTACGAAAAAACCTGCAAATAGATGAATTTTTAATGAATAATCAGACTTTTTCTTTAACGGTTAAAAAAATCCAGGAATAAGTGAATCATTTCAGAGTAGCCACTAAGGCTAATGTGTTAGCATGTGGGCTGTATAGGAGGAAGCTGCAGACCAATGCATGGACATGGAGAACATGCAAACTACACAGAAATGTCCCGGATGATACTCAAGTCCAGAATGTTCTTTCTGTGAGATAAAAACTGTTCCACCATTTAGTGTGGCTCTGTTAATATATTTACAATGAAAAAACTTAAAATAAGCATTATTAGTATGTGCTGAATGAATGTGGCCTCATTTTGCCAGCTTTTGTTCTGCTTTCTGCAGCCTTTAGACAACATTCCTTCTAAACTCTTGCTGTACCCTAAACATCCAAGATACCAACAAATCTGACTTTATCTGCATCTTTTTTCTGTTTCTCTTCCAAGGCAGCAGAGATGAGACTTAAAGGAGACTCTGTCCTATTATGTGTTCACTCAGATTCCCTATCAAAGCAGGTTAGGGGAATTTGCTTTGCTCAAATCAAATCCCGACTTTATTCACACAGCATGATCCGATAAAATCAGGCAAAAAAAGGCTGGGTCTGTGCAGAAATTCAGAACATTTTTATATGTATATTAAAAATGAATTAGAAGCAGGAGCCTTTCTAATAAATCATAAAAAACCAAGCTATGCTGGAGTCCGCATACTGAATGCAAAGAAAGAAAGGGAAGTGTCTCTGCAGCAAATTCAGTTTATCTGCCAGCTGCACACTGCATAATTTGGCTTTATCTCAAATATCCGATTCTAACTGTGCTTTTTAATATCCCTCTAACAGTTTTCGCATCATATGCTCCACACAGATCCTATTATTTCTGAAGTCCTGCAAACAAACAAATGTCCTGCAGTTTCTGCTGGCAGAATGCTACAAAGAAATATGTCAGCCAAGAAAAATCCGATCGGACTGAAAGGAGAATGCCCTCTGGAGGTTTTTACTGAGTGATTACCAAACAGTGACGGTGACATAAAGGAACACTTCTGCATTTTCAATAGTCAGTAGAATTACAGGAAGTGGCTGCTCCAGGAAATGTTGATATGATCAGCATTACAGCCAGCATCATGTGCTTTGTTGGAGGTGCTTTGAATGACTCGAAGATCGGCTATCCAGATGGGGAGTGACTGGGGTAATGAGACGGAGGGAGGGGAAAAACAGGGACACAGCTTTAATCAGATCACCTCAGAGCTAATGTCAAAATTTAATTATTCACATTTCCTGTCCTCTCATGATTCAATATTAATAAATTACTTGGAAGGAAATGAGCAGAAACCAGTCTTTAGACACGTCATTCCAGCGATCGCTTTAGAATCACTATAAAACAAGAAATTCGTTGAAATTATTCCCCGTCTTTTGTTTGGATTCTTAGAAAATCTCTAATCAGGATGAATCTGACCTTAATAAAGGCACATCCTGGTCTTTTAAAGCTGCTGTGCCCAACCTGCAGTAAACCTTGCAGTGGTTCCTGCCCAAGCTTTTATTTTTCAAAACCAGAGGAAAAATTCTCAAGAGAAAGATTTTAATTGCTTTAACCAACCCAGGCTCTTAAAAACTCACTGAATCACTCATTTACACCACAAAACAGAGAGCCTCACCAAGTGTTCCTTTCTAGTTTCTGCAGAAAAATATTTAAGACAAAACTAACTTACAAGTAACTGTTCAACAAGATGTAGGAGTGTATTTTAAGTCAATAATTCCTTCCAATCACAATAAAGGGGAAAATGTCCATCAATCAGGGAATTACCAACACAAAGTACGGCACAACTGTAAAGAGGGGGGAAAATATGGTTTTCAAATTGTTTTAACATAAAAATCACAAAAGTGTGGCATGTTTTTAGCAGTGTACAATCAGTTTTCCTTGTAATTACAGCTGCAAGACATCTCTACCAGCTTTGCAGATACATTTTTGTCCGTCCACAGGTGGAGTCAATGTGCAAATTAAGTTACTTCTGAAGGCAAACTGGATTTTAATTTGGAGCTCTAGGGTGAAGGGGGATTTATCCAAATGCACACCACACTTCTCATGTTTTTATCTAGAAAACATAAAAAATAAAAAAAACTAGTTTGTGTTAGTCTATCACATAAAATCTTCAAAAAATATATTGATGCTTCTGGTTGTAACAGGACAAAAGCTTTTGTATGTTTGTACATTCCTCAATGGCTTGTAACTTTTTATTACATTTTTTTGTTAACTTTTTGTATCATTTTCCAGTTACAGCTAATGAAAATATGACATTTAAAATTGGCTGTCGTTGTACATACATTTTTTTTGAAGGGAGACCAAGTTCTCAAAGATTTTAGCTAATCGTGTTCGACTGTGATTCAGACCCCTGCAAATACCAGGCCATACATTTTTTAAAGAAATATCAAGAAATCCAGTCTCCGTCATGCATCTGAACATAAAGTGCCTTTAAGACTGCCTAATGCACAGTACAGCTTAAATGTACTGGTACTTCTGTTCTGACTGAGGTGTGATCCAAACCTCCCTTCCTGCAGCTACAAACCGAGCCACAGCCACCGTCAGCTGACTTCAGATCAGATCAGCTGAGTTGGGTCACAGTAAAAGGATTCCTTTGTCTTTCAGCTCTCTGAACCAACATCAAATCTGCCAAATAGGTCTGACACAGAAATAAACACTCACAGTCACACCAACACATGAACAGAAGCACAGAGAGAAGACGGAGCACACACACTCCTAAAAGTGTGTAAAGGCGTACATACACACCAACCTACCACACGTTGGTGCAACAAAGGAGCTTTGTTTTTCATAAGAAGCACTGATTAGAGCGCAGACCACACACACAGGCATCGTGCTGAGCAGACACAAACAGAGCCAGAGATGGTTTACAGTGAAAACAGACTAAAAAATGAAACAGAGTGGACAGAGGAACAGTAGATATAATATTCATGCAGCTCAGGTCCCAGTAAAAACGTTCTCAGGACTCTCTGTCCCCTCCGTCAAGCTCACCACAGTAAACTACTAAGTGTATTTTTCCAGTATGAGGAATTAATTATCTATAATCGGTGAGTTTTAAAATAACAAGCTTTGGTGTCAATGTACATTGTACTTTACTTCATTAGTTCAAAGTCTTTTGGTCGACAAGAACTACTTTGTGTTATTTGGCTATGTATAAACCTGATTGAACAAAAATCACATGTGAGCCTCAGGGCTCTGGTCTCTGGTCACTTTTTAGTCATTACAAACCTCACCTCTCAAGTCTGATCATAGCAGATTACTAGTCTCTTTAAGAATACTTATATTGACGACACGCAACTTTATATTTTCGTGTCACTACAAAAAAGAAATCACATGTGAGGCTCCTCGGGGCTCCAGTTTCGGGTCACTCTTTGTTCCTTTCAAAGCCCCCACCTCTCAAGTTTCATCATGGCTTATTATTGGTCTCTTTTAGAATATTTATACTGATGACAGACAGCTTTATATTACCATATCACCACATGCCCACAGTCCATTACAGTCACTGAGGAAGTGTGTTTATTATATCAACAAGTTAATGAATCAGAATTTTCTCCAGTCACACGTGGAAAAAAAATTGTCCCAAAATCATACAGTTAAAAAGAAGAAAAAGCAACCACATAAAGTCCAAGTTAAAAAACTTTGCCAGAATTAAGTTGTCGTTTTTTTTTTTTATCTAAACAGGGCAGCCAATCACATCACTGCAATACTGAGCAGATTAATAGATACCTTTAGCCAATGATTTACAAGGATAAGGTTGATAGAGTGACTCAGAACAGGCAATCCAGTAAATTGCCTGTTCAGTGCCCAACACAAGCACTCCCTCTGTTTTCTGATTCATCTCTGAAAAAGGAGGCTAATAATTATCGCCGATTCCAGTCTGGAGTCCAGGAGCAGAGCGCCCTTTGCTCCTGGTCCTATCAGCCCTCTTTGGCACCTTCTCCAGCTTGCTTAATAAGTGAGAACATGTTCTTCCACCCGCCGGCCTCTCTTAGCTCAGAACGTCTCTAGTTCCTCTTTTTTTCCCCCCTGCCAGCCTCTTTCACACTTCCACATCACTTCACCAGAATCTGAAAGAAAAAAAAATCAATTTTCCTGTCCTACTCTCCCCCTTTTTATGATCATATCACTCCTCTGTCTTCATCCCTGTATCTGTTGCTACTCCAAACTTCGAGGAGAGAATAATACAGCAGAACTTTACTTGTTTTAATCCACCTCTGTGCTCTAAACATTTATTTTCTTTCATTAAATTCTCCCTTTCTCTCCCTCCAGCTATATCCGCCCCCTTTGCCACTCAGCATGAAAACCACCACCTTTTTCTCCTCCATGTTCCCCCCCCTTCCCTCGTTTTATTCTCCTGTTCCAAGGCTTAAACCTAATTATCTCCTGCTGTAGGGAGAAAAGCCGCACACACACGGTGGGAACAGCCTGTGGGAAGCTGCGCAGCCGCGAGGGATGGACAGCGTTTGTTCTCCCTTCGGCCGATCGCCTCCAATCATGTCAGCAAGGCCCAAACACACGGAGAGAGAAAGACGCAGAAAAAAAAAGGGCTTAATTTGACATCTTTACTTAGATCATAAGGCAAGATGGGGCAAAGGTTTGTGGTTTTCACTGCTGAGAAAGTCTAATCAAAATAATTAGATGAATGTACGTCACTGCTGGTTAACTTTATTATTAAGTGAGTTTATTAAGCAGCTGTCTTTAATCAGCCTGGAGAAGTCTCAGGATTCCTCTGAAATAATTCATACACTCCAAGTAACATCAGTTTTACAAATTCCATCTCCTTTAAACAAAGTCCTTTAAACTCTGTTCAAACTGAACTGCAACAGCCATGTCAAAGTCTCCATGACTCTTCATAAGCTGAGAAAGTTTTAGCACTAACATTAGTTTCTTTGAGCAGAAAAGACTTTTAACAATTTCCCTCAAAAGCAAAGGTTTGGTGTGTGTATGTGTCTGATATGATTTAGATGAAAACTGTTACTGTCTGAAACATATTTTACTGTTTCAGGCTGGTGGTGTCTGTGTAATGGTATGGGAGATCAATTATTATTATTATTATAATTATTGATCAAAACCAAAGAAGTCGACAATGTCCATCCTATTGGGTGCTGATCTTTTAATGGCTACTTCCAGCAGGACAATGCACCATGTCACAAAGCAGACATCTTAAAACTTTTATAAAAATGAGTCCCTCTGCAGTCAGATCTCAGTCCAACAGAGCGCCTTTGTAATGTAGGGAAACAGGAAGTCCACATATGTGCAGCTGACAAATCTGCAACAACTTTGTCCAAATGGACCAAAACCTTTAGAGGAATGTTTCGCACTCCTTCTTGAATCTTTTTATGACAAATGAAAGCAGTTCTGAAAGCTAACATGCATTAAAAAGCCAAAACAAGTTTGCAATACTCCGAATTTGGGGCTTTTCATGTACATTTATTGGAATCCCAACCTCAATAAACAAATGAAAAATAATAATCCTACTCATTACCTACCATCGGCTACAAGGATGTAAATGATTGACAGATTTCTGCTGGGACAACTTCCGATTTTTTTTTTTCCAGTAAACAAATACTGGTGCATATTTAGTTGAAATGTTCCCAACAATCCAAGCATTTAGAAGTCATTAGCTGGAGAGGACACATCCCCTACTGCAGCCATTCCAGGACTATAAACTGTGTTTATGGTATGACATCCTCTGTTTATATTGCTTTATGTGGGTTGAAGACAGTTAATGATTGAAAGAGGAGCTGCCTTTGGGTTTTAATAAACAGAAAAAGAGGTCATGGATGACTCTTGTGACGACCAGAAGAAACCAAAGAGGGAAAAGAACAAGAAGAAGTACGAAATGAGTTGATGCCTTTTCATGAACATCTCATGAACTCTGCAGACTGACAATCATTTCATGTTTTCACCAGCCAGCATCCAAAGAATTAAGTGAATTCAGTTAAATGTATGGGTGGTGCTCTTCATAAGGGCTTGGTAATGACATTAGCTCCGCTAATTCAATTATGTTTTTCCATGCATCTCTCTTTTGCAGCCATCAGCCCGACCCTTTGACTTTTGCAGCTACATATTTTTTTAAAAATATAAATTCATGACCAAACAGCTGCTTTGTGACATTTACCAAAATGGCCGCTCGAAACATCTGGTGACATTTGATGGTCGTCCATTCAGCTTCAAATGTTCAGCCTGAGTTCCCTCCAGCAGCCGAAATAAACAGTTTATATGTGATGTCACTGATCAAAACAGCTGCAAATAAGAATCAGCTTCCATATAAACATAACCTTATTATCAACTCTTCTTCATATTGCTGAGTTTTAGCCATTATATTTGCCAAATTGTTTTTTCAATCTGAACTCCATAATTGTTGGCAGTATATTGGAGATTTTTAGACTTTTCTTTTTTGGTTGAAGCTTTGCGTGTTAGGACAATGACTTCCTCTGGTTTTGGAGGCTATGCAGCTAAAGGATTTCACGTATTTTACTTTTGGACAGTGACTATGATTTGTAACCGTGCCAACAAGGTACTGTTTCCAACTGGGAGCAGCTGATTAACATCTGAAAAGCTAAAATAATACCTGAACTACGACTCCAAATCAAAAAAGGAGTTGGAAATGAGGCTTCATGGAAGCTTTCAAACCACACAGAAAGTCTTCAGTCAGAGGCCGCTTCTGATTCGTTGCAGGACTGACTGTTACAGGAGATCGTTTTGTTCTCTTCTAACAACTTAGAACAACTTACAATTTTTAAAAAGATTTCCAACTGTTATTTTCTCCAAGGTCAGATCCCCAACACCAGAAAAACATTTTAAACTAGTTAGCACCAGTTTAACTAGGCTACCAGTTAAACTTACTAGTTTAACTAGGTCCACTTACTAATATCGAGATTTACCAAATTTAAAAAATTGTTCTGGTATCAAAACCACTAAAACATACAGTCCTAAAGTGTAAAGTTCTTTAAATAAGACACTAACAAAGTAGTGGGGGATAAAGTTTCTATCTCTGTGTGAAACAGAGAAACACAGAGATGCCCTGCCCAGTTTGCTGCTGTGCTCTGCTGGCTGGAAGACGCCTCTTTTCATGTGGTTACAAAAAAAAACACGTTTGGTTGTTTCGAAATCTAGTCTGCCGCCAAAATCAAGAGGGTCGTGGTGTGGAAACTAAACTGACTGACATCACTGAAGCACTGAGCAAAAGCCAATGTGTTGCAGCTCTTTTCACTGATTTGTTGAAAGCATTTGACGCTGCACACAATGCTGAAACAGAGACTCAACAGTATTGGGTTTTCTAGTTGACTAGTGTGATAATGATCGTTCTTGTGAAAACAGCGCGTGCAGGCAGATGGTTTCACTTCCAAGTCTCTTACTGTTAGAATCAAACTCTGGTTCATCGTCAACTATAAATACATAAACTTCAAAAGTAATACAATTAAAGATAAAGGGAACAGCATGTGTATGTATGGACAGCCAATTCTGCTTTTTAAGTATTTTCATATAAAGAAAACAAAAACTCTTTACTAATGGTGTCCCTCAGGACTCAGTATTAGAACCACTTCTATTTGTAATGTTACAGTTCAGCATCTACACCCAGTCTGGCTCTGGCTTTAATCTATAAGGATAATTTGGCTCACCTGTACTCAAATCTTCAGAGACTCACTCATCAAAACAGTTGCCGTGGTAACAGTGTTCAATTACAAGATCTTGTTGTCTGAACCAAGCGTCCGTATAGAGCTGGGAACAGTTTGGGGGAACAAAAATCCTAAAAACTAACAAAATGGTGCCCTTGATCTTTTTTTTTTTTACGTTTAACACTTAAATTTTTTAATTTATGAATGAATTAACTGTATTAATATAACTATTGTCAATTATTTTCTTTATTTAGTGCATTCCAAATATATGATGCTTATCAGAAGAATTAAATATCTTTTAAGACCAAATTGAGTTTTATATTGTGATAAATCCTGCCAGCTAATGAGGCAGACTTTAAAAGAAATCCTTAAATTTTCTGGACAAGTGAAGCAGGAATAATTAATCTCTGGATTTCCTGATGCTCTTCCTCCAGTGTCTGGAGTTTCATCAAACAGAACCAGCCCCTGCAGCTCGAGATTTAAAGTTACAATATAAACATTTCAGACCAGAATTAGAAAGAACTGCAAAAACTAGCATTTCTTCCAATCGTCGTGGCTGCACCTGAAAATGGCTTCCTCACTTCTGCTCATTTGCTCTTATTAATCTAGTCTCCTCAGCACACACACACACACACACACGCACACACACTGATCGCTGCTGGAGAGGTCAGTTTGGCAGCTCGGTGGTGAGAAAGCCATTGAACACGTCTGAACACACACAGGCTCCAAACACAGATGGTGTTTCCTGCTTGCAGATTGGCTGTTCACACATGACCCGGTCCCTTTGGTCACTCGTCCAATTATCACGTCTCTGACAGATCATGTGTCCAAACACAGACGCAGCCGCATCATCCATATGCACCTGCAGAAAACCTCCACATCTCTGAAGTTCAGCTTTAGAGTTGGTTACTGTGTGATGAGATGATGGCAGCTCTTCCTATTGAGAATCGTCTTATTAAGCAAGATCTGTACAGCATTTAAAGCATCCATTCATCCATTTTCTGTAGTAATTGGTTGGTGCTGGCTAGTCTGTAGGAGCTGAGTGGGGGAGTCGTAGGAGAAGGCTTCTCTGTGAAGCTTACAAACTGCAGCTCTGATGAGTAGCTGCGTCTCAAAGGCGGAGCTAGGTCCAATCAGGCGTTTTGCACAGCTGAATGGTTGTCATGGAGATTAAAGGATTCTCAAATATGCATGAAATAATCTAAACAACACTCTAGGTTGTTTAGATTATGTTATTCAATATTTTTGATGATTGAATAACATCATAACATGATGTAAAGCTCAAAAAAGTTTATTTCACATAATAACGGCCCTTTAATGAGCTACTGTGATCCTGAGAGGATCGTCTCATTAAACATGAATCTGTACAGAGACAACATCAGCTCACAGCTAAAAGCATTTAAGAATCTATTACCTAAAAACATAATCAACTCCGTCAAAACCAACTTGATGGACACGGTTTTTGTAGGGTGGTAACGCTCTACTCACATCCACCCACTGGGATCAGACACACAGCTGGGTGTCACAGCCGTTAAATTTAAATGTTACCGTTAAATTTAAATCTAATCCACTGACGTGGGTGGCTTCTTCACACACACACACACACACACACACGCACGCACACACACACACACACACACAGCCAAGGTGCTGAGAATAATGGCATAATTCCCCATCAATAATGGTAATGTCTTCCCTCTCAAGCACCTATGATTAAATATCGTTGAGAGAAAAAAAAATTAATTTAGACGTAAGTAAATGAAAAAAACAAATCAAACCATTAATCAATTTTCTTCAGCCAACTTCCTTTTATCTCAATTTCCAGCTGTTATGAATTGATGCTTTCAAACTTAATAATATAATCAGCCTGTTAGATGGAGTCTCACTGCAGTAGATGCCCACAGTTTACACTCTGGACAGTGTCCAAGAGGTTAAAGGTCAAAAAAACCATTAGAAACAAACAAAAATAAACATTAGTTCCTTTAAGCACTACATCAACACGCTAACTAGCAGAAGCTAATACTGAAAAGCTAACTTCATTTGAAATTATATCTGTCCTTGAAAGACCACAAACCTAAAGCACCAATTTAAGTTCAACATCGTTATTTGAATGTTCTATAATACTTATTGTATTTATGTTTATATCTGATACATCTGTTTCAGCAGCTAAATGTGCGTCTGGCTTTTAGCAGAAACTCCAGTAAACCCCGTTGGTTTATTATGGGATTACTGGACTGATAGCTATGAAAACACTGGGAAAGGAAAAACATGTCACAGATGTAGGAAGATCTCTGCTAAGTAGCAAAGGTGAGTCCCAACAGAAACATCATTAAGTACATCATGATACCATAGGAGACATAATTACCAGGCAGCTTTAATGAAGCCACTCAAGCAGATGAAGGTTCAGTGTCTGCAGGAGGAAACCAGCAGCACTAGGGTTGGATTTTAAATCAGAACTGACCCCGGATCAGTGCGGAAAAATCCAGTTATTACAGATTCAGTCAGAGAAAACCTGAGCAGCCAGAAAAAGAAACAGGTTTTTATTTCCAAGCAAGTAGTTCCCAAAAGTCCAAACCTGTTCTGACTCAGATTGGATCTGGATTTCTTTCTTATGACTTTAATAACATTGAATGGAAAGAATTCCCCAGATTTACCCTCAGCATAGTTTGGTTTTGTTATCTGTATGCTCCACGAACCAACAAACTGGAGGTGGCGTCTGACTTGGCAGTGGCTGTTTTCAGCACCTCTCATCTTTTTTTGGCATAAGCTCCATTTCTGAGCTGTTAGCTTGTCATGAGACAGCATCAGTTTTCAGTCAGAGGCTTCTTCAGACTGGTTGTAAGCCTGACTGCTACAGGAAATCCTTCCCAGAGCATCACTACTCAAAACGACTATTTGAAGATATTTGGATGATTTCAGTTACAACAATATTTAGTTTCCCTTTTGGATCAGCAAAGATTTTTTTGTTTAAATCCTAAAATTTAGAGAAAGTAGTTTAGGCACCATGATGATGTAAATTAAAAGAAAGTTAATATACTTGTTTCAGTTAATATATTTATTGCAATATTCAGCAATATACTAATGTCACATATTAATAATATTGTATCAGCCTTGCTGACATAAACTAAATTATTCCTTTTGGTGAAATGTGATTTGTCTAAAGGTTTTCCATCATTGTCTAACAAAAATCTAAATACAGAAGGATAGAATGTTAAACTCAAGTTGTTATGTGGCTAAAAAGAATAAAATCTGTCAATTAAATGGAAATCAGACAAAAAAGCACATCATATATCCTGGAAAATATAAGGCACAATGTCTGGGAAAAAACAATCTATCAAAGACAAATTTAACGCAGAAATTCCTGATTTGTTAAAGGAACGAGCCTAACAACTAATTATAAAATTATAATCAAACCTCAAGCAGACCAAGAGGAACAATAAGATCATCGGTTCTGAAGAAATAAAGAGCAAAGAGGTTTGTGTTTATATCCGCTAAAAGATGAAGTTGGATTCTTCTTCTGTCCTTTGATTAGATAGTTGACAGACCAGCACATGATCGCCACCTATGAGGCTGCAGAAAAGCTGCAATTATAATAATGCATTACATCAGACACTACTAATCTAAATCAACCTGGATCTCATTTCCTTTAGAAAACAACATGTAAGCCTCATCTGAACCATTTTCCTCTGCTAACTTACACCATGTCAGCAAATGTGTTTAGGTTTATTCTGCAGAACCGGTCCGGATAATCAGTTTGCTAAACACGGAGGGAAGCTGGGGCTTCCTTCTTCTTCTAAGCTGCAGAGCATGAAAACTGCAGCTCTGTCAAAATTCGTAACATTTTTAAACTGCAACCAAACTGCAGGAAGGCTAGCAACTGTTCCTCTGTGCCTGCGGACCAATCAGGAGGCAGCATTCAGAGGAGGAAGTGGAGGAAAGTCACAGGACCTCAGAGCAGGAGACCTGGATCCACAAGTTCTTCAGGGCAGCTTTCTCCCTGGACTCCATCTTCTCTTTAGCTCACTAAAATCTTTCAGTTATTCATCAGAGATGTGCTTCAAACACAAAGCAAAAGCCTCTGTTTCTTTTTAAATTTAGCAACACCAGCAAGCCCTGTAAACCAGCAGCATGTGACACTGGAATGAAGATCTGAAAACCTTCAGAGGCTGAACACATCATGCATGGTGGGAAACAAACAACTACTGTAGTGCTGAATAAATATGTTCACACACAATAAACCTGTTCACATTTTGATAAATTGGCCCCGATTTCCTTAATTTCGGGACAGAATCTGTTCTCATGAAAAACATTAGAAATAATCGGGTCTATGTTGAAGAATTCAACACCACTGTTGAAAGTCACACTTGCAATTAGGGCTGAACCTAACAACTACCAGAGTAATTGATTATTCTGTTGATTCATCAGGTAAAGAAATTGGCACATTCTGCAGATTTTTTTATTTAACTATTTAAGCCTTCCTATACAATATTTAAATTACATTAAGAGATGCAAATAAACAATTAAATTCCTTTTTAGAAAGTAGATATTTTATACACAGCATTCCTTTAGTTTACATTTGATCATTTGTAGCAAAGGATGAATCTGCTGCTAAAAACTATTTCTAACATCGACATGTGAATAGCTTGGCCATTTCTACTGGACTTAGCATCAATACAGTGTACGGCTGATTTGTTGACTTTATTATTAATTATTATTATTATTATTATTATTATTATTATTATTATTATTATTATTATTATTATTATTATTAATTGGATAACAAAAGGTGTCTAAAAGGAGGTTGTTGTTGTTGGGTTTTTTTTAAATAAAGAATTTGAACCAGATGAAGCTAAATGTTTCCCACCTGAGGCATTCAGGATAGAACATATTTACAGACGAAAGGTCTCTTTTGCATCTTAATGCCAAATATATACATTTTTGATACAGTTTTGGCTCTTTTACTGCTTGAATTGTGTAACTCTTTCAGAAAATAGCATTTCTGAGTCTGTATACTCCAGTTAAGAATTAATCAAATACTAAATACTAAACTGATTAATCATTTCAGCTCTACTTTCAATTGGCTGCAAGAAACACACTAGATCTAACACTTTAATACAAATGCACACAACCATTTCCCTGCCACTTTACTATTATGTTCCAATAAACTCTGTTAAAGCTTGTGGATGCACATTTATTAAATGTGGAAAAATTCATGCGGCATGAATACTTTTGCACGCCACTGGGTTTGCTTTACTGAACATTTCATCCACCAAGAAAAGACAAGAGGCAGCGGAAAAGGAAGAAAGCTCTGCAGAAAGACAAAACAGCCGTTGAAATTGCAAAACCAGTTTGCAGTAGTAAAAAAACTGGAGGCTTAGCACAGCAGTGACAACACCCTGCTGCCTCCAGCAGCTGATCCCCCCCACTGAGCTTTCTCTGGGGTTTATCGATCAAACCAACTGCATTTCTGCATATCCACACCCGAGCATGTGCCGCTCACAGCTCCGTGGATCTGGGTCAGTTTGAGCAGGTTGATACGGATGGACCTGCAGATTCACTGAAGACGCTACTGTACATTTTACATTCACGGTTTAAAAAAAAAAAACAAAGAAGGAGGCAAAGTGGGAGAGGAAGGATGAGGAGAACCTTTACAGAGTTACTGGACCGTGATTATGGAGGACTTACTTCATTTGTTTGACGATGGTGCTTTTCCCTGACTCTCCAGCCCCTGAGGGAGAAAGACAGAAGAAATCAGTGTAAACAGTGTGTGTGTGCGGGTGTGTGTGTGTGTGCGTGTGATAGACAGAGGGGAGGCAGAGGAGGGAGTGGGAGGAACAGAGAAAGAAATGGGAGCTTGAGCTGAGCAGCAGGGGGTGCAGATAAAAAGGATGGAGAAAGTGGGAGCACCTTTTCTCCTCATTTTCTTCCTCCACTCTCCATCTTGTGACTTAGTTTGACAAACAGATTAAATCCTCAAAGGTTGCGCTCAATTAAAGGAATCAATGATGAGCAAACCCTGCTGCTGCAACCTGCCATTTTTTTCATCTGCAGCTCTCACCTCTCTGTAGCTTTTTGGAACATTTTACCACCTGCCACACCTTTTCCATTATTTAAACCCCCTCATTTATTAAATGTGACCAAAAAAAATTTGGTTGTATTTTAGAAAAAATGACAATTCATGACGCCCATGAATTCAATTCTCATTTTTCCCCTTTTCTCTGAGGCGTCGTGTTTCTGCTGTAATTTTACTCCCCCGGTTCCCTCCATCACCGCCACACCTTCCGCCGCCCAGGCTGGCCCGCTCCCCGGCCCCCCGGGCCCCGCTCCCCGGCCCCCGGCCTTACCGAGCAGCAGCAGTTTGACATCTTTGGCCGCAGTCAGCCCGTCCTCCTTCAGGTTCTTCTCGATGGCTTTGCTCCGGTCTAGAGCCGCCCTCTCCTCTGCGCTCAGCGTACATCCCATGGTTAGAGAACACAGCTTGATGGCGTTACCGGTACCAGGATCCACGCAACGAAAACGCACCAGACCAGCGGGTATATATCAAAGAGGAGGGGGAAAAATCTAATCTGACTGCAGATCCTTTGAATTGTGAATATTTCCACCTTTTCTGAGCTCTGCCTTCGATCCCCTGGTTCTCTCTGGGCAGATCCCTCTCTCTCAAGCCGGGCACAGACGCTCCGTTAGCGCATTAAATCGGCGATCCTGTCGGTGTGATCCAAAAGAAAGAAAGCGAGCACGGTGGAGCCACCGCAGCTGGCTTCGTGTCCGTTTTCGTGGCGTTCTCCTGACGGTGGAAACCTCCGTCCCTTCGGGTCTCCTCGGCGCTGGTTCGGCTGGTTACTGGGCGGCGGCGGGCTGCGCTCGCATCGCTTGGTGCTTCTTCCTGCGGCTGGCGCACAGCGGACCGTTTCCTCCGTTCGGCTCCTCCGGGGCGCGCTGCGGGGACTCGCTCTGTAGCTCTGCTGCCTCCCGGTAGATCCGGTCAGGGCTCGATCTCTCCTCCGTTAGTTCCTTCGTTCACTTGCGGCTTGCTGACGTCACAGCAGTAACAGTTAGTGCGGGAGAGAGTCCAGCCGCTCCCAGTGGCGCAGCCTGGCGGTGCGAAGTGAAACAGGTGCATCTAAATGAATTAGAGCAACAAAGAAATGGTATTGTATTTATGTAAATAAATGTTAATTTGCATTAAAAATTCAGTTAAAAAGTGAAACATTTTGTGTATTTGTCTGTTTTTGTCTTGTAGCAAAAACATAAAATTCAGTTTGTCTAACAACGTAAACATGACAAGATGAATTAATTTATTTTTTCCTGAAGAATGTGTGTTTTACTTTCCTAAACTGCTGACTTGACAGTTGGCCAACAAAAAGCAAGTTAGCCACAAAAGGTCACTCTCGGACAGTTTGGTGGAAGGAAAAAGTCTGCTAGATAAAGGGATGACTGCAGTCTTGACCAATTGTGAAATTGAAACAAAGCCCATTTAGGAGTTTGGGAAACATTTGCAAACCACGATTGTTCTCTTTTCATTTCAAACTAAATGTAACTTTTTATTTGGAAAATTAAGGTCACAGGATCACAGAATGTAAGTGAGTGAGCTCCGGTGGGAGATTCCAACCTCCAGTCCAAAGTCATCATTCTGATGATTATGGCTTTCAGCTCATGTAAACCTAAAAATCAGAACATAAAATCAGACCAACAGAAGAACAAAAATTGCTGTCAAATATACCAAAGTTATGCTAAGCAGACAGTCTGCGCTTCCATTACAAATGTGTGCAAAACTTTGTGGATATTCCACTACTGTTGAAAAAAAACAATTTTGCAATTGCGGTGTTTTATTTAAATAATAAATACAATTTGTTTACGATCATGTCACAGTTTCCTCCTGCTACTTCCTGTTGTCTTCTTTGTGGTTTCCACCAGTAGTAATATCCGGTCGTGGATCACGTGACTCAGGTTATGCAAAAAAAGTGTTTCCATTGCAGTTTTGCGAAATACATTCACTTTTATACAGATGAAAAACTTCCTCATACTAGCCCAAACGTTTTATGGAAAAATGTGAGTTTTTCTAAAGTGCAGAATTTTCATTAAGCCAATTTATTTTCGTAATTCCAATTTGTGCAATTTTATGGTTAACCGAAACGGAGCTCCTTCACTGGGAGAAACTGGCTGTTCACATCCTTCTGTTTCCACGCATATTAATGTAAAATTGAGTAGAAGGAAAAACTGTAGAAGAATCTCTACAAGTAAGAAAGATAAAGGTTTTAGATTTTCACCTTTTGGTGGTGAAAAAAAAGGAATAGATTTGTCGCTGCATTATGGGCGTCTTAGATTTGTAAGCCAGTTGCCTTTTGTCATTTTTTGTTAACTCAACCGCAGAAAAACTCTTCCTGACAAGTTTTAAAGATGCCAAAGACCAAGTTTTAAATTGAATTTTTCTATTTTTCCCATTATGTCAACATAACCCTGGTCAGTCCTTTACATCCAGGTGTTATTTTATGTGCTTCCATTACAAGTGTGTAATGGAAGCGCAGTCCATTTCGGCACATAGAAATGATGAAATAGTGGTACTGCAATGACCCTCTTATGTGTCAATGATCAAGTCATCTTCTTGAAATCATTTGTTTCCCAGGAGTCCAACTGAATCTTAAAGTGGTCTTCCTGTAGTCATTCTTTCAGCTTATTTTTTTAAAGGCAACCATACAAGTGATTCACCAGCAGAGACAAAGGTTTATAAATAATCTGCTCAAAGAAAAGCAAAAGCTGAAAAACTATTAATGGAGTCAAAAATAGCTGAATAAAAATGCTTTCAAATATCCTTCAATGGATGATTAACTGTTTCAGTCATCAAGGTCACCTTCAGAAACGGTTTCTCTGCTGCAGTTTTTTGCCTGCAACGTTTTAATCAAACTCAATTTCTCCAGTTTTCTATCTTTCAAGACACCGAACACTGCTTATAAAGGTCTTAGATTTTCACTTCCAACTGATAGTAGCATCTCTATACATTTAATTAAAATATTTTTTGTGCTAAGTTACAATATTCAGAAATGTTACAGGTGATGAAAAGTGACATGTTCTAATATTTGATAGCACTGATTAGTGACTCAGAAACAGGACACTAAAAAACATCCTCTAAAACAAAGATCATTAATTGAGTGAAAAACTGAAGAATTGTTTCACAAGACCATTTTAACACTATGGTCTTGTGAATATAAAGGATTTCAAAATATAAAGGGAACAGGAAGTGACTGAAAGGTCTTGAACTGTGTTGAAAATTAAAAAAACCTCATGTCAAAATATATTTTTCTCAAAAAAGGGAATGTTCTGTATTTTCCCACCAACAGTAAGCAGCTTTACATGTGTGCATGCATACAGTATAACTTCACTGTATAAAATGAATAGCCCATTTTCTTCACGCAGTCATAAAAAATGAGAGTTTTCACATTAAAACTTAATAAAAATGAAAATCTAAAACAAAAAATGAGGCCAAAATTAAGTTTGTGTGTGAATCCTACATCCTTGCAGCTCCTGCAGGATTTAAGTATAAAAGTAGCAGCCAGTTAATGCTAATCACAGGCCTTTTGTAGCTAATCACCATGAATGTCTCTATAAAAGCAGCCATTCTGGTTGTGTAAGAGGAATGTGTTAACGTCATGCTACAGTCAAAAGTCGAAGCAGTGCTCCTGAGATCTGAGAATCAAGCAATTTTCATCATTCAGAAACACTACTCACTAACGTTTAAAGCTGCAGTAGGTAACTTTTACAAATATGTTTTTTAATTAAGTTTCAAGTTCAAGTTTATTTCTACAGCATATTTCAACAATAAGGCAGTTCAAAGTGTCTTACATTATAAAAACAAAGTCGTAGAACACACAGTCAGCAACTGAAGCATTACATTTTGTCAAATGCCGTCGTTACTCATCAGAATAAATGTATGTATTTGACAGAATAAAATAAGACAAATAATCAGTGAAAAAATCCAATTCCTCTTCTTTCTCCATGTAGTCCTACTGCCATCTGCAGAAATACACAGCTTGGTCAGAAACAACCAATCAGAGCCAGGAGGAGGCGGGTCTTGGTACTGTCAGTCATGGCATGGATGCTCAGGCTAGTTAGCATGGTTATCGATTATGGTGGATAAACAGTTTTTATGTAACGTTAAGTTGTTTCCATGCTATTTGGACATTGAGTAGCGCATACCGGAGAAGATTGACAGCACTAAGAACTTCCTCCTGACTCTGTTTGGTTATTTTTAACCAGGAGTGATGTACTTCTGCAGATGGCAGTAGGACCACAAGGAGCTTGATTTTTTTTCACAGCAAATTCACCCCCAGATCAGAGTGTGAAATGTTGAAGTTCATATCAGGACAATTAGAAAAAAGACTCAATAAGTGTGGCTGTTTAGAACAAGAGAGAATATGGTTACATGTTTTAGGTGTTTGGGCCTACATCTGAATGAAGTTGGTTCATGATGCACTGCACCATGTTAGCATAAAGCAAGCGCAGCAGATCAGCACAAACTGCTCACACCAACTTTCAGGCACGGTGGGGGAGGTGCTGTGCAACCACAAGACCTGGGCACCTCGCAGCCACAGAGGGGACCAGGAACTCCTAGCATACTGAACTGCTGTAAAGACAAATGTGAAAAAATCTGACTGACAGCTACAAGACGGGCCAAACTGGGTCACCAAAGCAAAGAAGCAGCGCTGCAGGTAGTACAGTGGAGGGAAACTCCAAGTCTGACCGGCATGAACGATTACTTCTAATGACTTGCTACTGAATTATGGGGTGTACTTAGTTTTCACATACATACAGTTTACTTTCTAGTTTGGTTTCATCTTTGTGTAAATATGGGCAGTGTGAAATCTGTTGTGTGTTTTTGCAGCCTTGAGATTAGATTGGACCAATCTTATAATCCACTAAAGAACAGAGATAAATAAAACCTTAACAGGTGAGTGAACTTTTCTTTTATCACTTCTAGTGGAAGAAATCAATATCCAGTAAAATATCATCTATAATAGAATAAACCCACCTTTAGGCAACAGTTAGTTGAGCAAGTCATCAGGAAATGTTAAAATTCAAGAAAATATACATTTTAACAGTATAGCAGATCATTAAGTTACAAGTTTTAATGTATAAAGCGAACCACAGGTTGTTTGAAGGACATGTACTTAGAAACACGAGGCTAGCATAAAGTTTGTTTCGATTTTCTGTTAGATGTGAACTCCCTCAGCAGACTGTGGTTTCTGTTATAGAAGCAACACAATACACAAGCACACACGCACAGAGCGAAAGAGAGGCAGACAAGACATAGTGATGTGACGCAAGACTTTGTGGGAAAGTGTAAGAACTAGAAGATTGCCTCAAACTGCGTGAGGTGGGACCCACTGACTGGCAATGAGAAACGGAGGAAGCTGAAACCGAATTCTGCAACACAATACATGTGAAATATGCGCTGACAGCAGTTTCTTCTTTCACTTCACTCTGTTCAGGCCTGAAGACTGGTCCACAAAATTGTTCTTAGACAATAACATTTTAGTCTGCTCAGTTCTGCCTATTTTGAGCTCCTTTCAGATTGACCTATTTTAGGCCCTTGTCACTTTAAATCCAAATGAGCTGCTGCTGGCCACGCCCCAACACAAAGTTTACACTTGCATATGAAAATGGCTGCAAACAAATGCACAATTATACAACTGTCCATCTTTGAAAAGCATTAGTAGAGCATCCTGCACAACCAACAAAGATGCAGCAAGTGGTTTCTGCATGGTAAGTCAACAACAAAACAACTTGTTTTTTCCAGAAGCCATTGTACAGCACAGTGAATTTGCATAATAGGTTCCCTTTAAGCCTCAATTTTGTTTCACAAAAGCAGCAGCACATACGCTTCATTGGCGATGTAGCCTGTGTAGCTAGCCTACTTTAACAGGCTAACAGCTAGGTGGAGCTAGCCTTATCTGGTCAGTCAACGGTTACAGCTATTAGAAAAGTGTTTTATCAGTAAGTCAGTTTTATATTCTGTCTGTTTTATAAACCTATACATTAAAATACAGCTGATTAATCTTGGCATTCAGACAGGTACAATTATTATTTTAACATAATGATGTTAGAATATATAAATCTTAATTGTTAGTGTTCTGATGTTGTTCTAAGAGTGACTGAAAAGATGCTTGCATGAGTTGAGGGGATTAGAAAACTAACAGACATTTATAAATCCGGTTGGATCTGATCTGAACAGATAATCAAGTGCCGATATTAAAGACAGTTTTCTGTAGGAAACCTGTCTGACATGAAAGACTCGTCTGACTGAGATTAAGATTTTAATGAACAACTTGTCACATAACACAAAATGTTCCATTTTATAATAATGTCAGACTTTGTCAGTGAGGGTAAATGAATCCACCCTCACCAAACAAAGCGAAAAAGCAGTGGGTTTTTTCTAAGAAAAATTGCTCAGATATTTATCAACACCTACTTGTTCTTTTCTGAGGAAGAGCTCAGAGGCTTTGTGACTATGAAAAACACAGAGTGTAGGAAGAGGACTAACTGAAGGTGTCAGGATGTAATTTACACTCTTCAGTCTGTAGCTTTCAAATACAAACAAGAAGAGAAGGAAAATCACAGGGAGCAAAAGAGGAAGGAAGGGATCGAGACAGATCAAGACAAAAGCAAAAACTTAATTATTTAATCAACAAACCAGAGGAAACTAAACAGAAACAGCCGATGCCAAACCAAATTTATGTTTTTCAAGAGCATTGAATAGGAATCAGCTTACAACCAAACCATGTTGAGGTCTGCCAGCGCTGACTGGAAAGGCTTGTATTTAACCCTCCCATTCATAGTGGTCACTACAGTGGACAGCTATCTAAAAGACATTTTCTTGTGCTTCTTGTGGATTTTTATGTTATAAATGCACACAGACCACTGAAGTGGACACTAATGAGTCATAAAATACACTATTAACTACTGGCCATCAGCTGCAAATGCAAGAAATTATTTTTGTTAAATCCAATATGGCCGACAGACAACAAAGCATGCCAGCCGACTCTGTCCCTCCTTCTACTGAGGACGGTAAAAAAAAAATATTGTGACATCAGATAACCCCTAAAGAACAATACTTGTGATGTATTTTTCAAATAACCACTTTGTATTTGGAGAAAATTACAATTGATCACATAAAAAAAAAATTAAAAAAATTTTTATTTTTTTCACAAAAAACATTTTCCTACCTTTTTTGCCTTAAGAAATTTTTTAAAAATTGCAAAAAAAAAACCTGACACAAAGGATCATAATTCATGCATGAAAGGGTTAAATTTCTGCAATATCAACATAACCTGGAACACCAGAATACAGCACAAAGCAATTCTTTTTCTTTCTTGGCCAGCGTTTCTGTAATATCAGCAGAAAAATCAAGAAAAATTGGTTTGATTCAGCTGTTGATAAAACCACTGAACTGCTCTGTTTGTTCCAGTTTTTATCCACAGCCCATCTCTGCATGTTGTTGTAAAATGAGAGTGCTTCAGCTACATACCAACGCAAATAAACCCATGAAGGAAAGGTGCCTGGTGCCTTTCCTATTGGGTACGGTTCACCCTGGACAGGTCACCAGTCCATTAGGACAAACAACCAGGTATGCACACCTGAGGAGAAACCAGTCATTAGTTATGTGTTTAGACTGAGAAGATGCTGGATAATCTATTCCTGCACAAGGAGAACACAAAGAGCAGAAAACTTTCTTGCTGCAAGGCAACAAGTGCTCCTTTGCTGCTGCTGCACAGTTTAACAGATGAACAGATTAATGAAATTTGCACACAACTTTAAAGTCAGGCTGCACACTGCAAAACTAGTTTTGTCTAGTTTGTGGTGAAAATACCTTAGTACACTTGAAATAAGACAAAACTAATTATAAGTAACTTTTTAGTAAGATATAAAAGCTTGTTTTAATAATTCTTTAATATTTATGAAAAAGCAATAGTTGTACTGGCAGATTATTTCACTTTGTATTGTATTGTATTGTTGAAAGTAAAATAATCTACCAGAGGAGCTAGTACTTTTTCATTAATATTAGGGAATTATTGACTTAAAACAAGTTCGTGTATCTTGCTCAAGACTTAAAAAAAAGTTACTTTGGCTTATTTCAAGTTAGATTTTTACTGTAGAAACAAAACAAGAAATACTTGGTAAGATTTTGTGTTTTTGCGCTTGCATAAAGGTACAGTTGCAAGAAATTGTTCTCAGGTAAGAGTAGATGTACATCAAGATAGCATTAAAGTACAAGTTATTGGTATGGTGCAGTAAAACTACTCCTACATGCAAGTAAACGTTACTAGTTAGTGCCCACACCTGCAAACACTGCTACTGCAAAAGTGACTAATAGAAAGCGGACAAATAACTATTCACAGAAAACTACTTTTCAGATGTCTATAAGCATCTAAGTGGCTAAAAGAGGCACATTTTACAAGTTGTTTAGTTACATGGAGGGTATCAGAGTGTAAAACAGAAATGGTACAATTAATTGTTTTAATTTTGACCTATAGGATTTTGAATTACAGGCATCAGCTTGGGGTTCCTGTTCCTGCATTTTTAAATGTTTAATATCAGGAGTTTTTATTATATCAGGGACATGCATCCATGTTTTGTGAGGCCAGTTTTTAAATTACAATCTGTTTTTCATGTCTGGCTTGCAAAACCGTATTGTACTTTGCATACATTTGGTTGATGTAATCTGGGGTTTAATCTTAAAATCTCAGTTCTACTGCTTTACAACAATGCTCAAGTGTGAAAGATGCTGCAGTGGCTGCTTGTCTCTGAATCATCTGACCTGGTTTGCTTGCTGTACTCTGATATCCTCCAGATCTCAAGGCTGCTGCACAGAGCTCTGCATGCAGCTGTAACATCAGGCATTCATTTTGACTTCCAGAGCAAAACGCTCAGTTTCTAAAACAAGAGAGCAACTTTTTTTGAGAGTTTGTTCTCTGTAAACTAGACTGGAACCAAACAGAAACATGTTCCTGGTCAAATGATCAATAAGTCTGATCAGAAAAGAGAGCGCTAACAATAACTCAGCAAAATGCAGTGAAACGAGAGTTTATTTAAGACGGTAGAGGAATGTTTAGAAAGAAATGGTAAAGCTGTGCATGTTTTCAGTGGCACACTGCCAGAATATTACCACCGCCTCATCCAAAATATTCAGTGTTGGAAATTTGATTTGTTTCTCATGAGAAGGAAAGTGTAAGTGGCAGCAGGCTTTTTATGGAGCTTAGAAAAGATCAGAGGACCTTAGTTATAATGAATACTTTACATTCCATTTATTCAACTGAATTGGATAGGGCATGAATATGAATGTTATTAATCCAGGGTTAAGAAGGCCAACAAAATATCAAGGGCAGACTAAAATGGGTTTCCCCAAAGAAAACAGCCATCAATCAAACTATCCTTCAAAACAGCAGCCATTTCTTTTTCTGAGAATCAAGGGACAATTTAGTGATGATGTGTGGATTTTACAACATGATGGAGCAACATGCCACAAGGTCAAAGCAGCATTGGAAAACACAAAATCTTACCGTTTTTGATCTAACTTCAAGTGCAAACATCTTAGTACAAAAAATAATATATAGGGGCTTGTCTTTATTTTAAGTGTACAAAGATATTTGCACTAGAAACTAGGTAAAAAAAATATTTAGTAAAATTTTGTGTTTTTGAAGGGAACTGAGCGACAGAAATTTCAGAAGATTGAAATTTTGGACTTTTTATCTGGAAACTTCTCAGGTTTGAACCTGAAGTCAGTTCTAGAAAAGCTTGTGAGGATGAAGAACTAGAATCAACTTTAACCTGTAAAACAATTGAAACCTTATGAAAGAAATATGTAAAAAGTAAAATAAGATACATAAAACATATTTTGATTTCATGGAACACATTTGTCACCATCACTAACAGAACAGATTTCTGTCCATTTTTGCAGACATTAAAAGCTGACCTAAGCTTTCCTCCCTTTCAGGCAAACAGAAGAAGATAAAATCCATTAAATTAAAAGGTTCAGATGTGATTCCAGTCTGTTCAGAAACAGATCCATAAATTCAGTCCTTTTGGAGATTCATTTAGTCTGATTTTATACTCCCACATCTTAAATAATCATTCTGGCTGATGCTATCACCTAGAGAGGGCTGAATGTTTTTCTTTTTTAAATTATTGTCAGTATTTGTGTAAATTTATATTAATAACTCAATTATCTAACTGGAACGTTGTAATTTAAGATGTTTCTCTAAACATTGAAAAATTATGTTTAATGGATCAGTAATGCAACAAAAAGTGATTAAGTTTACAAAACATAAATTGAACTTTTGTCTTATTAAATATTATTTTATCAGTCAAATCAAATCTGTTTTTACTTGTAACGGACCAAACTACACAAATGTGAAAATATGTTTAAAAAATGTAGAAGTACTATTTAAACATAGAGAAAGTTATAATATGTTTCAGCTTAACCACCGAAACAGAAACCAGTTTGACTCTCCTGTTTTAAGACATAACATTTTATCTGTTGGAGAACTGATTCTTTTTATTTTATTTTATTTTGGGTGTTTTTAAACCCTGGCCCCAATCTGTGATGTCTCCAAACTGTTGTGCTTCAGACAACATTTCTCTTCACTTCCTCTTTGTCATCAATCACTGTTAGAAATCTTGATTATATGGACGCCTGTGACATCATCGCTCAGGCTGCCTTGTGTGCAGTTTTTTCTTTAATGCTTTATTTTTATTTTGATCCTTTTGTGATGGACAGCTGTCCTTCAGGTTTCCTCGACAACCAGTCATACACCTTCAACAGCAATTAATGAGGAAGAGCATCTTGAACTCTTCCTCTTGTTTATGAAGACTTCATAATTCATTTCATGTGTTGTTTCTGCTGCTTATTTATTTTGGATATTTAAAGTTTTTTCCAGTTCCAGTGTTAAATGTTCAATATAATTAAAATTATATTGAACATTTAACAAATGTGTCTCTGCATTATTATACCATTACTGATGCATTACTTGAAAATTGTCTCAAAACAACAATATTATTTATTGCAATAACTTCTGGGACAATTTATTGCGACAGGCCTATGCTTTACGTGAATGTGTGAAAAGAATTGAGTGTCTTTTATTATTTATAAATGACTAACAGGTTGATTTTCACCATTACCTTTTAAAGTGTCTGTTAATCATAAAATATTCTGTCAAAATGTTTTCATTTGAATTGTTTTTTCCCTTATTAATTCAAATAAATCTTATTTATATAAAAAACTGAGCTGAAAGTTCCTTTAAATCTAGACTAAAACCCACTTGTTGCCTTTGAACCACAATGAATGGAACGCTGATCAATACATTTGGTGTGTATTGATGTGTATTGATAATTTTAACAATGGCACCTGACAAAATGAAATATCTGTTACTGGTTTTCACAATTGTTGACTGCATTGTTTATGATGTTTTTATGTTTTCATGCCTTGTTGCTGAAATGTACTCCACTCTTGATTGAGTGATTGATTGATTGATTGATTGATTGATTGATTGATTGATTGATTGATTGATTGATTGATTGATTGATTGATTGATTGATTGATTGATTGATTGATTGATTGATTGATTGATTGATTGATTGATTGATTGATTGATTGATTGATTGATTGATTGATTGATTGATTGATTGATTGATTGGTTGAGGCTAACTGAAGATGTATGATGTTCTTATTGCCTCAACCACTGAAACCAGAGAAACTTTTCCTCCTCTACTCGAACATAAATGCTTCCATGTCAGAAAAGCTGTTTTCTGCCAGTAAACAATCAAAGCAAGCTTCGAAGCTCTGACTAATTTGGGGCCAGTGAACTGTGTGGGCCTCCAAACACAAACAGAACACCTACTCCTGCTTCCTGAGTGCTGCCTGGACGTACCGGCGAGCTGCCAGGATATTAGCAACATTTCTTTAAATGTCAGCGCATCAGGTTTTAGCTCTAATGTTTTTATCTGCCGTGCAAACAGCTGTTGTCCCAGTTACTTTGACAATAGTACGCAATAGAGAAATATAGCATTATGCATCTGTATAAGCACTGACCCATCCATCTATCAAAACACACAAACTTAGACTAATCGATGAAGCTAGCAGTCAAGTTCCTGTGGGAGGAAACTGGAGTATCTGGAGATGAACCCGTGCATCCACATGGAGAAAGACTCCAGGCTGGGATTCCAACTCAGAAACTTCTCACTGCACTTATTTATGCATTTGTTTATAGTAGTATTCAATTTGTTTGTTTTGCTTATAAAAAGATCTCGTACATTTAGACATTCATAGACAAAGGAAGTTTCCATTTCTAGCCTTAGTTTGGCTTTACATTGATAAAAACATAAATAATACCTAAAAGATGCATAGTGGACCTGCTGGTATTTGCAGTGATTAGGGAAAACAAATCCTGTGAATACTTAGAACTCCCTCTAAAGATACTTATAACTGCCTATTTTAATAGTTAAAACAAAAATATATGCACTAATACACACAAGGAAAACTTTCCTGGTATTTAATGATGCTGAAAGATGCAGTATTATGTACTTTGCAGGCACATAATTCCGCTTTATAGCACAGCAAAGTAACTATGTTAACTTCAATTGTTATAAAAATTTGATAAATATCAAATATGGCTTAAAAGGAATTTTACTTCATGATTTAATGTCTCTGTCTCTTTAAAACCTCTTGCTCTTTCTGAAACAACACCTGCAGGAAATCCCCACAACATGACTCCTCCATGAAGTAGCTCCTATAATGAGCTCAGCAGGTGTACAGTTCCACCAGGTATTTGCTAATTGCTGCTGGCTAGTCTGAAGGAGCAGAGTGGAGACGGCTGCTCTGAGAGGCGGAAGCTTGGAAACTGGAGTTCCAAGGAGGGACTTTGTCTAGGAGGCGGGGCTAAGTCTAATCAGGCACTTTACACAACTGAATGGTTGCCATGGAGATTAAAGGATTTCTCAAACATGCATGAAATAGCTTGATAACTATTTCATGCAGGTAGTAGTGTTGCCTACTACCTGTAGTAGATAAAGGAATAATATTGAAACATGCTGTATTATTGACATAATACTGCCTCTTTAAACACTCATCTTAAACATCAGCAGATTGTTTGTAGCGTTAACAGTAAATTATCCTAAAGAAATACTTTCTGGATGTTTGCACAGAAATCATTTAAATGCTTCTCAACACACATGTAGCGTCTTTCCAGGTTCTCCATCTTCCTCCCAGAATCAGAAAACATGACTGTTAGGTGAACTGGAGTGTATGGGGTTTATAATTATATTATAATTTAGTTGTAGAATAACCCACCAAATAATCTTCTTGCAAATAAGAAGCTGGTTTATAAAGATAAAGGTTTTGTAGTGTAAGGAGTAATTTTTAATAACCATGGCTGATTCAGTGACTTGATTTGTGCAGCTCTTCTCTTGGATCTTTACATATCCTGCACAGCTATAAAAAGATATTTTGATGAAATATGCAACAAACCTACAGCGCTCATGCCTCAGTTATCTCCACATCTGCAGTAACAGCGACTAAATCAGCCTCGTTATTCAGAAGAAGTTTATGTTTCAGGCAACGTTTCTGCAGGGCATGATTGATTCAGTGAAGTACAGAATTATTTTTTCCTCAGGAGGCTCTGCTGCAAACAGAACATATTAAAGGGGGAAAAAAATTTTTAGGTATTTTTCAAGACACAATTGACTTTTCATGTAGCCGATATTTGTTTCTCCATTTAGTCTTTGCTGTTGGAGTAAAAGCACCAAAGATTTTTAAAAACTTGTCCACCTCTATTACTGCCACGCTGTGTTAGATAAAGTTCTGGTAGGAGTTCTGACTCCTTGTGTCTGTTTGGACATTCAGTTTGTGATCAATTTTGCAGGAATGTTGTTTCTCCATCTCCTTTATTTCTGCAGCTCTGAGTCCTGTCTGCGATGTAAGTCTGAGTTTGATGCTTTTGAAATGCTTCACCCTGGAGCTCCAGTTCGTCATAAATAAGCCATCTTGATCCGTTGTAGTCTGGTTCTGCTTTGCCTGCAGAGACTAAGTGACGCTGCTTAGGTCCGCTTGATGTTTGGGGAAAAAGGACAAAGACATTACTTGTGAGTGCATATTCTCATAGTTTCTCCAGTTTGTGGAATTATTTCTGAGTAAATGTTTTTGCATTAGTGGGATTTTCAGTGATTCGACCAGATACTAATGTTGCATTTCTGCAGCTCTGCTTCATGTGTGAAGGAGTTTGATGTGAAAGTGCCGCTCCAAGCAGTGAGATGAAAACAGAGGAACTCAGGGACAACACAAGCTATTCCAAATAGCACTCATCCTAAATAATGCAGCAACGTGTAGGGGAGGGGCGAGGCGGGCAGGAGAAGAGGAGGAGAGAAAAACAAAGGGAAGAGTTTGAAGAATACTGGTCATGACAGAAAAAGATACATGTTAATGTAAAAATATTTAGGGCTGCACCTAATGATTAATGTAGTTATAGATTAATTTGATTATTTTAATGATTAATCTGTAACTTGGATTAAAAAAATGGGCACATTCTGCAGCTTTTTTATCTAAGCCTTTTTATACAAAATTAGAAATGCATTAAAAGATGCAAGAAACTAAACATTTTACTGATTAAAATGCAATAACAGCATTCTATTGGTGAACGCTTGAACACCTGCAGCTAAAAATAATTTCTAACAATTACTAAATTATTTGATGATTATTTTAATAATAAACTCACCAAGACTAATAATTTCAGCCCTAAAACTGTCTTGTACAGAAAACTGTTTTGAGAAGAGTATTGGTAGGAAAACCATGCATTATCAAAATGAAATATGAGCAAAGCAACGTTTTCTCTGACATCACTATAGTAAGAAATTTGGACCAACAACTCTCTCAGGTTGATGGCTGCTTTGAAAGGCAGAAAATCTCATTAGATGGATTCACAAATCGAATATGTGCAACATGATAACTAGAGAGGAGTGCAGCTTAAAGACAGTGAAAGAGAGAAGCAGAGAAACCAGTGAGCTCAGATGATGGATCATAAATCTATAAATATGAATTTATACATTTTGGCTTCCATACATCTGCTCTGGGCCACTCAAACTATCCCATCACTATTCTCCATTTTCTGCAAAAAACCAATCTATTTAAGATGCAATGACACAGTTTGTGGTTTATCTTAGCTTTGTGGTCACAGATGAATATTACAGGAACAAATAATCAAATGCTGGGTTAAATTTTGAATTTTTTATGTTAAATTGCCAAATATGTTCTCACAAACAATTCAAGTACTATTAAAAACAGGTGATTAAGCAGATTGCTTTTAATAGCTTTTATTGAAGTTTACCATTGTTCATTTGCAGGTGGAATACATGTTCAGTATTTGTAACAATACACTTTAGTCTTTGCAAAAAGAAGAAGAAAAAAAATCCCTTTAAATTTGTCATATTTTAAGCAAGTTGTGGCCCACTTTCAAAAGCATCTAAGCACTGAGATCATCCTTGTCTTCCACTGACGGTGCGTGTTTGCTTTCTATTATCTTCTGCTAACACAGCAAGTGCTGTGAATTTGTATGTAGATTTATTCATGAGCGTTCACAGTGCAGAGGTGCTTTTGGGATGCCAGGCTTTGTTAACAGCAGATGTCTTTTCAGTCACCGAAACAAAAATACGTCCTTATCCGTCTGCAGTCCCGACAAGCAGAAATGCCATTTGAACACACATCCATTCTCTGCCAGTGCAAATGATTCAAATTTAAAACAGAATAAATTAGGAACAACAGCAACTCATCATGAATGTACAATTCATCACCCCTTGAAAAATCCATTTACACTCATATGATGAGGAACAAAAACACCTGCTAAGTCTAAGGATATCATTTTTTTAGTGCAATTTCACTTATTTTACACCACAGGTCACTTTTTCTTTCATTTACTCTAAAGCATTCACAGAGAAGGAGGCTCAACCACAAGCAAAGTTTCCTTGCAGGTCACATTTAGATTTTTATTAGCGAGTTCAGAAAAATGTTTAGGCAAATTAGCCAAATCTCGGTTCAGTTTTTATCTCTGTAAGCTGCTTCTTTTGAGTTTATTTTACTTTATATTGCCCTCAAGTTGCAGCTGTAATTATACCAACAAGTTGCATTAAGTCAAAGATTCAGCAAAGATTTTTTGTGCAACAGAGGAAACTTGAGGAAGAACAGCAACACAAAGTTAAAAGCTAAAGCTAATATGTGCCTTATTTGACTCCTTGCTTGCAGCAAGCTTTTCAGTCACACTCAGGGCAAAACCTGCTGATATTATGGCCTGAATGGTTTTGGGTTAGGCGGTTATGGAAGCCTGCAGCTTGTGGCCGAGCTGCAGGATGTGATGTCACTCCACCCAAACGTAACAACTGGTCAAAGCTTCTGTGCAGCTCAGCTTTTAGACTCACAGGCCAACTCTCTCCTTCAGCAGTGCATCTCAGTGTAGTCTGCTCAAGTCTACAACTCACATCTACATGTTCATGTCCTACATTCCAATGGTCATCTGTGCATTGCAGTATTCTCACTGTTCTGTACAATATTGCACAATTCATCTTATCTGCAGCTATTTTCTCCTAATCACATAATCACACATAATTGTTGCCTGCAACCAATGCTGAGCACAAACTAAAATTACACAATAAAAGGAAAAAACTTTTGGAAAATGTTCTCAATCTTATACCATTTTCAAGCTGGTATGCAAAGTTCTGTTACAGATTAAATTCTAAGATACAATCCCATTCAGCAATATAAACTCCAACATTTTTAAATCATGTATTGGATGATCTCTCAGCGGAAAAACACCCGGATTTATCTGGTTATGTTCCATCTGTCTTTTAAAAGGACTGGATTATGGATTTTTCAGGCATCTAGTGCCATTTTATAGCATAATCAAGTAGCTGTTAACATCAGCTGTTATTAAAAAAAAACTGTATATGCCAAATATGACTTAAGGAGATTTGATTTTGTAATTTACCATATGAAATTGTCTCTTTAAGAAGCTTCTGTTTTTTCTGAAACTCCGCCTTCAGGAAGTCATCACAACATGGCTCCTCTATCAACCCTTCAGCAACATTTTTCCCAGCGTTCACTGAGAAGTAGCTCATATACTGAGCTGACCAGGTGTTTGCTAATTGCTGCTGGCTAGTCTGAAGGATCTGAGTGAGGGAGAACTGCTCTGTGAGGTGGAAGCTTGGAATCTGCAGCCCTGAGGAGGAGCTTTGTCCTTGAAGGCGGAGCTACATCCAACCATTCAGCTGTTTTGCACAGCTGAATGGTTGCCATGGAGATTCAAGGATTCCTTAAACATTCATGAAAGACTCAAGTCAACACTCCAGGTATGTATTTGATGAGGGAATAACATTACGAATATGATGTAAAGTTAAAAAAAAAAAAAAAAGAAGTAAATTTTACATAATACTGCTCCACTGATGAACATTGCATCTCAAATAGTTTCCATTTCCTGCAGCGACTCACTGAGCTCCAAGTGTCTGCCTTCTAAAAACAGAAAATTAATGGCCTAATCTCAATGTTCTCCCCATGTTGGGATGCAAATTGTGCAAAATGCATAACTGGTTATGCTTTTTCATTGTTTCACAAGTAAAAACAAAAAAATATAACTTTTTGGCTACATGTTAAATAATTGCAAGGACATATGAAATAGGTAGGTTAAACTCCCCGGTGTGATGCACTTCAGTCCATCCATCATCATCATCATCATCTGGTTGTCTGGGTTTGGGTTCTGGTTGGAGTGTTGGCAGGATGTAGATGGACAAACACATTGGGGCTTTGTCTGCGTTAAAGTGGGAGCTGTTTGTGTTGGTTTCTCTTTTACCCTCAATAAAACACTAACTCAATATTAATGAGTTAGTTTGGTTTAAATTTACACTTTCACTTGAAGTATCAACAAGGCTAACACTACAAAAAAAAAATCTTACCAAGTATTTTTGGTCTACTTTCTATCCAAATATCTTGGTACACTTAAAAAATACAATACTGACTTGTAACATTTTTAGAAAGATATAAGAAGCTGTTTAAAGTCAATAATTCCTTAATGTTAATGAAAATTATTAGCTTCACTGACAGATTTTTTCACTGATAAGACTTTTTACAAGACTTGTTGCAAGTGAAATAATCTCCTCAATACTTTTCCCCTAATATTAAGACATTATTCAACTAAAACAAGGGCCTATATATTGCTCAAAAGTTACTTGTCAGCTCGTTTGGTCTTATTTCAAGAGCACTAACATATTTGCACTAGAAATTAGAACAAAATATTTTGTAAGATTTTGTGTTTTTGCAGTGAACACTTCTTTAGGAGGAAGAGTTGAGGAGCCTCTAAGCAGACTAAGAAAACTTGCTTGTGAAATATTCTACACTAACCCCCATGATTCTCATGTTAAATAATAGAAAACATTTTTATAGATTATTTATAGGAAGAAAAAAATTCACATCTACAACCTAGAACTCACACAAAGACTAAAGTGCAGAAGCCAAGAATGCATCCTTCTGGCTGTAAATGAGTCAAATTGAATTTTTACAACATTATTTTGTTTCCTTAACTGCAGATGTGGACATCAAATCCATGGCAGCCAGCTAACCAGGAAGTAGTTAGGAAATTGTCCTATTGTCCCTTTCCTTGCAGATGTCCTTCTGTGGACAGATTGGAAATAAAGCAGCGTGGAAACAGCCTGGCAGGGCCGTGAGTTCAAACTCCTGTGGAGTGGAATAATGAGCGGAACAGCAGCTTCTGTGGCCTGAGGAGAGAAACGAGCCAAGATGTCACAGTGTCTCCTCAGGAAGAATTCACCTGAGGCCGGGAAGAGTTAGTCTCTGGCTGAGGCTAAACCACAGACATTATAGCAATTCAGACCCTAAGAACACAATCATTCCTTAACAAAGATTAAAACATATATATTTAAGGATAAAATTATATTTGGATTATATTTTCCTGATAAATTCTGGCAGATCTCAAAGCATGCTGGTGAAAGCTTTAATTCTAGTTATTTGATGTAAAACCAGGGTGTTCTCCAGGGTTCAATCCTTTATTTTACTTATAACACTCTTCACATCAGCATTCTTAATGTTCACTTTTATGCAGATGACATAATGATATACAGTACATGTTCCCGCAAATGTTAGTACATTTACAGGAACTTTTCTATAAAGTTTGAAATCTGTGTAGCTTACTGTTTGTAATTTAAGTTGATCTGTAGGCTGAAAGAAAACTCACCTGTTACAAAGTGATAAATGAAGTGAATTGCAGCGATGCAGAACTTCAGAAAAGTCTCAGGAAGTACTTTTATTTTCTTCTAGTATTTTCCTACGTTTATCTTTTATCATCTCTGTCCCTTGGTCCAGGCTGGCCAGACCACATTCCTCCCATGTTTTCTGTCTTTTCTTTGGTTTTTGTGATGCTGTTTGTTCTATAATGTTCTTCAACAAACTTCTGAGGCCACAGCTGCATTAAATTACACACAGCTGGACTCTATTTAATAATTAGGGGACTTTTGATTTAATTTCACTGGATTTTATTTAGGGACATCTGAGTTTACTAAAAAAAAAACTTTTAAAAATGCATAAACTATTTTGTGTTGATCTTTCATATAAAACTAAAATAACACGCATTGATGTTTGCAGCTGTAGTGTGACAACATATAAAGCAGTTGAAGGGGTATGAGTATTTTTGCATTTGTTAACTATTATGTCACAAATTCTTACCGTTCAGATAAAATGCAACAGTCCGCGGCTCAGACTCACTGATCCTCACAGCTTGCTGCAGGAAAAGCCTCGGCTTCCTGATTCTGGAACATGTACTGAGGAAAAACATGCATGTAGTCAAAGACTTTCTACACACATGAATACAGGAATGACAAAATCTGACATTTTTATTTTATTTAATCATAAGCGATCAAGCTGTGACAGACTGGCGACCTGTCCAGGGTGAACCCCGCCTCGTGCCCAGAATGTTAGCTGGAGAGGCACCAGCACCTCCTGACCCCACTAGGGTCAAAGGTGTTAGAAAATGGATGGATGGATATACAGTAAGTGATTATGGTTTAAGAAATGTTTTAATTTTTTGCTTTTGCTAAAATTTCCCTGATGATGCTTTAGTTTCAGGCCTGAGACAAATTAATATGAATTTCACTTTGAAATGACTGAGTTAATGTTTTGCCTCAAGTTGTATTTGATTTTTTATTCCCATTTCTTTTGCTGAGATGTGTTAAAGATAACACACATTCCTGTTTGTGTGTGTTAAAGCCACCTTGCAGTGTCTTTCATCTTCACTGGCTGCTCCATCCTGTAAAGCAGTTACTCAGCGATACAACCAACCTTTCTATGCCCATGCTGTTTGCACTTACCCTCCTGAAAATGGAGCAACATGAATAACACGATGCAAGGTAATTTACTCAAACATGGAGCAGGCAGCCTGGCTGTAAGTGGGGAAACGTTCAGTGCTCTCTAATTACCGGGAGCCATTTGATGACTTTCATCTCCACAAACAAAACCAAACAGATTTGAAGAATGAATCAGCTCTCTTTCAGCGCAGAGTCAGAAAAATCTGCTTTTCACAGGAGGAAAATGGCTCAGGAAGACGACTGATGACGACTTTCAAAAGTTTCCAAGAGCTGTTGATGTTTGAGGATTAAGGGCTGATTAAGGGCTGTTGGAAATAATGTCAAGCCTTTGACTGTCCTAACCACATGTGTCTCAGGGGTTTGCCAAAGAAAACTATACTAAAATATTCTTTGTCTAGTATAATGCAAATATCTTAATATGCTAGAAATAAGACAAAATTAGAGTGGAAGCAACTTTTCAGCAAAATGAAGGAGCTTTTATTAGCTCAATAATTCCTTAATATTTATTAAAAAGTGGCAGATTTTTTCACTTATAACAAAGTATTTTACATGTTACAAGTGAAAATATTTGCCAGTGGAACTATCATTATTTTAAATCAATATGAAGGAATTATTGACCAAAACAAGCTTCTATATCTTGCTGAAGAGTTTTTTTTAAGTTAGGTTTATCTTATTTCAAGTGTCTTTGTGTTTTTGTGGTGCAGCATCTATAAGCACTGGATTTTATTCTAAAAACAATTTGTTTACTTGATGTTTGCTGTGAAAAATCCTTTCTCAGTGCAGTGAAAGCCAGTTTGACCTCAGAGCTGCAGCATCCTGTCTGTGCTCTCCTGGCTGGTGAGAAAAACTGGACCTCAGAGACGTTATTGATTACTTGGTGAGCTCAGGCTTTTAGTGTTTGTGTCTCTGAAGCTGGAAATGAACCGAGCCTCTAAAGGACCTCCTGTTTTAGAGCGCTGAATGATAATAGAAGGATCATACTGTTCAATCTCATCAGCTTCCTAACTGAGGCTTTCACTATTACAAAACCTTACGAGACACTTTAATGTTTATTACAGAACTTATTGAGTTTAATGATTTAACTTCCTCTCTCCATCCATTACAGTATTGATGAATTTGTGGGATCAGAGCTTAGGTGTGGCTTTCCACTCATAAATTCCTCCCTGACTGCTTTAAGAAAGTAGTTGGTACCTACAATACTTCTATTCCTTTTTGAAAAGTTATTGATTTTTCTTCAAATCTGTTTGCAAAAAGTTCTGTCAAGATAACAAATTTTGCTGGATGATAAATTGTCCCAGAAGGTATTGCAATAAAGGATAATATTGCTGTTTTGAGACCATTTCAAAGTAATATAATGCTAGAGGCATAATTATTCAATAAATTATTATTAAAAAAATAATTGATGAACATTTTACACTGGAATACAAAATGAATAAACAAAACAACAGAAACGACAAATAAGATGAATCATAAAATAAATCTGTCCTTCAAGAAAAAGGTTAGTTGAGACCAAAGCACCAGACTGACGAATTTTGTCTTTGAGTTTTTGGTAGAAAAAGAGAAAATAGAAAAACAATAAATCATGCAAATGGAAATTATTGAGCTCGGGTTAAATGATCATGCAGTTAATTGATTTATTGTTTCTTGCAACAGGCCTATTTGTAAACTCAAGATCCTCTCCATATTTCAGAGGTTTCATAAAAGACCTCCATTAACCAGAACACATAATTCAAATCACAATCGGGACGTTTCTGTGAAGACATTTTCTCCAAATCTCGTTTTTAGATCAATAGTGATTTTCAACAGCTTTTTAGAATCTGATGTTCTAATCAGAAGTATTATTTTATGTGAAATGAAGAATAAGATTTACTTTAACAGAAAGATATTGGCATCACAAGTCAAAAATTCTACGTATGATTTCATTTCTCATTTCTACACCTGTTATTTTCCGCTCATACATTTAGAAAATGTTTCTTATTCATTCATTATATCGCTTTTTATTGTTAAAGATGGTTTGTTCCAGACACAAAATACCATTATTCCCTTCTCATGTTTCTTACCATGTTCTGTTTCTCTGTTAATTATTTCAAACTCAGTTATTTAGTTTGGTTTGTTTTGCGTTTTCTCCACAGAACCACGGAAGGTTTCACACCACTCACAGATTTCAGGTTGGATTCCATCTCTGTGAAGTTCCACTCAGTCAGAGGAAGGCTTAAACTGAAAGGCTGTAGAAACACATGAAGAAGAAAAACTTAATGATTCACATCTTCAATATGCAAAAATAACAAGCAGATGCATCTTAATTGAAACCACGGTAACCAGTTCACTGACTTTTATTTTGTGGTTTAATTGTCAAAGAAAAAAAAGGAGAACGTTTTCATAATTGAGAAGTTGAATACCAATCAATATTTAATTAAATGCATTCATTAATTGATTACAATCAATGTGAAAATGTCTGCATTAATGGTTTTCACAGTTTACACTGCAGCATATACAATGAAGTGGTGAACATATTAGCTTTAAATAGCAGCTTTTACTGCTCATCATTCCTTAATGTTTTGAAGCTAGTTATTCTACAGAGATAAAGATTTTTATCATCTAAGCAGCTTCACTCCAAGCTAACACTGGATTTTCCATCTTAAATGCCAACAATTAGCATGTTAAATGTTAAAATTTGTGACAAGACAAGCAGAAAAAGATCAAACAAACATAACTGGTTTGGAAGTGTGAAGGAAAACAAACATTTTTGAAAAGATTCATGTTTGGAGAAATTTAAAGACAAGCAACCGTCATACATGGTACTGGAAGGACAATGAGTTAGGATTGTTTTGGACCCACAGGAATTTGCACTCGTTGATTAAAACTAATTTTAATTTAATAAAACAATTTTATTAATAACTGCATCCTTACATCCATTACGGCGCCGGCTCCAGCTTCCATGGTGCTCTGCTGGTGGCTCCTGAGCAGCAGCTGCTGCAGCTCCTCCAGACTCATGTCTATGTTCTCCACCGATTCTGGAAGCTCAGCTCTGCACACACACACACCAATATTCAACACACACATGGGTTTCTGTCAGGACGTCCAGCCGGGATAACGTACCGGTCCAGGGCGGGTCTCCTGTTCCTCCTCTCCACCATGGAGGCTACGGAGCCCCTCCCCTCCAGGACAGACTGCACCATGGCGACCGGGAGGACTGGAGGCTCAGAGGAGCAGACCTGACAGGTGGAGGTCATGGCCGCCGCCTCTCCTCCGTCAGCGGCGTCTCCCTTCCCTCCACCACGGACTCCTGGGCTCACAGGCTCCTCTTTGATGAGCATCATGCTTTTCTGCCTTAGCGTGGAAGCAGAGACAGTTTCTAACACTAAGGCTGTTTTCACACCAGCAGACTCGGTTAAAGCTGGTTAAATATTTGGGTAACACTTTATTTGACAGGTTGTGAATACGACTGTCATGACAAAGTCATAAACATGACATAACACCTGTCATGAACATGAGTAAGTCTTCATGAACATTTATGACTGTTGTCATGAAGTGTCATTCGGTAAATTATGACAATTTTAATACAAAGTTGACATTATTCAAAATATCTTCGTTATGACAACTTGATATTAACCAAGAAATCATGATCTGACATAACTTTGTTATAAAAGTATTACTGATTAAACTTTAAAAAGTATGTAGCTTTATGTTATTAAAGCTAAAGTGTAAAGGGTTTGGTTGGTTTGACTCATTGTTGTGTGAAAGCAAACCGCAGCAGCTGAAAATGAACCTTTAACCTTTTGAGACCCTGAAGTTGTCTGGGAGAAGACAGCGGTTCTGGTAAATCAGTGTTTACGGTTCTGACTCACCTGTTGTCAGCAGACTGCATCTGAATGGCCATGCTGGCCTGAGTCATGTCAGTAACATCTGAAATGATCGGTCCTCCTGTCAGTCCATCCGTCGAACAAGATGCAGTATCGCTGGATGGCTGAGAAGGGACAAAAACAACAAAGTGGCATTTTGTTTTATAAAACTGAAACTTTTTTTTTCAAAGCTGAGATCTCAGACCCAGTTTTAATGTTGCTGCCTCTTTTTCTGCCCCTCCTTAAGAAGAATCATATTTACCTGTCTATGTGCAGTCAGAAACACCACACCTAAATAGTTGGCCATTGCACTCTGCTTCCCTCTAGTGTTCAGTTAAACTGCTCAAAAAGATTTCTCACCAGATTTCTTTTCTCTGCATGTGAAGGATCAACTATCACGATTAAGACATTTTGATTCAAATTTTATGACAGCATATTAAGTCTTTGTAGATAGAAAAAGCAAGAATAAAATTCTGCCGAAAAACTCAGAATTTTTTTTTTTTTTGTTACCCCTCCAGGGGGTCTTTTGTGGGCTCTAGTGTCCCTTATATGACAGCAGGCTGACAGGAAACGGGGAAGGAGAGGGGGGAAGACATGCGCCAAATGTCTTCGGGTCCGGGAGTCGAACCCGCGACGGCCGCGTCGAGGACTCAAGGCCTCCAAATACGGGTCGCGCTAACCGCTACGCCACCACGGCACGCCCAAAACTCACTTTCTAGAGAACTTTCTAGAAAAATAAAGGTAATTTTTCAGTTTGAAAAGTCGTACATTTTCTAGAAAAAAAAAACAGGAAAACTTCTGAGTTTTTCTGAGTTTATGAAGTAAAATATTTTGGACTTTTGGAACTCATAAATTTCCTTGTTTTTTCTAGAAAATGTCTGAGATTTATCTATGAATGTTTTGACTTTTCAAACTCTGAAATCTCTGTATTTCTAGAAAATTCTAGTTTTTTTATATGGAAATTTTCCCCTTTTTTTCTATAATGATCATAAAACACTGTTGTAAAATTTGCAACATTGCTGCACAGGATGCCATAAATAAAGCTGCGTCCCTGCATGCATAACCAGTCAGAAACCCCCGGCTATAACTTGGAAGCTGCAGCTGAGGTTCAGTTCATGTGGCTGTTAGCAACATTTGTTCTGAACATGGAAGGTCATTATTTTAGTGGTTTCATAATTTTAGATCCCAACAGAATAGATCACTGAAAAACATCAGTATAGCATTAACTCTAGAGAGACATTCTAGCAAATCTAATAAAGCTTATTGACTTTTGGGTTATGTTTCTTCATTACATTTTACTATAACTGGCTGGTTTACTTACTGAGTGGATGTAGTAGGATTCATGCACCGGCTCTATGGGATGGCTGTGGCTGAACTTGGGTGAAGGAGGGCTGGGAGAGCCGTCATCCAACATCAGAGGCCTGATGGGATAAAAACGTTTCGGTCAGGAGGATTCTCACTTGAAGAAACCTGACCTCATTAAAAATGGTTTCCAGGTGTGTTGAAGTGACGTATTTTAGTTAAAGCTCGATACTTACTGTTTGAAAAGTCATTTATGTAATTTTTGAACTCAGACATTTGGCTTCTTGTTTTCCGGCATCAAAATCAGACAATGCATGAGTAATTCAATTCAAAAAGGTGTTGTTACTCTTTAAGGGAAATACTTCTTCTGAAAACCTGTATGTTTCTACCAAACAGACCTGGATATCCATAGTTTTTGTTTCTTTTTTTTGTCACTTTTGTATTTGGCGTGCCTCTCCGTTCTCATCCTGGCCTTGTTCACGCTCAGCAACAACGCTGAACCAGCATTTCATCCACATTGACTACAACAAGGTCACACACCATGCGGCGCTGCCTTCACTGACTGACTGATTCAGCACTTGTCTCCATTCACAGCGAGCGTTGAGTTAGATGCTTTGGTTTGTCAGCCCTCCCCTCCACCCCTCTGTTTGTCCTGTTTTTGTTGACGGTTGCTCCGTGTGTGTGTGTGTGTGTGTGTGTGTGTGTGTGTGTGTTCACTCACAGTTTTCTCTTCAGGCCCACAGCGCTGGGTGTGCTGGACTGCATCTGGCTGAACAGAAACCGGATCAGCTGGGGAAGAGGGAGAAAGCACAGCATGAATCAGCATCCTGGCTCGGCCTCACAGAGAAAAACCAAAACGTTTCAGGTGAAAAACAGCTTTTATCAGTTCCACCAGCTGGGTTTAAGAAAGAAGAGAAATCCCAGTTGTTGTAAGTTTGTTTTGTCCTCTCCGTCCATCCCTTCAACCTTTTATTAATAAATAAAACTTTAATCTAATATCATTGTAGTTCTTGAACATGTAAGAAGATCTTCTGACTGTGCAGAAAGTTACAGAAGCGGCAGCTTGTTTAAGCTTTTGAGCTGATAAAATGACTCCATTTTACACATAAATCATTTAAGCAGCTTGGTGTGAATCACCTGTTACATTAAAATGACAACAATTCAATTTAGAATCAATTAAAGCTGAACTTCAGAATATTTAAAAGAAATTTCATTTCTATGAAATAAAATAAAGTCTAATAATCTGAGTGTGACGTGTGCTTACATAACGCTGCCCATTACATTGTTTTACACTTCATTTGACAGAAACATTATCCTTTAAAACTTGATTTCCCAGGTCAAAGCTCCACAAGCATAAAATCTTGCCCTCCATTTAATCTTATTTTCATATTTATTAATCCTCTAATGGAACCAGCAGAATGGAAATAGTATAAATAACAATTCTGACAGTTTTTAGGCTTTTCAAACATTTTTAACTGAAGTTTATAGTTTAATCAATAATAGATATTAAGAGCAGGTTTTTACTTATTTATTCTGTGGAATAATTTTGTTGAATTTTCACAACAGAACAACACAAAGTATCCATAATATTTTTTATATCATTGTTTTTTTATTTGGGTTTTAGTTTTTCACAAATATCGACATCGCAACAGAAAATGTTTCTTCTTTTAGTAAAGGTTTAAGTAAAATAGTGTTTTTTTAAGTAAGCCAATGAATTTTCTATAATATTTATCAGAAATTATACATGATCTTTTTTTTTTGAAAAGCTCATGGCTGCACCTCTGATCCAAGTGTTGAAATAATTTCTGATCTCAAACTAAGGAATAGGATTTCCTCCCTGGACCATGAATTCGTTTTATTTGTTCCCGTTTGAATCACTTTTTGTTTTCAGAAGTGAACTTACCTTGTTCATGACCTTCTGTTGCTGTGTGTGGTTCTGTCTCAGTGAAACCACTTCTCTCCACAGAACCTCATTCTGCCTGCAAGCAGGAGCAAAACCAAAAGCCTGATTAGAAGGTTAAAAGTTTGATCTGGAGTTTAAATGTATTTGCAGCCATTTTCCTGTTGCTGTCAGGACCAAGGCTGCACAACAAACTGAGTCACAATCATCAGTTGTGACTTCGGAAGGTGCAAAATCAATATGATCAATATTGCAAATCAAAACGCTAAAGCGACTGGTGAATCATGGTTATCTTGTTAGTTAGTTTTGTCTTATTTTAAGTGTAGTAAGATATTTGCCCAAGAAGCTAGATGAAAACTGCTCAGTCTCTGATAATAAATTATTGTGTTCTTGTTCAATTATAGTTTGGATTAGTTTATGTTTATGTATAGTTTATGTTTCTTCAGATCGTATAAACTTCTACAAAAATAAAAATATAATTTTTAAAATGATTAATTCGCCGCCGGAAGGTAGAAACAAATGAGAACGGCTACATTTTAGCTCATCACACAACAAAAACTTGGTTTATGCATTATCATTTAGATGTTTTATAAATCAGGATTTTGAATAAATGGAGGCTGTGTGTGTGTGTGTGTGTGTGTGTGTGTGTGTGTGTGTGTGTGTGTGTGTGTGTGTGTCAGTCAGGTGATGAGGTGAACATTCTCTCCTCACATCAGCGAACAATGCTGAGCATAAAGCCGCTCCTTCACACAATAGAACCAGAGCAGCTATTTTCAGCAGCTGTGGCCTCCGGAGAAAATGTCAGTTCATCCGCTCACTGATCGGTTCCAACAGGAAGAATAAAATGACAGATCAGAAGCTGCTCTGACACCACAAAGATTCACAGCAGTGGATCCAAAAACCTTTTTATTGAAATCAACTAATTCTGCACAGACACATCAATAAACTACAGATTTGTGTGTAAAATGTTATAAAATGTAACGTTTCCTTTTGCGTTACATGTGTTTTGTGGATTTGTAGAAGAACTGTGGACAAATGCAGGAAAAATGACCCAATTTCAACTACTTACTTATAAAACCTTAAAAGAAATTATAGATCAATTAAGCTCAAGTTCCTGCTGTCTGAATGTCCTACCCACACATTTCTTTAAGAAAGTCCTGCCTGTCATCACAAATGATCTGATCCAAATAGTGAACTTATTATTTTCATCAGGCGTTTTCCCTGTGATCAAACCACTGATAAAAAAGAACAACCTGGACAAATCACTACTGCAGAACTACAGGCCGACCTCTGACCTCCCATTCATCAGCAAAATTATTGAAAAAGTTTCAACTGTTAAAAAGCTTCCTAACTATAACCAACCGCTTTGACTCCTTCCAGTCTGGTTTTTGTGCTCACCACAGAGACCGCCCTCGTAAAAGTGTTCAATGATATCCATATAAATACGGACTGTGGCAGAACCACAGTGCTGGTTCTGTTGGACCTCAGTGCAGTTTTTGACACTGTTGATCATGACATTTTACTGAACTGACTGGAGAGTTGGGTCGGACTCTCCGGTCCAGTACTCTGCTGGTTCTAATCTTACATAAAGAACAGGGATTCCTTTGTTTCAATAGGAAACGTCTCATCAAAGCGGACAGAAGTCACATGTGGGGTTCCCCAAGGCTCAATCCTAGGACCCCTTTTATTCAATATTTATATGCTCCCACTAGCTCAGGTTATAACTACCATAACTATGATACACAGCTCTACATTACAATGTCACCATGTGACCTTTGAATCCATCCAATCACTGATCAGATGCTTAGAACAGAAAACGTGTGGATGAGCCAAAACTTTCTCCAGCTGAACAGAAACAAAACTGAAGTTATTATCTTTGGACCTAAAGAGAAACGATCTATTGTCAACGCACAGCGTCAGTTATTACAGCTGGAAACCAGAGATCAGGATGACCTCTGACCTGAACCTTCAGAGTCACATAAAGACAATTACAAAGTCGGCCTTATATCACCTGAAGAACATTTTCAGGGTTAGAGGAATAATGTCTCCGTGAGATCTAGAAATCTAGAAGATCTAGAAGATGTGTTTATCTTTAGTTGCATTGATTACTGCAACAGAGTCTTCACAGGTCTGCCTGACAAAATCCTTCAGCTGCAGCTGATCCAGAACGCTGCTGCTGGAGTTCTGACTAAAACCAGGAAGTTAGAGCACATCACCCAGTTCTAAAGTCCCTACACTGGCTCCCTGTAGCTCAGAGAATAGACTTTAAAATACTGCTGTTGTTTTGAATAGGCCGATTTATTTTCAAAAAGTCAAATTGCTCAATTATGTGATCAATAGAAATGCAGATATAGTCTGAATTATTTTGAAAATCTCTGGTGGGATTTGAAAAAGATGGCTGCCATACATAAAAACAAAAATATAAATGAGGAGAGCAGGTTGAAGTTATGCCTGGCTGTAAATCATGTTACCAGCAAGTTAAAACAGGAAGAAAAAGCTCTGCTAAGATCTGAACATGCTAGTCATGATGAGGTGGAATAATTAACAAGAGCTTAGCAAAAACGTAATTTTATATTTAGTTTCAAGAAAAAATTAAACATCAGTTGTATTTAACTTAGTTTATCACCAACCGCAGCTAGTTTGTGTATTTTTCAATGAATCTAATTTGCAGTGAGGTGTTGGATAATGTCAGGTGTAACTGTATTTAAAAAGCAGAGTGACTTCACTCACTGCTTCATGTCCTGCATCTGACACTCCATGTTGTCCTGCTGCGTCCTCAGAAGCTGAACTTCGTACAGCAGCTTGCTGAGGTCCTCCTGCCGGACTTTAGTCTCCTCGCTTTTCACGATGGACACCTACAAACAAAAACATCAAAAATTTTAAAAGGTAATCTTGATATTTGAAAAGATTTACATGGTGGCTAAAACAAATATACAATCATTTGTTGAACTCCGATTTTATCTAATCATATTTATATTCCAAACTCCATTATTTGTGAAATTTGGTGTTAAATAATAGCACTGTGGAGTAAATTCTCAATAATATTTTTGAAAGTATCAAGGTTATGAACAAAGATTAGACTTTCACAAAAACACTCGATAAAAATCAGTTTTTTAATGGGGATATTTTCTGGCTCTTTAACTGACCACATTAATTTGTTGCAAAAAAGATAGAATATGTAAAAAAAAGAAAAACATTACACCACACACTTTAGACACTTACAAAAAAAAAACTTGGTGACATGTTTAACTAGAGATTCAAATTTAGTTTTTTTAATCTGAAACTGTCTGGCATCAAATTACTTTTCAGAACTTCTTTAACCTTTGACCTCAGACTATTCTTAGAAACTCAGCAAGATTTCTTCACTGAAGTAAAAAAATTAAAAAATATTGACAAATTAACTAAGGCGTCAAACTGTTTGTTTTAAATCAAAATCTCACCATTTACACTGAATTGAAGAAGTTTGAACTGAGCTGTTTTGTATACTTTAATAATTTGTAAATTCTGTCACTCATATTGATTGCTTTTATTATTGGCTTGTGCAACATTAAGTTTTTCTAAATGGAGTTTTATTTGGAACATTATACTTATTAGGTTTTCTGTGCGGATTTAAACTTTTTGTTTTAACATGAATTATTTTACCACTATTTATGCCTAAAACTTGTAGCCATTTTGTGAGTTAATTTGACTGAACCAAAAGCACTTTTCCATCAACTCATCACTCAAAGATCTTCACACTGGAGTCACACTCACAAACACAAAATCTTACCAAGTATTTTCAGTCTAGTTTCTTGTGCCACTATCTTAGTGCACTTTAAATAAGACACAACTAACTTAAAAGTAACTTTTTAGCAATAAATAGAAGCTTGTTTTAGGTAAATTATTTCTTAATATTGATTAAAATGTATTTGTTCCAATGGTAGATTCCATGTTGGAAATGAAATAATCTACCAGTGGAATTGATAATTTTTCAAGAATATTAAGGAATCACTCACCCAAAACAAGCTGCTATATCTTGCTAAAAAGTTACCTGTAATCCAGTTTCATCTTAAGTCAAGTGTACTAAGATATTTGCACAAGAAAGTAGACAAAAACACTAATAAGCTTTTACATTTTTGCAGCATGCAGAGATCAGCTGGCAATTTAGAGCTAAGTGCCCAGACTTGGATCTGACAGGAGGAAGCTGGAATCAAACCTACAATTTTCCAATTGCAAGAAAACTCCTGACCCCTCTGTGGCTCTAAATAAGAATATAAACTCATTTATCCAACAACTCTAATGAAGTGATGGTGTATTAACAAAGTTTATTGTTTGTTTCCACCAAAAGCTTCTCGTTTCAGAGCAACTAAACAACATTAATTTGTAAGTTTGCATAGTTTAATAATTATTTAAAGCTGCTTTAAAGTACATTTTGCATCAGTTCCTTATAGTTTAAGCCAGGGGTGTCCAACATGTGGCCCTAGGGCCATTTGTGGCCCCTGAATGATACAACTTTTCCCCACTGGAGATGGAGACGTTTCGACCCACAAATTAAAATCGTCTTTTATTCATCTTTTAATAACAAAGGTTTTTCTTTCCTTTTAGTTTCTTTCCATGGAATTGAAGACCAAAGCAGACCTCGATGAACCCAAACTGGTTTTAATTACATTATTACATTTTTTTGTATTTTTGTTGAGGATTTTGGTACATGTTGCAAACAGTTCGGATTAACCTTTTGTAAGCCATTTCCATCAAAGAAAAGACTTTCTCCTGAAGATCAGTTTTCATGTTTGACAGAGTTTTATTTGTGTGTGTGTGTATGCATACACACCTTCCTCTTGATGTGCTCCAGCATGTGCTCGTGTCCCTGCAGGAAGTAGAGGTGCTGGAACTCCGTATCGTCTCTTTCAGGCTTCACCAGGCCGCTTTGCTCGATGTTCACCACTTTACGGAAACCGTCTGATAAAACCCAGCAGAGCGGAGGAGTAAACACACCGACGACATGAAATAAAACAAACAAGAGGGCTATACTCACACATGTTGAGCTGTCGAACGAAACTCGCCATGTTGTTGTGTTTAAAGTATTTCGGCAGAACCTCTTTGGCAAAGCGGCCCTGGTCAAACACGTGGAAACTCGTTCCTGTCTGTACAACAGAGAAAGTTGTCAGGGCTGAAGTGTTTGTTGAATTATTTAACCATTTCAGGAATTAAAAGCAGAAGTGCTGCATAAATCTTCTTAGTCTTTATGTTTCAGAGCCGTCACTGTCTGACCTTAAACATATAAACATACAACTCACCTGGTTAATATTTAATTTGTAGAAGGGTTACCTAATCCTAACATGTCTGCATTCAGAAATATGTTTTTGTAATTCATTGGTTTAAAAATACTGAGCATTTCTAGTTATCAGAACTAAGCAACAGGTTTGCTAAAAACTAAACATTTAAGAAAGCAGGAAGTTTGTGTTTTCCATAATGTGACAAAATGTATAGTGAGATGACAAAACCTCTGTAGAAGAAACATAAGCACCATTTTAAGCTTTATTGTAGATTATTGCTTAAACAAGCCTGACTGTGGAACTGCAAGCAGCTGCTTGGATTTAATGGCATCGGTATGATTAGTGAGTTACAAATGATGCTAATGATAGCAGGTGTTACACACATTAGCTTAAGATTGGTGAAGCAGCTGGTGTTGACATGTTGCATGTGTCAAACACAAGGCCCGGGGGCCAAATCCGGCCCACCATAGATTTTTATGTGGCCCTCTAGACTCCAGAGGTATCCATAAACAGAACTTCAAAATAACAGTTGTGTGCTTAAATATTGTTTTATTAATCAAATCAAATAGGTTTGTATCTGTTTATTGCCAAATTATGTCAGTCAATTCTTCCAGTTTTACTGCGATTGCGGAAATGAACTCAAATTGAGTTATTTTTTGTGCTAATGCATAATTGTGAGTTTATTGAAAATTTTCCAGAAAAATTGTCAAAAACATAATTAACTACTACACTTCTGCCTCAGCCTTACATGATGTCAAGTTATAGTCTGTGATTGATTATTTGCCAGTAATAAAAAGTCACATTTACCGTCATACAGAAGTGCAAATGCAGAGGCAGTTCTAACCGTTTATCGGGTTTGTTGATACATTCTAGCACAACCGGCCCTTTAAGAATATTCATGATATTAATGTGGCCTGACATGTTTTCATTTCCTGACATGTTGGCATTGGGGGCCCCAAATGAAAACATGCACCGGGTCCCAAAAATGCTCGGGCCGGCTCTGGTTGAGCAGAACTCACAGCGCTCCAGCAGATGAGGTGGTTGGTGTCAGGATCCTCCACCAGCGTCCACAGTTTGGTGAGAAACGCCGGCACGTTGCTGCCGTAGCTGCCGTCCACACCGGCAACACCTGGAGACTCCTGCATGTTCAGCCCTCCTGGTCCACTTCACGGCAGGAAATCCAAATGTAAGGAAACGTGTGCCGCTTCCCAGATTAGTCCATGTTAGAGAGTGATCCGTCTCCGATAATCCCAGGTCTCTTTGGTTCCATCTCAGTTAGACTTTCTCTGTTTGTTTTGGTCTTTTTGGGCAGATTATCGTTTTTCACTGTTCTCCCCCTGTCATCATCCAACTGAATGCGCTCACAGAAGGTCCATGTCAGCACACAGAATACAAGCCCACCCACCCACGGCCTCCCAATGACAATCCCAAGAGTCTAACAATACACTGATCACACAAAACGGTTCAACAATGCACCCTGAAAGAGCTGCTGGGTGACCCAAACACCACTGAGCTCAGGGTTAAAGTCCTGACAGGCTTCATGACGGGAATGAACTGAAAATTATCAATTGGATTCTATTTTTTCCCTGACTCATTTGTTAATAACTTTTAAGAAATTGCCCAGATAGACGGGGATTAAGCAATGAATCATGATGAATCGATTATTGAAATAATCATCAATTATTTAAGTAATCAATTAATAGTTAACTGGAGTTTACAGACTCAAAAAAGGTCATTTGTAAGAAGAACAACACAGTCAGAGCAGTAAATAAGCTAAGGCTGTGCAGAAATGTATACATTTTCCATTTAAGATGAAAAAAACATTCTTTGTCTGCAAATATGTTCTATCCAGACCTTCTGCAGTTTTAGTTTCAAATTCTGTAAATAAAGCCTTTTGCTACCCAATTATTAATCAGCAAAACCAAAAGTATCATCAGATTATTGATGTTAGGTCAGGCAGAAAAGTTTTTCATATTTCTGAAATTGTTTTTAGCTGCAGGTGCATCCTTTGCTACAAATGATCAAGTGTTCACTATAGGAATGATATAGCACTTTAGGCATTACATGTTTATTACCTAAAAAAGAACTGAATTATTTGTTTATTGCATCTTTAATATATTTCTAATATTGTATAAATAAAGGCTTTTATTAAGGATCTGAAATCTGTATTTATCCTGGACTGACTTTCTGTAGGGGGTTTTATATTTTTTACTATTTCTGACCACTAGATGGTGCCATTGTGTTTAGAAACTTTCAGTCCCATTTAGCAGTGCAAGTTCGCAATTGATAAGTTTGTTGATTGATCTCATCAATTGACTAACCATTAACTTGTAAGTGGCCATTTTCTTACAAAAAAATGTTGGGCCTCTTTCAACAAGAACGTGGATCGTTTCTCCATAACATAAAGGGCAACATTTTTTAATGAAGGATTATTAAATTTTAACATAATTTTGAGTCAGCTGTACTAAATACTGAGTAAACAAACAGAAAAAAGTTAAAACTTTACTCCGTTAATGGCGTCGTGTTTTCTTGATCATGTTGTAATTTTTTTTATTTTTACATTACCTCCTCGGTTTTTCTCGGTCATCAAATCCTCGCCTTCGTAGCAAATCAGTAATTTTTGTTTGAAAAGTTGATGCTGCTCTGTCATGCAACACGGCTGAATGAGCGATATTAAGGAGAAACTTAAGGAGATTGGTGAGTGTTTATATATAAAAACAGAAGCACATAAAATGCGTACCGGACTCTATGGCTGCGTTCACAAGTGACCCAATTCCGATTTTTTGTGAAATCGGATTTATATCTGATATATATATATATATGGACTTTAGGTCGCATTTGAATTGGATAGCATCGGATATGGGTCGCATTCGAAAGGAAACCTACCTGTGCTTGTCAGGCTGTCATGAAAATATCGGATACAGGTCGCATTATGTCCAAAAGAAATCGGAATTGGGTCACTTCAGGCTGCAGTGTGAACGCCGTTTCTTTTTCCTTTTCTGTATCAATTGGCTCCACTTAAGGACGACCAGCGGCGCACTCTACTGGATGGAGGTCAAACTACAACATTAAAAAAGAGTGCAGTCCATTGGAACTAATTTTAATTTAATAACCCATTAATCGACTGTTAATCCTAAATCAATTAATTGTTTGCATTCATAGTCCCATTCAAATAATATGATTCTTAAATAAAATATACAGACTCTGACACAATTTCTTGTTGTAATAATAACCAAGAGTTCAACCAGAATCTGTTTACTGACTTGCCTGATGATCAGTTTTGTTTGAAGGAAGTCAAACATTGCAATTCACACCAGCAGATTATGCAACATCTTGTCAGGTAGCAATTAAAATAAACAGTGTGGGACTTTGAAGATATTGTTGCTGCATTACTGAATGAGTAAAAAAATGATGTTTTATCATCAAGTTCTTTCTTCAGTTTATTCAGAAAACCTCATTGATTTTCTCTCAGCTGGATTGTCATAAAATAAGGTTTGGGAGTCAAAGTTGCTCCAAAGACTGGTGTGAAGTCTGGTTCTCCTGCATCCTCCGGCCAGACGAACTTAAACTTCCTCAGCAGAGTCACCGTGATGAGGAAGAGCTCCATGCGGGCCAGACTCTCTCCAAGACAAACTCGAGAACCTGGTTCACAAAACAACCATGTTCAGTTATTTTAACATACCTCAGTGTGTCTGCATGCTTTTTTCTAGTCTCATAGACATTAAATCTACCTGCAGAGAAAGGCATGAAGGCCTCAGGTTTGACAAACTCTCCCTGTTCATTCAGGAAGTTTTCAGGGTTGAACTCATGAGGGAATTTCCACTGTCCCTCTTCTCTCAACACTGAGGTCATGTTCTGGATGATCATTGTACCCTGAAGGAATCCAAATGGTAGATATTTTTATTACAGAATGCCAAATCCATGAAAACAAGCTGCTAACAACCTGAGGAATGGAGTATCCCATGAGCTCTGTGTCCTTAGTGGTGCAGTGGAAGACACTGAGAGGAATTGTGTTGGCAATCCTCTGAATCTCATGGATCACAGCCTGGAACAAAACAGATTTCTTAAAATCTGTCCACCATGAAAAGCAATCCCACTGATTCCAGCTGTTAGCGATAGAATAAAAACGGCATAAACCCGTAGAAGGTGCAAAAAATCTTCCCTGACTGTGAGGCTGGAGGCTCAGATCCAGATGAAAAGCAGATGTTAAACATATTTTCTATTGACCCCATATTTTTGTATTAAAAAATCCAAATAAAATATCATAGAATATGTTTTTTATTGGTCTGATGGAATTTTCAAATCCCAAATGTTTCCATCATCTGCAATCGGTGCACCGCTACTTGAAAATACAAGTGTGTATGTAATTAATCAACGCAATGTGTTTTAGAGCATATTATTAAAAATATATTTCAGTAACTATCACAAATTTAAGAAAAATGTCTTTATAACAAGAACCGTCCCACCTGCATGTAAGGCATGTCGTTCCTGTCCTCAAAAGTGGCCTGATTGCCTCCCTGCAGCACCCGGTCTATCTCCTGCTGACATCGCTCTGAGGGAGGGAAATAAAGCACATTAACAGTTATCTGTTCACATGTACGTAAATTCATTTATATCAGTGCTTTGAAGCATACCTTGTATGTGAGGATAGTTCAAGAGGTAAAGAAACCCAGTCAGCAGGGTGTTGGAGGTGGTGTCTGTCCCAGCAGCATAGAGGTCAAAGGTGATTCTTGTTAGCTGCTCCTCAGAAAAAGTGGAATCACCATCTCTCTAAAAATTGGTAGACAAAGACATAACATTTAAATCACATAAACTGTGTAAAGAAACATATGCATGAAGAATCAGATTAATAGTTTTGTACCCCTTGGATGCATAATTATACATTTTCTTTTGCATGTTTAGATAGGACCCTATTTTACTGTATGGCAATGTCTGTTTAGTTTTGTGTATTGATTTTATTTATGTAAGTATATTGTCTGTTTTCTAATTACGTTTTCTAAGTAAGTTAAGTCTGATACGGTTCGTTCACTGCGTTTATTTTATTTTATTTTATTTTTGACTCACCTTATCCAGCTCGTCCAGATAGCAGTCAACAAAATCTCGCGGCTCTCCAGGGACTCTGCTCTTCTTGTGTTCATTCACCAAACCTCTTGAAATATTGAGAAAAGTCTACAACTCAAAAGTTAATTAATAAGCATTGTTTTTTTGTTTGTTTTTTACACACTTTGGTAGATTGTTTTTTGATTCATAGATGTGCTCATAAGTTCATATTCTCTGTTAGAATTGGTCTATTTTTGTGCAATGAAGTGTCTGATTATACATTAGATCTTAAGGCCACAGACTGAGGGATGCCCATTATGAAAAGAGCGTGCATGTAGAAAAGACTGCGCTTAAAATTAGAGCTATATGTTGGGGAATGGGGAATAGGAAGGATTCCAGCATTTAAGAATTTATTTATAAAAAGAGATTAGCATGTTTACTTTGCTAAAGTGCAAAAGTAGTATTCATTGATTGTTTTTTGTTGTTGCTGTTGTTTTTATGCTATGAGTTAAACATTTGTGTTTGAGCTTTAGCTCATCAATAAACGGGTCTCAGGAAAAAACAGCCAGCTATAGGCTATTGGTTTTAAGATCAATCAATTAATCACGGCTTCCTTCCTCCAAATTCCTCTAAATCTGTATTGAAATGTATTTGATGAGAAATCATAGAACCCAACTTTCAGCCATGAGTGACAGACAGAAAAGTGAGAAATACAAAAAGAAAAATTCGAATTTTGCCAGAGTATGTAAACTTATGAGCACAACTTTACGTCCTCTATCACCTCCATATTCTGAAAGGCTTTGTTGAAGGGCAGTGGGAGCGAACGGATCACAGGAAATGAGTCGTAGATCTGGGGAGAAAGAGGATTGGTTATATAAAATACACAGATTATGTTTGCATAGAACATTTCTAAGGAGGAACATATTCATTCAGATTAAGGCATTCAACTGTTATGGGGACAGTACAAGAAAAATACTTTTGATACGTTTGAGAAATACTTTCACCAAATTAACTTCATCCTATTTCTGAATAATACTTTGACTCACCATCGCCCAGGGTCCCATTAAAATTTTCAAAATCTCAGTGAAGCACCTGATTACATTTTTGATCGTCTCATCTTCGTACTCATAACGCGTTCCAAACAGAACCTTGCAGATGATGTTGGAGCCTGCATTGTGAAACAGGAACTGAGGACTCAAAGTTTTACCTAAAAAAACAAACCGAACAAACACAAGAGACGAAAATGTGACAAGGTTGAACGGTAGTACAAATAAGACAACAGAAATATATGAATGCTTAAAATCACAGGATCACCAATATTATTTTCTAGAGTTTTAATTATGTGCTGAATCTCTTCATGGATTCTTTCCTCCATTGACTTCTTTCCCAAACCAAAGTTCCTCAGAGTCATGAGAGCAAAGCGCCGATGGTCCCTCCACAGCGAGCCATAATCAACCAGAGCAACACCTAAAGAAAAGACAATATAAAAATGAAATTTCTTTATACAGTAACCACATGTACTTCTCAACATAGAATATATGTTTTATTTAACACTGCTTAGTTTATTTGAGCAAAAATGAGAAATAATCTCATGTAGGTTGACTTTAGAAATTCTTTCACATTCACTGAAACATGTCTAGGAATGGAACGACCATGTAATTTTATACAAACTGAATATCAGATAGCGCTTAATCATTTTATATTTAGAATAGCGGCATGTTGACGCTCATTTAAATGTAAAATGTTTTATTAATGCAACCAAAAAGAACAAATAAAGTCATTGATATTGTAAAATGTTTGTTCATGCAATATGAGTCGCCAGTTCAATTTGATTATTTGAGTGTTTAGAAAAATAAAGTAAATGGCAAAAAATAGCTGCACCACCTTTCGACATAAAGTTAGTCATGAATACATTCTATTAACAGTGGCGGTTTCTGATATGGGGGACATGGGCAGCCGCCCAGGGCGTCAAGTGACACCTCCCCCCTACAACACGGTGCTGAATGTCAGGCCAACTAGTCCACTTGGGGGAAATGGGCGCCCTCAGCCTGAAATAGCTGTAATTAACACCTGGTGCTGTTAACACGAGTTTCAATTGAGGTTGAGATTGGGGCTGGTGGTTTTGGAGGTTGTGTTGGTCAGATCTGGCAACCCTGGGGATGGGGGCGCGTTGATTGCAAATTAAGCCTATGGAATATTGAGAGGAAGCGGTCAAAGCCAGGAGAGTCGAGATCAGGAAAAACAGAGATTTTTTCAAAGTCGAAACTGAGAAAAACATATCTGAGGTCAACACCCAAATCAGTCTCGCTAATGGCTTTTTGTGAATTATGATAGAAAACACAAACGTTACCTTTGCTATCGGCGATGTCAGTAATTAACATGTTTTGGGGTCGACCAGCGAAATCAGTAGCTTTGATCACCATCGCCTCCTTCATGGCCTCAAACCCATTGATGACCACAGCTGGTCTCTGACCCAAGAACAGACTGTAGACGTTTCCATACGACTGACTCAGCTGGAAAAAAGATTTTTTTTTTATTTACTATGTCCTAAATTTGAAGTATATTAAATAAAACAAAAAAAAAAAACATAGAAAATGAAAAAAAATGTTGACTGTGCTATTTAGCAAATGTTTTTGTTCTTTAAGGAAATTAATGCTTACAGAATATTTTTAAGATTTTAGTGTTTAGTTGTTCTTCGTGGTTGATATGCATTTTTTTTCTTCCATGTAAGCATAATGTAATAACCAACAAAAAAGTGAACTTGATGCCAAACTGTGGAGAAAATATCACATAAATCTGCTGAGGTGAATTAGAAATAAAAGAAAACATTACTTCTGACTTCATAGTCTTTAATGTCATGCATTCACCAAACACCTGCAAACATTTACTGAACATTCACGGTGTGTTTTCTGGCTGTTCCTGGTTTTGTTGTGGCCAATCACATTTAGTTTAGTTAGTATGTTACACCAAATATTTCTTCCTTGTTTGTGTTAGAAAACCAAAGATTTATGAAAAGGTGGTGCTGTAATCTCACTTTCCCCATCCTGGAATCACCCAACATATTTCCCTATTACATGTGTCACCCTAAAAATGACGCTAAATATTATTCTGATCCTGTCTGAACCAGTTGCCATTGAACTGGAGGACCTGGATAAATCACAGCAGACTTCATTGGGAAATGTCTTACATAATCAGCAGCAACCTTTGGATGGCTCACAAACAATGACTTTGCTAAATGTGTGGAACACTGCAAGACTGAATCTAAATGTAAGAAATTTGGAGGCAGATAAATGTAATAAAAAATAATAGCAAATATCCAACTTCACCCCTGTAGAGAAACTTTATTGCAGCTTTTTCATGCTTTCCTGCTCAAACACATTAGAATCAAATGAACCAGACCTTTCCTAATTTTTAATAACATGCTGTTTTGACTAGAATTTTTTAACGTAATTGCAATTTCTGCCAAACCTTCACTGTGTTTCATAGGAGACCATGACTGAGCACGACGTAACTTTGGACCTGTGAATAATACACCATTTCTGCTCACTGGATCCTGAAAGACACGATCTAAAAGATCAAGTTTCCTAAGTGTTGGTTTAGAAGACCCTATTTAATTTGGTAAATTCAAAAAGTGTTGCTTATAGATGGCAAATATTGTATTATATTCTACAATAATTAAAATATTTTATGACATACATGTCAAATTGTTCTGATTTATGCTTCTTACTTCTCTGGTTGTTTCATATGTGCAATTGTAAATGCTGCCCTTGTCATTTTAATTTCTAGTATAAATAGTTTAGAAAAGTAGCCATCACTGATTCTGGGGAAGTTCAGTTTAATAAAATTAGCATTTCTAAGGGTTTGCAGGTCAGTGTCGTTATGAATGGACTGATAACCAGGAGTTTTTGAAGGTAAAGTTACAGTCAACAAATTCAAACTGAACTGTAATTCACCTGGTAAGGAACTAAATTCAAAGAGACCAAAAATAACTGCAGACGTCTGTAGCCAGATTGTGAATGAGATTAAAATAGGATTTTACTTTCTTTTTTTTTTTGCAGGACTGTAATCCACCATTTCACATAAATGTGGAAATGAGCTTTTCCTCAATATCAACTGGAGTTTAGGTGTTCTCTTTAACTTAACATTACAGTGTGAACTGTATGTTTTGAATGTTTCATTATAAATTTAGTGCTGTGGGAAACGGAGCCAAAATGTCACAATCCAAATATTTACAAGCCAGGCGGGCTTAGGAGTGGACATGATACATTTTACAAATCATACCACGAAATCCTGACTTTTCCAAAAAACAAATGTCTTCCCCTCCAGGGACTTTTTGTGGGCTCCAGTGTCCCTTATATGAAAGTATTCTGACAGGAAAGGGGGAAGACAGGGTGCAAATATCGCCGGGTCCGGGAATCGAACCCGCGACGGCTGCATCGAGAAGTCAAGGCCTCCCAATGTGGGTCACGCTATCCCCTATGCCACCACAGCACGCCCAGACTTTTTCAAGCTTTTATTGAAAAATAAATAAAATAAGCATCAGGAATAATCTCTAAAATGTTGAATCTCTTACATAATTTCCTGAATCATGCTGGAGACTACATAAGTTCAGGTAATGTTTGACTTTGCTGCATACAAATGTACAATACAAAATGTTCTAAAACTATCGCCAAATAAGTATTAGCTGATCAACAGCAGAGGTTACAGTTTACTGCTTACCTGCAATTCTGAATAAGTAACGATGAAGTTTGCAAGTTCTGAATTATTTTCTAGCAACATATACAAATTAATATCATATATAAATGGTAATAACATTAAATATAAAAAGAAAGAAAATAAATAGTAGTATTTATCATAGCTTTTCTTACCCTATCAAAGTCTTTTAAGGGGTTCTTCATGTTCAGGTTCCAGAGGTTCCCCAGTACAGGCAGACTGGGGGGTCCGGGTGGGAAGTTCTTGGGTCTCTGAGGTTTGAGTTGAAAAAGAAGGAAGACAACACAGAGCACCAGCAGAAATACTGAAATCATGTTGGCTTGTTTTGGATCAAACTGAAGAGATGACCTGCTTAGCTTATTATGAAAGTCTGTATCTCAGCGCTGACTGCTCTGGTTGTGGCTTTTGATTCTTTGTATTTAAAGGGAGAAGCAACATCAGGCATAAATAAGTGATCATAAAAGATGACAGGAAATGACATGTAAGAGGTAGTTCTTTAGTTTTCTTCATGAACTTCAGTTCAACTTGTTATTTTTAACCAGTTTATTTTATAACTATGCTGTTATTAGTGAAAGGACCTACACTACATGTATGAAACTGCTTGGAAATCATTGTCAAGTCTAAATTTGTTAAATATCATGACTTAATAGACTTTAGCTATTACATAAAAAATAAATGAATAATAGCCCTTTTTACCCTTTCAAAGTCTTTTAAGGGATTCTTTATGTTGAAGTTCCAAAGGTTTCAGGCAGGCTGAAGGATCCTGGGGGGGGATTTTTGGGTCTCTAAGGTTTGAGTTGAAAAAGAAGGAAACAAACAGAGTCCCAGCAGAATTACTGAGACCAACATGTTGGTTTGGATCAGATCGAACTTAAGAGATGATCTGCTTAACCTGAGAGAGAACATGAGGTGGTCAAAAGAAGGACAGGAAGTGATGTGCCAACAAGTTAGAGGGGGTGGGTCTTCAGTTTCCTTTATCTTCTTGCAAATGAGGTAAGAGCAAAACTACTTAGAGATTTAGGTTACAGTTGATGGTTTGTCCTATAGTCAACTATAAATTTGTGAAATATCATGACTTAATACAATTCACCATGTAAGCTAACACAGGTTTATAAGCATAAAATCATTCATTATATGAATGATTACATATGAATGAGTACGTAGAGTACGTACAGGAAAAACAAAGGACCAGAGATTTAAAAAAGAACAGTAACAACAACCCCACAGAAAAACATGACAAATAGTCATATGAAACAAGAAAGAAAAAAAACCTTTAAAATTCTTTTTTAATTTAAAATAACTTTAAAAATCTTAATTGTGTTGTTATTTTTAACATTCAAATTATAATTGGGATTTTTTTTTCGTTCTGATCAAAAATCACATAAATTAAAGCTATTTATAAATGAATGCACAACTTAATGAGAGTCGCTTCCTTTCTTTTGGAAAACAGCAGTGTAGTTGTGATTTTTTAACCTACACGTCGCTCTTCAAACGTGCATATAGAAACTTTCAGAGCTGAAATCGGAATTTATTCTGCAAATGAAAGAGACGTGATTTCATATCTGTTACCATTTCTGACCACCAGATGGTGCCATCGTACGTCAAAGGTTTATTTGAAACAATACAATCCCATTCACACAATAAGATTCTAAAATGAAATATACATAATTTAATAAAATTACTCATATCTTTTATTTGTAGGAATGTAATTAATGACTGATGTGTTTTACTCGGTTATAGAAACTATACAGTTTTAATAATAAAGAAGAGTTTAATTTAATCTGTTTATTGATTTGCTCAATGATCAGTTTTCAAACCAGCTGATTATGGAACAACTGTCAAGCAGAAGTTAAACAGTCTGAATGTACAAACAAAACTGGTATTGATTTATCATTGAGTCCTTTGAAAACCTCACTGATTTTCTCTCAGCTGGATCTTCATAAAATAAGGTTTGGGAGTCAAAGTTGCTCCAAAGACTGGTGTGAAGTCCGGTTCTCCTGCATCCTCCGGCCAGACGAACTTAAACTTCCTCAGCGGAGTCACCGTGATGAGAAAGAGCTCCATGCGGGCCAGACTCTCTCCAAGACAAACTCGAGAACCTGGTTCACAAAACAACAGCTTAAAAATAACATTCAGTTATTTTAACATACCTCAGTGTGCGTGCATGATTTTTTCCAGTTTCAAAATTTCCCACTGCAGCCTGAATGAACTTAAATCTGATTTTTTTTTTTAATCTCTTCTGAATTCACTATGTGTTGCATCCCTTATCTGACCTTTTCTTGACAGACTGAACAACACAGATCAGATTTTTTTTTAAATGCAACCCACTCTACTTGGATATGTGGTTCTAAATCCGATACGTTTCTGATCTTTCTGAGTCTGTACAGGCAGGTCACATTCAAACGACCTGAACATCATCAAGCCTCGACAAACATCACCGTTCTGTGTCCTGATATGTGGAACTGGGAGGAAAATCAACAACCATGGTGGATGAAAATGTGGATTAGGTTGTTAATGTGATGGCTTTAAAATCATCACAACTTTAAAATCGCAAGATTTTACTTCTGCAAACACCGAGTAACTATGTCTGCTGTTATTGTGTCTTCTATTGTGAATGAGGGACATTTTCATGTTGTTTTTAGTTCACACAGGAGATCACATACACGTCGCATATATTTGGAAATGTGAACCAACATGCAAAAGAAAATAAAATTGGATTTCACAAAATATCAGAATTGCGCATTAAGGCAGGCAGTGTGAATGAAGCCTTAGACATTGAATCTACCTGCAGAGAAAGGCATGAAGGCCTCAGGTTTGATAAACTCTCCCTGTTCATTCAGGAAGTTTTCAGGGTTGAACTCATGAGGGAATTTCCACTGTCCCTCTTCTCTCAACACTGAGGTCAGGTTCTGGATGATCATTGTACCCTGATGGAAATCCAAAAGGGAGAGAAAAGCAGTCAAGTTGTTTATCTTATTTTCAGCAACACATAAAGCCTAATAAAGCAAGATGCTAACAACCTGAGGAATGGAGTATCCCATGAGCTCTGTGTCCTTAGTGGTGCAGTGGAAGACACTGAGAGGAACTATGTTGGCAATCCGCTGGATTTCATGGATCACAGCCTGGAACAAAGCAGATTTCTTAAAATCTCTCCATCATCATGTGCGATTACACTTATTGGTAGAGCAAAAACAAGAGCACAGAACCTGAAAAGTTACAGTTTACCAACCAGAAACAGGTCACCAAGCAGAAAAGATCGGACCTGACCGTAAAAACTGAAGTAATTTTCTTTGGACTTAAAGAGGAACAATCTAGAGTTAACGTACAGCTTCAGTTATTACAGCTGGAAACTAGAGATCAGGCCTGAAATCTGGTGATGGACTCTGGCCTGAAACTTCAAAGCAACATAAAAACAGTTACGAAGTCGGCCTTCTATCACCTGAAGAACATCTCCAGGGTCAGAGGAATAATGTCTCAGCAAGAGCCAGAGAAACTCATTCATGAGGTTATCTTTAGTTGCATTGATTACTGCAACAGCGTCTTCACAAGTCTGCCTAAAAAAATTAATCCTCCATCTGCCGCTGATCCAGAACGCTGCTGCTGGTGTTCTGACTAAAACCAGGAAGGTAGAGCACATATTTCTAGTTCTAAAGTCCTTCACTGAGAGAATAGAAGTTAAAATACTGTTGTTAGTTTATAAATCACTGAACAGTTTAGCACCACAATACATTAATGATCTCCTGCTGTTGTATCAACCCTCCAGTACTTTCAGGTCTTCTGATTCTGGTTCTTGTCTGCATCCCCAGAACCAGAACCAAACATGGAGAAGCAGCATTCAGTTTCTATGCTCCACAAATCTGGAGCAAACTTCCAGAAAACTGCAAACATGCTGAAACACTGAGTTCCTTTAAAACAGTAATGCACTTCTGTGACCTTCAAGACTCCAGATGGCCACATAAATAGAACTTAAAGATAATATCTTCTCCTGTATGTGGAAAATCGTTACGATTCAAAGAAATAAAGGCATGAAAACATCAGATTGTGTGTGATCAATAATAGAAAGTGCTTGAGCATTATTATTGAAAAACACTGTTTTCAGTAACTCCATCATTAATTTATTAACTATGTCTTTAGGGAGCATTTCACCTGCATGTAAGGCATGTTGTGCCTGTCCTCAAAAGAGACCTTATCATGTCCCTGCAGCACCCGGTCTATCTCCTGCTGACATCGCTCTGAGGGAGGGAAAAAAGGCAATTTACGGTTATCAGTTCAACTAAAATACATTTTCATTTAAAGAAGTTAGTGCTTTTCCATGTCAAAGTGTACCTTGAATGTGAGGGTAAGTCATGAGGTAAAGAAACCCGCTCAGCAGGGTGTTGGAGGTGGTGTCCGTCCCAGCAGCATAGAGGTCAAAAGTCATTCTTGTCAGTTGTTCCTCAGAAAAAGTGGCATCATCACCTCTCTGAACATTGGAAGACAAAGAGACATGAAATTCAAATCAAATAAACTTTGTAAGGAAACAGAGAAACATGAGAAAAACTTCACCAGTCAGATTCTTACTTTTGTAGTATTTAATTATGAATAATTTCAGTTTGTACGCAATATGTGTAAACGTCTTTAGGTAGCACTCATTTTTTGTAAAGAAATTTACATCTGATTTTGTACTTTATTTGTATTCATGTTGAGTAGACTGGTTTTTATATGTTGTGCTGGTGATGCAAAATCATTTCTGTATTCTGGGATCAATAAAGTGCATTTTATCTTAATAAGGCAGTTATTTCATTTAGTTATGTTTGGCTATTACTCATTAATGTGGCTCATCTCTTTCTCAAAAAACACATGTATGACGCACCTTATCCACTTCGTCCAGATAGCAGTCGACAAAATCTCGCGGCTCTCCAGGGACTCTGCTCTTCTTGTGTTCATTCACCAAACGTCGTGCAATGTTCAGAAAAATCTACAACACAGAAATTAGTTGTGCTCATAAGTTTACATTCTTTGGAAGAATTTGTCTATTTTTAGTGTCTCATTGCACATTATATCTTAAAGCCACAGACTGAATATGAAAAAAGCATGCATGTTTAAAGTTTGAGCTTCATGTTGGGGAATGTCATGTTATGTTGGGAAAGTCTATAAATGATTACAGGAATCCTTCTGCCACTGGATTAGATTCCTCCAGACAATCAGAGAAATTTCAATAACATTCCGTTTGATTTGATTATTCTAGCATTAAATATTTAACTTGTTCGTGAAAACTGACACATTTACTTTGCAAGTGAAAGAAATGTGTTGTTTTTTTTTATTCTATGAGTTAAATCTTTGTGTTTGAGCTCCAGCTTGTTCACAAATCTCTTAGGAAAGAGGAGCCAGCTATAGGCTCTTGCTTTTAAGCTAATTGAATGAATCATGGCTTCCTTTCTCCAAATTCCTCTAAATCTGTACTCAAATGTACTTGATGAGAAATCATGGTAGCCAACCTTTATCCATGAGTGACAGAAAAGCAAAAAATGCAAAAAGAAAAATACAAATGTTGAGTGTGTAAACTTATCAAAATAAGTTTATGTCCTACATTACCTCCATGTTCTGAAAGGTTTTGTTGTAGGGCAACCGGAGGGGACGGATCAAAGGAAATGAGTCATAGATCTGAGAAGAAAGAGAAAATTTTACCGTACATGGATTAAATTTAAAAAAAGAAAAACACATATCCTGTTTGAATAAAACATTCCTCAGGAGGAACATATTCAGATTCATCTTAAGATATTCAACTTTTATTATGAGAGTCAAAATTTAAGAAATACTTTCACAATTTGATTTTTGATTTATTTGCTGTTTAGTTAGGAAGTTTTAACTGAGAAAAATAAATCTAGCAAAAAGGTGCTATAGTGTTTGAAAAGACTAATACCAGTGATTTGTTAAAACTTTACAAAGCACCAACTTAAAGCAAGAATACTATCTGAAAATATTCAGATTATGATCATTATAATCTGCTTTCTTTACCCACTTCATCCCGTCTCTGTCTGATGCTGTGACTCACCATCGCCCATGGTCCATTGGCTATTTTGATAATCTCAGTGAAGCACCTGACAATAATTTTGATCGTCTCATCTTCGTACTCGTAACGCGTTCCAAACAGAACCTTACAGATGATGTTGGAGGCGGCATTATGAAACAGGAACTGAGGACTCAAAGTTTTACCTGAAAAACATACAAGAGACTAAAATGTGACAGGCTCACATGCAAGTACAACAGAAACCGAATAATGCTTAAAATCACTGAAGACGCACCGATGTTGTCATCTAGAGGTTTAATTATGTGCTGAATCTCTTCATGGATTCTTTCCTCCATTGACTTCTTTCCCAAACCAAAATTCCTCAGAGTCATGAGAGCAAAGCGTCGATGGTCCCTCCACAGCGAGCCATAATCAACCAAAATCACACCTATAAAAGACAAAAAATTAACTTCCAAGGTGACATTTAGCTACGCAGTAACCTCAAGTACTTAGAAACTGTGTGAGTCTGTAAATTAAAAATTGCATTTTGTTTTATTCCAAAGTGTTTTCTTTATTTGAACAAAAATGAGGAATAATCTTGTGTAGGTTGACCTTTAAAGTTATTTAAATTTGATCAAAGTTGTTTAAAAATGGAATGAACATACAAGAACTTTACTCTGGAAACTGGAAATCATTTACAAATACCTGCATGAGCATATAGATGCTCATTTTGATGTAAATAGTTTACCAATGTTATCAAAAAAAGAAAGAAACAAGTCCTGAAACTGTAGCTATAGTGTCTGGCCAATTAACTGAGTGTTTAGAATGATTGAATAATGGCAAAACAACAGAATGCTCATCTTCCAACAAAACAAAGTTAGCACTGTACATTTTATTGATAATTAGAACAGGAGTTTGAAAATTTTCATTTACTTTTATACCAAATTAGTCTTACTAGTGTCTTTTTGTGCATTATGTTACAAAACACATACTGTACATTACCTTTGTTATTGGTGAGGTTAGTAATTAAGATGTTTTGGGGTCGACCAGCAAAATCAGCAGCTTTGATCACCATTGCCTCCTTCATGGCCTTAAACTCACTGATGACCACAGCTGGTTTCAGACCCAAGAACAGACTGTAGATGTTTCCATACGACTGCCTCAGCTGGAAGAAAGAAGTTTTATTTCAGATTTTTTCCCCTGTTTTTATGTCTTCTACCCCTTTATCCATCCATCCTTAAACATGTGAAAGAAGTCTGGTGAAGAGTCAAAGCAGAAGACCAAAGATTTATGAATTGGAAATGGAGTGATGATGGTGGGGTAATAGAACAAACCTCTAATCCAGAATCCAGTTTTTCCCATCCTGGAATTACCCATCATTTTACCTACTGCAGGTATCAGCATTTCCATTCACTATATCCTCCTGAGACCCAGAAAAAAAGCTTTTGAATTTTTTTTTTTTCACTACATGTCTCTTTGGAGTGAAAAAACATCACTACGATTGAAAAAGTTTCAAAACATGTTTTTATTTATTTATTACAGTATGTCCTTTGGAGAGGACATCGGGACTCTCTTGTGGCAAATATGAACACATTTTGAGGCCCAGGATGTCCTCTCTAAGGACCAACAGGATTTAACACAGTGGCATGTATGGTTTCAGAGTTATGAACAAAAAAACCTATGTCCTCCACAGAGGACAAAAATGTATTGCTGGGTCTCAGGAGGCAAGGTTGGCATTTAAAAAATAATTATGCGTAAATGGAAACATGGCAATTTATAAAAAATTATCACTATTTGATCAAAGGTTTTCACTAGTGACATTGGTTCATTTCACAAAACTGCAATGGAAACACTTTTTTTGCATCACAAAAATTAAAGGATAAACAACTGGGTGCAAACCATGAAGAAGAAGACAGGAAGTAGGTGGAGAATTATGGTGCCGCGTGATTTTTAACAACTTATCTCGTGAACAAACTTAATCACAAGTGATTTTAATTGCTTTTTTATTTAATGGAAACACAGTAATTGTGAAAATGTGTTTTTGGACATTAGCAGAAGATTGGCAAAGTTTTGTGCACATTTGTAATGGAAATGCAGCTTCTGTCACCTTAAAAAATATTATTCTGATTGAGCTTACACCAGCTGTCATAAAACCACTTTGTTCTGGATGCCAGTGAGCTAAAGGGAACGTTCATGTCAGACTTGTATGGAAAACATCTTAAAAAACAGCAGCAACTTATGGATGACTTTGCAAACCAAAGATTAAAACGTAAATGTCATAAAGATTGACTAATAATGACTCCAACAAGCAGGGGTCTCCAGCTTCAGTCCTTAAGAGATACTGTCCTGTATTGCTGCTCAAACACACCTGAATCAAATAAATGTCTCATTACAGACCTTTGACACATTTGATGGTATTTTTAATAGATCCCTGAAGCAAAGGATGACTCAAAAGTAAATTTGTCATTAATCATTAGGTCTGGCTTATCAGTTTTCCCAAGCGTGCAAACACCAAACTTTTACTGTTTCATAGGAGACTGTGACTAAGCAAAAGGTAACTTTGGACACAATTTTTGGAGTTTGGACACTAAAAACTGAGGCAGAAGATCAAATGGGCTGAGTCTTGGTTTAGAAGAGCATATTTAACTTGGTGAATTCAAGAGGTGTTGATTTTTGATGCTCAATATTGTATGAAATTCTACATTAATAAAATAATTGATGACATTTGCCGGTCATAAAAGACGAAATGTTTCTCATTGTCTATATGCTATATCTTGTCATTTTAATTTCTAGTGTAAATTGTGTAGGACAGTAGCTATAAATATTTGAATACTTTTGCATTTGAAAAGCTCTAGAAGTTTGTGTTATTATGAATGGACTGTATGAGGGGATATTTAAAGGTACATGCATTAAAAGCATTTATGCATAGACACATAAACACATAGAAAGTGTTTATGCAGTAACTGCTTTCTAATGCAAAAAATTGTTTTCTGCATTAAAAAGCAGGGATACTTTAGGATAATTCATTTAGGAATCTTTTACAGTTTCCTGAATCATGCTGACATCATCACTACTTAAGTTTATGTAATGTTTGACTTTGCTGCAGCGTAACCTTTGCCTTACAAACATACAGTTCAAAGTTTTCTTTAATCCAAACTAATTATTCCACTAAATATTTGATTATCAATAATGGAGTTAAAGTTTGTGCTGTACCTGCAATTCTGAGCAAGTAAAACTGAAGTTCGCAAGCGTTAAATTAAATCCAAGCAAGATATGGAAATCAATCTTATATAAACTGTAAAAACAATAAATAAGAAAGAAAAATATATTATTCATCATAGCTTTTCTTACCCTTTCAAAGTCTTTTAAGGGGTTCTTCATGTTCAGGTTCCAAAGGTTCCCCAGTACAGGCAGACTGGGGGGTCCGGGTGGGAAGTTCTTGGGTCTCTGAGGTTTGAGTTGTAAAAGAAGGAAGACAACACAGAGCACCAGCAGAAATACTGAAATCATGTTGGCTTGTTTTGGATCAAACTGAAGAGATGACCTGCTTAGCTTATTATGAAAGTCTGTATCTCAGCGCTGACTGCTCTGGTTGTGGCTTTTGATTCTTTGTATTTAAAGGGAGAAGCAACATCAGGCATAAATAAGTGATCATGAAAGAGGACAGGAAATGAAGTAATAACATAGAGGGGTGGGTCTTCAACTCTATTCATGGTCTTTAGTTTAAATTCTTTTTGTAACCAGTTAGGTTTATTTTAAAGCTATATGTATAATTATTAGGAAAAGGACCAAACTTAAATCTTGAAAACTACTTGGAGACATAGGCTACAGAAAATGGTTTATCCTATACTCCAAATTAGTGGAATAACATGATTTAATAGACCAGAAATAAAAGTAGAAAAACTACAGTCAGACTACAGTTCCAAAACAGTGCAGAAAATAATAATAATAATCATTATTATTATTATTAAAAACTTCTTCTGTTCGCTGATTCAGATGTGTAATCTATGTGAAAAGTTATTTTCTTTTTCTCTCTCTCTGACCGACATTAAACAAAACTAAATTTTTGTAATGTAATGTTTGACTTTTCTGCAGTTTGTTTCTTTGAATTCAGAAGTTTGCATATATTTCTGTAGCAAATGCAATTTGGGCCGAATGTATACATGCTTCCAGAAAATTTCCACAACAGTTTGCTGAAATTTTGGCCCATTCCTCACAACAGGTCTTTGCTCCTTTGTGAGCGAAAGATCTTGCTCACAAACATCTTTTCAGCTGTATGTGACTGAGATCATGACTCTGGAACATGGATTTTGCTGTTCTTAAATCCATATTTGATGGTTTAGGTCGCCATTGTCCAACACCCATTCAGCTATGTGGCTCATATCTTCAGATGTTGCTTCAATATTTCCATGTTTTTTCCACATGATAAACCAAAATGATCTTTCAAACCAACAGAAAGGTTTTCTCTATTTTTGTACTTTACTGGGATATTTAACCCACTCATTATTAGTTTATCAAGATTGAGTTGAAGTTTTTCATCTCTGTAATACTCTGTGTTTAGTCCAGGTTAACTAGGTGTGGGTTAGTGGATTTACTCCAAACCTTTTCTTACCTTCTCAAAGTCCTATAAGAGGTTCTCTAAGTTCAAATGCAGCGGGTTCCCCAGTAGAGGCAGACTGGGGGGTCCTGGTAGGAAGTTCTTGGGTCTTTGAGGTTTGAGTTTCAGAATGAAGAAAACACAGAGCCCCAACAGAAATAGTGAAACAAACATGGTGGTTCAGATTGTATTAAACTGAACTGCAAAGCTGCTTGAGTTTTTATGAAAGAGCAGCTCAGCTCTCAGTGCTTTGCTTGTGTACTTTGATTATTTGTATTTAGAGCGAAGGAGGAAATCAAATATGAATGGAGAACTGTCTACAGCAACAGGAAGTGAGGTATATGGGCGGTGTTTTCTTTGGGCTAACATGGTACATCTGGGCAACACAGTCACATTAAAAAACCATTTTGAAAAAACCTTTTAGTATAAGTTATTTTTGATCTTAGTAAGTTAATCTGACATACTGAAAAAACTCCTTTATTTTATATAAACATTTAGCTGCAGCTCAAAGAGAAACAATTGCAGTTGTCTCAATAATTGCAATGCCTTGTGCGTGTTCATTTATTTTAAGTTTTATTGTTTTGTTTTAAACATGTTTTTGAGCACAAGTGCCATATGACTCAATGCAAAAGAAAACCTATAGTGTTTTTGTTTTAAGAGTTTTAAACTGCTGCTTTTCTACATAGCAGCTTGCTGTGCTACAGTGCTAACACTAAGCTGTTCATAAAAGGGAACAAAATTTTCAGGGACAAATTCACAGCTATTTTCTGAATCCATACAAACTACAAATAATATTTTGCATTTTTCATCTCTTAAAACAAAACCAAATGTAAAATGCTGCCATCTGCTGGGGCTGATGGGCAAGTTTGTCTCTGTGCAATTTAGTGGAATCTGCTTTGTGAATCTGGTGCAGAAATGAAGCAAATAGATAAAAACAGTTCAAACAAATCCAAATAAATTCCCTCCAATAATGTCTGCAGACCAATTTTCATAATGACACTATATGTTTAAGGTGACTCTCTGTCAATAGATGCTTTCAATAAAATACCAACTTAAATGTAATTTGTCCCCCGTTGTTTCTCCAAATGTGTCCTACAAGTTTTCATACAACATGTAACATATAAACTCACAAAGAAACAATTGAACAGAAGAATAAAAACTCTTTGGTCTTGAAAAGATTTTTTTAGGTAAGCTTTTATTCATTAGCAGCAGTACTAAAATACATTGATTATTTTGAATTTTTTTTATCCAGTCTTTTATTCCTCATCTGTAACTGCGTTTCAATTGACCTTAAAATTATGCAAATTGGAATCAAAGATAAATTTGCTTAATGGAAACTCAACAATTTTGAAAAAACTAATTTTTTGTTAAAAGGTTTTAGTGCTAGCAAGAGGTGGTTTTACAGCTGTGTAGAAATTTGTGTATTTTGTAAAACTGAAATGGAAACACTTTTTTTGTGATGTCTCGATGCCAGTAGTAACGGCGGAAAAGATGAAGACGACAGGAGGTAGCAGAAGGATGACGGCGTGGCATGCTCTGGAACGAACTTTTTCATCCATGATTTTAATGGCAACATCACAGTTGGGATTTTTTTCCCCCCCGACATTAGCGGAAAACTGAAAGCTTTATGTACATTTGTAAAGGAAACACGGTTAGTTTCTGCTCCTCACTGTTTGGACCTCAGTTGGACCTTCATGTAGTAAGGTTTTGGCGTTAGAGTGACTCCATAGACTGGAGTGAAGTCTGGTTCTCCTGCATCCTCTGGCCAGATGAACTTAAACTTCCTTAGCAGAGTCACAGTGATGAGGAAGAGCTCCATGCGGGCCAGACCCTCTCCCATACACATCCGAGGACCTGGAAGAGAGAAACCACAAGATCCAACCCACACTTCAAGGTGGTTACCTCAACCGTGACACATCTCAGTTTACCTGCAGAGAAAGGCATGAAGGCCTCAGGTTTGACAAACTCTCCCTGTTCATTCAGGAAGTTTTCAGGCTTGAACTCATGAGGGAATTTCCACTGTCCCTCTTCTCTCAGGACTGAGGTCAGGTTCTGGATGATCATTGTACCCTGAAGAGAAGCATAAATATCAAATGCCGAAATCAGATGGTCTTTGTTTTAGTGTCCCTCTTGCAAAAAAAAACTTGAAGAAACTTTCCTCACCTACCTTGGGAATGGAGTATCCCATGAGCTCTGTGTCCTTAGTGGTGCAGTGGAAGACACTGAGAGGAACTGTGTTTGCAATCCTGTGGATCTCATGGATCACAGCCTGGATGAAGGAATATATTTAACACATTTTCTGACTTGAAGCAATAAAATGTGTTTCTAAGTGTAATTGTTTGGTTATTATTGCATTTAATAAATTTGAATTCCATAGAGTAAATGAAGCAACAAGATCAAATAGGAAGTGGCTACAAGAGACAGAAAAAACTATTTCACAGAGTTACTAAGTTATATTTTGTTGCTATAGTACCTGGACGTAAGGCATGCTGTTTCTGTCCTCAAAACAGACCCGGTCCTTTCCCTCCAGAACCTGGTCAATCTCTTGCTGACATCGTTCTGAGGGAGGAATAAAAATACAGAAGCATCAGTGGTTCCACATGTTCCGTTTCTACACTTTTCTGCTCTGGTCCAGTTATTTAATCTGCAGCACCACCGTTATTTCTGTTACTGTTATCCCCAGGACTATCAATTGAAATTACTCCTCCTGGGACACTTGAACCCCTCAACTGTCTCCCTCAAAATGTTGGATCTTACCAAGTTTGGGAAAGTTTCTAGTGCAAATATGTTAGTACACCTGAAATAAGACAAAACAAACGAATATGTAACTTTTCAGCAAGAGCTTGTTGTCCCAGAAGTTCCTGAGATAAACAATAATATTTCTGTTTTGAGATCATTTTCATGCAATATAATGGCAATAAGGGGTGTCGCGATACCATAATCTCATGATACAATACGATATTCTGATCACGATACGATATGTATCACAGTAATTGTCAAACAATACAATTTGATGCACTTTTATGATTTTCTGAAAAATTTTAGAAGCACAGAGTGATTTTAGTGACATTCTGTGTTCCATAGACTTGGATTTTAATTAACTGAAAACTGATTAAAAGCACCAACTACACAATACCTGACTCTGATTGGGCAGAGTCTAACAGTCTGCAGCTGGACAAAATGAATCAAAGATGCAGTGAGAAAATTGCATCTTTGATTAACTAGACATGTTAAAAAGACGGAATAAGCCGATGGACCCCTATGGTTTAATGTACTGATAGTCACGGATGGAAAATCGATGCCTTCCTAGGGTGGAAAAAATTGATAAATATCGTAGAATCGATATAATTATACAGCCCTAATGGTAATGACATAATAATGCAAGAGTACATTCTCAAAGATTAATAAACTTTAAATTCTAATGAACATTTAACACTGGAACTGGAAGACATTTTAAATATCCAAAATACATAAACAAAACAACCGAAACAACAAATGAAATGAGTTATTAAGTGTGTGTAAACAAAATTAACCTTCAAAAATAAAAGGTTAGTTGAGACCAAATCACCAGACTGGAAATGTTTGTCCTCCAGCTTTTGGTAGAAAGAGAGAAAAACGATAAATAATTAAATTGGAAATTATTTTGTTTCTTCTAAGTTATCATGTGATTAATTGAAAGATTGCTTATTGTGACAGGCCTAGTAAATAATTTCTTAATACTGATGAAAAATATTCATCAATATTTGATGAATAATATGGGTAAAGCATCTTGTAGGTGAAATAATCTGCCAGTGGAACTAACTATGATTTTCATCATAAAGGAAATATTTGTTTAAAATAAGCTCCTATGTCTTACTGAAAGGTTACTGGTGAATTAGTTTTGTCTTATTTCAAGTGTACAAAGATATTTGCACTACAAACTAGACAAAAATACTTGATTAGATTTTGTGTCTTTCCAGTGACTGAACTTAATTAGTAATAAACAGAATGATGGAGCCTGAATTGAAGCATACCTTGGACATGAGGGTAGTTCATCAGGTAGAGAAATCCTGTCAGCAGGGTGTTGGACGTCGTGTCAGTCCCAGCAAAGTGAAGATCCAGGCTGTAAATCATGAGCTGAGCTTCTGAAAAGGAGGAACCGTCATCGCTTCTCTGAAAAGAGGACAGCTTGTGATTATTATAAACATTATACACTGGAGGTGATGAACTTAATGAGTTTCTTATGCAGGTCTCACATGTTGGATGACTTACAAACCTTTTCCAGTTCATCCAGGTAACAGTCAACAAAGTGCCGAGGATCCCCAGGAACTCTGGTCTTCTTGTACTCAGTGACCAAGCAGTTAATATAGTTCTGGCAAATCTAAAGAAAATATTTTTTTGTTATGGAAATGGTATACATCATAAAGCTGTTGCTAAAGGTTTTCTCAGTCAGACAAATTTCATGTTTCACAGACTTTATATATTCACTTTGAGTTGCCAGTGATTAGAAACAAATTCGTTACAGTTCTTAAATGAATTTTTTTTAAATTCACAACATGGATGGAAAAACTGAAGTAAAAATAGCTGGAAATGCAGAAATACTTGGTTATTTACTTGGTAGAAAAATATTGTTTTTACCTCTGCATTCTTAAAGGCCTTTCTGAATGGCAGCGGGAGGCTACGGCAAATGGGGATAGAATCATATATCTATAAAGAAAAAGAAATTACATTATCTGAAGAGAAATATGGGTATTTATTTCCAACAGCTAAATATTTCACAGTTTCATTTACACACAAATCTACCACAGCATATGTGGGTCATTGTAGACAGAAAAGAAAAAAATAAATAGATAAAATAGAAACAAATAGAGAAATACATTTGCACCAAAAGACTCAGAAATGTTGAGATTATTTTAGAAATTTTCTATAAAAAAAATACATGGACATTTAAATTTTTGGACGTTTTCAGAGTTTTTCATGGCAAATTTTTAGCTTTTCAAATTTAAAAATGTCCATTTATTTTCTACAAAATTTCTGAGATTAATCTAAAAATTTCTCCTCTACGACGGCCCTAATACTGTCATATAAATCACCCTGCTAGTAGAAATTGTTTTAATAGCCAGATATAATGCATTTTATCAATAAGCAACGTAACAGCTGGCTGTGACTCAGTGCGAAGAGTAATGGTTTTACAATCGCAAAGTTGTGGGTTTTAATTCTAACTTCTTGCCCCATGTTTATGTATATATTAGCACATTGCATCATAAATATGTCACTACGTTACATGCAAGACTTTGATAGCGTTATGAATTAAATTTTCTACTTTAGGGGGAGAAGTGTACGGCCCCTTCTTTAACTCACACACTCACCATGGCCCAGGGTCCATTGGCTATCTTGGCATTTTCAGTGAAGCACTGAACAATCGTTTTGATCATGTCATCGTCGTACTCATAGCGCTTTCCGAACAGAACCTGGCAGATGATGTTGGAAGCGGCGTTATGGAACATGACCCGAGGACTCAGAGTTTTACCTGTATGAAAATCAAAACAGACATTTAGAACAGGCTACAGAACAGAGCACAGAGAGTTGCTGCATGGAGTAACCAATGACTTACCGATGCTGCCCTCCAGTGTTTTAATAGTGTGTTGAATCTCATCATGAATTCTGTCCTCCATTGATTTCTTTCCCAGACCGAAATTCCTTAAAGTCATCAGAGCGAAGCGGCGATGCTCTCGCCAGCTTGGGCCATAATCTGCCAGAATCACTCCAACACCACCTGCAGCAACACAGAAACACAAAAACGCATTCACATTTATTATTTTAGCCTCTAAACCACAGGTGTCAAACTTCAGTCCTCAAGGGCCACTGACTGCAGTTTATAGATTAGCCACAGGTACAAAACACTGGAATGAAATGGATTAATTACCTTCTTGTTGTGTAGATCAGATCTCCAGAGCCTTAATGACCTAATTATTCTACTCAGGTGCTGCAGCAGAGGCACATCTAAAAGTTGCAGGACACTTGAGGACTGGAGTTTGACACCCCTGCTCTAAACCTTTTTATGACCAGGTTGCATCTGCTTTTATATGCTCTTTCATATTTTCAGGGTACACAGAACCGAAAGTGATCCGCACCATTTTTGTAGACAAGCGCTTGTGCAATGCATAGCGGATCGATGGCTTCTAGACCAACAAAAAGAAAATATGTGGACACTCTTGACCAATGTGCGAGAGAAAATACATGAACAAAATGGATGCTGTCAGGAGCGACCCGTATGAGACAGAGAAGGAAAATATGTCAGACAAGCTGCCTCCCATCTCCTACTAATTAAACTGCCAAGTGAACACAACACAACACAACGTAACATAACTGCCTGCAAAGATGGCTGTCAGTTACAAAGTTCACAGAAACATTGCCTGCCATTGTTCTTGCTCTGTTTTTTGTGCATTTCCACTTGATTTTTGCAAAGTTTATGCGAACGATTCAAATCACAAGTCTAACTAAAGGTGGGAGACTTGTCAAATTTTGATAAAAGGTATAAAATAGTGAAAGAGATCTTGTTTTGCAGAGACTATATTGAACACCACCGAATGCTGTCTTTGTGAGAACTTTGTGAGAAGACAAATCAAATATTTGAATCAAGTGTGATGAAACAGGGACCAATATAAACAGTAAAAAAGCACAAAAATAAGCCCTCAAACATTGGTTATCTAATGTAATGTAATACCTACCATTCCTACAGGAAACATCGTTGACAAACAAGTCTTGGGGTCGTCCAGAAAAATCCGCACCCTTGATCACCATGGCTTCTTTCATGGCCTTCAGCCCGTTCAGAATCACAGCTGGTCTCGGACCGATGTAAATACTGTAGATGTTTCCATACGATTTGCTCAGCTGGGAGGGAAAAATAAAATGTCAGTGTTTTTTAAACACCTGTCCATCCTTGGTGTTGTTCTGTAATATAAGATTTGCATACAAGTGTATTATTCAAAGTTTCAAAATGTTAAAAAGTGAATTCATTTTATTGGTTTATTTCCACAACTGTAACTCTTGTAAATTAGCTACTTATGCTAGCTCTAAAATTGTTTATTTCTGTTCATTTCAGCTTCCAGGCGATAATCAAAATTTTGTTTCTCATAAAATTTGAGTATTTCACATTTTTTTAAATTATATACATCATGTTATAATTATTAAAATTTTCTGCATAACATTAAATTTCTGAATTTAAAAATTAAAAGAAAATTAGCTCTGATGTCATAATTTATTGAGATGCATATGTAGAGTAATATTCAATAAATGCAATTAATGTTCCGATCAGTCCTGTTAGTCAGATTTGAAAATAATATCGCTTACATTCAGCTCAAATTTCTGCATAAAAATTGTTTCAATTGTGATCTAATATTCTAATCTTGAATGTGATTTTTAGATTAATTTTAATGGAAAATCATCATAATTAGCCAATTAGAAAGAATAAGTCTTAGCATAGTTAATCTGTTTGACTTAGTGAATTGAGTTACTAAAATGAATAACCTTTCAATAATATTCTGATTTACTGAACAATTTGCAGTGAACTGTGTTGTGAACATTTAAGTATATTTGTGTGATTTATTTCATGCTGTGATATAAACTTAGACTAGAATATAATAGACTAGAATAAACTAGAATGTGATTTATTGAATAAGAACTATGCACACACTGGCTTATCAAGTCCTCTGGTCATAAACTCTAACACTGGTTGGCATTATTCCAAGTGTGCAGACAGTTTTGCTGATATTATTCAATCACCTGTAGTTCGTAAAAGCAGTTTCCTACAGAGAGATCAAGTATCAACACTTCTCAAATGTATTGATTTCACCATTCAGCTTTACTGGAACTCTTGCAATTCTAAATCAAACGTCGCTACTGTCATTTAAGACATTTAAACAACAAACTGCATTGATTTCGTACCCTGTCAAAGTCCTTCAGTGGGTTGTCCAGGCTCAGGTTCAAAAGGTTCCCCAGGACAGGCAAGATGGGGGGTCCTGGTGGGAATTTCTTTGGCCTCTGAGATTTGAACAGGATGATGACGAACCAAACAAAAAGCCATAGCAGAAATATTGATACAAACATGTTTCTATATGAAGAGGAAAAAAGACAGGTCTGACAGGTAGCAACAGAATTAAGCTGCTGCGGTTAGCCCTGCCCAGTTTGCTTAAGGACTTTGTTTCTCTGTATGAACTATTTGCCTCAGACGTAAAGTCCACTGATAAGCTAACGCCGTAGATAAAGAGCGCAGGAACCATCTGTTCTACCAGAGGTAAACTTAGGTGACCTTTACTGGGACCAGTCTGGCTCACCTAAAATATCTCCAACATAAAGTGGTGTTGGTTTTTTCCACTACTTTCCACTTAATCCATTCTGAATACTGAGCATTATTGTGCTTTGGTTCATATAAACTCTGGTATTAAATACAATAGTGGCAGGGTGTGGTTTGAGCACAAGTACAAGGGAAAGCCTTGGGACAGGGAAGGCTGTCCCGGCCAAGAACAGAACTCTGCATGCTTCCTGGCATCAGTCACTAAAACCCTCGAAGACAGAGCACATCACCCCGGTTCTGAAGTCCACTGGCTCAGAAAACATACTTTAAAATACTTTTGTTTATAAATCACCGTATTGAGTGGCTTAGCACCAGAATACATTAAAGATCTGTTGTTGTTGTATCAACCTTCAGACCACTCTGACCTTCTGGTTCTGGTCTGCTCTGCATCCCCAGAACCAGAACTAAACATGAAGAACCACCATTCAGGTTTTATACTCCTCTAATCTGGGATAAACATCCAGAAAAGTTTGTATTTGAAGAGGATTCAAATTAAATACATTGGCTGGTCTGATAAACATATTGCAGCTTCTACATTAAACAGATCATGTCTCTATTTGAGGTAAAACATAAAGGGGACATATTATGCAAACTTCACATTTTGTACCTTTTTTGTACTTCCTTGTTGGTTTCTACTGCTCCTAAAAACAGCCCAAGTGCTTGAAAAAAAACACCCCAAAAGTTTTTTGGCAATAAATTTATGTTATTTGGTGTTTGGAAAATGAGCCGTTTCAAAAACCTCCAGTATGTAAAGTCACAAATCAGCAGGCACAGCACCAGTACCACGCAACCCAAGCTGAGCTCCAGCATATTTGGTCAGCTGGTTTCAACACTGTACAATGGCTGCTGGAAAACACAGCAGGAAAACAATCAGAAGTTCACTTAGGTTGAGTTTTTCTGATGAACTTAGAAAGGCAAGGCTGAGATGTTTTCGATGTGTAAAGGAACAAAGAGGGAAGACAAAAGAAGGAAGACTTCAAAAACATTAATGTATTTAGTGAAACATAATCTAAAGAGGAGAATGTGAAAGACAGGATGAGGTGGAAACCGATAATTATCCAACGGAAGAGAGGAAGATGAAAGTTAGCATATTATCCAAAATAAATAAATAAATGCTTTGTGGACATTTGTTAATGTATTCTGACTCAGATTGACAAGACATTGGTTAGTTGCCCCTTTCAAAATAATCTGATCACAAACAGATAAAGTGAGAAACTCTTTAATCTTTTTATTTAGTTTCAACAATCAAGGCCAAAATAAAAACTCCTGCATTAGTGCAAGTTTTGGTGCCATTCACTCATGCGAAATACAATGAGAGTTAGGTAAACAGTAGGTTTTTCCTTTCATTTCTAAAATATTCCCTATATACATAACAAATATTTCTGGAAAGGTCTTTGTTCATTAAGGAAAATGTTGTAGTAACTCATCCATGCCTGTATGTGGAGATGTAGCAGTCACTGAAATACACCATAAAAATGCTCACTCAAATAAAAGTAAGCTTGTTAAATAATAAGAGTTGCTTAGTGGCAGTTATTTAGTTTTCAGTTGTAAATTGCTCATTAAACTCAAAATTTCTCTGCCGTCCTCACACTGAAGATCTGAGCTGGACCTTCATGTAGTAAGGTTTTGGCGACTGAGTGACTCCATAGACCGGAGTAAAGTCAGGTTCGCCTGCATCCTCTGGCCAGATGAACTTAAACTTCTTCAGCAGAGTCACAATGAAGAGGAAGAGCTCCATTCGAGCAAGACCCTCTCCCAGACAAACCCGAGGACCTGGAAGACAGAAAAAAAGATTAATTTCACTGACTTATCAACTCAGATGTACAAAGATGTATTGGGGTCATTACCGCAATACATCTTTACAATACAATAGGATTAAATTTCCCATAAAGAATAATCTCAGAAATCTTCTAGGAAAAACAAGAATTTTTCTGAGCTTCAAGTAAAAAATTTGCATAAAAGAAACAGAAATTTTTAGATTAATCTCAGAACATTTCTAGAAAAAATCTTGGAAATTTCTGAACTCCAAAAGTTGAAAATTTGTAAAACTGAAAAATCCCAGAAGTTCTCTAAAAAAAAAAAAAAACTTGACTTTTGAAACTCAGAATTTTTTTTCTAGAAAATTTCTGAAATTAATCTCAAAATTTCAGTTTATTGGCAGACATTTACTCCTTTTATTTTCTATCTATGACGGCCCTCATTTCATTTTACCTGCAGAGAAAGGCATGAAGGCCTCAGGTTTGACAAACTCTCCCTGTTCATTCAGGAAGTTTTCAGGGTTGAACTCATGAGGAAATTTCCACTGTCCCTCTTCTCTCAACACTGAGGTCAGGTTCTGGATGATCATTGTACCCTGAAACCAAACAGACAGCATGATGGCATTACTGTTCCTCTTATGAAGTCATTAATGTTTAACTCACTTTGGGAATGGAGTATCCCATGAGCTCTGTGTCCTTAGTGGTGCAGTGGAAGACACTGAGTGGAACTGTGTTGGCAATCCGCTGGATTTCATGGATCACAGCCTGATTTAACACAAATTTTCTATCATTAAATTCAAGCACAGACAAATAAAACCAGAAAAACAAAAAGGCTTAGAGTTACAATTGGAAAACAGTTCAAGCATAAAACATTTTTAAGCTCCGAAAACCTGATTTCTTATGCAAATATTTGTTTAATTTATAAAGTTCTTCTGTTTGTCTCTTTGAGATCATACATCATAATCAGAGTTACAGGGGTAACCTCTGCAGGTGAGTTCAGCATCCCAAAATGTAGGATTGCTTTTAAAAAACTGCTTTCTCTTTTGTTGCTATGAATGATGCCTGGCGTTCTGAATAGAAATCAGAAATAAATCATCTGATGTGCTCTACCTGCACATAAGGCATGCTGAGTCTGTCCTCGAAGCTGGCCCGATCCTTCCCCTGCAGCACCTGGTCGATCTCCTGCTGACATCGCTCTGAGGAATCCAGTGTTGCTGCACGTTACTGCACAACTTAAACCGTAATAAAATACACTTAGCCCTGGCTCATGTAAGGAGAATACTGAATAGTGAGACGATTAAAGCAAAACTGAAGCAGCAGTGAAAAGAAACGGTCACAAAGAAGACAGAAGGAATTCTTTTCTACTTTGTTTTTTTTCTTTTTCTCTTTCCTAAGCTTTTCCAACTCTAAAATTTACACTTTGTGGTCAAATAAGACTCTCAGGTACACTAAATAAAACTGTGACAATAAGACTATGACTCTTGGTTTTTATGGCTCAAAAACCAAGCGTCAAAGTGCACCTCAGATCTAAATATTTAAATACTAGATCAGCCTAATACCATTTTTAAAACATTGCTAAAAAATAAAAAATTAAAGGAGTTACCTGACCAAACAAGGACAAATTAAAACTCAAGCCTATTTTTATTTTCAGGATGTTAAATTATTGTAATAGCATTTTCATTAGTCTTTATAATAAAAAATGTTCAGACAGCTGTAGCTGATAGAGTCCTGCCCATCATCATCATCATCATCATCATCATCATCATCATCATCATCATCATCATCATCTACCATAACTCTTAATACAAGTTACAACATTTGATTTCCCTTTGGGATCAGGAAAGTATTTCTGAATTAGAACAAAAATGTTCTGCAGGAATATTTTCATTTTTATGTTATATATCATGTTTAAATTTTATTATTGCTCTTTTAATATATTTATCATATTAATTCTAAGTTTATTTACTTCTTTACATAACTTTGCATCACCTTGTATTTGAATTGGCTTCCACATCAAGTCATACTTGGGGAATTTATTAATATTAATGTTAATTGTGGTTCCAATTCAGCCCCTTCCTTCCCTCTTGGATGGCAACATTTCTCACTGATTTTTGTGACCATTTGTGTTTGCAATAAACCACAAGAAGTGGAAAGAGAAAGCAGATGTTTATGTAGAAAACAATAAAAAGATTGCTACATTTAACCTGACACAAAAACATTGCATTTATGAGCATGTAAGCGTTGTTGAGGTTACCTTGTATGTGTGGGTAGCTCATCAGGTAAAGAAATCCTGTGAGCAGAGTGTTGGAGGTGGTGTCAGTCCCAGCAAAATGTAGATCCAGAATGTAGTTTATGAGCAGTTCCTCTGAAAATGAAGAACCGTCATCCTTCCTCTACAGACGGGGACACAGAAAAATGTAAGGCAAACTAAATTAAGATAATTACCCTGAGTTATACTTTAAGAAATGCACCAGGAGTACCAGAAAATTAAATCCTTCAGTCATTTCAAATTAAAGTCAACTTATGTTGGATACAATCCGCATGTATTTTTGCATTTCCGTCATGCATACATGTCGGATAACTAAACCAATTTAATATCAATCCAAGACCCGTCATGAATGCTCAGGCTAGATAGCATGGCCACGGATGATGAAGGATAAACAGTTTTCCTGGAATACTAAGTTGTTTCTGCACCACTAGCACATTTAGCAGCTCTTACATAACCTTGATTGACAGCACTAAGATCCTCCTCTTGGCTCTGATTGGTGCATTTCAGACGCAGGACGTGGATGAGATCTGTCTCATATTATACTGCCAGGACACAGTGACAATTTTAACAAATTTGGTAAAAAAAAAATTAATAAAAGTTACCCCAGATTTTTTAAAATCTGTATAAAAGGCTCGTCTCACATTTACCCAAAAATATTCTGATGATTCCAAAGAATTTTTCTAAAATACTCTGCAGACTGATGAGACAAAAGTGGAGTTTTCTGGACCATGTTGGTTCTGTTACATCTGATATAAATCTAATACCACACACCACTTTGGGAAAAGATGATCAATCATGGTCTGGTGGACTTTGAGTTTAGTTTTATGATGTTGTGAAGCCTGACTGAACACAGCTTCTATGTTTTAAATAGAGTTGACTTTTGTTACATACACACCTTATCTAATTCATCCAGGTAGCAGTCTAGGAAGTCCCGAGGCTCACCGGGCACTTTGGTCTTCTTGTGCTCCTTCAGCAGCTCCATTGCAATATCCTGACAAGTCTAAACAGAAAAGCCATTCAAAGCAAAGAAATTTAGAAAATTATGGAGATTTCTATCATGCATTTTTACATTAACACCCGAAGGCAAAAGGCAGGTGAGAGCCAGGAAATGCTGTGTTTGTTTGTGTACTTTTTATTTAATGTCTACTGTCCAGCAGTGAATTGTTACCTGAAAGTGACAGATTTACTTTCACAAGTGAAGCATTACGGTTTTGCTATAATGCTCATCTCCCCACCACAAACGTGTGTTTAGTTTAGCAGAAGCTTTGTTCCATTACCTTATAGTTTCTAAAGGCAGTTTTGAATGGAAGTGGCAAACTGCGAGTAATGGGAAGAGAATCGTAAAGCTGCAAAGAGAAACAAGACATTAAGTTATATTCCTCATACATTCTGGTTTGTTTCACACCAACTGGTATGAACAGATTTATTTCATAAGTATGGCATCTGAATTCAAACAGGAGACTGACCTGACCTGAACTACAACAAGCAAATACTACAATTTTAAACTGAGATGAACGCACAGAAAGGCCTTGTTTTAACAGATGAGGTCAAAAGATTTGTTATAATGAATATCTGACAGAAATACTTGAGTTATAACCAAGATTAGGCGCTTTCCATCGTCTCGGCAGGAAAAATGTAAATATATGATTTAGTTCTAGCAACTCAGAGATGGATTTTGACTCACCATTGCCCAGGGTCCGTTGGCAATCTTCGCATTCTCGGTGAAGCACTGAACGATAACTTTAATCAGCTCATCATTGTATTCGTAGCGTTTACCAAACAGAACCTGGCAGATGATGTTGGAAGCTGCATTATGGAACATAACCTGTGGACTCAGTGTGCCTGCAAAAATGATCAAAACCAGAAAATAATTTGATTAAATAAAATAAATTAAATTAAAATGAGAAAATTTTAAGAAACAGATCATTTTTGATCATGTAAATGTTGCAGAAAGTAAAGTATACTCAAACTCAAAGATGAAATACCTGTGCTCTGTTCTAGAGTTTTGATTGTGTATTGAATCTCATCATGAATTCGGTCTTCCATTGACGTTTTGCCGAGACCAAAGTTTCTCAGGGTCATCAGAGCAAAGCGCCGATGCTCTCTCCATCTCAGACCATAGTCTGCCAGAATCACTCCTGAAACAAACGTGGGAACACAAAGATTTACACTCACAAAATATATTTTATATATATTTATGTCAGATTAGAGCTGAAATAACTGAATGGAATGAATACAAAGGATTACAATGGCTTTCCATGCACAAGTTAAGTCACCTTTGAGTAAAAATTCCTAAATATTTAGGTTAATCTCAAATTTCTCAGTTTGAACAGTCAAAAACTCAAGAAATGCTTAGATAAATCTCAGACATTTTCTAGATAAACTTTGAAATTTCTGAGTTTCAAAACTCAAAAATCTTTAATGTTTGAAACTCAGAAATTTTCAAGTTTTTCCTTAAAGATTTCTCAGATTAATCTCAAAATTTCTGAGTTTTTCTTGCAAAAATGTTATGAATTTATTCTTAATTTATTTAGACTTTATTCTCGTAATATTATGACTTTATTAATATGGCCCCAATACTCCTTAGTACTCTAAGACACTGGGGTTTTGTATAAAAATGTGTTTTTCTTATTAAATCTTAAAATTTTAATTAATATTGTCCAAGAAGTTTAGCCTTGAAACAGCAATGGCTTGTTCCCATTTTTACGCCACCCGAAATGAGTTTGAAGTGTCTCATTTCTTTTTATCTCTCTGAAAAATAGGAATTATTGACCATATCTCAGATGTTGGCGGCAAACTCGTTTTCATTTTGGGCCACATGAAGATCACGAATGTTCTTAAAGGGCCGGTTGTGTCAGATTGCATCAATAAACTTGATAAATGAACTGTTAGAAACGTCTCTGCACTTGATTCTTAAGTTCTTCTTAAAATAAAATAATATTGAACAGTTTCAAATTGATCGGTCCTTCCAGAATTTCAAAATTTTTTCAGTGATTTTTTTCCCAAAACTTTTCTGATGCAAATTTAGAAATATTTACAAGAAATGTTGCAATATTTCCGCTTAAGTGTGATGATAAATGGGACTTTTTATTATTTGCAAATAATTGATCACAGACTAGAACTTGACATCAAGTAAGACCGAGGCAGAAGTGCTTAAGTAAAATATACTGCCACCTGCATGTAGGAGTTGCCATCACTTCCAGCCAATGTTTTTGACCATTTTCCTGGAAATTTTTCAATAAATAAATTGCCAACCGATCTGCGTATCGGTGTATAAATGTGTGTGTGTTTGTGAGTGCGACTGGGTGAATGTGACTCTAGTGTAAAGCGCTTTGAGTGGTCAAAATGATTGGAAAAAGCTCTATATAAGTTCAGTCCATTTACCATTTAAACTCAGTTTGTTGAAAAAAACGTCACAATTTGTTGATTTTTTTTTTTACCCCTCCAAGGGGTCTTTTGTGGGCTCTAGTGTCCCTTATATGATAGTAGGCTGACAGGAAACAGGGAAGGAGAGGGGGGAAGACATGCGGCAAATGTCGTCGGGTCCAGGAGTCGAACTCGCGACGGCCGCGTCGAGGACTCGAGGCCTCCAAATACAGGTCGCGCTAACCACTACGCCATCACGGCACGCCCACAATTTGTTGATTTTGTGTGAATTTCCGCGATCGCAGTAAAAGTGGAAGCATTAACTTAATTACTGATTAATAAAATCATATTTAAGCACAGAATTGTATGCATACATAGGCCTTATTTATGCATACTTTTAGAGCCTAGAGGCCCACATAAAAAGCTATGGCTGGCCGGATTTGGCCCCCAGGCCTATGTTTGACACATATGGCTCCCTCTTAATCATCTCTTAAATGCTTCGGGATGCTTCTGGGATGTAAGACCTACCTCTATTCTGGGTGACATCATTTACAAACATGTCTTGTGGTCTTCCAGCAAAATCAGCACCTTTGGCCACTATGGCCTCCTTCATGGCCTTCAGCCCGTTGAGGACCACAGCGGGTCTGGGACCCAGAAACAGACTGTATACGTTTCCATACGAGTTTCTGAGCTGTTAGGAAAACACAAAATGTCATTTTAACAGTCAACACCAATATTAGAAACATTATTAAACCAGTACTGTGTCACAGTTGAACCATTTTCAGTGAAAACTCCTAAACCACTGCATTAGAACAATCACATTTCATTGACTTCTATTATGTTATTATGTTGTTCTGTTCAGCCATTTTCCTGTATGTGAATAAAGTCAGAAAATCTGCTGTGCAGGGTCATTAGAAATTACAAAATAGTTTCAAATGTAGAAAAAACATTGTTTTATGAATAGGTTCTCTTAAAAGTCTGTCCAGATGATGGGATGTAAATTCTTGTCTCTTCACAGATTCACAGATAAAGGAGACAATAACTATTTTGTTCAGAATGCATTAATTTAATATTCAATGTAAAAAGAACAGCATTAACTGGTCCAGCGCTTAGCTTACAACAAAAACAACCCTAAGTCTGAAAATATGATGTTTGAAGCTAACACACGTACTTTAAATGAGTCAGTATTGAAAGCTGACAAGTGAAATGTCTCAATCTCGTTATCTTTCAGTAAGGTGTCATTAATCAGTCGGATTAGACCCACCCAGTAATTAGTTCACAAAGGATACAAATGACAAAACACTCCCTGATGGAAACATGCCAAATGTGTAAGAAGTCAGCTCTAACTGACTTCTGCACTGATATCATGTTTACACACAAGTAAAACTCCTTTTTCTGAGCAAACTGGACCTTAAAGGCTGGAAATACAGGAAAATGTTGAATGCATTTGAGTTTCATTCTGATTATACCAGTAAAAAGACTGAAGAAAAGTAAAATAGATCAGAAATAAGATAAGGATTTTTACAGTGCATTAAGAATAACGGGGGCTGGCTGCTTTCCAAGAATACAGAGGTTATGCAATAACCTCTGTATTCAGCAGAGGGAACGCTGCTTACATACAGTGGTGGGACATAAAGTGCTTGTATTTTGTTACTGTACTTAAGTACATTTTTCATGTATCTGTACTTTACTTAAGTAAATTTAATTGTGGGTACTTTCGACTTCTACTCCACTACATTTTACATCAAGTATCTGTACTTTCTACTTCACTGCATTTCTATAAAGCGTTGCGTTACACATTACATCCAAGACAGATTGGGCTTTTTTGATTCGTTAGTTTGAAAGTAATCCACTGCAAAGTTGGTCCACTGCAAAGCAGGAAAGTACCGTCACCCTCCCTCAAGAAGAGCAAGGCGGGTCCAAAAGGACCTGCAGAATCACTAACACCCAAAATGGAGTCTAGTAAAGGCCGTTATCCAGAAGACCTGAGCCACCCAGTGTCTTATTTAAAAGATTCATTCCAGTTAACCGAGTCAAAAAGTGACTCCTGGAGATTCCTGTACCACCTTCGCCTCCCCTGAAAGCATGAACTTCTAGCATTCAAAAAAAATGTTAATATGGTGTTTTTACTTCTGCTACAGTACATTTTTGTCTGTTTATTTGTCGGTTTATTTAAGTACATTGTTTGAATACTTTCTCTACCACTGCCTACATATGTGAAACTTTGGTACATTTCAGAATCATTTCTTTAAATTTGTTAGAAAACTAAAGTGTTGTGCCAGCAAAAAAGTCTAATTTCAAAACATTTTACACTTGATTTCTAAGAGCAAAATTAAAAGTTAATTTATGTTTCTTACCCTCTCCAAGTCCTTCAGCGGGTTCTCCTGGCTGAGGTTGAAAAGGTTTCCCAGCAACGGCAGCGTGGGGGGTCCAGAGGGAAAGTTCTTGGGTCTCCGAGGTTTGAGCTGGAATAACAGGAATAAAATGCAGAGGCACAGGAGAAGCACAGAACCCAACATGATGGATGGGAAGCTCTGATGAACTGCAGTAGAAGTGGCTGGGTTCTGCTCTTAGTCCTGCCTCCTGTGGTTGTATTCTTTGTTCCTCCGTCCCAAAGGTGGGGCAAAGACAACCAGGACACCCACTAGCAAAGGCTTATACTCAAAAAGTAGTGCCAGCTTTACTCAGCTTAAAGCTGCAGTATGTAACTTTAACAAAAATAAGTTTTTCCATATTTATTAAAACTGTCACCATGATGTGACAGTATAATACAAGACAGATAATCTGTGAAAAGATCCATCTCCTCTGCTGCCACTCTCTGCTGCCATTGCCATCTGAAGAAATGCTCCACTCCCAACCAAAAGGAATAAATCAGAATCAGGAGGAGGGGCTTAGCGCTGTCAATCAATGCTGCTTAATGTGCTAACAACTTATTGTTACATTTATTGGTAATACTTTATTTGACGGGTTGTGAATAAAACTGTCATGACAAAGTCATAAACATGACATAACACCTGTCATGAACATGAGTAAGTCTTCATGAATATTTATGACTGTTGTCATAAAGGGCCATTTGGTAAATCATGACACTTTTAATACAAAGTTGACATTATTCAAAATGTCTTCATTATGACAACTTGACATTAACCAAGAAATCACGATCCAAAGTATTACTGATTACACTTTAAAAAGTATGTAGCTTTATGTTATTAAAGCTAAAGTGTCAATGAATTCTGCTTCATGACATTTAGTGTGAACAGGACATTATCCTCAAGCTCTGCAGGCTGAAAAATTCATTAAAATGAACATTTAGCATAATAACACACAAGAGTCATATCAATGTAACACACTTCCATCTCAGGATACTAAACATGCTGCTAAGGACACTGCAAATAGTTTCCACTCCTGGCTTTTTCTTCTTTCAGATTTTTTAAGGGCTAACTTTAAAACTCTAGTTTATTCAACTCTTGGAGGTTTGACAAAATTGATAAAAAGTTAACGACTTCCTACTGCAAGTTTATCTTTCACAAACTCACATTTCGATTCAAAATCAAAAACTCGCTAAATGTATTTGACTTAAAGAGCAGAAGACAGTAGACACTACTAAATGCGGCCCAAATGTTTTACAGTGTAAAAGATAAATCCTGCAGCTTTAACCCGGGTCCAAACTTTTTGCACTGATGGCCAAAAATCACCAAGATGAAAGCACTCAGGGGCCACAAGTAATGTTTCTTTTTTTTTTCAGCTAATGCAAGCAAAAACAACCATTAATCATCATGAATGATGTATGTGAGAATGTGGCTATCCTTATTTATTAGGGTTGTTTTCTGTTATTTGTTTTTTATTTCTTACATTGTGTGTAAATTGTGAGACAGTTATTTTTTGTTTTTAAGCATATGCACTGACTGATGGCACTTTTTAAATTCCATTGTTCTTGTGACAATGACAATAAAAAAGATTTATCTATCTAAAATGCAAAATAGCTCTATGGTGAATTTTTTTTTTCTTTCTATCTGCTCTGCTATAACTTTAATTTTAATTTAAAAAGTCAGAAAAGGGTTCTCAAAGTTGTACAGTTTACTAAGTCGTTAAGGTGCCTTTTTTTTGTTACCAGCAACAGAAATGAGAACTGTCTGTGAAAACCTTTAGCTGTATTCAGCCAATTTTAATTATTCATTTACTAACAGATTGTCCAGACATTTCAGTTTCTTTGATCACCATCAACTGTTGGCTAAAATGTCACATTAATGTTTCATGTTGCTTAAACTAATACCAAACTTGCAGCACATTTAGAACAGCATACTGCATATCAAACATTACTTAAATGTTTAAAATTGAGTTAAACAAATTTAATGTAAAAAATACTTTACATGGAGCAGTGTTTCACTGGTAAATGTAGGAAACCAGCGCCCCCTGCTGCCAATAGCGAGCATTACCCTGACTGTTAATTGGACTAAATGTAATTGCAGGGCTTTATAAATTCACAATACACTTCATGACATTTTTCTAAATTGATTTAACGCACAGACACATAATTTATTGGGTTGTTTTGCTCCACAATAATACACAAGTGAACAAAATGGACAAAATGTTCCCTGTTTTCAAAAGAACTCCGATACATGAAACGCTGAAAATTAAACCATAACTCAGGGGTCTCAAACTCGCGTTTGAGATAGTTTGTGGCCCCCGCCTTAATATGAAAGTTTAATGTTAGTGCGGCCCGCGAGTTTGATATAATTGGCCCTTTTCAATCACGGTGGAGGATATTGCTCTCGGGGGCGGGACATCGGCCGGGCCTATGCAAATATTTGCATGCCGTACATGCGCAATTCCCGCGGCCGCTTCCGCTTCCCTGCTTCAGCATCCAGTCTAGAGCCGGAAGTTGCTGATCAGTGTAACGGCGCTGTAACGCTTGGGTTGTGTTTAAGGGAGGAGAGGAGGCGGCAGCAAAGGTCAAAAACTCACAACCAGGGGTGCCGTGATGGCGTAGCAGTTAGCGCGACCCGTATTTGGAGGCCTCGAGTCCTCGACGCGGGTTCGACTCCCGGACCGGGCGACATTTGCCGCATGTCTTCCCCCCTTTCCTTCCCCGTTTCCTGTCAGCCTACTGTCATAAAAGGGACACTAGAGCCCACAAAAGACCCCCTGGAGGGGTAAAAAAAAAAAAAACTCACAACCACACTGGTACTGGGAATTCCACAGTGTTGTCCTTTAATAAATGCGCTCTTCATCAACCTTACAAAGCCGGTTGAACGGCTGCTATATTATCAGACATGAAAATTGAGCAGCGTCCAAACAACCCGTAACATTACTAAAAAGTTAGGGAGCTAACATGTCCGTCTAGCACGTGTTTTTTTTTTTTTTTTTTTGGTTGTTTGTTTTTTTAGCACGTTTCTCCCACGCTTTCTACAGAGAAGCCGTGGCGCATACTTCTGACATCATTAGCAATACTAGAGTATCTTAAAGAGACACTACACAATTACGGCTGTTACAGCGCCTGACTACAGCCAAATATGGTAATAGGCAATCAGAAAGGTTCGGCTGAGGAGACCGTGTGTGTGAATGCGGCCCAGCCTCACCCAGACTCTACCTCCAGCGGCCCCCGGGTAAATTGAGTTTGAGACCCCTGCCATAAGTCTTCCAGTGGAAGTATCACAACCCTCCGTGAACATCTTTCCTTTTCTCTCTTTTTAGAAATAAAGGTTACCCCAACTGTATGATCACTACTGCAGTGGAGCTCTGTTTATTTATTGTATTTTAGGTCTTTTTATTCTTTAAAAATAGTTTCTAATTGCCGTCATTTTCTGTTGGAATGTTAAATGCTCTGTAAATGTTCTGGGAATGCAGCCAACGTTTTTATCAAGAAAGAATTGAAACCCCCTCTGCTACAGCACAGTGTGATCAGGAAGCTGGGGTCAGCTAAAGAACAGCTTTTCCTGAACATGACCACCACCAAATTCCACAGCTTTGCTTCACATTCACCCAGAACCAAATACATTCACTCCTCCCACACACACACACACACACACACACACACACACACACACACACACACACACACACACATTTACTCTGCAAAATGTCTGCTGTTCAAACACTCTTCAAATCTTCCTTTTTCTACATCGTTTTCTAGGTTGAGAAAATAATGTTCAGAATTAAGTACGACTTGTGATGCACTTAGATCATCTGCCTCTTCCAGCTGGCTATGGAAATATTTAAAAGTCTCCTTTCAGAATGAGCCGTTTTAAATCTAAATACGCTGCTGCTGGCCACAGACCCCAACTCAATGTTTACACTCACATGTTAAAATGACAGCAAATTAAACAGTTATACTTCTGTGAAAAGCAGAAGTGGAGCCTTGTGGACAGCCGACAAGAATGCAGCAAGTGGTGTCTGGAAGCTAAGTTGACAACAAACCGCTTGTTTTTTCCAGCAGCCGTTACGCAGCGCATACAGCTGAACCAAAGGTGCTGGAGCTTCGCTGGGGTTGCTAGGTAACAGGCAGCACATGCTGATTTATGATTCTGGAGGTTTTTGAAACCGCTAATTTTCCAGACACCAAAAAGTTTAAACTTATAGTGGCCTGGTGTTTTTTAAGCGCCTTTTCTGTTTCTAGAAGCAGTACAGACTCAAACAGAATAAAAAATTTTTTAAAAATGTGAATTTTGCATAATAAGTCCTATTTAACCTTGGGAATGCAACGTTACAGATATTCACTTTTACAAACCACCGTAGGAGATCTGGACCACATGCAGAAACGTTTAAAGCATTCTGCTATGTTGGAAGGTGCTAATGTGGTTTTCAGGGTAGAACAAACAAGATGCAAACTGTAGGAAGTGTTATTGAACTCTAATAACTTTGAAAAAGATGCCCAACTCTTTAAATATGTGATTATATTGTAGTAAAGAAATGCAACATCTATTCATATGCAACACAGGAGCAACTTTCAGTCTAAGGAAACTGGGCCGGTCAACTCCTCGTCACTCCCACCAACATTACGCACCTCCCTCTAACTGTTCTTAACATGTTTCCAGTGTATGTACATCGCGTGTGTATTGGCAAAGAACAAAGGGTGAACGATGCATTTTATTGTTTTAAGGCAGAGTTTATGAACTAAAGCAGCTGGCAAATGGGTTGGATAAGTCATAAGGTCCATGAAAGACTTGGAACTTGATTTCTTAGAATGTAGAAACAGGAATGGGTTTTCCAACTTAAATTAGTTTCCTACATTTGTTTCAACATTCCTTGGAGGAGTTTATCTCACTGGTCTTAGGGAGGGTCTTTACTACTTTATCATATATGAAACAAGGGGGATGACATTGCAGCAACCAAAGCAACATCTGTGGAGCTCCGGCATGCAATTTAATACTTGTTTAACTCACCTGCAGGGAAAGTTGCTCACCTTTCATTCAAACAGTCGGAGCATTTTTGAAAATTTCAAATGGTGAAAAACAATCTGTTTTGATGACATTTTTTCACACAGTTTGATTTTTCTTTGTAAAGTTCATTCTTTCTGTGCTGCAGCTCTAGATCTTTTATTCTTTACTGAAGTTCCAAAATGGTTAAGGACACATTTAGCTTCTGTGTTTGCCAGACTGCCGTTTGTTTTAGAACAGGAACTGTACCACATTCAATAGTGTTGCAACCTTGAGAAGATGTGTTAATCAGCAGTTTTCTGCAGCAAAATGCTAAAAACAGCCTTCCTGTGGCACAAAAGGTACAAACCCAAACAGAAAAAGGAAACTATAGTATGTCTGGAAGCATCAGCATTTATCCTTCCATTATTTTTATTTTTTGTTTGCAGTCACCTGATATTATCCTGAAAAACTGATTGTAAAAATCAAACCACAGTGTATAGTTTCTATTACTTTCTGCCTCTGGAAACAAATTTCAGACAGGGAAATTCATATTTCAGTAAAATGCTATCCTGTCCTAATGAATAGCTGCACAGAGCCAGAGCTCATAGACAATGAAAACCAAATGTTACTGAATGTAGAGCCTCTGCTTACCGTAACAGAGGACAGGCTGCATTTGCTTTTAACCCTTCAGCCACCTCTAAATTAACAAAACCTATTTTTAGGTCCCAAAATGGTACATCTTATAAAACTATAAGAAAAATTCCCTTCACCTTTATGGCTGTTCAATAGCCATAACGTTTTTCTAATTTTTTAAAACGTTCTTATTTTTAATGCATGTTTTGCCACAAAAATCTTAACTTTTTAAAAGAAACTGACCCAAAATATGCAAGATTTTCACCAAAAGACCAAAACAACAGCAACAACAATGTTGGCTCAAAATTTAATAACATTATGCGTTATTATTTTGGAGCAATTACTGACACTCTTTTCCTGAGGAACCAAAAATGTACACTTAATAAAGTGAATTAAATGTTTTTCTTTTTCCATTTTCACTTTATTAATTCTTTTCAAATGGACAAAAAATGAAAAGTGAAATAAATACTTGCCAAGTTTCATAAAATTAACTTTTAATCTGACAGAGATGTTGTATTTGTTGCTGCCACTTGGCAAGGACTCCCTTGGAAAAAAAAGGTTTTTATCCTGGCAAAATAAAGGTTAAATAAACAAAATAAAATTAAATAACCAAAAGATTATGTTCCATTTTGGGTCACCAAGGTGCCTCAAAGGTTAAACATACTATTGCAACACATCAAAGAGCCGTGTGTGTGTCAGGGGAAGTGAAAGTGAGAAACCGCTGCACACACCCACAGAGGAGCTCAGCCTTTTGAGAAGTGATGTCAGAGGTCAAAGAGGTCAAAGAGGGAAGTGAGGGTGAGTCAATGAGTGCATGTGTGTCAGGCAGGAGGGAGGAGGAAGGAGGGAGGGTCGACCCTCTGCTGTACAAATACTGAACCCAGCTGGACCCAGGAGGAGAAAGAGAGGAACAGAGGAGAATACACGCGATGTCCGACCCCAGCAGTAAGTGACCACTTTGCCATTATTACTGCTTCTTTTACTGTGCATTAGGATAATTCAGGGGGAGATTGTATTGTGTGTGCAAAAAAATGGTCTAATTTATGAGTCAATATGTCGTTGTGACCAAACCCATTCCTGCAATAAAGGCAAAAACAGCTTTTTATTCAGAGAGCAAAGATCTGACTGAGTAAGTTGACCTGAAGGTCACCACGTGTCCCTCAGAGCTACCCTGGCTGTAACTTTCTACTGTTTCTTTTAGATTTGATTTATTTCAAATGGGAAGAATTTGGGTGCAATAGGTACACTCAGAAAAGAACATTTAAACACCCCCAAAAAAATCCCAACACTACTTCTGCAGATTTCCGTAGATTAACACATAAACAACAGCAAGAACAAGCTCAGTGTTCAGCATCACTGGTTCAAAAATGCATTCGTGCCAAGCCTACGTATAATGCAGGTTTAAAAACAGCAGCTGACCAAAGTGTTTGAGAACTCAAGTACTGATAGAATAAGAGTTGATAGAGCACAGCGAGTCTCCTCTGCTCTGCTTTCTAGGCTTTTGGGTAGAAAACAGCTTTGGGTGGAAGAAAAGAACAGGAAGTATAATCAGATTGGTTGAAAAGCTACAATCATTTCTATCCCACAAAATCAAACAACTGATCCATTAGAATCTAGTCATTCCGACTCTAGACCAAACTTATAGTCATCCGACTTTCATCAGGTGTTAACAAGTGATTCTTCACTGCAAAAACACTAAATCTTACCAAGCATTTTGTCTAGTTTGTAGTTCAAATATCTTAGAATGCTTGAAATAGGACAAAACTAATATATAAGTAACTTTTTCATCAAGAATTACGAGCTTGTTTTAAGTAAATAATTCCTCAATATTGATGAAAAACTATTTGTTCTACTGGGAGATTATTCACTTATAACATAGAAAAAATTTAAAAGTGAAATAATCTGCCAGTGGAAAAAGTACATTATCGTGAATATTAATCCATTATTTACTTTAAACAAGCTCCTACTTTTTGCTGAAAAGTAACTTTTCAGTTAATTTTGTTTTATTTCCGGTGTACTAATATATTTACACTACTTAAAGATCCTTGGTAAAAAGTTGTGTTTTTGCAGTTTTTATTTTGTCAAAGAAAAAATGCATCTAACTCATCTCTGCTGGTTCTGGTCAGATTTCATTGTCGACGTGGACCTGAGAAGTCATGAAAACAACTTGGCTCACCGCACCAGGGAGATCGATCGGGAGCGCTTGATTGTCCGCAGAGGGCAGCCCTTCTCCATAACCGTGCAGTGCTCCGACTCTCTGCCCCCCAAACACCAGCTGGAGCTCGTCCTGCACCTGGGTGAGCTGACCAATCAAGAGAGATCTTCAGTCACTACACTGCAAAAACACAAAATCTTACCAAGTATCTGTCTCTAGTTTCTAGTGAAAACTAAAGTACAAGCAACTTTTCAGCAAGATATAGGAGCTCATTGTACATAGAAAATTCTTGCATACTGATCAAGAATTTTGAACAGTAATTCTGAATTCAGTCACTTAGATTACTGGCAGATTTTCTCATTTTATATATATACCCTATCTGTTGCTGAAAAGTTATTTCTACCATAGTTTTCTCTTATTTGTAACTGTACTAAGACATTTGCATTAGAAATTACTTGGCAAGATTTTGTGTTTTAACAGTGTGTTTTAGATGTAGATGAAACGTTTGTCAGTTTGGGTTTGTCATGCTGTAAGACAGTGGAGCTGAATCTTAGAGGAAAACTGGAGATTTGAAGTCATAGAAAGACAAAAACAGAAGCTGTTTCTGTTTCATATGGAAGCTGTTGGATGTTTTCAGGCTGAGAAACAGCGAGGATACTCACCCTTAAATTCCAGTGTCAGTAAAAAGATAAACATGGGAGGTTTCCCAGATGCCTTGTCTGTCTCTTGTCTTGCCTGAGCTGCATTTTATTTCCTGTGGAGCAAGATTGGAAACCCAGCGCCGTTATTTATTCAGACCACCTCAAAGACTGGCAACAAAGATGGAGTCATTTTTATCTGTGCTCACAGGCTCAGTTTGATCATCACGGCAGACCGGCTGACAGAGGGCTGATCAGTTGTTTGGTAGGAGTGAGAAAATGGTCATCTTGATCCAACAGACATCAATGTGTCCAAATTTCTTTTTTCTGCACACAATGTTTGTGGGATTCATTGGCTGTCAAACAAAAAAACCCACAAATTTTTCACAGATTGCCGAGGCCTCATATTTTCTTTAAAGGTGAGAAACTGTTGCATCTTGTTCCTCGATAATAAAAAAAAATCAACATGCACTGACTAAAAACTTTGTGTTTATACAGGTAAAAGAGACGAAGTGGTGGTTAAGGTTCAAAAGCAGCGGGGGGTCGGAGACAGCTGGTGGTTCAGCCAGCAGGAGGCTCAGGGGGAAATATTGCTGACGCTGCAGAGCCCAGCAGACGCCGTCATTGGACAGTACCGTCTGGTCGTGCTGCTGATGTCACCGGATGGACGCATCGTGGAGACAGTGGACGAAGTCAGCTTCCATGTGCTGTTTAACCCTTGGTGCAAAGGTAGAGGATGCTTCCTACAGAACTAATTTAAAAAACTATATTTTTGTTCGTCACACATGTTCATAATTAATAATTCTGTCATGTTATGTAGTTTGCTGGTGGGCACAAATGCAGCTGGCGGAGGAGCAGAGTCTTTTTTGTGGTATTTAATGAACAAATGAACAAAAATTACATAGAACACAGGGAGCCAGAGCAGATCAAACACAGAAATCCAAAAATGATGACAGGAAACAGACGGAAAAATAACAGAAGGAAACGGCAAAGAGTGAGAGGAGCAGACGTGTTTAAGCACTCTGAGAGTGACTGTGGCACAATCGACACAAAAATATTACCAAGTATTTTTGTCTAGTTTCTACTGCAAATATCTTGGTACACTTAAAGCAAGACAAAACTAACTTACAAATAACTTTTCACCAAGAGATATGAGCTTGTTTTAAGTCAATAACTCCTTAATATTGATGAAACGTACTACAGTGGTTACAAGTAAAATATTTTAAGGACTCATTGACTTAAAACAAGCTCATATATTTTGCTGAAAATTAATTTTTAAGTTAGTACACTTGAAGAAAGACAAAACTAAGATATTCGCACAAGAAACTATACAAAGAAATAATACTGTGTAAGATTTTGTGTTTTTATATAACAAAGTATACTTTGTGAAAAAGTATACGTTTTCTGATTTGCTGTTTCTGCAAACATTAGATGTTTAAACTCTTCTTTGTGCTGTATTATTAAGAACAGAAAACGTTGTGGCTAATTATGCATGTCTGTGTATCAGATGACGTTGTGTACCTGCCTGATGAGAGACTGCTTCAGGAATACATCATGAACGAAGACGGAGTCATATTCATGGACACCTGGGATTACATCAAAAGCATTCCCTGGAGTTACGGACAGGTACCACGCCCACACAGCCACAGATATTTACTGTGTGGATGGGTTGAAGAAGTGCTTGTGTCCGTCTGTCAGGACAGAGTTTGGCATGTGAGACTTTTCACAGCAGTGTGTGAGCGGCGACTCTGGGGTTTCGGCTGGATCACAAAACGTGTTTGTTGGACAGAAGAGACTTCTGGACAAGACGTGTTACAATGTGACCAGACAAACAGGATGACAAACGGACAGGACATGTCCTTTGTTTGCATAATCTGAAAAATAGTAAAGCCAAGATGTTCTAAAAGATATATCTGTTTGGTAGGCATTTATTTAAACACCAGCAAGTGGTTTCTGGATGATAAGTCGACAACAAAACATTTGTCTTTTCCAGCAGCCATTGTACAGCATACCGTGGTAAACAGACTAGGCTGGCCTTCACTGGGGTTGCTAGGTGAGTGGAAGTGCCTGCTGATCTGTGACATTACAATCTGGAGGCTCATTTTATAGACACCAATAAACACTACCTTATTGCCAGAAACCACCTGGGTGTTTTTTTTAAGTGCTTGAACCGTTTTTAGAATCAGTAGAAACCCAAAAGGAAGTAATAGAACATGAAAAATTGGAATTTTGTATAATACGTCTCCTTTAAGAAAAAAAAAAACAAAAACATAAAATGTCTTTGGCCTCATTTACATTGAACCAGAACAACATCTTCAACTGACCCTTTGCAACTAGATCACTTAATCATTCGAGGCGCCATGACGCAAGAAGGACGGGAGCAAATTGTTTTCCCAAGTTGTTTTTGTCCGTTTCTTCATGGCTTCTGCTCGTTGGAGTCGAGTTAATTTGTCTGTGAACGTAACACACCTGGTTGGGGCTCATAGATGGCGGTATTTACTAAAGTTTGAAAGAGCTAGCTTAGAAACCGACCCATACGTCCTCCCTCCTGATGATCAAATTACCGACTTTGCCTGGATTCACATTGCATGATTTATATCACTATGACATAAATAGGGTTTCCTTTTACACCGGAGCAGCCTCAAAAACCTGCAAAAGACGAGATGCTAACCAGTTTTTATTTACATACATGCTAGGCTACATGATGGTAGAGCATTTTCTCCATTGTTACTAAGGGTTAGAGGCGAACCTTCTCCATATTTGATATCTTTCTAATAATACTTACTTATAAAGTATATGAACGCTAATCTTCTTACCTTGTAAAAAGTGTTCGCTGCAAATCCACTGACAGTCATTATTATTGACGGCTGCTGTCCATTGCTGCGGTGTCTCTCATTAAACCTTCTACAATAAAATGACAAGTTTGGTTAGATTTGCATCCATTTTTAAAGTGAAATCAACTCAACAAAAGCGACATTAGGCTACCAGAGTTTTTTTTTACAGCAGCGCAGAGGTTGTTTTGATGTCCGTCATGGCGGAGCGGGAAGAGTTCATAAATAGCGTGACGTCACGCGCAAAGGGTCAATAGAGAGGTCATGGTGGTGCATTGCCGATTCTTCCTGCACTGTAAAAAAACCTTTAAGTTAAATCCACTTATTTTATGAGCATCAAGCTAATAGTTTTCATCTCATTTTCCTTCCCTAATGACGTTTCTTGACAAGTTTGAGGACTTTGTGATGGACATTTGTTTTGAAGTCCTGGATAATTCCAAGGAGGCTCTGCACAACTCCAAGATGGACATTGAGAGCAGATCTGATCCGATCTACGTCAGCAGGATGGTCACCGCAATGGTGAGGAACTCTTCTTCTCTGAAAGACACATGATGGATTCATAAAGATTAATACTGCACTGCACACTGCAAAAACACTAAATATTACCAAGTATTTTTGATCTAGAACACGTAAAATAAGACAAAACTGACTTAAAAAGTAACTTTTCAGTAATATATAGGAGGTTGTTATAAGTCAACAATTCCTTAAAATTGATTTTAAAAAATACAAATTATAAGTGAAATAAAATGCTAGTTGAAACAAGACATTTTGGAATATTAGTTCACTTATAATATGAGAGAAAATTATTTTGCAGACTTAAAGCAGTCTTTTCCACCTGTGCAGGTGAATGCCAATGGTGACAGGGGCGTGCTGATTGGGCGCTGGAGGGCACCGTACCTTGATGGAGTCGCACCAAATCGATGGACGGGCAGCGTGCCCATCCTCAGGCAGTGGAGCAAATCTGGCATCAGAGCAGTCAAATACGGACAGTGTTGGGTGTTTGCAGGTGTCGCATGTACAGGTAACAGCTTTCACTGTAAATACAGCTGTTCTACTGAACAGGTCCACAGCAATCTACGACAAATACATTACTATTTAAGTTTTCTACATGTTACTTGTAATGTAGTTTTCCAAAATCCCTTAGTGAAAAGTGACTAAATCCATAGGAAAAAACAACAGGAAGAAAGAGTGACAACAATGTTTCTTTATAGTTCTTCGCTGTCTGGGAATCCCAACGCGACTCATAACCAACTTCTGCTCAGCTCATGATGTGGATGGGAATCTGTCCTTGGACTTTGTGGTGGACTTTGAGAGCAGAGAGGAAAAGACAGACAGCAAATGGTAAGATCAAATCCAAACATTCATGCTACGCAGCCAACACTTTATAATTCCTATTGTTTTATTCATGGACATCAGAAGTTTTTAGAACCAAATTAGTAGCTATGGTTTCATCCACCATTTGTAATTTGACATTTTGAAAATAAATTTGCTTAATGGGGGAGAAGGGTGTTGTGGGTGGATGGATGGATGGATGGATGGATGGATGGATGGATGGATGGATGGATGGATGGATGGATGGATGGATGGATGGATGGAAACACACAATTAAAATAAAAACTTGATTTTTGATCAAAAAGTTTTGACGCAAGTATTGAAAAAGCCCGATAGTCAGCCCTGTCTTACAGCTAAAGGGGAAAGTGGCTGATTTTCTGACCTTTGATGAGTTAGGTAGGGTCAGTGAAGATGTAAGCATCAACCGATCTCCCAAAATGAAGGATGTCAGGGCTAGTTTATCATTGCACTGCTACACATAATGCAGTCAAGTTAAGTTTATTATTCCATGTGGTAAAAAGTTTTCTCCCAAGGAAGACCAGCTGATTCTACAGAGTCACTGACATTGCAGCAGTACTTCCTCCATCATCATTGCATGGTGCAATCCCTCACACTAATCATGCATGTGGCATCAGTGCAAAGTCGGTTTCCAAACAATTTCTAGTCATCCAGAGAGAGAAATATCTTTCACAAGAGTATTATGTAAGATTGTTGTCAATCTTTCCATGAGTGGACTTCCAAGCAAATGTTGAAATTATTCATCTGATAGTTCAAGATTTTTTTCTCTTTCTTTTGGTTTTAGGAACTTCCACTGTTGGGTCGAGTCCTGGATGAGGAGAGACGATCTCCCTAAAGGAAATGATGGCTGGCAGGTTTTGGACCCCACACCTCAAGAACTGAGCGATGGTACATTTCTGACTTCTTCTTATTTTCCAGATATCCTTTCTTCAACTCATGTGATTTTGAAATGTTTGAATTGAATGGACTGAGTTGTCAATTCACACATTGTTGCAAACTGCAAAATCACAAAATCTTACCAAGTATTTTTGGCCTACTTTCTAGTACAAATAAATATCTTAGTACACTTGAAATAAGATAATACTAACTGGCAAGTAAGGAACTTGTTTTTAAAACAATAATTATTTAATATTGATGAATAAACTAGTTCCACTGGCAGATTATTTCACTTGTAACAAGACATTTTCCCAATGCTATAAGTGAACTAATCTGTCTTGTTTCAACTGGCATATTATTTCACTTATAATTAGTATTTTTCATCAATTTTGAGACCATAAATACCTGGTAAGGACTTGTGTTTTTGCAGTGCAACAGCTACCTTAAATTAATTATGACCGTATTTTTAGGGGAGTTTTGCTGCGGCCCGTGTCCAGTGGCGGCTATCAAGGAGGGAAATCTGGGAGTGAAGTACGATGCTCCGTTTGTTTTTGCCGAGGTGAACGCTGACATCGTTTACTGGAATGTCCTACCAGACGGCCAGAGGCAACAGATCAGCACGGACCAGAGAAACGTGGGAAGGAACATCAGCACCAAAAGCGTTTATGGCGACTTCAGAGAAGACATCACTCTGCTCTACAAATACCCTGAGGGTCAGAGGCTGAGCAGAGAAAAAATTTTAGAATCTAAAACTGACACAATTATTACAGTTTATCTCAGAACCTCATATTTAGTTTCACAACGAGGCATCAGACTGTTGAGGCTTCTTCTTCCCACTGTGGCATATAATTGTTTTCACCGTGGGATTCTGAGTTTTACTGATACTTTTTGTTTGTTTTGCAGGCTCTGTGGAAGAGAGAGAGGTTTATAAGAAGGCAAAGCGCAGGGCCACCTTGCAGCCCAATGAGAGCGTAGAGCCGGCACAGCTCAGCCTGTCCATCAAACATCCTAACCCCGTGTTTGGAACAGACTTTGACGTGATTGTTGAGGTACACAGTGACAGGATTCTGTTTGTTTTCTTCTTCTGCAATGTTTTGGTTTGGCTCTCTAAGTCACATGTGTCAAATACAAGGCCTCTAAGATAACAGTTGTGTGGGTCAATATTATTTTATTGATAAAATCCAAGCAGTTTTTATCTGTGTACTGCCAAATTACATAAGCCAGCCCCTCCAGTTTTTCATGGAAATTCATGTAAAATCAACAGATCTCAGCATTTTTTGCAAGAAAAAAAATGCAAGACTAATTTTCTGCGAAAATTGTCAAAAATATTGGGTTGAAGTGATGCTAACTTCCACCTGTGAGTGGCAGTATTGTTTTTTTATTTCTACACTTCTGCCTCAGACTTACTTCATGTCAAGTTATAGTCTGTAATAGATTATGCGACTAACAAAAAGCACATTTAAAAACATCACACATAAGTGCAAGTATTGCAACATTTCTAGCAAATATTTATAAATTAGTACCAGAAAATCTTAGATTTTTATTGCAAAAAAAAAAAAGCGAAATTCTGGGGGGACTGATTGACATGAATTTTAAGAAGAACTTATCAAATGCAGAGGCAGCTCTGTTTTTTTTTTTATTGGTTTTATCAATATATTCTAGTACAGCCGCCCCTTTAAGAACATTCGTGCACAAAATGAAAACAAGTTTGATAACCCTCCTCTAAGTGATGAATGATGTCTGTTCTGTTCATAGGTGAAGAATGAAGGAGGAGATGATGCTAACGTTCATCTGACGGTGCACGCTATGGCTGTCACTTACAACTCTCTCCACCAGGGGGAGTGCCAGAGGCAGATGAACAACGTGACTGTGTCGGCTCAGAACGGTCAGCAGAGCCCTGATGTAAAAATCAGTGATCTAACTGCAGAGTCTGATTGTTTTCTTCTCTCATGCTCTGTGCGTTTAGCTCATAAAGAAGTGCTGCGTTTCCGCTACGACGACTACGCCAAGTGTGTCTCTGACCATCACCTGATCAGGGTGAAAGCACTGGCTGAAGCTCAGGGGAACAGTTTGCCCATCATGGCTGTGGCGGACATCCCACTGAGCTTACCTGAGCTCCACATTCAGGTGAGCAAACAACCTAAGGAACAACACAAAAGCCCAAACACAAGCATATATAATCCAAACATTTTGGTGTAAACAAAATAAAAGTAAAGACTTTCTGCGTTTTCTCCAAGGTTCTTGGGAAGGCTTTTGTTTGGGAACAGCTGACGGCCTCTATCTCCTTCACCAATCCGCTGCCAGTCCCTCTGACTGGTGGTGTGTTCACCCTGGAGGGGGCTGGCCTGCTGTCTGACACTCACATCTACGTCGAGTACGGAATAAATACAGATTAAAACGGAAGCAGAATTAACCCTCTCCTTGCTCACCCTGTTCTCTTTTTGTTTCTTTTTTCAGTGGTGTCATTTCTCCAGGCCAGAAGGTGTCGGTGAAAATCGCCTTCACCCCGATGAGAACCGGGGTCAGGAAGCTGCTGGTGGACTTCGACTCTGACAGGCTGAAGGACGTCAAGGGAGTCATCTCTGTGGTTGTTAGAAAGAAATACAGGAATACCTTGCCTGTTTTGAGTGGAAGGTTTTAGGAAATACGTCTAATATAGGGAGACCTATAAAGACTTTACCATCCAACATTTAATGCTTACACCTGGTTTGTATTCAGTTGAACCCAGGATATAAAAGTTATCTGTAATGGGCCATGAAATATATATTCTTATAATATATATAGACTTTGAAAATTCAATATGGCTGATGTGCTTTTATTCACAAAAGGTGTTGCAGTAAAAACTGTTGTATGCACTTTACATGGTTTTTATCCCCTTATATCAGTCATGCGCCTAGAACTATATGATCTGTACCTGTGAATGTATTCATTTAGTGTTTGGATACAATAAATGTAGAGAAATGTTTTGTTTTTGTTTGTTGTGTTGCTGAAATGAGTTAGAAACCTTTAGGAAATCCAGCTGGGTTTATGTTTTTCTCTCACCATGCATCTCTTCCCAACCATGTTCCTGAGTTCGATCCATCTCCACTTCTTTTTCAGGCTCCTTATCTGGGTCAGGCAGTCTCTGTCACTCTGCTCCAGTGCTTTTCTTGGCTGCTCAGAAATGTGTCACTTTTTCCAGCCCACTGATGGAGAGATGTCACAGGCTTCACAGGTCTAAAGGACAGGTTGGACTGATGTTCAGCTCGCTTAAATAAATCCTGCTGCTTCATTAAGGGAAATTAAACTCAATTTGAAGTTGTTACAGCAGAATAAATATCTGAAAAGAAGGAGCCGTCATCTCTGCATCTACTTTAATAGCTGCACTTGTCGTTCAGTTATGCAACCACTGGGGGGCAGGCCTCCACTTTCACTGGTTTCTTAACATTTTAGCTGCCAAGTAACATAATTTTGCTCACAAATGTTCACAAGTATATAAATTATGTCCAAGTGAGTATCATTAACAGAGAACAATCAAACCATGAGGATTTGGGGGTAATGTATCCCTGCTCTTTAGCATTTGCATAAAAAAACTGATTTAAACTAGAAAATCAATTATATTTCACATGCTAAACATGTATGTTACAAAAACATGGTAACAAATGATAAAGAATGATTTTAGTGTTAAAATAATCTGCTAAAGAATCAGTCTAAACAACAAGACATTTGTTTAGGCCCAAGGATCATTCAGATACAACAATATTACTCATTGACCTTTGGTAATAGAAACCTTTAAACTGTAACAAAGAACATCAATGCAGCCTGAGGAAGTAGTTCACATTGTGTTGGAAGGTCATGATTCAACGTAAACGCAACAATTATTTTATTTTAAACGATGAACTGGAGATTTCTCTGTAGTACTGACTGAGTTTCTTCAGTCTGTTAGTTAAAAATCCCAAAGTGTGGCTTTCTCTAGTTACTCTGGATCCTTGTGTTCTGAAAAATGTTCCGTTGTGGTTCCATTATTATTGTGTTTCTTCTGTTCACCCACAGCCACTCAAAAATCCATCACCTATTCCACATCCATCAGTCAGTTCTCCCAACCCTCAGGTTACATTCAGTGTGACTTGATTCTCCTACAACTCTGCTCTAATGTTGGGTAGATCAGGGTTAATTGCCATTTTTACTGATCTCAACCGAAGCGTCCCACAACAATAAGCATTAATGCAAGAATCAACAAAGAGCAAAAGACTATCAGACACTTTAAAAACACCTGGCCATTTTTTGGCAATGAGTTAAAGTTTTTTGATGTCTAGAAGATGAGCCGTTTCAAAAAACCTTAATAGTCAGTAAGTGACGACTGAGGAATCATGTACTGTACCGTTACCAAGCAACCAGAGCTCCAGCATGTTTGGTCACTTGGTTTTACCGCTGTATGAACTGTGCAATGGCTGCTGGAAAGACAAGTGTTTTGTTGTTTAGTTATCATCAAGAAACCACTTGCATTCTTGTTGGCAACAAGAATGCAACAAGTGGATGATCACATGCAGAAAATACATGCGATCATGTATTTCTGCTTTCCAAAGATGTGTGGTTGTATAGTTGTGCATCTGTTTGCAGCCACTTTCATGTAAACATTGAGTTTGATTGGTCAAATGTGCAATGTCAGCAGAATTTTACAGCACACTCTGTGGGTAATAAACAATCTAGCAACCAGCATCGGTCTGTCGGTCGAATGGAACTGAGGGGTTTTTCTTAACATTTACAGAAATGAACGTTGAAAGACTGAAGAGATTGTTCAGTAATCACCTACATTCATAAAACAAGACATGTGTCATGGATTGCTCTTCAGCACTAACTCTGTAATCACATAACTTTTCTCTCTGTGCTGCACAACAGCAAAGGGCAGAAAGAGCAAAACGTAGGTATTAAAATTAATTTGTGAAATTGGATTGGAAGAGAACTAATTTGTGTAACTGGATTGTGGGATGTGTATCCTGGCCTCATTAGACCTTGGCAGAAGAATCGTGCATCTGGAGTTGAGCTGCGTTGGCTGATTGGGATCGAATGCAGGTTGGCATTAAAGGTGATGAGATGGTAAAAAACAACCTCAAAATTTCAGTGTTTGTGATTTATTAAAGTGGATAAAAGCTTGAGGTTGTTGTATTTGGAGATAATTTGATCTCTTGATGTTGAATTTGAAGCTGTTTGTTTTGTCTCATGTCAGCTCTCCGTTATAATGCAGGCAGCCACAGGTTTCTGGGTGTAACCAAGAGATGGAGCGAAAGATCATGTGTTGCTGAGAAAGGAGTTGCTATGACAACAAATAAAATGACGAACATGCACAAAGAATAATGTCAGTGGGGGATTCGGGTTTGGAGGCAAACTAAACAAAGCAGAGCATCTGTCACCAGCAGCCATGTTCTCTGATCTTGGCAGATTCTGCAGTAAAAGTCCAGGCTGGTTTGTGGCTCAAGCAGCAGGTTGCCCACCAGGCTCAAAGAAGACTTTCTTCATGCTCTCGCTGCTGAGATCCTGTCAGAATTATCTTTCTGTACAAATAAAACCTGCAGAAGGAAATCAGAAGGGAGTTGTGTGAATTCCAGGATAGATGTGATCAAAAGGTGAGTCTCACCAGCAGCACAGAATCTGCAAAGTCTCACCTTCTTCACTTAGCAGCAGGTGTGGAAACTTCTAACTGTGGGCGCTCCTCTTTGTGCTTGATTTCCCTCTCTGAAGGTGTGTGTGTGTGTGTGTGTCTGTGTACGTGTGTGTGGTAGGTACGAAGCCATCCTAGCACTCCCAATTCAATCTGTAAACATAATATGTTGTTTAAGGCTTTATAAACATCTCTAAAATGAGTGGAGTAGTTTTTTGTGTGGGAGTTTTGTTAAATTTGTGTTGATTTAAAAGTTTTGTTTTGCATAATTTCTTTAGAGCCTTTGTTGGTTTTTTGAAAGCATTTGGATTGGAGGCTTTTCATTCAAAGTTCCACCAATTCTGCTTTTCCTAAAGTAGTAATTTATTACTTTCCATCTCTCGTTTTTCAAGTGTGTGCACATCTTTTGCATTTCTTTCAAGATTAGTGAAGTTTCTTTTGGAGATTTCATTTTGCCTTTTGTTCATAATTATGTTTTGCAGTTTTACTTCTTTATATCATTTTGTGACATTTGCATTAAAGTCGGTTTCCATCCTGGTCCTTTTGCATTCACATTCACTCCTTTTTGAAAATGAGAGCAACATGTTTGCTACAGACTCACAGCGATACACATTGCGGTTTAATTGCACAAGTCAGCACTGCATAAAAATTACATTGAACATGGCAGAAACGTTGGTTCATAATTTCAGAAACAGCATCATAGAAATATACATTCGAAAAGTTCACACAAAAAGTTTCTCTGTACTTTCTGCTCGTTCAAATCTCATAGAATATTATTTCTTTGTCACTAAACGCTTTTCTAAACTTTCATTAAATATTTTCATCTGTTTAAATATTTATATAAAAAAAACATGCATTTGTGATCGTCAGCTTTTGTAAACAATAAGGAAATAGTGGCAACATGCAGGATGAACTCAGGCTATAATAAATACAGAAATTGTGCAAAAGCAAAGAAAATGTCTCCATGTTAAACAGCCTAATGAGTTCCCACATCTACTCTGTGACGTTGCTACAGCAGCCACTGTGGCCTCATTCTGCTCACATTTCATCCCTTCCAGGAATTAATCCTCACCGCTCAGATAGCTGTTGATCTCAACTTCCAAATAAAAACCTCTGTTTGTCGTGGCTGAGGAGATTCTTCTCTGTTTGGACTCAGGCTGTGAGTCTGTTGCACATGAGCACAAAATCAAACGGCTTCCATTGCGTCCGCTACCTCATATAAAACTTGGAGAGGATTCAAACTGCTAGGCTTCAAGAAAGGATTTAGCACAACGGAGATCCACGGATCACACGGTCCCTGTCACATGACACACTGACATGCAAAATAAATAAATAAAAAACACATCCTGTTGTGTCAAGATCATTTTTACCTCCCATTTTTGGACACAAACAACATCACTTCTGTTGAACTCACACTTTAAACAGTCTTTAACCAGTATAAAATATGACGGCATGGATGTTAGATTGTTTTTTATCTGACATACACACTTTAATTCTGCACTGTTTGCCTGCAACAAGAACATTTTTTAGGATCTGTCAAGCTAATGTACAGCGAGTGGACTCTGGACCTGGGGATGCCTCACTCTGGCGCCGGGTTGATGGGCGGTAGATTTCTCTGTTTGAAATACTGGGTGACCTGCTGAGGGAGCTCAGCCAGGACAGACTTGGCAAGTGTCTCCTTCGGAGCCTAAAAGGAAGAAAAAACGACAAAATAATGTTGCTAAACATTAGATTCAATGACCTCTACTGGCTAAAGTCAAGACTGCAGACAAAACTACTTAAGTATTTTTGTCTATAGTTTCTAGAGTAAATATGTTAGTATGCTTGAAATAAGACACAACTCATTTGAAAGTCGCTTTTCAGTAAGTTATAGAATCTTGTTTTAAGTCAATATTTCCTTAATATTGATGAAGTTCTGCTGACAGACCTTTTCACTAGTAACATGGGAATAATTTCTTGTTATAAGTTAAATAATCTGCCAGTGGAACTAATACCTCATCATCAATATTAAAGAATTATTTACATAAAATAAGCTCCTTTATATTGGTGAAAAGTTACTTTTATGATAGGTTTGTCTTGTTTTATGTGTACTAATGTATTTGCACTAGAAACTACACAAACATACTTGACAAGATTTTGTGTTTTTACAGTGAAGCTGTGCATTAAGATTAATTAATTTTTCATTAAGAGAAAGAAAGAGCTATATTTAAGAAAAACAGGGAGAACTTTAGTCCATTTATGTGCAAAACTGCTAGAGATGTTCTCCAAAATACAAGCTACTCTAATGCAACAAAAGGAGACTGTACTTAGTAATGACTCACGAGGGATGAATACAAATGCATGTCACATTTTTTACCTTTATATAAAAACCATGACTTATTTAAGTGGAGCAATCAAGATGGGTGCCTGCATATGCCAGGGAACATCAGCTCTCAAAAGTGGCATCTCACGACAGAATCCTAGTTGTGTTAATAATTTGATTGATTAAAGAAAGCTTCCAGCCAGCAGGGAAAACCCCAGAACTCAAAAAACAGCACAAGGTTGAATAAACTGCTGCACAAAAAGTACAAACAAGGCAAAAATCAAATTAAAAGCAGAATCCTAAACCCTAACAACAACTTTAAATATATATAAACATAATCAGAAATGTTGCTGTGTTTGTTAAAAATAGCAGAAGGCTTTAAATGAAACCATTATACATATTGATTTTAAAAAACATTAGAATATGAGCTCTTTTCTCAAATCTTCATTGTGGTAACATCATGTAAGTTTTCTTAAATCCATGGAAACTCAACATTATGTAAGGTATTCAACTCTGCATGTTCTGCGAATGATTAGTAGTAGGTGTGGGAGTAAAGGACCTTTCTTCAGATTTCTTCATTTCCTCTCCGTCTCAGATTAATTCCTGCCCCTTTCCTTTCACTTCATTTCTGTCTCTCGCTCTCCCACCAACAGCTGGAATGAAGCCAACAAACATCGTCTGTTCCTCCCACTACACTGGAAGTTAGTTTGCTCACCGACAACCCACACACACACATACACAGAAACATATGCAGAAAAACTACAAAAAACCCCACTAATGAGTCCTCCAGTGGACAGCCTGGAAGAGGACGCTCCAGTGTCTCTGCTCACCTGCAGCACACACGTACAAACCTTCATTAACATAAACGCAGCTCAGAAAGCCATCAGCATGGCGCACGCCTGCAGCTCCTCTGCCGAGGGCGAGATAACGGAGCAGGAACCCTCAAACAGCAAACTCTCTGAGCTCTGAGTGTGCTGTGTGTGTGATAAAGTACAAAACGAGAAGCAACAGGCTGCTGTTTATACTGCTTCGTTTAGTGAAGAACAGCTAAAACCGAGGCAAAATGAAGCTGCAACACTGAAACATTAGTTGGTAAAAGGGTCATCAAACCCCTCTGGAGTTGTTAGGTTTGAGTTTTAATCTAAATTTTTTTTCTAAAAGATCACGCATGCAAAAAACAATTACAACTTCTGGCCAGCTTAATGGACCAAGTGTTCCCCATTCATTTTGATAGAAGTTGTTCCTCAAACCACATCACATGCAGCAGAGGTTACACTGTAAAAACACAAACCTGCTAGAAAAAACAAAAGATCCAAGTATGGTTTCTTGAAAGCTCAGGTTTTATTAGCTGCTGACTTTTTGAAATAATGAGACTTTTTTAATTATCCACAAAAAATCGTCACAATTTTTCTCCAAACTTTCAACTTTTCAGGGCAGAAACAAACTTTGGTGAGAACAATGCTGTTGTGAGTGGAAGTTTGCATTAATGGTTGTTATTCTGAAAAGCTGCTGCTTTAAGACGTGATTCCTTCAGGGTTTTATTAGTTAAAAAGTCAATCAAAGCTCTGTTCCAGGTGAACACCTGAAGGCTGAGAAGAATCAGAAATTGCTATTAATCAATACTTACATTACGGAAATCCCTGAAGGGGACGAACTGCACAATGTCCCGGACCGCCTCCTCCCCTGTGTTGGACCTCAGAACGCTGGCGTCTCCATCCAAGAACTCCATGGCAGCGAAGTCGGCGTTACCGACACCGATGATGATGATGGACATTGGCAACTTGGAGGCCTGAACGATGGCGTCGCGCGTCTCATCCATGTCACTGATGACACCATCTGTTATGATGAGGAGAGTGAAGTACTGCTGCAGACGGAAAACAAGAAAGACGGAGAGGAGGGAAGACAGATGGGAAAAGACAGACAACATGTAAGAAATATATTAATTTATTTACAAAATCCTAAATTTGTACTTCAATCTTCATTCTGTGCAAAGACTGCAGAGCAAATTAGATTCTTGACAGGTTTGGTATGACAGACATGCTTACTTGTGTTCTTTTTGGAGATAAAACCTGAAATTAAGATCTTGCAGGGCTAACTATCATGCAGGCGATGGCGGAAATTCATGCAAACTCAACAGATCATTGCTTTTTTATGTGGCATAAATAAAACCTTCAAGATAACAGTTCTGTACTTAAATATTGTATTAATCAAATCACAGCTATTTATATCTGTTTCCTTCCAAATTACCTCAGCCAGTCCCTTTAGTTTTTTGTGAAAATTTACGCAAAATCAAAAGATTACCGCATTTTTTGTGCTTGTGCATAATTGTGTGTTTAATGCAAATTTTCCACTTAAGTGGTCAAAAACAATTGGTTTAAGTGATGCTAACTCCGACCTGTAGGTGGCAGGATTTCTAACTTTTACTCCAGCGCTACCTCAGCCTTACTTGATGTCAAGTTTGATCGAGTAACAAAAGTATCACATTTAACGTTAAATGTAGACTCAAATATTGCAGAACACCTTGCAAATATTTCCAAATTAGTGCCAAAAATCTGTGATTTTGATTGCAAAAAAAAAAAAAAAAAAATCACAAAAATAATCCTGGAGGGAATTATCGATATAAAAAGATCAAAGTTCTTGTATTTTTGTTGACTCTGACATAAATATAAACATAAACAGACATCAGCTGGACTTGAGTGGTGTCATGATAAGAACAGACAACGTGAAAACACAAGCTGTCTTAGAAAAAAGTCACTTCTGTGCAAAATACACACAAACGGAAACACACACACACTCTGAAGTCTGTCTCATTAACGTGCTAGCAGCAGCGCTCATTAGAGAATCATTATCACACAAATACACAGGGTCGCTCACACACCAGGACACGCAGAGACCGCATTGGCCCGCAGCCTGGGTGTGTGTGTGTGTGTGTGTTGGTAGTGGGAGCATCTCTGTGCGAGCTCACACTGTCTCCAGTCGCAGGTTCTCTCATTATCTGAGGAACAGAAAAGGCGAGGCTGAGCAGCAGAACATTTCTGCAGCCTAAAACCAACTCGACACACGTAGGTCCAAACACAAACCCAGCAGGACGTCCAAACACACACACACACACCCCGCAGCTGTCCTCACTCACTGTGTGTTACTCATTCTTATGTTTGAACTCACTGTAATATAAAACAAGAAAAGGGTCTCCAATCATTTCCTTACAGAGACAAAAGTGTTCTGGCACACATCACACAAGCAAGTACAATTCTCTCTGCGTCTCTGTTCCCCACAGGGTGACAGGGTGCAATTAGGGACAAAAAGCACCGTGGGAGCATAATGATACCCAGCCACTGCGCTCCTTTCAGATACATTCAGGAGACATGCTGCTTTATGTGTAACCAGAGGGAGGACTTTATGCCATTTGTTCAAAGCTTCTGAGAGAGTGGCATATCTGCAGGAACATCGGACTGATGTCACCGAATCCTGGTCCAGAAGAAAACAGTTAAAGATCTGTTACATGCTGAAAGTTTTGTAATCACCAGCCACTAAGCTGGTGATAACAAAATCACCAGCTTTAATGTCACCTTACTGACACCACCTGTCAGTAAGGTGACACAGGTGGTGATGGTGCTGAGATAAAGTCAGAGATTTAGTCCAGGCGTCTGCAACCTCTACAAACCAAAGAGTCCAGCTAAATAAAACTCACTTAGAGCTCAAGAATCACCATTTTATTTCCGTTTTTCAGGTTTTAAAACAAAGAAAAAAATAAAACGTTTACGTAAAGAGGGATGTTGATATTTGTGGAAATGGATGAAAACAAAAAAAGTTGTTAGTTTCCAATGATGTCTAATTAAAATATCACTGATAGTTGTGCTGTTCTGTTATGGAAATTCAATGCAAGATTTAATAACCTACTAAATGTGCTAATGGCAGATAAACAACTTTACTGTTCCAGAAAAACTGTTTACCTGGCATCATCAGTGGCTATGCTAACTGATGATTAGCATCAGTTAGCTAACAGTTAGCTGGTACAAATGCCAATTAGCTTTGGCATTTGTAACAGACTTTGTAGTGGTGAACCAGCTGAATAGCAGATAAGTAGGAGAAACGAGAGTGATTGACAGCACTAAGACCCTCCTCCTGGTTCTGATTGGTTGATTCTGACTGAGTGGTTTATTTATGCATTTCCTACTGGGAGCTCTGGGAGAAGCCTGATTTTTTCACAAATTATTGTCACAAAATTGATAATTTTAACAAACATAAAAGAAACATATTTTTTGTTTATATAAAAGTTACTTACTGCACCTTTAAGGACACCAGTCCTTGGAAACTGGACTCTGATCTGCAACATATTTAACCCACCAGCTACCTGTGTCTCCACTCAGAGAACTGGGCTCAGATTATAAAACTAAATGTGTTCGAATCCGTCCTGAGTTGAACCTGAGAGGACGAACCACACCATTAAGTCACATATGCGTTTTCTGATGTCATGGAGTCTTGAGCTGATTGAGACTGACAGATTTAATCATCCCTGGATCCAAGACAATGAATTTAAAGGAGAAAATGAGGCTTCCTAATCCTGCTGTCGAGCTAAAAATATATGAAAAGAAAAGCCTAGTCAGAGTCTCAGCTGCAGAGCAGTGTAACAAAGAACAGGATGAGACTCAGTGCCAGCAGCCAGAGATAACAGATGCACTAACTTGTTTGTCCCCACAGCAAAAAGATTGGATAAGTAAGGAGTAAAAGCTCCCTGGACAAAAGTGCACCACTGACAGCTTTTGTGTTGCTGGCTAGTAAACAAAACAGTGTCATGTTTGCTTTTCTTTGGTGTGATTTGCCCAGAGATATAACACTCTGGTTATTAAATCAAATAAAAGGAAAAGAGAACAAAGCAAGAAAATCATTGCAGAAGGAGAAAAACCGTAGATGCCTCTCATACGTCTATATTCGGTGGATCTGAGCAGGAAAAGATCATTTCATCTGACATATAAGAGCATGACTCAATGAAACCTGAAGGATGATTAGAAGGAACAAATACACTGTGAAAAGATCAGGAGTGTGTGAACTTCTAATCTTTTGACCACTGCAAAGAAGAGTAAAAAACTTAACGTTGCATTAAGAAGAGAAACTCTGGTGTCTGTGAGGATAAGGGTGCAAACAGTGGAAAAGTGTCTGCAGAGACGTAGAGAGGTTGACTCTTATTGTATATTAATATCTATATTTACATGCTAATTGTCACATGAACTTTCAGTGGAGTTTTGAAATGTTGCAAAAAGGAAAAATGCTAATTAAGTGTGCTTAGAGAGACTCAACAAGACTACACAAAGCGTGATGTCATCAGATATTGACACTACGCATGTAAACAGGAAGTAGGGCTGCAAACTAGCATGAGGCTCACATCTCACAAAGATGGAGAGAACCGTTCCCTCTCAGCTGGAGTTTCGTGCCTCAGAATCCAGAGATACACCCAAACTCAAATTATGATGTGTGACGTTGGCTACGTCATAATTTATTCCATCTCCTCTTTTGCACATGAACTGTTTGACAGAAAAGCCAAAACCCGCCTCAAGCTATAAACCTTTTATCCGAAACTGAGAAAGTTTTTTCGGATTTTAACGTTTCCATCCAGTGTTCTTAATGCGATAGTTCAAAATATGCATTAAAAACATTGAGGAAACACGGCTAACGTCAGGCTGTTAACGGTGGTCTGGGACAAACTTAAATTTTTATTAATAAATCTTAAATCTATTAAACACAACTAAACTACATTTAGCCGTGATCATTTCTTACTCTCTGTCCCATTTCACCACAAAAACCTGTGAAAACTGTTATTTACTCTCTGGCTCTGGTTACGTGGAACATGTAGCAAAAAGACTGGAAATTCATTTAACTTACTTTAGCACTTTTAAGTCCAGAGATGAATTCATTAATTTGTGATTATTTTTAATAATTATTTGTATGGCATTTTAATTGTGTAATTATTTGTAATTGTTGTGTAATCTTTGCTGCCTCTTGGTCAGAACTCCCTTAATAAAGAGGTTCTTAATATCAGTGGGACTTTCCTGGTTAAATAAGGTAAAATAAAATGAAAATTAAAAATAGTTTGAAAGGAAAACAGGATATCATCTGCAAAAAAAAGAACTTAGTGGAGTAGTGAGTTTCTCCACTAAGACATAAACATAGAAACATGTGTTTCTAAAACAGAAGTGGCTCCATTTATTAAAAATGGATCTAGTCTGAAACTGTTCCTTCCCAAATCATCCCAAAAGTTTTCAAAATAGTTTAGATCAGGATGGTCCAAAAGACGGATCATATTCTCCTAGAAGAAACTAAAACTGCTTTGGTTAAAAAAAACAAAAAACATTGTATTTTCATAAGATCTTTAAAAGAATCTTCTGACAAACATAAAACATGAATCTAACTTTAAAAATAAACAATCCAATTCTCGTTGAAATAATACAGAAGAAAGTTTGAGAATCACCTGTTTGAGCTGAAAAAAATCTCCATTTATAGATAAAGATCCCACCTGGACAGTGGTGATGGAGAGGTGGGTTGACAGAGAAGCAAACTGTCACAGACTGAAGCGATGCCTGGCTGCATTTAGACATTTTTATGGTTCTGGTTTCAGCAGCTGTCTGGGAATACAGCGCTCAGCCAGAGGCAGAGAGCTGATCCCAAAATACAACCCGAGTATTTGTACATCTGTAAATATAAAACAATACAGCGGAGCTGCGGCTACGCACCGCTGCTTTCTCCTGCTGAAGCGCCTGAGCGGCGAAACGTGCGACGTGGCTGATGATCGGAGCAAAGTTTGTCGGCCCGTAGAAGCGGATGTGAGGGAGGCAGGCAGAGTACGCCTGGGCGATGCCCTCCACACCTGAACATGCAGACGGGAAAATTAAACTGTTAGAAATGTGGAAAATACACATAGATGTTTATAATAACTGTTTTCTGTCTCCTGCAGCCACAAGCGTCTACGATTCGGAGGTAAATTTAAAACTTGCACTGCACATTCAGACTAGCATAATGTTTATTTTTTCATACAGAATTTTATTTTTAAAATATATACAGATTTAACAATTAAGCAGATATTTGAATGCATTAAAATGCACATTTTTAATACAGTAGATTCATCTACTGCATGTTGCATGTGATATTTAAAGTTTAATATACCAGCTGTTGCTGATAATTCAGCAGACTGAACTAAATCCGGATCTGTCTAAAAAAATCTACTGACCCTTCAATCTTTGGAGGCCAAAGATTTTAGAAGCTGTGCAACGATTCTGAAGAAAACCCAAAATAATGCTCCAACATTTAAATATGGATTCATACATTTAAAAAGGACTAATCATCATTTAACCAGAGCATTCAAACTCAAAAAAAGCAATTTGCTGAAAGATCAACAGACAATATAAAAAAACTTCTGTAAATATTTTCTACCCAAAACTCATCAAAAGCCAGTTTTATCTTCACCTGGTTCAAATTTTGTAAAGAAAATCTCCTATTAAGAAACGTTTTTCTATCCAGTTATTTATCAGTTAATCTAAAAAATAATAATCAGATCAGCTCTACACTGTTAAGTAGAGCAGAAAGGGCTTTCTACATTTTAGTATTTCTTTAGCTGCAGATGCATCCTTTGCTACAAATGGTCAAACGTGCATGAAAGGAATGCTACGTTGCAAAAAAAGTTTATTTTCTTATTTAAAAAAAGAATTAAATTATTAATTTGTTTGCATATTTTAATGTATTTCTAATATTGTATAAAAGGCCCAAATGAAAACTCTGCAGAATGTGGCCATTTTTATCCAATTAATCCATTAATCAACATAATAATCGATTACAAAAAATTGTTAGTTTCAGCCCTATAATGTATGTGGAAGATAAATCAAGTAGAGTTTTAGTTTTTAAAGCTGCTGTAAGATCTACAAAAAAAAAAGCTCACCGTAACAAAAGGGATTAGTGGGGTTGAAGTTGATGGCAAATTCATGCGAGACCTGCAGAGAAACGAAAACAGGAACTGATGGTTTCATCCTCCATCAAACTGGAGAATATTGTTAAGGAATATTGTCAATTTCTCCCACACCTTCCACCTCCCTCCCATCCTGTCTCTGTGTAAGGCTTCTTTGTCCTATTCATCATCTCAGCGCCATGGCAACACAGATAGGTTGACAGTTGCGTAATCATCTGAATATGCATGTACAATGTGTATGATGTTATCTGTGTGTGAGGTGGATGTTTATAAGAGGATGGCTGAAAACCCGCCCTCGCCTCTCTGCTGCACACGTTTTCTGTGTTTAGCACACAAACAGAAAATAAACTCCGTCCACACGTGTTGTACCTTCCAGTCGGGTGGGAGTTGAGCTCCGAATCCCAGCGCAGGAAACATTTTGTCGCTGAGGAGGAAACCATGACAACAGATTGGAACATTAGTTCAATCTTTTTTCTTCGTTTTTTTCATTCAAATGTAACAAATGTAGACAGGAGTGGCAATGAAAAAAGCAATATGGTAGAAAATTCAAAATCTGACCAATGTTTACATTTCCAAAACAGATTTTTTTTTTTCTTGTTAATTGCTGGAATAATAATAATAGTAAAGAAAACATATTAGAAGTTGTTTTTATTACAACAAACTCAAAACGGTGTTAACATTAAAATTAAGAATTTGCAAAAGTTTCAGATAATAAATCTGAATTAATTTTCATGCTGGTTAATTGACATCAGAGAAAATGAAATCAAGAAGAGAAGAGTGAGCTTCCACCAGTCTGACTCATCCTCTGTAATATCTAAAGTTAAAAAGTCAATTCTAGCTAAAATGTATTGAAACTTTCAAATTTGGGGAAAGTTAAAAATGTTTCTCTTTTCAGCTTTCAGATAATAGAAAATATGTTAGCAGTCCTAAAATATTTACAAACATCACAAAATGTCATTAACACTATAAATATGACTGATAAAACTTTAATTTATCTTCCGAGCTAGAAAATAAAGTTTGGGGTCATGACCTTTGACACTTTGGTTCAGAGTTTTGCTTTTTCTTTTTTTTTTTAGGTATTTATGTTTTGCTTCCTGGTTCCTTCCAACTGTTTTTGGGTTCTGCTCTTCATCATGTTGTGACAGTTTTGTATTCCAGTGGAAATTTACCAGGATAATCCTGGTACATAATAAACATGTAGATGTGAAGCACAGTTTCAGTCAAAGCTTACATCAACTCATCAAACATGTCATATTAATTTAAATTATCTGAACTGTCCCTTTTCCAGGGTGAATTATGCTAAAAAAAAACAACCAGAATATTTTTTTTAATTCAATCATTTGGAGCATAACTTTGATTTTAGAGAAGTATACATGGTTATCCATACATCCTAACATCTGAACTAATAACTGCAGCCTGAAACAACTTGGCATAGAAGCTGAGCTCCATCCTTACGTGTCGTAATCCTGTATGATTTGGCCAACAGCTAAAATGGCCGACAGATACTCGTTGCTGCCCAGCGGGTTGATGTAGTGGAGAGACGACGGCTCTCTGGGGTTTCCGTTAGACGCTGTGAAGTCTATCCCAACCTGAGGAACACCAAGTAGAGACAATTATCTTAAGATCAGCACAGTTAGTTTAACACAAATAACGTTGATGGAAAATGCTTTGTGAGGTCAAATGTTAAAGTCAGCCTTATTTTAAAAAGCTTCCCATGTGGGATAGGGTTAGGGTTAGAGAGGGTGCTGTTGGAGAAAAGTTTTAAAAAGCAGCTTCTGCGTCATGTTCATGTTGATTGCCACCTTGAACTTATTTATTACATTAATATACAGACGTACTGTAAAAAACGGTATTCATTGTTATTTTCTGGTGATTTATGATGCTAAAGATCCCATGTGGCTCAAGAATCGCATGTTGCAAACCCCTGGTCTAAGTAGAGTGCAGCCCTGATTATTATTTGTGCTCTTATTTTTGTTTTTTAGACTCTGTGCTGTAACCTGTAGCTTCTAAGCCTCTTAAATCTCATTCAAACATTGGCCTGCTTTGTTTACTTTAATCTGGCTGCGTCTGGAGCCAAAAGGAGTCATTCTGAAGCAACTAAAAAAAGAGCAAAGATGGAACATGTGAAAGTAGAAGAGAGAAAGATTGGACTGGAGTCTATGTTACATATTTCCCCAATACCAGTGTATTAACTATCAGCAATTGTCTGTTTTTTTTTACCAGATTCTAAACTATTTAAATCTAGAACATCTTATTCCGTTAAACATGTGATCTAATTTGTTCTACAGAACAATTTAAAAAAATAGTGATGTTATTCTTATAAACCAGAACAAAACAAAGAAAAAACAAGGCATGAAATTCGACTTGATTCAAATAGAAATGAGAAGGGACGGGTCAAAATGAGTAATAAATAACAAACACATTCTATAGCGTGATAATGAGCTCAGCCAGGCTCTGAATCGTTAGCAACCCGAGGAAGAGTGAGCTCTGCAGCAGATGGTCTGATCTCTCACACTGAAGTTAAGATCCTGGCGTCTCCTGGAGATTATATGAAGGAACAGGCTAAATCCACGAGTCCATGGACAAACTTCAGAAACTTTTTCATCATAGTCATATTCAATAAATTAGAACAGACTCCATGATGAGTCTTGTTAGCTAGATTAAAAGTATTTTTTTTTTAAATAACAACCTTTAAGCAGGACTTGCGTAAACATTCATTAAAGCCACATTTCTGTTTTTAAAAATAGCTGTTTTTATTGGTCTGATTTAATATTAAAATTTTAAATGCCATGTTTTTATTAGGTGTGAGCAAAAACTGATTGTGATTAAGAGAAATAAAGATGTTAAGACATCAATATTTATGTAATTAATCTATAAAATGTCCTTCGCTTGGTGATGGAGTTATCAATAATTTGTACTTTTGAATGGGAATAAAAAACAAACCAGGTGTGCTGCTGCTACATGTTCAGCACTGAGATGCTATTTTAGCACAACTTCAACACAATAATAGTCTTTTGCAGCGTCCAATCAGATCGATTTTTGAAGAAACCCCCAGTGGGCCCAGAGAGGCGGATTTGTCACTTGTGCGTCAGATTTACAGTCCTACCAGAAACATATGAATACAAAGGTTCCAGCTCTGGATTTTGTTTTATTTAATAAAAATAATAAAAAATAAAGCAAAATAGGTGAGTTAAAATATTTGACACAATACAATCTATATAATTAATTAATTGAAATGAATGCATTAAAGTCCTGGCTTTACCTAAAATGTTCTAATATTCATGATTATGATCAGTGGATGTAAATTTCTATAAATTACATATGTTGATGGACACAGACTTTCGAAGGTCCTCAAATAAAGAACTGTTAATTACGATGGGGTGTTAGGTAAGATTCCAACAAAAAAACTCAGAAATTTTTAGATTAATCTCAGAAATTTTCTATTAAAAAACGTTGAGATTTCTAAGCTCCAAAAATGTTCAAAAGTTTCGACTTGAAAATTTGTTTCTCCCTAAAAGAGAGGTTTCTCTCTTCTAGGTTTCTCAAACTTCTCTAACTTTTTGGCAGAAAGCTTACTCTTCCATTTTTATTTTTCTATCTATCTTTCTATTTTCTATCTAAAAACACAGGTGTAGTTTATTCCCAGAAGGCTGGAAAACATACAAAACTTTCTGTAACATTACACAGAAAGATGAGTTTAGAAATGCGATATTAGAAATCTGTAGTAATTTGAATGTTTACAGGAGATATTCCTCCCAGCGTACACTTCAGCGTTGCCTCTCATCGTTTTCTGGTGTGCGTCTGTTTGGGTTTACAACGCGCCTGAGCAAACTGACAGCTGATGGATCATCTCCGAACTATTACAGCGCTCGTCCTCCGTTGCCCTCCACTGACAGATGTGACAGCTGTGAATGTGATGAAGGATGAAGCCATCCTGACTTGTTCTGCGCTTCAGGCTGGTTGTAGTTTTTAAACACGTAGAGCTAATAAAACATGACAAACGGTTTCAACAGGAGAGGGTTCACTAAATAAAAGAGACACGTCTGATTACTGTATATTTTACAGCAGGGATTGTTTGAGACTTTGACTACACTGACAGCTCATCCCACTACCACCAACTTCCCGTTGAGCAGCTGACATGCTGACATTCACACAGAAGTTTTATTATTGGCTTCTCTGTTGAATATTCGCCAGAATCTCTGACACATTTGCAGCTGAACAACCAGAGAGATGATGGAGGGGAGCGAGGATGGACGAAGGTGTCAGAGCGTTTGTGAACGCCTTATTCTTTCCTTCTGAGACGATCAACAACAACATTAAAAACATTTTAATGTTTTTGAGTCATATTGCACTTATCTATTCATGATTATCTGAGACATATTCTATTTAAATATAAAGTTGCAAAAACTACAACAGAGACAGATTACTTAGAGTTTTAATAGAAAGAAAACTAACATGAGGTGAATGTAAAAGCTGTTATTCTCAGTTGGGATTTTATACGCCTAGATCATATACATTAAATGGCATAAAGAATTATTAATTAAATATCACTAAAACACAAAATCAATGACTGATCAATGTGAAAAGCTGTTCAATATTACTTAATTTTACTTGAAAAGGTAGTTAATTATTAATATTTTCACGGTTTGTTAGAGAGTTTTATCAATACTTTCTGGCACAACCGGGCCTTTAAGGACATTTGTGATTTTGATATGGCTCAGGTTTCAGTTTGACAAACCTGACATAGAAAATAAACAGTAAAATAATTTACATTTAGTAGCTACTGTTGGTAATGCTAACAACTAAAATTGCTCATAAAATAATCTTAAAACCATTTTTAAAAATATCACCATCATATGACTAAAACAGTGAACTGCTACTGTGCAAATACAGAGAGTACAGTAAATATAGTAGCTATCAATTGATTCATTAATAATTTTATAAATTTGGGAAATGCTGCATGAAAAGAAATAACATTTTATTCAAAGCCAATCCTGATTGTCTTGTAGCTTTCCTAACAAGAAGGTTTTTTTACACTGCGACGAATCCTCCAAAGTCTCTCTTTACCACCAGTTGACAATAAAACTATGAATGATATAAAGAATTCAAAATGAATAATATCCTGAGTCATTTGAAGTGAGCCTCGCCACCAAAGCAGGTTGTTTCTTTGTGTTGTCGCAGAGGAACGATGCGTTCTCCTCTGGCTCCCACAGCACCGAGCAGGAGAGACGTTCCCCCCCGGCAGATTAGGATTAAAAACCTCGCTAAGATTGACTGAACGCCGCAGAACGGCTCGTCTTTCTTGGCTGGTTTTGTACACAACAACTTCTGTGTGTGGCTGTAACATGGTAGTACCAAAAAGGATAGACGATGTCACTGGTGACTGGGTGTCTGTGAGAGATTATTCACGGTGAATCAAAATTAGTGTCAGTTTGCATAAGCAGCTAGTGCAGAAAATATGTTTGAAGAAATTCTGTGGACCTGTGCAGCTAAAACGCACCAGAACGTTTGGTTTGTTTCTGAGCAGAAAAACTGTCATTTGGGATTCTGCATATCAACAAAAGACAATGACAACAATCATTCAGAAGAGCATGTGTAAGTATTTATATATAATAGAAATGTGAAATAATAAAATTTACACTTAAAGGATTCAGTCTGCAGTCTGAATACTGCTGGATATTTCTCCCGACTCCAGCAGGATTTATTCTCGTAATGGCTCTAAACCTCGGAGCTTAAGAAAGCTGCAGGATTCACGGTTCCTCTTTTAGTTTTAATAGGTTATCAAACGCTGAGCAGAGCATAGAGGAGAGAGTTTCCTGCTACTGTAACCATCTCATCAGCGAAAACTGGGAGATCCAATGGAGAAGAGAGAATTAGCAACTGAATAGCAGCAACTGCAGCTGATGTTTAAAGGGCCAGTTGCTGATTTTATAGTATTTCTGGATAGTGTAATGTAAGATCGAAAAAGGTCTTAACTCTTAATTATGTTTATAGATAAGAAATAAAAAGGCCACGGCGGGTGGAGATTTACTACACTGTTCCACAGATTATCTTACAGTACAAAGTCAAATCTCCCCAAAATCTCCTCGTATTCTTAGAGTCTTCCTGTTTTATATCTTTTTCACTGGTGTAAGTTGGTAAGTTTTGACCAATAGCGTTACTGCCTGTGTTTGACTTGTGTCCTTACGTAAAAATTACATCAGCTTTTAAATGAGTGTATATTGGAGTTTCTTGGGAATATTCAGGCCTATTGACCCCCAACATCTGCTCCGTTTCAAAAGTGCTAAACAAGCCACTCCATCACTCGTATGCTATTCTTATCGGTCTAAACAGCTTTCCTCCCATCACATTTTGGTCCAATTTTATGCTTTGCAAGCAAGAAAAGAGAAGGGAGTTCCAAGTTATTCAGGTCAAACTGACCTTTAACGGCGCCAGATTTCCTCAGTAAAAAGCAACTCATAAAGAGTATTTCTGCTTCTTCAGATTGACCCAGTCCATTTGACACAATAGATTTCTTTTAGGTTAAAACATATCTTAGTGTGAACCCACCAAACAGCATTATTTTTAACTATTAACATAATTATATTCCTCTACAGTAACACGTTTAACAGCAGTAGGTTTTACATCTAAATGTCATTTACACTGACTCGTATGAACTAATTGTTTCTAATAATGGAACAAAAGCATTTTCAAAAGTAAATCTGTGATTATAGCTTTAAATATATGTATCTATGTTATATATGGCTCAGATTTTTAAGTAGTGGAAGTTTGTAAAATGAATAAACATAAAACATTGGATCAGCTCTTATGACTCAGAGCTCGTCTGTTGCTGCATATTTCTCATAAATATCAACGGTGAGCTGAAAACAAGCCACACTCTGGTCACTCTGCTGACATAAAACTCAGTTTGTTTGTTTTTCTGATGATGTAAGTTCATGTAAACATTTCTTCTACTTGATATGAAAGCTGAAGAATATGAATCATCTCCAAACTGTCTGAGATATTATGGGAGTCCTTCACTATTTCATCTTTCCTTCTGATATAACAACAATATGAAAGATGAGCTGCAGAAATCTACAGTCATATTCAATAGATTAAAATATACGCCCTAATAAGTCTTATTTATCAGATTAAAAGCAGATAGTAAACACAATTTACATTAAGTCCATATTTCTATTAACTGTTGTATATTTTTAGGTAATATTCAGATTTTAAATGGCATTTTTTAATTAATTGCAAGACAAAAATAATCATGATTAATAGAAATAAAGGCTTTCAAACATCCATCTGTGTGTAAATAAACTTTAGAATCTGTTTCATTTTGTGATAATGTTCCTAAAATAAATGTCCTCTATAATAATATTCTAATTTATTCATTCTATTCAAAGTCCAAGTCACATCAAGTGATTATTCTTAATATCAGAAATCCATTTTTAATGGAGTCACTAAAATAAACAAAAGCTTTAAAATATGCTGGATAAACTTTTCTCTGTGATTTCTGAATCTGCATTTTATTGAGGGGTGTCGGAGTAAATTAGTTTAATACTTAAACACATTCAGAATGGGATTCGGTAATAATAACACTTTTAATGCAAAGTTGGAACTTTTAATGGACTTTTAATGCAACTTTATTTACCGAATTAAACTTCTTGACAACAATCATAAATATTTATGAAAACTCCTTCATGTTCATAACAGATGTTATGTTTATGCCAATGTCATGTCAGTCTCATGCAAACCCCTTCAAATAAAGTGTTATCAATAAAATATAATAAATTTACAGTTGTTAAAATGTTAGAGGGGTATGAATACTTCTGCACTGTACTGTTGTTTTCTATGAGGCTGTAAATATGACTAAACATCTATTACATTATCTAAATTCACTTCTCTCTCTCTCTTAAAAAAGAAAATGTCCTTAACATTCATCGGCGGCGCAGAACGTCACCATGGCAACAACAGCTACCTTCTCTGCTTTAAGTCTCGCTTCCGACAACAAGGTGGCAAAAACAGGCGGTACCAAAGAGACGCAGCCATTGTCTGAGCTTTAACGCAGCACCGAGCACGCCGCCAGCCCAGAAAATCTGCACAGCGTGTTCTCTGTCAAAGTTCTGCTCAACCGGACCCAGAAGATCCACCAAGCAGCTGCTGCAAAGCGAACGAGAGCCAAACACACGAATCCTGCCTCAGAGAATAACAGCTGCATGAAGAGCTGCAACTCACCATTAACTGATTAATCAGATGATAAAATCGGCGCATTCTGCAGAGTTTTTTTATTAAACCACTTCAGCATTTTTCATAAAATATTAAAAATACATTAAAATGCAAATAAAAAAATTTCTCAATAATTATGTTAAGCATGAAAATAAACATTTTATTGCCATAAATGCAATAATAGCATTCCTTTAGTGAACGGTGGATCATTTGTAGCAAAGGATGCATCAGAAGTTAAAAAGCACAAGATCAACTAAACAAATGGAAAGAAAAAGGTGATAAATGAAGATTTGTTTTTATATTTTGAACCAGGTGAAGCTAAAACTGCCACTTGAGAAGTTCTGGGTGGAACATATTTACATTTTCTGTACAGTTTTGGCTTAATTACTGCTATGATTGAGTCTGTGTTACTGATTAATCAATTACTATATTAGTTGACAATTATTAATCAGATTAATTGTTTCAGTCCTACATGCATATATGAGTTCTATGAATTATTCTGGGGTTTAAAGGTTATTTCTGAATGAAATGTTTGTGGCCAAAAGTCAGAACCAGTTGGTTTATAATGCAACAGGTCCAGGTTTAAACATTACATTCAAAGAAGGCGTCTAAAATTATTTACTGAAATAATTTAAATTAGGGTCAATAGATTTAATGTGCTAAGCCCATAAACTGAGAGTTGGATTACAATGTTTACATTTAATGAGTTTAAAGTTAAGAACATTTTAGCAATTATTCCTGGATTTTATTATGTTGTTTCATTTAGAAGATGAATTAAAAACTAAGATTCAGATTTGATCAGAGCAGCATCATTTCGGTCTATTAACATTTTTTATTTGACAAAGGAAGTCATTAAAATCAAAAGAGTTTCTTCTGAGAGAAAGTTGCTGATCAATGCAACAACTTTTCTCCTTTTACTGTAATCACCCAAAACATCCAAATATACCCTCAAGTACAGGAAAGGAGGTTTAATCACCTTATGTTCCCTCAGAAAATTAAATGAAAACCATCCCAGCAGCTCTGGATTGCATCACTGAGTGATTTAAACGAAATGAAACTGTGACTTCACAGCCATGAGGGCCATGCAGACGTTTCTCATAGGAAGCGATTTATTACGCCGCTGTGCTGCGTATACTCAGTGAACATTACCAGTAAATTAAAGCTTGTGAATTCAGTCTGTGCCTTAAGAAAGAAAAGCTTCATAACTGGATAATAGAACCATGAACGGATTATTAATCTGAACAATAGTGTTATTCTGAGGAGCTTTCATCTAAAATGAAATAAAGGACACATTTTCACTTCCAGCACATCCTGCTTCCCCGTTAATTCCTGTTTAACTTTACAAGTTTAAAAAGAAATCATCAGAAAATGACCATGAAATAGTCAATTCCAGTTAGTTTGTGTTGCACATTTCAGCAACAAGGCAATTCAAAGAGCTTTACCTGATAAAAACATAACACAGGAAGTACAAAATTAAGAGAAGAAATAAAAACTTGTAATCCAGATTAGAATTAAACATTGTTCCAGTTATTATTAATCAAAGGAAACTTTAAACAGCTGATTTAAAGGAACTCAAGTGTTTCAGTGGTTTTGAGGTTTTTCTGAAGTTTATTCCAGATTAGAGGAGCATAAAAATTGAATGCTACTTCTCCATGTTGGGTTCTGGTTCTGGGGAGGCGAAGTAGAACCAGAACCAGAACCAAAAGACCTGAGATGCTAATGCAGTAATCAATGCCACTGAAGATAAACACATGGATGAATTTCTCTAGCTCCTGTTAGGAAATGAACCATGATTTTAAATGTTCTTCAGGTGATAGAAGGCCGACTTTGTAACTGTCTTTATGTGACTCTGAAGGTTCAGGTCAGAGGTCATCCTGATTTCTGGTTTCCAGCTGTAATAACTGAAGCTGTGCATTGACTCTAGATCGTGCACTCTCTGTGCTACGGTCACCGTGGAAACCAGACTGAAAGACCAGACTGAACAGACATTGTTAGAAAGCTATTTAACTGTTGAAACAAAGTTTTTCAATAACTTTGCTGATGAATGGGAGGTTGGAGATCAGCCAGTAGTTCTGCAGTAGTGGTTTGTCCAGATTTTTCTTTTTCTATCGGAGGTTTGATAACTGATGTTTTTGAAGCCTGGAGGAAAACACCTGAAGAGAGCGATGAGTTTACTATTTGGATCAGATCAGATGGACTTTCTGAAGGAAAGCTTAAAGTTTTGAGTAACAGTCATGAATCCTGCACAGGACCGGGTTGTTGGGCATTAAAGCTAATCAAACCCCTCCATGTTTTTGTTTATTTCTGTGTACTGTCAAGGCAATTGCTAATATTATCTCTGTTTAACCATTTAGTCTGTTTTAGTGACATCTGCTGCCATTTTTCTTTATAATGGATCTGGATGGCACCCTAGTGCCAAAAAGGTACTTTGAAAAAATAAAAAATAAAAATCTGAGCAGCAATTTTTGTCCTTGAATGTTACATCAACAAACTTATTTCCCTGGAGCCGTTTTCTCTTAGCTTAACTTTACTTGCATCTCAATCAAAACTCATATTGACACCATTAGTATATTTTAGTAATTCCAGAAAAAATTGTTTCATCATATTTATTCAATTTTTCCCTCTCACTGTTATAGTTTATTTTTAAAGCTCTTAATACTTTGCCTCCATATCGCTGGTTTATTTGAATTCAGATTTATTTTTTTTATGTTATTTGTAAAGAGCTACAAAGTTTTGTAAAGAGCTACAGTACATAAATCAATAACTGAATGAATGAAATGTTTCCAACCAGAAAAAAAGTAGCGAACCAAATAATCCATACCTTTCCTCTTTATCTGAACGTTGTTTTTCTTTGAAAACTTTAAATGTATTTTGAGGAATGGAGAAGGAAAAAGGGAAGCGAATTTATGTCTTTGTGTCTGTTTTCATCCAGAATAATAATGAAAAAAAGCTTGGTGTGTTTGAGTGACTTTGGACGGCCGTTATAAAGGAGGGTAACACAAAAAGATGTGACATAATCAGGAAAACAAAAGGTTTCTCCAGACCAGAGTCAGAAATAAACCAGGATGTTTCCTCTCATCCATGTCTGGAATTCACAATGTCTCCCTGACCCCAATGTTAAACACATTGCTCTTTATTTTAAATCACTTTTATTTAAAAATTCACCTATTTTTTTGGCAGAATAACTAAATTTCCCCCCTAGTGAACTCATTTTTCCACTACTCAGTGCCTCCTCCCTCTCTGCATGTAAAAGCCTGCAATCCAGCTGCAACCCGGGAGATGAAAATAGAAAATCCAAACGTTTTCCATTCATTTTCGAGAGCAGTGCCAACGGAAACATGTATCTCATCATCACAACACTGCAGATGCTGAAAAGGGAACAAAAGCTAACAGGCATGCTGACATCATACTCACTGTAAACATGAGCTGGCATCCTCCCAGAATGTAATCCAGGAAGGTGTAATCGTGTGCAATCTGAAACAACAAAAAGAAGAGCAGATTTATGTTTTCGCTCTTTTTCTACTTTAAATAAAAATGTGTTGCTTCTTCATGGAAAGCTTGGTTATTTGAAATTTAGATTAAAAAAACATTTTGTTTGAGAATAATTCCCTCTCCAGTTGCAACAAATACTCAGTTTTAATCCCCGCTGCAAGCCAGCAAATAAAATTTATATATTAGCACTTTTCTTCATTTGTTCGTGCATGAAAACAGCCAGGATGAAGAAAACAATCAATTATGAGAGCCTGTCATGCACACAGCTTTAATGCTGTTTTAATAGGCAGCTAAAGACTCCATGTTTCAGCTTTATGCGTCATCTGTGGCGCTCTGAGCTCCGGCTCTAATTAGTTACTGGCGACCAGGTCTGATCGGATGTGTGTAAAATTCAGACAAGCTAATTCTGTTTCTTTCGGCTTCATTACTCCAGTTTATCTCATCTTAAAGCAGCGATCTCAGCTTCAAAGTAAAATACACAAAAACATTTAGATTCAGTTTTATTCATTAAAGGCTAAATATTGTTTGAATCTGTCTAAATCGTTTCTTTGTGCAAACCTGCATTTTGGCCACTGTGGAGGCTCAAAAGTGCAAAAGAAAATCAAATCAAATTGTATTTGTGTAGCACGTTTCAGCAGCAAGGCATTTCAAAGTGCTTTACATCATATCAAACGCAGAAACACAATGAAACATAGAATCAACAATCAAAACATGACATGTTTTGATTTAATGATGGAATTTCATTGAGTGAAATTCCATCATTAAATTTTTAATTGATAAGAATTGAGCAATGTTTTAAATACTGATGGAAGGCAGAAGGAAATGAGAGTTCCCATCTGTCCATCTAAATCCACAGAGGGAGATTAATGAATAACTAAAACCACAAATTAATGCTTTTTTATTGATAAATTCTCTAAATAGTTTATTTAGGGTTCTATCTTTATGCTTTTGTGCAAATTTTTACATTTTTGTGTAAATTTTGTTTATTTTGCCATATTTTATTAACCGCCTCAGTGGTGCCCTCTGTAGGTTGGCCAGAAGCTACTGCAGTTTAATTTTCCTATTGGTTACACCAGTACAGTGCGGTATAACTACATGAAAGCTCCGCCCACTTTAGGGGATTTTTTGTTTTTATTTGTCAAGGAGCAAAGTTCATGTTTCACAGGGAGATTGTTACACATTGAGCTTCAATACAGACACAAAAACTAAAGGAAATTAATGTCCATTTATCCAAAAAGCAAGTTATTCATCCATCTTTTCATCCATTCATCTTTTCATCTGTCCATCCATCCATCCGTCTAATCGACCATTAATCCACCCCTAAAGCCATCATCCATCCAGTCATCCATCTTTTCATCCATCCATCCATCCTCACCTTACAGGACTTGAGGATGATGACTCCTGAGTTTTTGTAGTTTTTCTTCTTTTTCTGTTTCTTGGGATTGATGCAGTCAAACTCCACCTGAGGAGTGAAAAAATGTGAAAGAAGGTGTCAGGAAAGAAAAAAAGAGGAGGAATGCAAAAAGAGAAAGAGGGTGAGAGCAGAGTTGAGAAGAGGCGACAGGGATCTGACTGCGGCTGTGTCTGGGTCTCCGCCTACGGTAACTCCAACTGGACTGACAAACGTTCAGTGTTAAAACCCAGCTGAGCTTCCTGATGGGACTATGAAGAAAAAAAACATTAGTTAATGTGAAGAAGGTGAGCAGGAAACTGCAGAGACACGTTAAAGTCTTTGATCAAAAAGGACGTTTGAGACGCAAGCACACTTTAAGTCATGATTCATGTGACAGGTAAACGCTAAACGCTGTCACGCTCCTCCGCCTCGGCTAACGGCTGCTTCTCATTTCATCACCCTTCTTTACAGTCTCTAATTTTTCCATCCGCCATCTCTCCATCCGGCCTGTGTCGCTGTTTGCATGTTATTTAGCAAACCCCCCCTGCACCCCTTTACACACACATCATTATCACACATGAAGGGGAGTCAGTGGGAGGACACACACACAGAAAACACAGGGAGCTGCTAATGAATGAACTGCGCTCTGATCTGGACGTCTTTATATCTTTAGCTGACCAGAAGCAAAAGGGAAAAAAACTCACAGGAGAAAAACTTGCATCTGTGAGCAGGAATATTAGCAAAAGATGTGAATAAATTGATTTTGGTTTCATTTTGACAGTATGATATCAGATAATGACTAAAGCTCACAACATAATCCATGTCAATTAGTTTACCAGGCAGTAATTGCTTGTGTCTGAGTCACTGAGTTTAAATATTTGTGTGAAAAGCATTGAGTTACAATGGGATGCAAAAGTATTCATACCAGTAAAACATTTCCAGTGTTACAACCACAAAAGCTTATGTAACTTTTCAGCCCTTAAAAATTTCTCAATTAAATTTTGCTGTCAACTTTAAAGGTCAAAAACATTACATTTTATTTATTTACTCTTAAATTAATCCTGGATATAATCAAACAAACTCCACATGGTAGAAAAAACTTCTTAACTCTTAATTAACTGAGTCATTGTATGTTTATTTTTACCTGCCTCATAATTTATTGATTTATATTATGAGGCAGACATTACAGACACTATCTGTGTGTCTCAATTCATTAACCCAAAACATTGTATATTGTACTGATGCTATGTGTTTTATACTGTAAAATACAATTCATTTAATTTTAAAAATAAAAAAATAATTAAGAAAACAAGAAAAAATGTGTTAAAGAATGAAATTCTTAGTCGAAAAGGTCGACTTTCACTCTCCATCTGCTAATAATAAAAACAACACACTGGTCCAATGCTTTAGAGTCATTTTATTTCTTTATGCTTGAATAAGTTTTCAGTTCTGACGAATAATTCTCAAGATTTTCTGATCATCTTTGATATTTTTTTGTTTTTAAGCAAAGCAAGCCATCAAAGTGAAGTTTTTGCAGAAAATGTATGAGGATTAGATATGAAAATGTTATTTTCTTAATTGCTTGAAAACTGGACTAAAAAGTAATAAGATAATTTAAACAATCGCTCAGAATTGTAAGCTGTCAGGATCACTCAGGGTTCAGAAAGTCTGAAGTGAAACCAAACACAGATTTGAGAGACACTGAAACACATGCAACACAAACACACCAACAGTAATGCCAGTGTTTACCTCCACTGAGTTCTGCGCTTCGCTCATCTTGGAAACTGTGGTCTGAAACTCTCCGATGAAGTCATGGCCGCCATCGTTATCGTAATCATAACACAGCACCTGTCAGCGAGCAGAACGCAGCGGATCAGATGGTTTGTCTTTGTTTTCTACTCCACACAAGAACAAACTGCTTCACCAAGCTCCAGGAGTTTCACTACTTCATTCAACGCTTCATTTTTTAATAGCAGAAATGACCAAAAAGTTGATTTTCAGTGAGAGAAGGACCGACCTTAATGTTCCTCTCCACATCTCCATTGCAGAGAGAAATGAGAGGCACAGTGAAAGGTTTCCACACCGGGTCTAACGTGTTCTTTATCACCTGAAGTCACAGAAACAGTATCGTTAAACCCGACAGCAGCAAATCTACCACAGAGGAACATGAGTTTCTAATAACTGTTATAAGAAATTAAGATCCAAGTCAGGTTAAAATTTCTGACTGCCAAGAATGATTCTCTAAAGAAATAAAAAAAATTATGTAGCATTTAGAGGTCAGAGGAAAAATTTTATAGAAAAAAAAAAGATTTAAAAAAGATTTGTGCAACAACAGAAAAGAAGAAAATAATATCCAGCCTAACAACCACAGGCCCTACCTGTTATAACTAAATGAATGCATCACTGCTTCTAAACAGGAACCCAAATTCATCAATCAAGTTATTTAAATAAAGAAATCAGAGTTAAGGTTCAGTCCCATCAATGAACTCGTCTGTGCAGCTTTTTCTTTGATTTGAGCACAAAAACGATCAGAAGAGAAGAAGTTCCTCATCTCATTTATGAATCACTAAATCCCAAAATGAGCGTAAAAATGACCAGTAGCCTTTCCCCTCCGTTCCTCATGCTTGATACATGAGCCGCTGTGAATGTGTCCCTTTTTAAATTAACATGAAAGTCTAATGATGCTTCATTTAGGAGTCAGTTTGCTGCTGAACTTTGCTCTGTTTCTTGCTCTTACAGAACAAACCCACTTTGCAAATGCATGTGCACAATTTATCTGGCTAAGAGCACTTAGCGCTGGGTCGTCTCATTTTCATAATTCTGTGCACGTTTTGGCAGAACCAAGAGCAGAGTTTACACAGTTTCATCGAGTTCTTTTTATTTTTGCAACTGGCAATAGTTGAGCAGATTAGATGGTTTAATTCAGTGATGACTAACCTCTGTCCTGTGCACCAGCATCCATTTACCATCTTCCCCCTGTTTGTGAAACTCCAGGTAGGGATCTGATTTACCAAAGAAATCCTGCAGAGAGCACAATTTAAAAAGTGATGAACTTTATTTCACTTCATTCTTTCTTACCCTTAATTTCTCATAATAGCCTCAGCTGGAATGTTATGATAATTTAAACATCGCCTTTGCCAAAAAGCCATTTCAGCAGCAGCAATTACTGTTTTTAATGCATCCTGGTGATTTAACAGGAGGGTGCACAGCAGGTACGCGCCCAGATGAGCTGAAAACAGCTCAGCAGCTGCTCCACTCTGTTTAAATTCTGCTCAATTCAAGCAGCTTCAAATTACTGATAGATAGGAGCAAAGAGAGAAGCTGTGAATGCAATCAAATGTGGCAACAAAACAGGAAAAAACACAATGAATGAGTCATGTTTAACCAGAATGTTTAAATGGTTCTGCTCAGCAGAGCCATTGTTAGACTCTTTTCCATTTTCACATAAGTGGCAAAAACAATGCGTCCTGCATTCTTTACACATTTTTTAAAAACAGTTATTTTTATTCCACCCGCTTTTTCGCAGAAGAAGGTGGTTAAAACATTTTCTGTGTGGGCTCTGTTTCTGAATTAGTAAGCACAGGCTGAGTGTATTCACATGTTTGTGTTTGCATCCTGACTTTCTGCGTGTGCCGGGGTGTGTGTGTGTGTGTGTGTGTGTGTGTGTGTGTGTGTGTGTGTGTGTGTGTGTGTGTGTGTGTGTGTGTGTGTGTGTGTGTGTGTGTGTGTGTGTGTGTGTGTGTGTGTGTGTGTGTGTGTGTGCGTGTGTGTGTGTGTGTGGCTCTGACCGCCTACCTTCTTATCCAGTTTACGCCCACTCAGGGTCAAAGTGATGATTCTGTTGTCAGACAGCTCCTGCGCTGTTATCTGAAGTAAAGGCACAGAATAACACCAGATATAACTCAAACACAAACAGCTGAGAAGAGCAGAGTTACAATCATCCACCATTACAGTAAAACAGCAGCTTTGTCATAAAAAAAACAACCTGACCATGTTTGACTCTACGGAAAGACAGAAGAACCAATATTTTTCTTTAGTTAAAAATATTTACGTGAAAAAGTAAACCAAACAACTGTCCTTTAGAATACGAGTTAAAAACTATAAGAAAAAACAAAGTATGAACTGTTTAAAGTTATTTTTCCATATTGGGACTCAAACTTCAATGTATTTTTACTGCTTTTTATATAATGAACCAACATAAAGACGTGCATAATTGTAAACAAAACTGTTACATGGTTCGCAAAATGTTTACAACTAAAATTCTGAAAAGTGTGGGGAACAATTGTTTTCAGTCCCTCTTTCACCCCTGAATGAAATTCAGTGGCGTTATTTGTAAACATAATTCCATTTTGACACAGTGGATATTTCACTATGTTATTATTCCTTAGAGAAGCAGATAACCCCACAAATATATAAATAAATAAACTAATTTCTTACTTTTTTTTTAACTGTAGACGTAAAATATATAGACTACAACCCCTGAGGATATGTACACTTCTTATCAGGTCCAATAGAGTCTTAGAATCTGCACATCCATATCTGATTGCAGAAAAGTTTAACTTAGTGGGAACAGAACAGGATGAACTATTGATTTGTTCAGAGCCGATTCTGTTTTTCAGTCTCAGAGTTGAGCTGAGTGTTAATACTTCTCCATCTAGTTTCTTCTTGCATTTTAGTTTCAGCAAGAAGAAGCTAAATGTCAATAGAAAAGAGAAAGTTTTCTAGTAGAAGTGTTGGAGGATACACACAGTCAGCTAATGCAGGCATGTTTAAATGTGAGCAGCGTGGCTTACAGTCTGACAGGCTTTAATTCAAATGCATCATTTTATTCACCTTAATGCAGCAAAGGGTTTATTTTAAAATGGGAGTATTGAAACACAAACGCATTTGCTTTTCACACCTGCAGTAGATTGGGAACCAAAATTGCAACATTTGTTACATTTTCAGCTGCTTTGGTTCACTTTCACACTCAACTGTGTCAAACAAACCAAACCCTTAGATCAACCTGTTTCCCTTCTCACCTGTGGGGGAAACAACAGAAAAACCTCAGAACAAGACACTGAACACAACATATAAACAAAAATGGAGTAGAGTGAAATTTTAACTATTGGAGGATTTCTCATTTCTCCCACCAGTGCAAGTGTTTGTTTTGGTTGTTTACCCAGAATACCCTGCACTGTAGTCCACTTCCTCCTTTTGGAGTGGTCTCCAGTCTGCTTAGCGTTCACATATACATTAAAAACCTCACCAGAGTTCCTTTGAACCTAACACAGGCCGAGGTTTTTAGGTGGGCCAGAGTTCACTTTTATGGTTCGATTACGCATTCACACTTCCCCAAACAAACCGGACTTTCTGGGCAAATGGACTGGAGTTGGATTAACTGGATTAAACTGTAATTATTCTTACCGTGACAGAACCTTTGCCAGCTGGCTTCCCATTGGCTAATATCAGCGGTCTGTGAAGTTTCTTATTGGACACAATCTAGAAGAGAATTAAAAAAGAAAGCATCATCTACATTTTCTCTCAATAAAACAAACCCAGATTTTAATTTTAGGGTATTTTGTTGAAGTTTCCTTCTTACTCTGTCCTGAAACTAATCACTTGATGCAGTTTCCTACACTAGCTGCTGAATTCAACATTTCCTCCAATAAAATAATCTGTGATGTTGCGAAAGTAGCAGACGGTCATGCTGTACCACTCCCAGTGTGCAGATGAACTCTCCCAGGAAGTCGTGTTCGTAAAGCTGTGTAGCACACTTGTCTTCATCGAACATGGCGAAGCGAAGCTTCTGGATCTCTTCGAAGTGATAGTCCACCTGGAACTTCACCCCAAACACCGGGTTCAGGTTGTTCACGGCTGTCTCGGTCCGTCCCAGCTGGAAGAGCAGAAGCAAAGGAATAAAACAAGTTATTTCATCCTTTGTTCAAACTCTGTTTCTTTTAAGGATAAGAACGAAAATGTTTCTGTGAGTTTAAGTGTAAGCAAACAGTAGAGAGCAAATAATTCACCTTTCAACAGGGGCTGATCTTTGATTTAGCATTTTTTCTCTTAAAAGGGGTCTGTTATGAAAAATTCATATTTTTATGCTTCCATTTGGGTCTCAACTGCTTCCAAAAAAATGTCCAAGCACTTAAAGAAAAACACCCAGCTGTTTTTTTTTTTTGGCAATAAGTTAATGTTTTTCGGTGTCTGGAAATTTTCCAGTGATCTGTTAATTATTTTTTGGATTAACTGATTAATAACCGGACACCAAAAGGTGCTTAATATGAGATTTTATTTTCAACCAGGTGAAGTTAAAACTGCCACTTGAGGATTTCTGTAGAACATTTTTACATTTAGCTTTAAAAAGCGTTTTTATCTTTAAAGCTAAATGTTTTTATTCTTTTTACAGTTTTGGCTTAGTTACTGATCTGTTCTTCTTTTAACCAGTGACCTATTTAGAGTCTCTATATAAAAAATTAAATATATATATATTATTTGTACTATATATATAGTTACTCTAGATATAGAGTAACTATTACTCGATTACTAGATTAATTGACTATTTTAAAAATCTATTCCTCATGATTAATCCGATTAACTGTTTCAGCCAAAAAGGGAGAACATTTGATGATGTAATGAGTTTAAGTCAAGGTCATCAATAAATATTCCTCCTATATCAAACAGACTGTTTTGTGCAAATTCACAGGACTAAATTAAAGAGCTAGCTTTGGATTTAGACATTACCTTTATTTATATAGTAGATAACAAACTGCCATTTGCACCTTATCTTCTGATGTTAACTGTCAATTAAAAACTGTTAGCTTGGTGGAGTCACTTTTTGTCTAATTATAGCAACAAAACCTGCCCAGACGGACGCAGACATCCTAGCGGGTGTGGGAGTCTCTAAAAGGACAACAGGAGTCGTGTTCTTGCTGTGACTCCACTAACCAGCTTCTGACTCACAGCCTGTTTATCCAGAGGAGGTCAGTGCATGTTTAGCCTGTCGCCACTTCTGAACTACGGCAAGCAGAAGCAGCAGTTTGATGCACTGATGCAGCAGAGATGACAACTGTGAAGCACCAGCATCTTGTGAATGAATTACATCTGTGTGTAATGACACACAGATGCAGCCCTGCTGCAGCAAAACGCTTTACATCGTCACATGTCTTACTTCATTAATGTCTCTTTAGTTACAACTGATGCTTATGAAGATTGTGTTCAAAATAAACTGTTTTCTCTCAGGGTTTCGTTTTGTATCATCAAGTTTTAATCAGATTCTAAAGTTATTCAAATCTCACCTCGAGTACAAAAATGCAACAGATTGAAGGTTTTTATTTGTTAAGCAAAAAAAATTTTACGTATACAACAGGAAAAGCAGTGGTGCTGATCAATACTTCGATTATCAGTTTCTTATCAGTGTGAGAAAATCAATTAAAAAGTGTGTTTTTTAGAATGACAACATGGAAAACATCAACAATCACCTTAGAAAAGAAATCTTTGCTTTCATATTACATTTTATACCAGATCTGATTTTAAGCAATATTAATTTGCTTTCTTTTCTAAAAAATAAATCGGAAATGACAGTAAATATTTTCAAAAAGTGGTTTTAATTTAAATATCCCTTCTGAGAGTTGTATGGTGGAGCAGTAGGGCCAGGCTATGAGAATATTTGTTTAACTAAGAGAATAAAGTTACAATATTAACAGAAATTTACAAGAATAAAGTTGTTTTAATGAGAAAAAAACAATGTTTTTGTTATTTTTCATGTTGTTCTCATTAAATTTCTACTTCATTCTTAAAATATCACAATTTTATTCTGGTCAAATTAAAGCGTTTTCCTATTACTACGTCCGTATTCTTGTAAAATCATGACTATTTTTATATTAAAGAAAATCTTAGCCTGACCTTTGTATTTTGTCATGGAGTTGACATAAATTATCAAACAAGATGGCTGCCCTGCGCGTGCTGACATCACTCTGAACTACGGAAGCCCAAGAGGAGCATTGGTGATGAAGAGCGGAGGAGAACGGCTGCGCTTCACAGCTTAAGGAGGTAAATTACCAGGACTTCCTGGACGCCCGGCGGCTCCAGTGAGCATCTTAGATTTGAGTCACGGCGGATTTGAACCCGGCTCACCAGGCTACGGAGCTGAATCAGAACCTCGCAGCATTTTGTCCTCATGTCAACCTCATCTTTCATCTGCCCACGTTTACTATGATATGAGACAACGAAAGACTGGAAAACACATAAACACATGCAGACGCAGGAATTCTGTTCTGGAGCAAAAACAACAACAAAAATACGTTGTTGCTACATTACAAGCTACACGGAGACAACAGAGGAGGAATGGGTGTGATTACTTTATTCTGGGCAACAAAAAGCTAAACATGAACATTTGAAATTTTAAAGAAAGCTAAATGTTGGTTGTTAAAGACAAATACCTTGTGTTGAACTGAATATTTTCCATTATAGAAAATTTTAATTTGTAATATTTTTCCTCTAATTAAATTTTAAAAAGTCTCCATTTGTGGGCCAGACAGAATCATCCCAGGGGCCAGATATGGCCCCCAGACCGCACTTTGGACACCTAAAGGCATAACTAAGAAAATAAAATGAGTTAAAATGTAGTCAACTCACATGACGTTTATGGCATCAAAATAATGTATTTACTGTTTGATCAACATAATCAATCTGCAGATGCCAGAACTAAAACAAGCATTGCAGGCTGGAAAGTTTAACTCTCATTGCTTAAGAGTCACTATCCTCGTTAGAAACGACTTTTAATACTTCAACTGTGGCACATCTAGCTAAAATTATGCTAATTATTCAAATTTCAACAGCCAACAAACCACTTGACTGGATGTGTGTTCTTCATTCAAAACATCAAATCAAAGAGAATCTGTGGAGCAAATTCATATTTTCAGGAAATACATTTAAATGGAGAAGAGTGATTCTTTGTGAATCTCAAATGACAGCATTTTATTAAAATCTACATATTTTCTTTACATTTTACTTAATTAGGTCATGCATTTAAGCAGTTTATATCTGTCTTTTTATTGCACAGCTGGATATTTTTTAGTTTTCTTTCTAATTTATTACTATTATGTGTATTGAAACAAACATTTATTTCAGATCCGTTCCCATTTTTAATCATTTTGATATAAACTCAACTCTCTGGTGCCTTTTTGTAAAATTTTACAATTGTGTTGTTCCTCAGTCACAAATAATTATAAGAGAGTCCCAATATTTTATTTTGTTCTCTTAAAAATAGATTCCAGGTAGAGTTGAACAATATATATGCAATTATCGTTGTGTGGAATATTATGATTGGAAAGGCGGCTACCATAAGCTTTTGCATTTCCTGTGTCATTCTGCTTGTTGAAAAAGTATCTGGTCAATTAAATGTACTTTCCCTCTGATCTTTCAGGTTCAGTAAGAATTAAAACCTGAGGGGAGAGAGGTGGGAGCATCGTGGTCATGGTGCAGAAAGAGAGTAAATGTTGGTTACTGTATACATAGATCTATGTATACATAGATACTGTAACATAGATCACTTTGTGTTTGTAAAACAAATGCAATCTAAAAAGGGGGAATTAAGAGCAGGGAAAAACCCATACATGGAGAACATGTAAACTCTACAAATACTCTTATGGAAAAGTTTAATAAATAAGTACAAACCAGAGTTTGTCCTTCCCTTTAATTCTAATGCAGTCATTTCTCATTTTATGCAAATAAATATTTAATTTTTGCTTAAAATCCCAGAGACACATTGTCATTAAGAATGAAAGAACAAGGTTCATAGCACTCAAAAATATACAGCTATAAAAAGTAAAATCAGAGAAGCTGATCATTTTAAATGGTCTCTTCCGACTTATGACTTATTTTCAAGTTAAAGATCGGAGACACCAGAACCAGTGATGCAGAGGAGCTGAAAGGTGCTAATATTTACTCAAATGCATCATGAATATGGAACAAATAAAGTGTCACCAAAATCTCTTTTTGTTTCCGTTTCATTTCAGTCAGAAGATTTTGATGTAGATCCCTGAACTGTGACCTACTTGCGCTGAGTGGGACATCTTGTGCTCTCTGGTGGACAAACCCAATTTGGTTTCAGTCACCGGCTGTCATTTAAATAGACGAAATGTGGAGTAGCATCATTCTGACTCAGACTGATTTATTTCCAACAGGGTGGTGGAAGAAGAAGGAAAAAGAAACTTACTTCAATCTGCATCGTGGGGCAGAAAGGTTTATAAAAGTTAATGTTAACAGAACCACCAAATAAAGACTCCAGGCTCCATAAGGTTGCACTTTGCAGTCTGGTGAATGTGTGATTTAAACCTCAGTGACAGAACATCCCACTGCATGCGAGTTCTCACTTGCAGTGTTACAAGCTTATATCTGTGCTCATAACACGTGTGGAGATTAGCATTAGGATTTGGAGTTTGGAGAGCAGAAAAAAGATCACAGGATTTAGGAAATTGCTCGAGCAGACTGCTAACTGGGTGTTTTGTCATTTGCATAACTTAGATGAATATTTCCTCCAAGTTACCATCAAGCTCAGTTCGCTCACTTACTGTCACCTTCATCTTAATTCATGTCGTCACCTCTCCGTCTTTCACCTCCGCTGTCTCCTTCCCCCTTACCCGCCTTGTCGCCCGGTTTTCCCTCCCTCTCTTGTCACACTTTTCCCCCCTCGGTTTACCCAGCTGCTTCTCATGCCTCTATCTCCTAACGCAGACGGATATAGACGCAAAACGAAGACAGAATGAGACACGGAGAGGTGACGGGATTTGGGAAGGCGATGGGAGGAAAACAAAGCGAACAGGAGGCAGCAGGAGAAGGTGAGAAAGCTGCGAGTGTGAGAGAAACGGCAAGCTGCGGATAAAACCCGAGAAAAGGCGCGGGCCCAGCTTCGCCTCCTCCATCGCGCCCTCACTACAGGAGCGCTAAGCTTTTTGTTTCCCTCGGCGTTGCCTTGGTAACCATTGGCAATTTCGCTTTGGAGCCACATGCCCCGCTGACCGACAGCGCGCTGCAACACGAGGCACACGCCTACACACACACACACACACACACACACGCATGCCTTCCCAAAAATCTGATTGCCCTGTTGACCAGCTGTTTGCTGCAGAGGTGCCTTGAAGTTGCAGCCCACACGCCCACACACACACACACACACACGCCCACACGCACACACACACACACACACCCCGTACATAAACTGGTGCAATATGGTATTCACATTTGGGTTTTTAACAATATAAAAAGAAAAACAGAAGACATTTCTAGCTTGAACGGCTAAAATCTCCATGTCGATCTGCTGACTGGGGCACAGTCAGGCATCGCAGCATCAAGTACAGCTGAAATGATTAATCAGGTTAAATCGTGATTAATCGATTATTGAATAAATCTCCAGCTACTTTATTAATCAATTAATCACTAGCTAAAGTTTGCAGACTTTAAAACATAAACTCAACACGATCAGAGCAGGAATTAAGCCAAAACTGCAACAAAATATTTACATTTTGCATTTAAGTTAAAAACCATTTTTATCTGTAAATATGTTCTACACAGACTCTTCCAGTGGCAGTTTTAGCTTCACCTGGTTGAAATTCAGTAAAGAAAATTAAATTAAGCACCTATTCCTATCAATTATTAATTAGTTAAATGAAACAATAGCCTGCTGTATTGATGTTAAATGAAGCAGAAAGAGATTATTTAAATATTTGATATTGTTTTTGCTGCAGATGCATCCTTTGCTACAAATAATCAAGCGTTCGCTAAAGCAATGCTATGTTATTGCATTTTAGCCAATAAAATATTTATTTTCTTTTTTTGAGCTTTTTTATAGATTTTCAATTTAAAATGTTTATTTTCTTTGTTTAGAAAATAGAATTGCTTTGTTTATATGCACTTTTAAATAGTTTTGTTCATATTGTATGACATAAGCTTAAGTATTTAACTGAAAAATTGGCAGAATGTGCCATTTTTAAAAATCCAATTACTTGACTAATTGTCAAAATAATTGATAGAATAATGGATTAATAAAATAATTGTTGGCCGCATCAAGAACATAAACCACAGATAATAAATAATAAATAAATGTTAAAATTCATTGTTTTCATCTCAGTATTTAAAGTACAAGTCTAAGTCTATTTATAATTTTATTGATGTTATTGTAGTTTTTTTACCTCCCTATCCTCACACACTGTGTAACCATTACTGCAATAATCATAACTTTGCCATATATTGAGTTATTGTTGACTCACTGTATGCTTCAATGTCTATAAATCTTAAATAAAAAGTAAAAAAAAGAATTTAATGCATCAATTGATGCTTCTTCAGCTCAGGATGTATTGACTACAGAAAAAAGTGAGGAAAGAAACAAAAAACCATCAGCTAACAGGTTATTAATAGAAATAACAGCATCTGTGAGAGCCTGAGGAGGAGAATGGATCACAGCATCTCTGCAAACAGATTCTCCCTTCAGCATCTTGATTTATAAGAACCGTTTTGTTTTAAGCTGCATTTGTGAAACTTTTCTCAAATCCCAGCCGGTATTTCTGACCTCTGAGAGCACAACTAATACTTTCCCATTCAGGCTGGATTTATAAACAGCAGCAGGTGATAAAGAAGGACCATGTTGCTGAAGTATCTGCAGTCAGCTATAAGCTGCATGAGTGACTGCAGCTCTATGTGGTTCGCTGACCTACATTCCCTCCCATGGCAGAGAGACGAGTCACTTTTTACCAATATTGAAACTCTGTGGTTTCACTGTTTGTTACTGGCTTTTGCCAGGAGAAGCCGGTTGGTTTAGTTGACTTTTCCAACCGTGAACTGCAGAAACTCACAGCTGCAAATGGAGCACGTCATGGAACGTTGTCTGATTTTATGCCGTTTAATATAAATAAAGTTTTTTATACATAAGTCACATTGATTGCATCTGTCTGGTGTTTAATCCATCAAACACCAAAAACCTTCACCTTAACCTGTTTCTACGCTTGGAAATTTTAACATCTCTGCTAAAACCACCAGGGTCAGCGTGCTTAAGTCAAGTGTTTCAGTGTAACTAAACCCCACTGTGAAAGCATAGCCCCGCCCACAGATAATTCGTTAAAAATCCCACGAGTGGGCAGAGCCAATATAAGCAAAGGGGCGTGGCCAAGTGTAGGAATAAGCAGAGGGGGACACTGGACCAAATTAGCAACTTTTCTTCTATGTTATTGGAGGTTTATATGGTGACAACATGTGAAGCACCAATCAGCTCATTATTCCAACTCCTGACTCACCAGCAGGGGGCGTGTGTCGAAGTGAAATGGTTTTAAATCTGAACAGAGGCTGCGTGACACGTAGACATTAACCAAGCTGTAAGATTGTAACCAAAGGGTAAATTTAACTGCAGTAGCCACTGTTCAACCCAAAGAGGGCAGAACTGAGATGGTTTTAGGCAAAATATTACAGAATTACACAAATTTAAAAGAAATTTTCACAATTTGAACAGCAACATAAAGACAGAACCTTTTCACACGTTTTATCTTTAAAAAAAAAAGTTTGGGGTTCAGTTAATCTTTAACAAGAACATTATATGTAAAATTATGCAGGAATCTGAGTAGTAATTCAGACGTCTCTAGCCAATTTACTATTTTATTATAATTAAGGTCAATTGCAGGATCAAAGGGGAAAGAGTTATGAGTAAAAACATATTGATATTACTAATCCAATTACACCTTTAAGCACATCTTCCTCCCTTGTTTTCTATCGTAATACAGCTCAGGAATCTGGCAACATTTCCCTGGGCTCAGCATGACATGACTGATGCCAGATGGCCAAAACCTCGTGTGTTTGGATCACAACCTATAGGTCAACAAATACAACCTGACTGTTTATTTTCAGAGTCAAATGGTTTAGTAAAATTGATTCAGATCTTTCAACTTTTTTTGACCTGATCTGAAAATTGTCTATGCATTTTGTACAAATTCCTTGCAAAGTAAACCCTTTGATCCGTCAGCCCCTCCCAGGTGACGTACCTCCACCCAGTTTCCATCCACTTCGTGGAAGAGAACGCAAAATGGGTCTGATTTGGAGGCTACATCCCGATCCAGCAGGCTGGACGCAGTGACAGAGAGCTCGACTCGAGTGACGCAGTGCTGCGGTCCGACGGAGCGGGTCCGACCATCTGGTGCCACGCTCAGTGTGTAGGCCATGATCTGAGGTCACAGGAGGGCAACCTGGACGACATTGGAATGAGTTTATTTGATTTTGATTGAAACATACCAACATAATGAAAAATAAAACTCAAGCACACGTATGATGACTCAGTTCATCTGTGTAAAAATATTTCTGAGTATCCCTGACGTCAATTCACACCTTCAACTAAAAGATGCTGGTCCACTGCAGTAGGCCGGGCTTTTGACCCCATGAGGCCTAAAGGTCATGGAAAGATCCTAAAGAGGAACAACCACATAAACACACACAACCATTCAGTGCCAACCGCCAAAACAAAGACGTTTAATGTTAAGATGGAGAAACGCTTTTCTGGCATCTTAAAAAAGTTCCTCTCATCAGAAATAAAAGTGACTAAATTCTGCCGCAGCTTTTTGAACAAACAGCTCCCTCTGTGTCCATGAAGGCGGTTTTGTTCTCACGGCGGCGTGCTGAAAGGATGCGGTCTGTTGCTAAGATACTAATGTGTCACAACCAACGGTCCTCTGCCTCACTCCTGTGATGTCACACTGGAGGTTGTGATGATGAAGATGAAAATGACAGGGTCTTCACTCGCTCTTCTCACTCACTCACTCGTTGTTCAAGGCTTTAGTGGTTTGCGGTTATTCACACCTGCTGGTTCCTTCTTGTGCTTTGACTGAGGAATCTGAACCAAATCTGACTCCGTGCATCACATTGCTGTCAAAAGAAGCTGGGAAATCTGAAAATGTGGAGATTCTCTCCAAGTTTAGAGTCTTCTGAAAACATGAAGCTGTATTGCATCCCTCCAGTGGGAAGAGACTCTCATCCCAGTCACACTTCCTGACATTCACACAGAAGGGAAACCAGAGAGAGGGCAGGTTGTTGCCCGCTTCCAGCACATTGACCTCTGCACACACTCATCAGGTCTAATTACATGTCCTGCCTGCTGTATTTGGAGACACAGACGTCAAGCTGAGTTCAGATATAAACAATAATCATCCAAAGATAACTGATGACCTAAACTCACATTAGGTTATAAACGTTGCTCAGAAACGCGTTTTTCCTGTTTCTACATGCAAGATTTCCACCAGAATCTCGCAGCTGCCCCCACATCCTTCCGCCTGTCACCTCTCTAACCCGCAGTCTGAATGCACCTTTAGCTGCAGGTCATTTTGCGCACACATCATGTGCGTTAAAACCAACCCGCTCTCAGATCAACGAAGAGAAGCAAAAACAGGCTCACCTCAGAGAATGATGAGCAACTTCTCAGGCGTTTTCCACTTCACCGCTTTTTTATGACTATTTCTCCCAATGAGGAAGAAAAACAAACATCAAACTCTAAGTCTCTTCTTCTTCTTCTTCTTGTCTATAGAAGGGTGAAAACTGGACTTGACATTTTGACCTGCGGTGGATCATCCGGGGAGGCGCAACAGTGTGTGAGCGGAAATCATCCTCGGAGCGCGGCTGACTGTTTCTGGCAGCAGCGACGGACGGAGAATGTTCAAGTTCGCGGCAATAAGGTCTAACCGGATACAGAGTTGTTTCTCTTTCAAAATAAAAGGTCAGAGCCAGGAAACACGCTGGAGGCAATAAAATATTATGTCATTTGCACCCCAAAGCAAGTTTAGTATTGCTTTTTTGTATGTGCTGTAACGCATACAAATAGTTTCTCTAAAATGTATTAATCCTCTTGGATCCTTTATATTGTTTTTATAAATAAATTGTGATCAACAAAATTTTGCTTTTTTGATTAGAAAAATTACTAAAAAACACTTTCATATCAAGGGGAAAAATTATTTCCACAAAAGATTGGCAATTAAACCGAAATATAGAACATAAGTTATTCCATAATTATTCACCCCCTTTAAAGTGACAAACCCAAATCAACAGAGGTCCAGTCAACTGACATTTGTCCAGAAGTGCACCACCTTTTCTGGAGGAACCGAACCTCCATCAGTATTGCTGGATTCATCATTCCTAACGTGCTACAGTTATAAAGATTTTGAGGAAAATAATAGCAAATCATGGTCCAACGTTGTCAGTGGGGAACATGCAATCCGAACCGATGGACAAAATCCAAGGGGGACTATTTAGAGGACAAAATCCAATTTATTTCCAAAACCCAAAGGAGTCTGGAATAATGCAAGAAATAAATCAAGGAATGCTGTCCAAGTCCAAACTACCATTTGTTTGTCTGCATGAGGGTAACTGGTAGCAAACATCTAATTTTTTGTAATAACAACACTTATTGATAGTCAAATCAAAGATCAATAATTGAAGGTAGTCATGCTTGATTTCTGTGTGTAAATAACAAAGGTAGCTGAAAACATGTGCTGCAGTAACTGCAGTATTTATATTTAAGCACCTTTTTATGCTAATGTTTATTTTTAAGCCTTTCCTTGAAGGTAGATTTTTGCAAACTTGTATCATTTAAGTCATTACTCACCCGTTTTGTACGTGCAAAATGCGTCTGACACGTTTGTCAGTCATTGTTCGTTGGAGGTTTGCTCTACTTCCGCATGGGGGCGGAGCCTGCATCATGTGGTACTAGGAGTCTGCCAATGACAGGAATGGAGTCTCCAGTGATTGTAGCACCTGATTCTATAAGATCTAATCAATTTTCACTTTGTTCTTTTCGTCTAGTCAAAAAGCCATATTTTGTTGATCACGCTTGATTTGTAAAAGTAATAAAAGTGTAAAACATATAAGGGGTGAAAACTTTCTATAAACATTTTAATACTAATGTCTGATGAAAGGACAATTTCAGGCTTTTCTGAAAGGTGTCTGAACAGCAATTATTTGAAATCATAAATTTTGACACTGAAAAGACATTTTTTTAAAACACAATATGAAATCTTTGGGTTTTTTTTAAAAAAAACACTATTTTTAAGGCTTTGACTAATTGAGATAAGAATAAAAACCTCGTTTATGTCTATGCGATTGTTTGGTGCAAAAAATGGCTGAAAAGTTTATTTTTTTTATTTTTTTTTTCTTCGGAGTATTCATGTTTGCTTGTGTAATATTTTTAGGTGGACAAGTAAATAGCAGAAGACGGAACCGCTGCACATGTAAAAAAAAAAAGACTAATACGGAAAAAATCCTCCACTACCAATACTGTCGGCAGATGGCGGTATTAGCGGTATTACCCCGTGGAAACGTCTCAAAATATTCCAAATAGTTTAGATTTCTCTTTACTTTCCTTCTAGCACAAAGTTTATGTCATGTTTATGTTTAAGAGCAGAAATATTGTTTGACTTGATTTGCTTCCGGCATTTTTTTTGCGTTTGGATCCTAAACAAAAATGTTAAACTTCACATTTCTCATAAACGTACAAGTTAAGGCCTTATTGAAACCTTTTATTTTAGCAGGAAGATTTTCAGTATTCAAACTGCCGCGTGAACTGAAAACAAAATACATTATTGTTGCGACCGATCGCAACATTGTGAGGAAATGCAATAAATATAGAGCTGTAGCACCTTTAATAACCACAAGAGGGAGCCATGTGCTCTTGAAGATGCTTTTCTTCAGCTTCAGCGGTTCTTTTCTGTCAAAAACAAAAAGGCTCAACTTTTTACAAGAAACACACAGTAAAAACTTTATTTCTATCAAGGATCTTCAGTTAAACTGAAGATGCTGGCAAGGAAAGAGTCATTTTCTACAGGTAGTGACTCCTGTAAACAACAAAAAGCAAATAAAAGTAAAGAAGTACAAGGAAGACATTTAAAAAATGTTGAGCTGCAGCAAGATATCATCTTTAGTCTTTAAGATGAAAAAAAATGGCATAAAACAAAATTAAACCAGCGCACAATTTGTAAATTAAACAAACAGGAGAATTTACAATTTGTAAATTAAACAAACAGGAGAATGAATAACAGTGTTTTCACTGAGAATTTCAAGCACAGAGGAAAGTTTGTGAGAACTTAAATGTCAACCTGAATAGAAATTGTAAAAAGCACTCTTGGTTTTCACAATAAGGTGCATTTATTCCAGAACCGAGTCTGGTGTCCTTTTATCAACAAGTCTTTAAACAGAAAATAGAATAAGATTAAAACTGCTTCAAACATAAATAAACAATAAAAAAAATAAAGCTGCACTTTTCTTTCCATCAAAGAGCAAAAATAAATACGTATTCTGACAGAGACCACAACCCTTAATGATGACTAGAGGAACAACCTCCTGTTTACTGCAGATTCTTGACTTATTGTGTTTTTTTCACATATGTGGCCTCTGTGTTTGTGCAAAGTGACTCATTAAACCAGAGTCTGCAGAAATACAACACATAAAAGGTGGCCTTTAGTTTCACAGCAGAAACTTTGTGACGAGGAACAAAAATAATGAGCTCATTAGAGTTTGACTGAACCCTTACTGAGATTGGAAGACACTTCATATCATCTGTGTGATTTCCTAAAGTATATTTACATAAAAAGTCGGATTTGATGTCATTTTAGTTTAGTTTGGACCCACCTGCAATTTTCTCTTGTGAAACTAAGCTGAAAAACGCAGATGTCTCCTTTTAAACGATGTACGTTTTCGAATAGAACATCTGCAAAACATGATATTGCAAATAAATATATTTGTATGGTAATCCCATTAGGTGGAGGAAAAGTTCAGCCTCCTCTCCATCTGGCTGAACCTCAGAGCTTCACTCCCGGAGACTTTATTCCTCCACAACCTGAAGGAAAGAAAATGCGTTGAAATGAATGTGCAGACATTCTCACATTAAGATGAAATGCTTCCAGGTGAGGTAAAGAAGTAAAGATTTGTCCTGGGAACATTTACCTGATGACCTGCAGAGCAGGGCAGCACCTTAGTGCTCTGACCAGAGCCTCCACGCCGGCAGCGCTCACACTGTTACACTCCAGGCTGAAGGGAACAGGAATAGAAACATTAAAGTCCAGAAAACACATGAACAGTTTTTACTGAACACAAATAAACACTAAACACTGAAAAAACATAAAATCCTACCAAGTATTTTAGGTCCAGTTTCTAACTTGAAATTAGAGATGCAGCGATTCACATTTTTTACTTCTGATATTTGAGGTTTAGTATCGGCTGGAACCAATCCGATACAGAAAAACAGTTTCATTGATTTAAAACGTTTCTTTTTTTTAACACAAACAAAAATGTATTAAATTACAAATTTATTTGCTAACTCTGCTCCAGTACAGCTCTCTTAAATACACCAGTAGCTTCACATCCTTGGTCAAACATATGAAAACAACTTTAATTTGTTCAGTCAGAGCAATTAGGAGTAGAACAGCCAATGTAAGATAAATAATAAAGAAACTGTAATAGGTCGACTATCTTGGTCAAACATGTAAAAATGAACTGCAGCAAACTTTCAAAAGGTTCAGAAAGTGAAATTAGGAATTATAAATATAATGTAAAATAAAGAACAGAATTAGACTGAATAGATCTGCCCTCATGGATAAGGAACATTGTCACCAATACTTAATCTCATTTTTTTTTTTTCAATATATGGACCGATTCAGATTATATTGGATCCCACATTTCTACTGGAAATCAGAAAAAACTTACTTGCAAGTAACTTTTTATGAAAATATCGGAGCTTGTTTTAGATCAATAATTTCTTAACATTGATTTTAACAACTACTTGTTCCACTGGAAGATTATTTCACTTATAACATGGGAAAATGTCTTGTTTTAAGTGAAATAATTTTCCAGAGAAACTAAAACTTTTATTTATCAACGTTAAGCAATTACTAACCTAAAACAAGCTTCTATATCTTGCTGGAAACTTAGTTGCAAGTTAGTTTTGTCTCATTTCAAGTGTACTAAGATACTTGCACTAGACACTAGACAAAAAATATTGCATATTGCACATTTAATTTTATTTTAGACATAATGTGACACGTGTCTATACTGTTTTCAAAGTCATATTTGTCAAGAAAACCTGAGAACATCCCACTTCCCCATGCTGGAGATTTTAGTTTAAAAGTAACAATAAATAAAGTTACCTTTAAAATTAGTCACACAAGTGGCATCTAAACACTTGTTTGGACAGGGTAAATCCCAGCAGATTTAGGAAACTCAATTCACCTGTTAGACGGAGAGCTGGTAGCACATCTCCCCTCTCAGAAGAGGAAGTAGAGAGTAAGAGTAGAGAGAGAAGGGGAGGGGTGTTGCACAACTACAGTATGTATTAAATTAAACTCACTCAATGCGAGTCAGATCGTGGCAAACAGGCAGAACGTTGGCCAGCTCCAGCGCCACAGCGTCTTCACAGTTATTCCACCCAAAGCTGAAAAAAGCATAAAATAATCTGCATGTAAAGTTATTGTTAGCCACACAGATAAGTCAGCTTTGTAACGTAAAGAAGAATGAATCAGTTTCCCTACAGGTTACATCTTTGGATCCCAGTGAAGAAATTCAGATCAAATTCAAACATTTTTACTGTAAATGTTTCTACTGAGTTAAACAGTTTCCTGTTAGTTCAATGTGTTAAATAGTTTCTTCTTTTACCCCACATCCTCTATGAAGGGACAGTGGCTCAAACTGGCAGCGACAGCGCTCAGCTCTGAATTCCCCACAGAGGTCAGGCTGCATTCAAAAAACAAAAAACAGAAAGAAACAGTCATTGCCTCCTTCAACGCAGCCGAAATCAGACTCCTAAACTATCAGGACTTACTGGATCTTTCTGAGGTTCTTCAGGCTCATTATGGCTCTGGACAGACTGAACAAGCCCTCGTTTCCAACATGGTTTTCTGAAATACTAAATAAGAACCAGATTAAACTGATAGGACTGGAAGGAATGAATTTATGTTAATAGGTAGCAAAACAAATCTTACTCTAATACAGAGAGGCGCGACATTGATGGGAGAACAAGAGCCATTCTGGCAGCAGTCAGGTCACCAATATGGTTACTGGACAGACTGGAACAGAAAGACAAGCAGATGGTTTCACCCTCACTTTATATTACTAATCAGATTAATCACGATTGTTCAAATCAACTAATTTAGTAATCGATTAATCACTATCTGGATTGATCAAAAGAACAACAGTCAGAGCGGTAATTAAGTCAAAACTGTACAAAAATTATTCACATTTTGCCCTCAAGATTTAGACAAACTCTCTTGTCCGTAAATATGTGTAACCCAGAACTCCAGTGGTCGTTTTTACCGGTTTTACCTTCACCTGGTTCAAATTCTGTGTAAAAAAATTATCATCTTTTGTTACCCAATTATCAATCAGTTAATACAAAAAATAATCAACATATCAGTCCTACACTGATGTTAAGTCAAGCAGATTTTCACATGTTAATGTTAGAAGTTAGTTTTGTTTTTTTTTGTTTTTTTTTGCAGATTTATCCTTTGCTACAAATGATCAAGCGTTCACAAAAAGAACAGTATGTTATTGCATTTTAGGCAAAAACATGTTTATTTTCACATTTAAATATTATTTATTTGCATTGCTTAATGTATGTCTAATATTGTATGAAAAAGACTTAATAAAAATCAGCCAAATATGACATTTTTAAAAACTGATTAGGAGATTAATCGATAAGTAAGATAATCATTAGTTGCACTCATGTAGAAGTTAATTAAGTAATCCAGAAAATGACTTCGTTAAGTGATAGAGAAATCATTTCTAAATAAGAAGCAGATATTATAGAGATTCTGAGATTATTTTCTTACTGGAGCTCCTCCAGGTGCCTGCAGCCACTCAAAGCCTCCAGCAGCTTCTCTCCTGACGGATCACTCACAAGATTCTTGGAGAGACTGGAGGAGAAAAAACGAGTAAAAACACTAAATCAGTTTATCTGGTTTCAACATTTACAGAGCAAGTGAGACAAAATGCACTTTTTGGTTTAAGCACCAGCTGACATCTGGAAAAAGGCAAACCAGAACTGACGACTTCATCCTCAAAATGAAAATATGTGATTTTTCCTTGAATAATTTGGAGTTTTGCTCCACAAAAACAATCTGTGAATATTGAACCGTGAATAGACGAGTGGAAAATCACCCACAGGTTTACATTTTCTTCAGTTATTGTAACTGGTCCCTCTCCATCTGTTTATGTGCTATATTGTTTAGTTGTTAGATTAAAATAATGTAGAGTGGATTCTATTTTTTTTTCAATGGTTTCAGAATCGGCTGGTTTAAAGGTTGATATTATGCAAAATGTACTTTTTTGGGATTTATATCGTGTTATAATATCATTATAAAGAGAACACTGCAAAAACAGAAAATCTTACCAAGTAATATATTCTAGTTTCTAGTGAATACAGACAAAACTAACTTAAAAACAACTTATCAACAAAAAACAAGAGCAATATTATAAAATCAATATTATTTCATAATATTGATGAAAAGTTCTAGTTCTACAAGATTATTTCACTTATAAATAATGCTTTCATATCTTATATCAAGGAATATTAGTCATATCTAATTTCAAGTTTACTACGATATTTGCACAAGAAAGTCGACCAAAAATACTTTGTAAGATTTTTGTTTTTGCAGTGTAGGAGGTTCTTAAAGAGACAGAGGCCAATTTCAAAGTGACAGATACAAAGTCAAATTTCTTTTAAGTTGTTTTTGAAATATGCAGCATTTTAAAAACAACTGAAGGTAAGATAGTTACTACGGGCCTGGAAAACTCTCGACCCCCTTTAAGAAGATTTTGCACACTCGACTTTTTGTCAGGACGTAAATATGAGAAAATTTGAGATCTTTATCTGAAACTGACATCCAGAGTCAGAATCTGAGTGAATAGCCCTGTTTCTTTTAATGAATGAACTTTACAAGCTCTCCCAGTGTTAGCTTAAACTGGTGCATATTGTTGAGAGAGTAGCAATGCTGCATGGATGAGTGTGTGTAGAAGATGGACGGTAGTTTCACTACCTGATCGTCCTCAGATCTTTCCAACCAGGAAGGATTCCCGTTAGCTTCTGTATCCCCCCATCACCCATCCTCCAGCCACTCAACCTGAAAATAAAGATGAATTCAGCTTTTTTCCCTGGAAGGCAGAAACACTTGATTAACCCAAACGAGTTTCTGTGAGGGAAACAAACTCACTGTATCTCCTGAATCAGGTTGAGTTCTTCCATCCCGGCCAGCAGGTCCAGAACAACGTCGGCTTCTGGTTGTCCTGAACTTTTGACGATTTCATCCAGCCTTTTACAAACAGACACACATTTATTTATTTCAGGCCTGAAATTACTTTTCATCATCACAGGCCTTCACATTACAGTTTCAGGCAGGTGACCCAAATGTTCAGCTGTTAGTTTTTGTGCAATTTGTTTGTCTTCTAATATAAAATCAAACAGCTGAAACTAAATTATTGCATATTTTTACCTGCTTTTATGTGCTATGTTAAGCCTACATAATTTCAGCAAAACATTGATTAGTAATATCATAATTTCAATTATTATTATCCCTACTTTCCCAGCTCTTCACCAGTACACTTTTCTCATCATTCACAGTGTGTTTTAGCATCAGCATCAATGCCTGACCCTTAAAATATAACTTTCTAATAAATGTGATTAGAATAATGCACACATATTTTGATGACTGTGATTTAGTTTTATTGTGCCACTTTATATTCGATGCACAGATCTAGCATTTGTTTGTAACATGGGACACATTTCATATGCTGAGTGTGACAGATGACACTTGGCTAAGTGAAATTACTTAAAGGAAAAAGATCCAACAAAAATGTCTGGAGCTGCTGAAAGATTTGTGAACAAGACCAAACTTTGCAGGATGTGATCAATTTTATAACTGAGAGATCAATGAAGATTTAAAAGTATTTATTGCAGAGTCACATAAAATGTTGCTGGTCAGGAAAACTAATCTATTCTGTGATTTGGTGCATTTTATGTTATTATTTTCATGGTATAGAGATTTGACTCACTTGAGAATCTGTAAAGATCTCATGTTCCTCAGTGTTTGTGCCAAACCTCTGCTGCAGTCTTCATTCAGCTGCATCGCTGCATCCAGACTAAGAAACAATGAATCAAAAACACTGATAAATACAAACATTTGACCTTTGAATGGAGTCGAGAACATTTGACCAACTGAGGTTTTACCAAAGTTCTTCCAAAGCGGCGCTCTCCTTCAACGTTTCGATAAGCAGCAGCCGTCCAGCTGCTGACCAAACGCAATGCGATGATCTGCAGAGGAGAAGGAAAACAAAAACGTTGCTGCGTGACAGATCATTAATATAACGATAAGCTGCATAGAAGAACAGATTATTTTGAACTCTTCATATTAACTGATGAGCTTACTTGAACGACCGAAGGCGTGGCAACAGTCTGGTCAAAGTCTGAGCCGCTGCGTCACTTATGAGGACGCCAGACAAGCTAGAGGAGACAGAAAATGAGGTTAAAATAAAATTTACAGTGAGAATTAAAGGGAAAGTTTTAGAGTTTAATGTGCTAAACGGGACATCTTATGCAAAATGAAAAAAATTGTGCATGTATTCTTCCATTTGAGTCTCAACTGCTTCAAAGAACAACCCAAAAGATTTACAGAACGATGTCTGTTGGACAGATGGAAGCAAACTGTCCACGTTCGTAGAGGAAGCTTGAGACATTTATGCAAATAAAAGTCCACAAAGTATATATCAAAAAATATCAATAAACTAAAACAACAATGAAAAGAAGAGAAGATGTGAGGCTAATAAAACAACGAGAAACAAGAAAACTATGTTTTTTAAAGATGTCTTAATCATGCGGTTTACATTCATTTCCACTGTGTTGCTTCATTTATTTTCTCTTTTTTTAAATAATGTGACATGATGAAAATATGTCACGTGTTGCTGGTTTTCCACATTTGCATTTATCTACATTTTCTTTTCATTTTTATTGCAGGAAACATAAAAAACTAAAAAGAAGCTGTATTTTTTTCTTTACGCAATCGGGTGCAATGAGAAAATGTTTAATAAAAAATGGAACTTGTGTTTTGTTGCTCACTTTAATCTCTGAATGGACGTAGAGCTCAGGATGACGTGTAAGAGCTCGTCAGCCACGGCGCTGTCTTTGATTCCAACACTGCAGAGGAAAACAGGAAGTGATCGTCACGCAGGAAAATTAAAATTAATGATGTTCAAGAAAATGGTGAAAATGGTCACCTGAGAGACGTGAGATTTGGCAACGAGGGTAGAAAAGAGCAGAGTAATTTAGCTCCTTCCACGCTGCTGTTGGAGACACTAAAAAAGAGAACAAATATATCTTTAGGTTAAAAACTAAAGATTTTAATGCTCTATGGGGGAAAAAGTTCAGAAAAGATACTTGAATCAAAATGTTAGGGGTCAAAACTATACTGTAAAAAAAAAAAAACGTGTCCAATTTACAGTAAAATACCAGCAGCTGTGGTTGCCAGAATTTTATACGGTAAAATTCTGCGTTGACCGTTAATGTTAGTTTGTTTTACAGTGCTTACCTCCCCAACTACAGGGTGAATATCGTAGCTTTAGCTGATTTTAATTACATGAAAAATGAGATGGTGTTAAATATGTAAGTGTGAAATATGATGGTTGTTATTTGGTTGGACATTATTTGCAGGAATAATTTGCATTTTTCTCATGTGTCACTTACCTTATATTTTTAATCACTGACTGAGCTGGAAATGCAACATCACTGGTGGAAAAAAGAGACAACTTAACCTCTCAACGTTTTCATGAGAAATAAAACTTGATCAGAAGAATCGATCAGCATGGCGATAGAAAAAATAAATGGATGTTGGTGTTTATGTGATATAAACTGAGATACATTGTGTTAAAACTTTAGTGAATGTCCAGTGAGGACTGGAAATATAAAATCTTACCAAGTCTTTGGTCAACTTTCTCTTGAAATAAGTTAGAAGTGACTTTTCAGCAAAACATATGAGCTCGTTGTAAGTAAATACTTCCTTAATATTGATCATAAAAGTAATAGTTTTTTCAATTATGATGTGGGAAAAATGTTTTATTATAAGTAAGATAATCTGCCAGTTGAACTAGTACTAGTAACTTGCAGGTTTATTGAATACAATGTTTTAACAGTGAAGCTGATTTCATTTTGTTAATAAACTCTTGTGTATTTGAGAAAAGTAACCTGTATTTATTCCATACACATGTGCAGCACGTATTGAACTTATGCCTTCATCTATTACCAGGCAGGTGTTTATAAATAATAACTGAGACTGAACTTTATTGGCTATTTTCTCTACCAAGCCTGATGCACCAACTTGGTATACTGGATCTAAACTGCTAGTTTTATTAATAATTGCCATAAGCAACCATAATACTTATTCATAGCCAAATTTGACTCTTATTAAAGCACAACAGTGTGATAACATTTAGGAAATAATATTCAGTTTCCTAAAGTTCCCCTAATAATCTGTAAAATTATTATGTGTGTGAAAGGGACATAAAGCGAATATGTGTGAAGTCTACGGGTTTCTCCTGGGTCAGTACCTTTCCATGTTGTCCATCAGAACCAGCTGTAGTGTGGTGTCATCAATCCTAAAAAACAAAGTCAATCACATTCATGACTTCCTCCCTGAACATCCTGCAGTGAGTTCTGGGTCTATCTGGAGTCTATGCTCACCTGATGGTTTGGACGGGTTTGTGGAGCTGCAGACAGCGGCGCAGTAAAAGCGCAGCGTCATCGCCGCCGATCCAACGTTCTTCAACACTGATGAAGAAAAGAGAAGAGGAGCAGCAGGTCGTCACACAGCGAGTCGGTGGTTTCATTAAACCGTTATTTGTTTAGCACCTCAACCTAACTGAGGAAAAAAGTATTTTATAAAATGGTTGATTTTGGTGAAATAAATAAATAATCTCACCTGATAGTACATCGTCTCAGATTAACATTTAAAGCTGTCACAAAGTTTTCAATCCACTCAGATTGCAGCATGTTGTTCTTTAATCTGTGCAACAATAAAAACACAAAGTAATTGGGTTTTTTTTTTTAGATTTTACATTTGAATACTAAATAATTTACATAAATCAGTTTCAGCAATTCAAGAAAATTTCTATGATATGTAAATTTACCTATTTTTTTAGCTCTTGAAAACATGTAGGATGAAATACATTTTCTGGAAATAATTTGTGAATTATTTCCAGATAATTAAAATCTCAAATCAGATTTTAATTGATTTTTTTTCTCACGCTTTCTTTTCTTAAAAAGAAATTACAAATGAAAGAAAATACTTTTTAAAAAATGGCTTTTATTTCAGCCGTCTCTTCTATAAACTACGGAAACCAAAGTGAAAAAAAATTCAGCTTAAAAAAAGTTAAGTCTTCAAAAACACAACATTTTATTAATCAACAAAAACAAAAAAAACACTTAAAATGTATTATTAGACCTCCAAAATGTTTCAGATTGAATCTTACTTACTCAACTTTGGTCAAACTCTGACAGTCTGAGACAATATTTGCTAATGTGAGCAGATGATCATATTGCAGCTTGCTGTCTTTGACACTGGAAGACAGGAAAAAAGAGCAAAAAAACAATACTTAATTTCTAAAAGGTATTTATTTAATTGTATTTACGTTACTTGACAGTGTTAACTGTGTTAACCAGCTCACTTCAGAAGTCGGGTCAAAATCAGGTCAGAATTTCTTGTTAATTGCAACAAAGAGTTTTTGGTTGAAGAGCAACTTGATGAGAGACATTTAACCAAATGTTAGTGGGTTTATGAGTAGATTTGAAGCTGTATGTTTAATATTAAAATTTTACGAAAAAAGGAAAATCCACAATAAATTCAAACTTCTGCACCTAGTACTTATTATAACAATCATTCATGCTGCATGTTTCATTTCCACCTGAAAATGTTTTTAAAAACCACAAAAAACCCAGAAACTGATGCAATTAACACCCAGAATGAGGAGGAATCTCCAGCATTTATAGAAACTCTTTCCTTCTGATCATGCAAAGTTATGTTGGACTTTGAATCCCTTTGTTGCATGAATCCACATGTGAATACAGAATATGATTGAACTGCTGTGAAAGACTCATAATGTAACCTGATATCTCAGAGGTTTCAGACACGTTTCTTTTAACCAGTAAAAGTTGTGTCTTCATCTTTATCCCAATTCTTAAACAAGCCTTCTAAACTAATGATTATTTTTCTCAACAAGTACAACTTGATTCTGTCTGCTATGTCTGCATCTGCTGCTGTTTAACTAACCGTTTCCAATCTGTTGTCTGTTGCAATAACAACTACATGATGAGCTTTTATTTTTACTTTTTTTTGTCTCTTTTCTCACCTCAGAGTTTTTTCTCCTCCTCCTTTTTGTGTAAACCAGATCAGACATCTTTCATCTTCTCCCAAACTAGCAGAAAACACAACAGAGTTATGGGGAAAAGGGGCAGGAAATTTTCTTTTCTGCTGTGATTCTTTGGCAGAGATTCACCTGACTTCCACAGCAGAAACATTAGTGCAAGTACAAAGTGTTGTGGCTACATGCAGCGCCCCCTGCTGGCTCAGACTGTTCTTGCTCAGACTGAAAATAAAGATTAAAGGTCGTATTGAACACAATAGCAATGCAACACAAAGTTGCAACAAAAAGACAAATGTTTCTTACTTGATGAAGCTGCTGACTCTGATATTTGGAAGAGACTCCAATAAACGTCTCACTCCTTCGTCTTCCAGCTGATTTCCTGACAAACTGAAGCGGAAAAAGCAGTAAATAAGTTTATTTAAATGAGTAAGAAGGATCAAAATTACATTGTAGTTTCGTGGTTGTGAGATGAGTTGTGGTTTGTACTCAAGATAAGACAGCTGCCGGGTCTGCAGCAGGATCTGGTTCAATCTGTCCAATAAAGCAAAGTTTTCTTCTTTGAAAGAAAAATCTGTTAATCTGAAAACAGAAACAGATTAATTAGTTTTTATTTTTCATCCAAATAAAATACATTACACCTCATAAGCCCCACAGGGTTTTCTGAACTATATTTAAAATAACAAATCAAATTTATTTTAAACAAAATACACCAATTACAAGCTTTATTTCAATTATCTTGGTATCAAAATAAAGCTAACACTTGGGAGTCTTCATCTGAAATGTAAGTATCACAGCAGCTGCTATACTGGAACATGAAATAGTTTGGATTTTTCTTCTCTTCTTTTGTCCCTTGCCAGAATTTTTTGCATTATGCAGAATATAAACCTTCTAGAAATATCATAAATGAGGCTACAAGCCTTTGGAAACCATTGGTCCACATTACCTGTGCAAAGATTGATGTAGCTGAGTTTTTAAAAAAAGTAAATTTACAGATGTCTTAGTAAATAATAGATGTTTTCTCTTGGCACAGACTGGCACCATGTACAAAACTGGAGATTTGCTGTGTTTTTACTTACTAAACTTACTTTTACATGTCTAAAATTGCTTCTTCTTTTTTTAATTTTTTCAAAATACCCACATAAATTTTTTTTTTTTTTTTTACCCCTCCAGGGGGTCTTTTTGTGGGCTCTAGTGACCCTTATGTGATAGTGGGCTGACAGAAAACAGGGAAGGAGAGGGGGGAAGACATGCGGCAAATGTCGTCGGGTCCGGGAGTCGAACCCGCAACGGCCGCGTCAAGGACTCAAGGCCTCCAAATACGGGTCGCGCTGCGCCCTACGCCACCACGGCACGCCCCACATTAATTTTTTTTTATCTAATAAAAAAAAAGATACGGGGGCATAATAAGGGATATTTGCAGAAAAATACTGATTCAGGAACACGGCAGGAAAGGGGAGTAAAAAACATAGACTTGACAGATATGAAAGATAAAATAGAATCAAATATATATCAAATATATACTTTTTTGGCACTACCGGAGTTCCATACTATGTCTTTTTGTTTCCTGCCTGGTCACTGACGTCTGTCCTGCAGCCCTACAGTGTTTCCTGGTCATCTCACACTTAAACCTTTTATCAGTTTCTAGAGTCTGATGTTTCCATGGATACCAAACATGGACATGTTTAACTGAAGGGAGGTGCAGCAATGAGTGCAGGATTTTTAAAATACACTGGCTACTATTTCCTGTTTAAAGCAAGTGAGTGCAGGAAAGTTTCACACACACATACACACACACACACACACACACACACACACACGCCCACACACACACACACACGCCCACACACACACACACAGCAGCAGGGAGAACAAAAGTGAAACCAGACCAAGATGAATCTGCAGTAATAATGAGATAATCAGAAAACTGATAGCATTTAGAGAAGTTTATGGTTGCTGTTCACACACCTGCAGTTGACTTGTTCTGCTTTAATTCCAGCAAAACGAATGAAGGATTCGCCCTGTGGACTAAAGAGTCACAGGCAATAATTAAATAACGGCATCAATGTCAAATTTTTTAAAAGTCCTTAAATATTACGCATAAAAATATAAAAACACTTTCATGCATTGTCTCCTTGGAGGCCTGCTGAAGCAATACCTGAGCTCCACGGATGAGACTCGTTGGTTTCCAGGGAAACAGCTGATCAGAGTTAGAGCATCAAAAGTGGACAGGATGCTGTTACTGACACTAAGAACAAAGGAAGAACAATTAATTAGCCCCAAAGCTACATAACAGTTAAAGATACATTGATAAATATGATTATTTAAGCAGGTAAAACCAACAGTGAGGTTACATGTGACTTAAACTAAACAAGTAGAAAAAGCTTAGCATTGTATTCTCTGGTATTTAGTCATAATACACATTAATCTCCACAAACATGCAATTAAAAGAGACAAAAATACAAATACACATGAGAAAGTTTTGGTTTGTTTTCTAATTTTTAACATCATGTCAATAATCTGTTCATTCACATTCAACAAAGTTTTTTGCAAATAATAATTATAGTTATTTCTTTTGCAAAATAATAAAAAACTAAAAAAAACACAACTCAGGAGAACCTTTGGACCTTAGTTTGGTGTTTACTGATCCTTTTATGTTTAGGGATTTGGGGTTTTTATGTGTGCAGCATTGAAGTTGAACTTCCTGTTTTACTTTTTCTACCCAGTGAATCTTGCTCATTCACTTCATTTTTTTGTCTGCCTGTTTCTGAGTTTTCCAGCGTTTTAGTTCTTTGGTTCACTTTTCTGTCGAATACACTTCCTGAAACTACTTTCTTCAAACCTGAAGGAAATTTAAGGGACTAGGTTTCATTACGAAGTGATTTGATAAACTCTTGTGTTACTTTCCAGATCCAGAAGTCAGAGTGCATTTTACTTCACAATAAGAGCGCAGATGTTCCTTTCCAGAAGTTGGAAGTTACTTTTTGTTAATACTCCTCATAGCTTCCAGTTTGCTTTCCTGAAATGTTCTGGATGGTTTGGAAAACATTTACGATATATTCACAGAACTTACAACTTACTTTCCTGGGACATAGAAGGAAATTTTAGCAATGAGGTCGATTGGAATCTGAGACTTTCCTAAAATGTTAGTTTTCTGTAACTGTTTCTCTGGAACATTACAAGTTGTTTTCTAGAAATTGGAGGTTCTCTTTCCTGGAAAACACAAATTATTTTTCAAAACATAAACAGTATTTTTAGGGGACTGGGTTTTAATATGAGCTTGATTGTGACATGATACTTTCCAGATCTTTACTTTATGGGACTTAATGTTCACTTCCTGGAACTTTGACAAACATTTTCAGAACATCGAATAAATTCTGGGACTTAACTGTTGACTTCATTAACTGTTAATAAGTAAAAGTTTAAACTTTTTGTGAAACATTCAATGAAAAGAAAAACAGTCTCACTTTAGTCTCTGCAGCGTTGACATCTTTGGCAACACTCTCAGCAGATTTTCGATAGATTTCTCAGCAAATGAGCATTGAGTAAACCTAAATCACAGAAGATCATAAATATGCAACTGCACACTCATGTTATGAATAAAAAGCTCATGGATATACAATCATTAAGCTCACTCTAACTCCAAACTGGTGCGACACTGGACCAGTTTCCTGCACACTTTGTTTACATCAGATGCTGTCAGGGATCTTCTGTCAATTCTGAAAAACACAAAAACAAACTCCAGTAATGTTTTCCTTTAAATGGTTGCAAGAATGTGCCTCAGCTGACTGTACCTGAATAACTTTGTCTTTAATTTGCCGTTACTAAAATGAGAGAAAAGCAAGTATAACATATTAATTTTAAACTGTAAACATTTATGGTAAATCTAAAAGTTTTAACTGGAACATTTTTTCTACCTTGTGTCAGAGCTGAACTGCAGCATCACCTGGTCTTTTCCTCCATCACTTCAAGAGCAAAAAAACAAATAATGCAGTGATCTTATATTATAAAAAGTACTGAACAACAGTTTTTGAAAACAGATAAATAAAATAAAATGGAAACCCATTATGTAAACTTCATGTTTTTGTACTTTTATTTGGGGTTCTACTGCTTCTAAAAACAGACAAAATGCTTTAAATAAAACTTTGCATCTGTCTTTTGGCATTGTTTAATGGCAGGTTGTTGTCATTACACAACAAAAAACATTAAGGTTTGGTGCTTCAGATGAAAATGAAAATTAGACGATACCTGATGTAAACGTGCGTTAATCTGTTGCTGGAGCATAATGCATCCGCCAGCATCACCACTCCGTCCACACCGACATCATTACCGCTGAAACTGAAAAACACACAAGCACAGAAAATATGGTGAATCATGAAACCACAGAGGTCACAACATAAAACCTGTTCAGAACCGGTTCGGTAGGACAACATCAGCCCTGTGTTTCCTTTCCATTGTTTATGCAACAAAACCACAAAGAATGAACATGAAGATTAAATGGGACCTATTATACAAAATCCACATTTTGCACATTTTTGTACTTCCATTTGGGTTTTACTGCTTTTAAAAACAACTCAAGCACTTAAAAAAGCATCCAGCTGTTTTTGGCAATAAGTTCATGCTTTTTGGTGTCTGGAAAATAAACCGTTTCAAAAACTTTCTGAATGTAGTCACTGAGCTGTTACCTAGCAACCCCAGCCATGCCCAGCCCCGTTACCTAGCAACCTATGTGAAACTCCAGCACATTTATTTGGCCAGGTGGTTTTACCGCTCTAAGAGCTGGGGGGGGGGAAGTTTTTTGTTGTTGATTCATTTTTTGTAGTTTGTGCTGGAGACTCCACTTCTGCTTTTCAAAGATGTACAGTTGCATAATTGCACATCTGTTTGCAGTAATTTTCAGCAGCTTGGTTGGATTTAAAGTGACAGAGCGCTAAAACTGTTCATTCTGAAAGGAGCTCAAAATAGCTAGAACTGATCAGACTAAAATCCTATCTAAGAATTTTTAAGATTTTGTGCAAAAAAAATGTAATAAACTTGTTTTATATGACCCATAAATTTATCCTAACCTTTTCAAGAAAGCACAGCAGGTCAATCTGAAGCAAAGATTAAACTTCCCTCATACGACAAATTCCTAATATTTATATCCAGTTTACAATGAAGCTACCCAGTAGACTTGCAATGTCCTCAGATTAGCTGATTAACTTACTCTACTCGTTGGATTTTGCTTAGATGAGGCAAGAAGTCCAACAACTTCTTCAGTCCTTTGTCGCCTAACTTGTTACAGGACAAGCTGAAAATAATAAACAAGAGGCAGTAGTTATTTATGGTGTGCTGAGTGGAACCTTGTTGGTTTTTCTTTTTATGTGACCATTTTTGTGTTTTTGAGTCTTACTCCAAATCAGAGAGATCAGAGGACGCTCCCAAACTTTTCCAAACTCTTTCCAGGTCGATGGGCTGAAGATTACAGCAGCTGAGGCTGAAACAGGAAACAGATTTAGACTTAAAGTTTTTATTGTCAATAGACAGTCACTACATGCATGTTCAGTATGAGGGATTGCTGCATTCACACCTCCCTAAACGAACCGGACTAGAGTTGGATTACAGCGAACTAAACAGTGATGATGTGAATCCTCCCTAAAAGTTGCAGGATGGTTCAGTGATTTCTCACCTGTGAACTAAAATCACTAAACTTCTATTAGAGGTAAATCCAACTCAAAGTCCAACAGATAGAGACAATTTCCTGATGAAAAGGTGACACAACAATGCCTTTCTAATGTTCAGGTTAAATAGTTAACACTTACATAATAATAAATATTTATTGTTCTGAAATTAAATCTGGAAGGGTGAAAGTATCTCCATACAAACCAGAGTTTTTTAGAGGAAACATTTGCAGATTTTTCTCTCCCTACAGAAAACACAACAGACACCTGGACTGGATCCTGCAGCCTGAGAAGTAAAGAAAAGTCAAGTTTGAGCAGCAACAACACCGGATTATGTGAAACTACTTCAGTTCTGTGATCTCAGATTACAGTTAGCTGCATCGAAACCTGGTATTGGTTAACTCAAACACAACGTAATGTGATTCCACATTTAGTTGGTGCAACTTGTCAAAAATCTTTTTCTGTACCTGATGTTCATCTCCAGGACAGACGGACAGTCAGAAAGCAAAGCGGCGAGAATCACCACACTCTGAACTGATGAGCAGCTGTCATTCAATCTGACATGACACAAAAAAACAACAAATGCTGCTGTTTATTTCCATAATTAACATGAATATTGTTCTTACTGAATGGAGTTTTGACTTACATGATCCTCTCAGTGATGCTGAAGCTTGGCACAAACTGAATTAGCATTTTCAAAGTCTCCTCATCCCACTCGCCTCCAGACAGACTGAAGAACACAAACAGACAGAAAACCAAACACAACAAGTATGAGCCCTGTAAACAGGACACACAGGGGTGCGCTGATTGCAGTTTTCTGGCCACTCGCAGATTACTGGTTTTTAAAAAACCTGAGCTGCTGATTCCAATTCTCTTGACTGAAATGTTGCTAAATATAGCAAGAAAGTTGCTGGATTGGCAACAGTGGGGTGACTATTGTTAACTGCAAACGTGCAGACGTGACCTGGCGGGCCAGTCAATCAGTCAAACCTCTCCAACTGCAGACCAGAAGAGACAGTGGTTGATTTTTTGCCTTTCTTGAGGTAGATGAGATCGGCTTCATGTGTAAGTACCAGCCAACGACCGATCAACAAAAATTCAAAAAATCAGTGTCAATAAATCGGTGCACCCCTAACCCACAGTGTGTGACAAATGTAAATATCTGACGAAGATAATCTCAGCTGCCACATAATTTATCAATGAAAAGAAAGTCAGCAAAGCCAACCTGGCTAAAAATAACTGGCATCAAGAATTGTGCCAACTGGCCCAATCCTTTTTGAATAATTTAATCAAA